>NC_135889.1:105920375-106632832 GCF_964194155.1 Cetorhinus maximus | reverse complement strand
ATTTGGACAGGTTAGGAGAATGGGCAAAGAAGTGGCAGATGGAATACAACGTGGGCAAGTGTGAGGTCATGCACTTTGGTAGGAAGATTAGAGGCATGGACAATTTTCTAAATGGGGAGAGAATTCAGAAATCTGGAGTGCAAAGGGACTTGGGAGTCCTAGTCCAGGATTCTCTTAAGTTTAACTTGCAGGTTGAGTCGGTAGTTAGGAATGCAAATGCAATGTTAGCATTTATTTCGAGAGGACTAGAATATAAAAGCAGGGATGTGCTGCTGAGGCTTTATAAGGCTCTGGTCAGACCACATTTAGAATATTGTGAGCAATTTTGGGCCCCGTATCTCAGGAAGGATGTGCTGGCCCTGGAAAGGGTCCAGAGGAGGTTCACGAGAATGATCCCAGGAATGAAAGTCTTAACATATGAGGAAGGTTTGAGGACTCTGGGTCTCTTCTCAATGGAGTTTAGAAGGATGAGGGGGGATCTGATTGAAACTTACAGAATACCGAAAGGCCTGGATAGAGTGGACATGGGGAAGATGTTTCCATTAGTAGGAGAGACTAGGACCCGAGGGCACAGCCTCAGAGTAAAGGGAAGACCTTTTAGAACAGAGATAAGGAGAAACTTCTTTAGCCAGAGAGTGGTGAATCTATGGAATTCATTGCCACAGAAGGCTGTGGAGGCCAGGTCATTGAGTGTACTTAAGACCGAGATAGATAGGTTCTTGATTGGTAAGGGGATCAAAGGTTATGGGGAGAAGGCGGGAGAATGGGGTTGAGAAATTTATCGGCCATGATTGAAGAGCGGAGCAGACGGAATGGGCCAATTGGCCTAATTTCTGCTCCTGTGTCTTATGGTCTTATGGTGTAGGTACACCCACAGTGCTGGTAGGGAGGGAGTTCCAGGATTTTGGCCCAGCGACCATGAAGGAATGACGATATATTTCCAAATCAGGATAGTCAGTGGCTTGGAGGGGAACTTGCAGGCGGTGGTGTTCCCATGTGTCTACTGCCCTTGTCCTTCTAGGTGGCAGTGGGCTTGGGTTTGGAAGGTGCTGCCTGAGGAGCCTTGATGAGTTTATGCAGTGTATTTTGTAGATGGTACACACTGCTGCTACTGCGTGGTAAAGGGAGTGAATGTTTATTGATGGGTTGCCAATCAAGCGGGCTGCTTTGTCCTGGATGGTGTCAAGCTTCTTAAGTGTTGTTGGAGCTGCACTTATCTAGGCAAATGGAGAGTATCCTATCACACCCCTGACTTGTGCCTTGTAGATGGTGGACAGGCCTTGGGGAGTCAGGAGGTGAGTTACTCGCTGCAGGATTCTTAGCCTCTGATCTGCTCTTGTAGCCACAGTATTTATACGGCTAGTCCAGTTCAGTTTCTGGTCAATGGTAACCTCTAGGCTGTTGATAGTGGGGGATTTGGCAATGGTAATGCCATTGAATGCCAAAGGGAAATGGTTAGATTCTCTCTTGTGCCAGGCAGTAACCATCTGCAACTTTTGTGGCATGAATGTTATTTGCCACTTGTCAGCCCAAGCCTGGATATTACCCAGGTTTTGCTGCATTTGGGCATGGACTGCTCCTGAGGACATCTCCATGTTGCGATGTCCTTACAGCCCCCAAACTGCCCCAGCAACACCTACCTCTCCTGGTGAGGCTGCAGAGCTGTATGTTCTCTGCTTGGGCCAGCAGTATTGGAGCCTACCCACCATCCTTAATAGGATGGCAAGAGGCTGCCATTTAGGAGGCTGTTGCCTGGAAGAAATCTGAGCCAGTCTCACTGCTAGCAAGTGTGGGCTCAGCACACACGTTGGCCCTGACTTTGGGGAGCCCTGCAGCCCAGGACAAAATCCAACCCCAATCTCATTGTTAAATTAACTTTAGTTTAGGATTTTCTAGTAAAATGACACTAATGAAGCTCATTTAACCTTCTCATTTCAGATAGCAATAGCAATAAGAAGCTACCACTGATACTTGGATAAAGAGATGTGTGTCGATTGATAAGAGGGAGACCCATTGTTAACATTGACCTAAAGCCATTTCCTTACCCTGTGTGCCAGCCCCACCCATTCTGCAATCAAGACCAGATGGCAAGATTAGAAAGTGGTCATCTCACGTCCCTGTCAGATTCATGGCTTTTATTTCTCCTTGTGAAATTTTGGATAGAGTCCCCTCCTCATGGGGCAAGGACAGCAACCATTCACTGTATTTGCAATAAGACACAGAAAATAAACTGACCACTCATCACTTATTGATGGGCTATCCAAACATCAACAATGGCAGCCGCTAAACCAGCTGCTGAAACATTTGATGTTGCTAGGTGAATGCTTCCATGATTAAGTTTTTTCTCACTGTTTGGGAAAATTGTGCCTGTAGAGTGCATCAGTGTCAATTCTCCAGCTAGTGAGTTCAAAGTGTCAACATTGATCACTTCCAGGTTGATACAGGAGGAGTTACTGTTACATGGAATCTAACTATCTTTTCTCTGAGCTGGAGATTTTCCTACATATTTTTCTTTATTTTTCTGGGGTGGCATTTTGCAGTTAGTTGAGAGCGCTGATGAGTGGAAATCAAAATTAAAATAAACCCAGGATCTAGATTTTGTGCTGAATTTCAGCAGAAATCAGTTGGGATGGGAGCTTGGCCCTCTGCAAGACTGTGTTCATAACTCAATAGTCTGTCTCTTGAGCATTGCTGAAAAAAAAAAGAGGCATTTTTTGACAAAGCTTTTTGTCTTGCACTCATCAGGGCAATGGTGTTCGCAAGAACGCCAAATGTAAAGGGAACAACAATTTATACTATATGAGAAGAGAGTGCTGATTGATCGGCAAGTAAATTCTGATTGGTAGACAAGTGGACTCTGATTGGTAGAGGTGTTGCTATGAAGTATGCAACAATTGATGGTGTCTGACAGTTAACTGCCAAGCATTGTTGAAATTTAAACCAGGCAGCTTGACTCTGATTTTCAAAGTTAAAATGTTCAGAAAAAGACATCTTAATGTGAGTAGCTTCAGGAGTTGTTTCCAAAAGGAAACTAGATGAGTACAATAGAAAAAGCCTGATTAGCATTTATATCATGTCTTTCATGAACTCAGGACATCCCAAAGTCCTCTGCAGCCAATGATGTTCTTTTTAGAAGTGTAGTCACTGTTGTAATGCTGAAGGCTATGCTGAAAGGCTGAGATGAGGTGGATAGAATGGGGTGGGGTGAAGGAAGAGGAAGACTCATGTGGAGTATAAACATCTGTACAGATTAGTTGGATCAAATGGCCTGTTTCTGTGAACTATGTAGAATACACAGCAATCTGACTAAGTACAATTGATTGATGTGCCTTTTCGGCCCTTAAAAATCTAAATGCTCCCCCACCACAAATCACAAAATTGGATGTCAGGAAGAACTCATGCCTTTAAGCCAAGTGTGGCTACAATACAAATAACAGTTAAAAAAAATACTGGATAACTTATGGCATTTGCAAACTATTAAAGTTCTGTCACACCAAAGTAGTTGGAAGTTTTTAAATGGTCCTTTACCTTTGGTGGGAAATCTCATGGATGCAAAAGTGGACTAACTCCTGGAAGAACAACTCCTAAACTATTTCCTGCCCCATCCTGTTGAAGTTACATTGGTATAATTGAGCAGTCAAACTAGAAATGTTCAGTATTTTGCAGATTCATTGCAGTTTCGGTCCCTGCACCTGCCAACAACTTTGACACCTCATTGTGAGGAAGCCACTGGATAACCTCAAGGTTCTCTGCACAGCCACTCATGTTTCCCTCACTCAGCCTCCTAAAGATTCTCCCTATCCATCTTCCGACAAATCCTTGATACTTTGCTCCACATTGTAGTAACTCATCAATTCTGATGGGTTGGGTTATTCGATTTCTGTTTGGTGGGAAATAGCTTGCAGGGAAATGAGTCACATTCTATTCCTCATATTAATTTTTCAATTAATAATATATTATGAAGATGAATTCAAATACCAGACTGTGACTGGAAAAGTAATAAGTACTTAATTCATAATTTTGAGATGCTGCACAAAATATTAATTGTCATTTATGAATTTTATATGAGCAAGGACAAAAAGTGACATCAATTGGTGATGATGTTCAGATACAAAACAGAATTAGTCCAATATTAGTTTTCAGAACATGACAGGTAAGCAATTATAATTACAATATAAATTTTACATTAAAAAAACAGTTGGTAATTTATAAATATACACACTTTCATGGCCAAATCAATGAACTGTATTCAGTTCATAAATTAAATATGAAAACATTCCTGTTAAAAATGTGAAATTCAAATTGTACAATTATTGAGGAAATATATTATAAAATAATTGAATGAATATTTTAATGAACTTATTTACTTCATGTATAAAAACACCCAGAATATATTTTACATGCCCCGCACTGACACAAAATCTCTAAGGTATGTTGAAAAACTTTGCTTATGGGGGGCCCGGAGGTTCAGGAGTATCCCACAAAGGGAGGCTGGACCTCTGCTGCTGCAGGCTTCCTCCTCCACCTGCCCCTTTCTCATTTGCATAACACCCTCTGTTCGGAACATTAGAATAAGAGTAGATCGTTCAGCCGCTTGAGCTTGTCCCACCATTCAATTAAAACACGGCTGACCTGCATTTGAATTCCATTTACTTACCTTGCCTCCGTAAACCTTAATACCCTTGCCAGGAACTATCAATCTCAATTTTGAAATCAACAGCTTTCTGGGGGGAGAGAGCTCCAGGTTTCCCCTTCCTGACTTCACCCCTGAAGCTCACTCTAATTTTAAGGCTATGTTCCCTGATTCCCACTAAAGCAAATAGTTTCTCTCTAACAATTCCTTTAAATGCCTTAAACACCTCAAATGGATCTCCCCTTAATCACCGCATACCTCAATGTTGGAAAGGTAGCCTCCGTGACCCTCCATTTTGACCTCCCCAAGGTCAGCCAGCTACTTCTTTATGTTCATTTCAAGCAGGCAGACTATTGGCAGAATGCAATGAAGTCTGAGAGTTAGGATTGGCTTAACAACTCAAGTTGCTAACATTGGGCAGCTTTGCTGAACACACTGTCCCTGCCTCCCACTTGTCCAAAACCTGCTGCCAATCAAACCCACTCCCCAACCACAATCCGCCGAACCCCATATCTCAAGACTGCCATTTGTTTGACTTTTCTGTTTGTCATAGTCATCTCGTGCTTTTTATTATAACTGGGGGGAGTCAGTGGCATAGTATTAATGTCACTAGACTAGTAATCCAGAGGCCTAGGCTAATGCTCCGGAGACATGTATTCAAATCTCACCAATAAATCTAGAATATAAACCTAGTCTCAGTAATGGTGGCCACAACAACTATCATTGATTGTGGATAAAACCCAGCTGGTTCACTAATATCATTTTTCACCGTTGAGGCAGCCAGAGTGGAGGTTCGGCCATGCCATCCCACAAAACCTTCAAGATCAAGCAATTCCTCGCCAAGAAGATGAAGCAAAACCGACCAATTCCACAGTGGATCCGCATGAAAACTGGCAACAAGATCAGGTACAACTCCAAGAGGAGACACTGGAGAAGGACTAAGCTGGGCCTGTAAAGGGATTCACCACCACTGGCACACTACCAGTGACAGCCGCCTCTCCCGATCTCCCTCTCCCCTGCAAAGAGTGATGAAAATTCAGATCAGCGCAAAAGCTGAAGAAAAATGTGATTTTTTTTGTTTCATGTTTTCTATTGTGGAAAATTAAACCGATATAAATCTCAAAAAAAAAATATCATTTAAGGAAGGATATCTGCCATCCTTACCTGGTCAGGCCTACTTGTGACTACAGAGCAATGTGGTTAACTCTTAACTGACCTTTAAAATGGCCTCCCAGCAGGAAAAAAAACAGCTCAGGCCAGTACTCTTATTTCCCAGTTTTACTGGTTTTCCATTTTATGATGTACGAGACCAGTGCGGACCAGTGTTCTTATTTCCCAGTTTTTACTGTTTTCCTTCTGGGCGAGCAAGCCACTCAGTTGAAGGGTAATTAGGGATAGGCGATGAATGCTGGCCTTGCCAACATTTGCCTACATCCCATGAAAGAATAAAGAAAAATAAAATCCCCTGATTTCCCTGTTCAAGATTCTCGCCTACAATCTTTTTCTTCATCTGGAAAAGCCAAATTTTCTGTGACTCCATTGACAATGGTCCACACTTTCAGGAAATATCATATATTACATAATAATATGCATGGCACAAGTTTGCCAAGTTCCTTAATTGTTGCATATTTTTCTATCTAATTTTCCCGAGCATCGGTAAATTAACTTAAGCCCATAATTATATGAGTTTAGTATCAATCATTCAATCTGTGCAGTTTAAGCACCAGGAAATAGCAATTAGTGGCACAACAAGATCATTGAAAAGTGACTTCAAGAGAATGAATGGAAGACAAGGGGATTACTAGTTAACGTCTTCAATTCATCTAGGATGATATTCAGTAAAGGCCTGCAATTAAGTAACTATGTCTGGCTCCATTAGCTTTTCATGCTCCTTTAATGTGTGACAACATTGCCACTACATTAAACTGGTATTGCCAACTGTGAAAACACCAGGCAAACATTGGTAGCTATTTGTCATTTGGATTGCTTGAGAACAGATACACAGAGTGCAGATGAGTGCAAGCCATGAGACATTTAAATAGCTGAAGAACTGTATAAACATCTTGCATTATAGGTGAGTTCTAAACCATAATTCAGTACAGTGAATCTAATGATATTGTCCTAACATGAAACTCGGGCATCTTTTAAGAGGAGAATCATGAGATTGAATTACTGCGTGGAATTTGTTGCTAGACATTTGTTGTGCTCCATGTCATGAAAGAACATTTAGTTCTTTCTTTTTACACTTCATTATACAGACTGATGGAGGTGGCAGTATATAAAACATAGTGTGACACGAGTAAAAATACACTTTCAGCTCCTACATAATGCACACATTTTATTTTAGCAGCAGATTACTAACTTTCGTATGGTATAATATTCATTCTTTTAATATATTTTGAACACATTGGAAAATATTTCTCTAAAAGGGAAATTATTTTCATAGCAGTTCTGCTGTAAAGTCAGAACGTGTGATACAGAGTGCAGTGCAAAATAACCATGAGTGTCACACCATTAGACAAGGGATCAACAGATAATATCTGGATGTGAGAAATCATTGCTTAATTTGACTTATTGGGATAATTCACTGTTTCTGTTGCTAAAATTGTTAAAATTGCTTCACTTTATCAGGAGTAGACTGTAATGTAAGAATGTAGCTTGATGGCCAAATTTGCAGAAGGTGAGTCTTAATGTACCAGGGTGATTTCCCCCCATGCACCACACCACCCCCATTTCCTGCATTATCACCGTGGCCTCTCTAAATGTGATTCACAATTTAACACCAAAGGAAACTTTGACATCTCTGCGTAAAGATGAGGGATTTTGACAAAATCACGCACGGTCCTTAAGCTACACAGATAAAATGACCAATGCATTATGCTTGGACCTGGTAGCATCATAGAAGGTTTATGACACAGAGAGAGGTCACTTGGCCTGTCAGCAGGAGTCCAGGGTATGGCTCTTCAAACTTTTTAAGGAACCACTTAGTTGTTTACCTGAGAGCTTGTGAGCCACATGTAAACACTTTATTTGAATTAGAATGTGGATGCTTGGTTGAGAGTGTAGAATTAAGGGAGGGTGCCAGATCCTCTTTTTTTCTTGCTTGGAAGCATATGGATTACAGCGGATGTCAGAAACAGTTCATTTGTTTGGGAGAATTTAGTTTGTTTGCTTGTGTGACTGTAGATTGGAAAGGATTGCCAGACTTCGTTGGCTTGGTTTGGGTAGAGGCGTGGGGAATGTGATAAGTTTTGTTATCCATGTGGATGACAAAAGCAGCTGTTTGATTAGATGTGTGAACTTTTGTGACTCTTCCTTAGCTGTTCGACAGTTTGCTATTCTACTCTACAAACTGGGAACATTGAAACCTGGATGCCAGAGACCAATCAGCTCCTAAAATTTGCTTAAAAGCGTATGAAGTCCATTCTCAGCTCTGCGAAAGGTGTGATAACACTCTTTGAATCCTTTTTTATTTTAATACCCCAACAGATATAAAACTATTTACCAAATTATTCGGTCTCAAGGAGTCAATTTTCTGCAGTATCACTGCAGATGGACACCAGAAATTCGAAGCAATCTTGTGACTCAGGCAATTGTAGTTTGGGCATCTCTGCTTTAGGGGAATCAGTAAGATTGTCCTTCTATGGTCAAACTCAGGATATTTAGCATGAAGCCCCTTTTTAGTGCTAATTTCAATTCTGCTCCGTTTGCATCCATGGCCGGAATTTTCCCTGAAGTGCACTAAGTGCTGTGGCAGTCGTGAAAAAACATGTTTTTCCCGCCAGCCGCAATGGCGGGTTTTTGCGCTTTATCGTCCGCTTCCCGATGTGACCCACCTCATTAATAATGCATGCACAGGAAACATGCTGGATCGCCGGCGGGCGGGCTCAGATTTGCCCACCACACCATGACCTTAACGCTTCCTCGCTCCGGGCGCCAAATTTAAAGCGTACGAGAGCGCAGCCAACTTCATGTCTTCAGACCAGGGCTACTCCAAGCAACCGATGGCTCCCAAAGCAAAGAAGATGGGAGCCCCTGAATTCACTGACGCCTCTCTGGGGCGCCTGCTGAACTCAGTGAAAACCCGCCGCGAGCTCCTCTACCCCTGCTCTGGGCAAATACCAGCCACCCAGCTCAATGATCCAGCATGGGAGGTGGTGGCGATGGTGGTGAGTGCCAAAACCCTCCAAAAGAGGACAGCCACCCAATGCCTCAAGACGATGAATGATCTCCTTCGTTCCACTAGAGTATGTCACTCTTCTCATCACTCTCAACTCTCACACTCACAAACCCATCACATATCCATAGAGTTAATTCACTCTCTTACAAACACCATAATCTTCCCTGCCCATTGTGCTCTCATGCCGTCCATAGCACCACTCACACTTCACACATGCCAGGCACCCTTCACATCTGGCCTGGCAGGCATTTTGCTTACACACTCTCCACCTGTCTCCATGCAAGATAAGTTATCCCACAACAAGAGGGAGACGTCCAAGGTTGCGGGAGTCATACCCAAGCTGAAGGTCCCCATGGCCTTTGAAAATAGAGCCATCCAACTGGCTGGCGAGGATGTGGACCATTCCTACGCAGAGGTGAGGGTGATGCTCAACTAAGTGAGGATCCTGTGCTGCAACATCCATCAGGCAATCTCACTGTGAGTGGTGTCTCCTGTTCCACAGTCCCCTGCTGAGCATTAAGTATTTCTCTTTTCTCTCACCGGCACATCCGGGAAGCAGCTGAGGGCGGCCACAAGCCAGGTCATTGACTCCAGCCCCGAGGACATCTCGGAAGAGAAATCCGCAGGCACACCAATGGAAGACCCATCACAGCGTTCGCCAACACCCTCCACCAGCGCAGAGACACACACCTCAGTGGGAACTCGTTCTAGATTAGCCTCGAGGTCACAATCTGGTGTGCACACTGCACTGTCTGATCCACAGCAGGTGGACGCGGGGAAATCCAAGGGTGCCGGCACTCAGAGGACAGCTGGAGGCCAGGATTCTGCTGAGTCTGAGTCAGATGACAAGCCTCTGGACTCAGTTCTACCTCAGTTGCTGGAGCTGCAAAGACAAGCTCGGGACCATCAGGAAGGGATGTCTGCTGCACTCCTCAGATTGCAAGGCACAATGGAGTGGTCTGTCCGCCTTCAGTCTGAGGTGATAGCACCGTCATGCCAATGCACGGAGGTCAACACTGGTAGGATGGTGGCTGCCATGGAGACCTTGGTCCAGGACATCAGGCCTGCACTGCTACAGGAGCTGCACTCCATCACTGAGGCACTTGCTGGCATCCGTCATTGTCAATGCGAGAGATGGGGGGTGGGGACGAGGCATTTCAAACTCATTCCAGCTGCCCTTTCCTCTCAAGGAGTCTACCAGGATCTCTCAGGTATCCATAGGGAGGAGGATCGGCAGGTGCACACCCCAGGGCCATCCACCCAGGTGAGTCCGGGAGAGTCCAGTCCATCAAGTTCCAATCTTCCCGTGACTCCTGCAGCTCCAGCTCAGCAAGCCGAGGAGGTGCCACTGACACCCAGCAGGACCCTGAAACCAGGTGGGGTCCCTCCAGGCCTCAGCCCTCCAGAGGACGCCCGCCCATCAGGGCATAGCAGTCAGACATCCTCTGGGCTGCCTCCACCTTCACTGTGGATCTCGGGGGAGTACCAAGATGTAGCGGCAGGGTTAGGAAGGTTAAGAAGATTTAGTTGCACAGTGTGGGCACAGGTGTTAATCACGTGCACATCATGTTCACGATTGTAAATAAACTGCCACGAGTGTCTCCTTGTCTATGGCTCCTTGTTATGATGAGCAGTGTTCGTGCCATTCAGATGTGAAACCTTAGTTTCTGCACAAGATAAAGGCAGGTGTCTCAGGCCAGGGCCTCTTCCCTGTGCAGCGTGTAACCTTCTGACCAAAGTCCGGCTTCACACTCACTGGACACATTAGTGATGCCTGCACCTCGATAGTGCTTGGCATGGCTGCCAGAATGTCATGGGCAGGCGTCACAGAGTTCCGTCATTCTCTCTCAGCACCTTTAAGGGAGGGCTGGCCCCCCAGCTCTTCAGCATCTGTGACCGCTGACAGTGTGGTCCTGAAGGGGCCAGGATGCCAAAGGATCAGGTGCTGTTAAAGTATCACTGCTGCGTCTCCATGATTTGACCCTGTTCACAGAGTGCAAGCGTGCTGACCTCAGGCAGATTGAGGTCAGATGTTCACAGAGGCAATGTGAAGAAATGTGGGTGTCCTCACTGCATGTCGTCATCATCCTCCTGGAATCTTGCGACTATTAGGGCCCCTGCTGTGTTTCAATGACATGAGCCTGAACACAACTTCAATATCCTGCTCATCGGAGGAGACATGCAGCCCTTCCATTTCCTGCCCAGCCAGGTCCTCCCCCTATTGCGGTGCCAGATTGTGTAGCATGCAGCAAACTACAGTGATACCTGACACCCTCTGGGGACTGTACTGGAGTGCTTCACTAGACCTGTCGAGGCACTGGAACTTCATTTTCAAGATGCCAATTGTGTGCTCCACCAAAGTCTGGGTTGCGGTGTGAGCCTTGTTGTACCATCTCTCTGCTGCAGTCTGAGGCTGCTGAATGGGTGTCATCAGCCATGTCCCCTGTGGGTAGCCCTTGTCCCCCAAGGAGACAACCCTTCAGCCTCCCTGAACCCTGGAAGATGTCAGGGATCTGCGACCTGCTGAGGATGTAGGAGTTGTGGACATTTCCGGGGTATTGTGCGCAGACCTGTAGGATGCATTTGTTGTGGTCACAGATCAGCTGAACATTCAGTGAGTGGAAGCCCTTGCGGTTGACATATTGGACTGCTTGTTGCCATGGAGATCTAAGCGCCACATGAATGCAGTCGATGGCGCCCTGCACCTGTGGAAAACCAGAGATCTCCGCAAATCTCAGCGCTCTTACTTCCTGGCTTGTCTGATCCCAATTGAAATTAAAGTTCAGTGCCTTCGCGAAGATGGCATCTGTAATCTCCTGGATTCATTTGTGGGTGGAGGCTTGCGAGATCCTGTACAGGTCACCTGTGGAGCCCTGGAAGGAGCCACTGGCATACAAATTGAGCTCAATGGTCACTTTCACTGCCACTGGCAGTGGACACACTCCAAGTCCCTGTGGTGCTAAATCCTGCAGAAGGTGGCATATGTGACTGACCAGTTCCCTAGACATGCGCAGTCTTTGGCGACATTGGTTCTCACTCATCTGCAGAAATGGCAAGCGCCGTCTGTAGGCCCTGGGTCTAGCGAGGCCCCCAAGAGCAACAGCTCGCTGTGGACCTTCAGTTGCCGCCAGAGGAGGCCCTGCCACTCCTTCAGCTTGAGGGTGGTCCTCCTCCCTTTGCTGAGCCAGCTACTTCTATCGTAATCTTCTCCTTCTTCTCTGCTCCCTGTAAGCCATGAGGCACACAGCTAGATCACCAGGCTCTATGATGCTGGTGTTCTGCTCTTGCAGGATCAAAGAGAATGATGCGTGGGTTAGCATTTGTTTCCTAAGGGCCTCTCTTGGTTATGTCTCCAACTCCTGCTGCATCTCAAGGCCCCTTCACATGCAGCAAAAGAGTGCTGACCACCACTTGGATGGCCAGTATTTAGTGCGCTTCATGGCTATTCAAAACCCCACCCACCTCCGCCCCACTCCACTTGCCCGATTGACGGCAGGTTTGGCTACTTGACTGCATGCTATGTTCTCAGCTCGGTTGCAGGTATTATCCTAACCTGCACTGCAAAGCTGCACTGTTGGCTTGAATCATAAGGGTTACTGCTCTAAGCCTGAATAAATACATTGCAAGGGTGCCTCCATCAGTGCCTGTTCCATGTCCAGCTTTCGCAAAAGGGCTCTACAACTTGCCCAGTCGTCCAATTGTTCTGCAGCCCCCTAAAAGTCACATTAATTTGCAGTCTGCGCCCGAGAGGTGCAAAGTTCTGAAGCATTTGGTGGCACTTGCATGCTTTTGCGTTGCTTGAGTGGGCAGAAAAGCTTCAGAGGCCCGGCTCCAAGCATGTCAATGGAGCTGCTGCTGAACGGTCTCCCCACCTCTTCCTCCCCCCGACCCCGGCATGTGCTTGTGTACTTCCATCAGCCTGTGCAGCCTTGCCCTCACTATCCATCCCTCCCGGCCCCACCCACACTGGAGCCCTTGCCCCGGCACTGCACTGAAAGCCAGCTGGGGAAAAGTGACTTGCCTGTGCCCCATCCCTGATTGCGCGGCGCCTCTTCCTTGATGTCCTACGGGTGATCCTCGCAAGCGCTGCGCGAGATTGTGCGCACTCACCTCGAGTTCCCCTTGAAGCTCAGCTCGCCAGGTGCATGCCTTTAAAAAGCAGGCGTAAATCCCGCCATTCTGAAGTCACGCCGACGTGAGAATTAAATTTGAAGTGGGGGGTTGATTCCGGTGTGCGGGCATGATAATGAGATGCAAATGCAATAAAATTAACTTACCAATATTGGACAGTGGGAAACGTGGCCCAGCACTGACGAAGTGGGGGGCGGGAATCACATCCTGGGCTTAAGTTGCTGCGAAACGCGAACAGGGCCACCTCGTGATATTTTCTGCTCACGCCGCCAAAGACGCTCACTGTAAACGGGAGGAAATTCTGCCTCGTGTATCTCTCAGTGAAACTCAACCTCCCTTTTACCTGTATTGAAAACAGAAAATGCTGGAAATGCTCATACCAGTCAGGCAGCATAGGTGGAGAGAGAAACATGAGGAGAATTTTTCCAGCCCATATGAGGCAGGATCACAACAAGGGAGCGAGAAACAGGGTGAGGCATGTCCGCTGGCCGGCTGTGTATGTTCCTGGCAAACATTTCTGGCCAAAGCGAGTAGCAATGAAAGGAGTAAAGTAACAAAACTTGTGCCTAAAGGAGGTGTGAAAGACGTAAGAGGAACAGCTGTTGTCTGAAAGCAAAAACAAAGGGAAAATAAGAATAGAACCAAAACATGCAAAGAAAAGAAAATGGAGGCAGAAATTACGGTTTGAAATTGGTGAACTCAATATTGAGTCCAGGAGGCTGTGAAGTCAATTGAAAGATGACATTGAGATTTGGGGCTAGCATAGTAAAGTGGCATTGAGCTAGATGATCTAATTGAATGGGGGAGCAGGCTTGATGGGCCGAATGGCCTACTCCTGCTCCCATGTTCCTATGAGCTGCTGTTCCCTGGTCTTACATTGAGCTTCATTGGAACAGGATAGGTCAGTAGGAGAACAAGGTGGAGAAATAAAAGGACAGACAACTGGGGTCTCGCTTGAGGATTCCCTTTAATTTGTGTCTTGTCATTTAAAACTGTGAATACCAGTGACTTCCAATCAAAATATTAAAAACTGTTTTGTTCCTCATCTGCTTTGCACATAGTAGTATATGACATCACTAAAATATGTTCATCATCAGGAATACAGAGAAATTTTCAATGAGACTAACGCTCGTCAACAAGGTAAAGAGTACATCTGATTTGTGACATTTGTGAATGGAGACTGCTCATCTCACAGGAAAGAAAAAGCAGTAGCTCAGTTTGGTCTTCTTCATTGACCAACTATATATATATATATATATATATATATATATTAAAAGCCTATAAACTATAGGGGAAAGGGTTGGCTATAGCTGGTTTTACACAAATGAGGTGCCTTTGAAAGTAAATACATGGCCCACTTTGCCTATCAATGGCGTTATTCAAGATATATTGTTCAACCTCTGTATATCTGATAGTATTGGAAGCCCACATCTGAGCTGCAATTGGGTCAACAACTTTAAAACTTAAAGTTGGATTCCTTCTCTTTTAACTTTGGGGGAATCACAGATCTACAGCCTTGATTTGGAGTTGGGACAGGAAGGAAACTAAATAGGCAAGAGTGGCAGATGCTGGTTGCTCCACTTAAACACTGCTCCCCAGGACAAATTCTCTGAAGAGAATACAAAATTCTACGTAGAGCTTCGAGGTCTTGAGAACAATGGATTAAGTAAGCGTTTGATCTGCTGTTGTATATCTTTTGTTCAATACTGTGATAATACAAGGAAGGGGAAAAGAGATGTAAATGTCTTGCTTTATAGGAACAAAACAGAAAATTGCTTATAGCTACAATGATCATTGTAGTATCAACAAAACAAAGGACAAGGACGTTTCTGATCCAGAGGCAGATCAGAACCAGAAGCTAAAGATGAGAAAAGGGTTGCATATTAGACTAACTTTTCATTTATCTTACCCAGGAAGATACAGATGAGCATTCATTTCCCATTATGCATTTTTTTTAGATCATTCTGATCATCTGTTTCGTAGGAAAGATGACACAAGTGCAGACCTCATGACAGATGGGAGAGAATAGCAAAACTGATAGGGGTGTAGGAGCTGAGGGTAATTTAACATCATATAAAGGGTGTGGTGGCATTATGAGAGTTTACTGGTGATTAAAGACTTTTAATTCATCATGCTTATTTAAGATGAACTGACAGCAGAGGGAGCTCATGCCATTGAGTCTGTGAGCCCTGTTTCATTTGAACCAGTAAGTGGCATTTGCCTGAAGATATGAGGGTGAGGGTCAATGCACTTGGGAAAGTTAACACTGCCTGTGGTGAAATTTATTTTAGTCTCTTGCAAGCACTCCTATTGTTTGTCATTGGGACCATGTGCAGAGGTAGGCTAAAACAAAATTCACTTCACTTGTCAAAGAACAATGATTCGAACATTGAAGAATATCAGTGCACATTACTGTCTAGAATCTCCCACCAGTGCGAAAATCACTGCAGATTAGTGAAGGCTTCATTTTATTGGATCCTTGCCATTTTTTCTATTGTAGACTGTCCCGATGGAATAGAGATCCAGCAGAGACATGTCTCCAACACTAAAGAGTCTTTAAACAGTAGAAAAATACAAAGAATATGAACAAGTGTCTCACCATTACTGTTTCTCAGTTTGCCTTTCATAAGCTAAGAAATAATAAGCAAGAATCAATTATTAACAAGCCAGGTGCTTTAGGCGTCAATGCAGTTTACTGTTGAATTGAATAATAAGCTTTGTGTTTATAACAAAAAGAACCATATCCTTTACAGAAAGGGGTCCTTATTGGCATATATATATTGGAGTAAATGCATATGTCTATATATGTACACATACACGTGTGTGTGTGTGCTTCGTGGTGCTGAACTGACCTTACGAGTTACTTACCTTACAACAAGCTGCACGTGAGGAGACCTCTGTATTCATGCTCTCCTCTCCTCTCATGTCACGATTTCCAGTGTCTTTCGAAGGAGCACAAAGGCTTTATATTGTCAGGCTCTTCCACTGTCTGTGTCAGGGACCTTATTTTGTGTGCTGCTGTCTTTCAAGTAGAGAAGCAATATTGAGATATTGGAAGGATCAGGAGCATGAGGAGTGACACCCAAGTGTCTATCCTACGGCAATACAAAAGCAAAATACTGTGCCTGCTGAAAATTGGAAATTAAAACAGAAAATGCTGTAAACACTCGGCAGGTCTGGCAGCATTTGTGGAGTGAGAAATAGAGTTAATGTTCTAGGTTGATGACCTTTTGTCAGAACTGCCTGTCCTATATCCATTTTGATGTGAATACATTAGTGTTGTCACTTGAGACATGTTACTGCATTACTGTCTCACTCCGTCGTGTTTTGCACTGCTATATTTTGCCATCTAAGATCTAACTGCTAATGTTTTCCTGAAGTACTTTTTGGGTAATACCCTTTAAGAATGTCAGTATATGTTGCTGCTGCAAGAGTGTTCTGGGCATAAATTGTAATCATTCAACTGTAATCTGAATGGAATGGAAACAATTTGTGCTTATTTATATTTAGACAACCTACTGGTATAAGGCCATTTTGGGTAACTACTTGGCATATTTATTGAGATTTCTAAAGACCTGTAGCCGTGCCCTGCATGCATGGCGGAAGTATAATATTATGGTTCACCACCTCCAATGATTTCTATACAGCTCACCAATGCGGATAAGAACATATAGGAACAGGAGTAGGTCATTCAGCCTCTCAAGCCTGTTCTACCATTCAATGGGATCTTGTTTGATCCATATCCTAACTCCATCCCTCTGCCTTGCCTTCACAATCCTATACCATTGGTTAGCAAAAATCTATTGATCTCTGAGTTACAGAGGCCAATTGAGCTAGCATCTATTGCTTTTTATCAAGTGCAATACACACTGTCACCACCCTTTGCATATAGAAGTGTTTACTCACATCGTGCTGTAGTTTCCCTGTGGTGTTAAATGAGGCAATCATCTTCTATTGCTCTGTTGTCTTTCTCCCGGTAGCAATTCCAGTTAAATTGGAGGAAGAATCCTGGATACCTCCCTTCCATTGAGGTAATGATTTGTAACATGGTCGAACTATTATCAATCAAAACCCTCTTCCTCTCTAAAACTGCTGCTGCTAGTCTTCACAGGTCTTTGCAGCAGCACTAGCTGTCCTGACCCACCCCACCCCCTCAACAATCATCCAGCAAGCAATGGCAACTGGATCTCAATGCATAAACATAATTAGGCCTGACTGTGGAAGATTCAGCATGGTAAAGATGTGTCCAATTCTGGTTGGTGCAAAATTCGCAACACATGCTTTCTCACTAAATCTTAATGTATACACTAGCTGGTGCTTCTTGTAGACCAAGTGTCCTTGATAAGAGTATCCCTATAATTCCACAAGATCTTAACAATAAACATTTAAACGATAGGATTTCAACCTTAGTGGCATTTTTAAAAAAATCAAACCATTACAAAGGATTATCTTACAAAGGCACCAACCCTACTTCATATGCCTTGCAGTTTCTTGAAACACTGTTTTGAATATTAACAGCATAATTTGCATACTTAAGACCCTCTGGGAATTTATTTGCTTTTTGAATCTTTAATGTTCATTTTTAAAAAATTATTATTGCTCTAATTACATTAAAGGGTGAATGATATTGTGTAAACTGCTGACATGCAGGAACTAAGTAATGACAAAAACATTAACGCAGTACTTTCCTTAAACCATGTAGGTTATTTGTCTTTCTAAGGCTAATTCTGAACACATTACCATATTTTTTGCAGGCTCAACATAACTGCAGATCTTAACTGTCACAACATAATGTGCAAAATAAAGCAAAGTGAGGCAGTAATGTGGTAGCCTATCTCAAGTAACCACAGTAATACTGTATGCATGAAGACAAGCAACACAGGTATGAGTACAATCTATTGAATAACTGCTGTGTGTTTACCTTAATCCTTGTTAGTCATGTTAACTTGTTGCAACCATTGTTTACAAAGTGCTTCATGTGGGCCATACAAAGTAATTTTATTGATGTCCAAATATGCTTATGCCCCTTTTGTCATCTTGATATCATAGTATTTGCCATGTCAGACCACACATTCTCACCCCATCAATGACAACAAAGAAATCCACAGTAAGGCATAGAAATAATATTGTGCATATATGGAGAAAGAACAAAGGGGCTTGATTTTTTTCTTTCAGAACTAATAGGAGGTCACATATGCCTCTCCAATATTCCACTGAATTAAATAAGACAGTTCAAAACATAATCATCTTATAAAGCCTTTCACTCGTACTAGCACACCATTCCGCTACTGTGCCGGTGATAGGGTTAGTGAATGTGTTAAGATGATTAGGGTGCTGATCAAGCGATAGCTTTGTTTTGGATGGTTTCAAGCTTCTTGAGTGTTGTGGGAGATGCACTCATCCAGGCAAGTGGAGAGTATTCCATCACACTCCTGACTTGTGCCTTGTAGATGGTGGATAGGCTTTGGGGATTCAGGAAGTGAGGCACACGAGGTAAAATACCCAGATTCTGACCTACTTTTGTAGCCACTGTATTTCTGTGGCTCATTCAGCTAACTTTGTGGTCAAAGGTGGTCCCAGGATATTTATGGTGGGGGATTTGACAATGATGCCATTGAATGTCAAGTGTGGTAGTTAGATTCTCTCTTGTTGGAGATGGCATTGCCTGGTAATTGCATGGTGTGAATGTCACTTGCTGCTCATTAGCCCAAGCCTGAATGTTGCCCAGGTTTTTCTGCATGTAGGCACGGACTGTATCATTATCTGAGGAGTTGTGAAGGTACTGAACACTGTGCAATCATCAGTGAACATCCTCACTTCTGACCTTATGTTAGAGGGAAAGTCATTTATTGGCAGCTGAAGATTGCTGAGCCTAAGACACTACCCTGAGGAGCTCCTGCAGCGATGTCCTGGGGCTAAAATGATTGGCCACCAACGACCACAGCCACCTTCCTTTGAGCTTGTATAGAACAACCAATGGAGAATTTTCCCTCTAATTCCCATTGATTTCAATTTTGTAAGGGTTTCTTGATGCCACACCTGGGCGAATTCTGAAGTGATATCAAAGGCAATCACTCTCACCTCACCCCTGAAATTCAGCCCTTTTATCCATGTTTGGATCAAGGATGTAATGAAGCCTGGGGCAGAGTGGTCCTGATTGAATAACGTGATAAATATTAACTACTGCCAGCATAGGGGCATAGAGTACAAGAGCAAGGAGGTTATGCTGAATTTATATAAGACACTCATTAGACCTCAACTGGAATATTGTGTACAGTTCTGGGCACCATATTATAGGAAGGATGTGAACACATTGGAGAGTGCAGAAGAGATTTACAAGTATGGTTCCAGGAATGAGAAACTTCAACTATGGGGATAGATTGGAAAGGTTGGGTCTGTTCTCCTTGGAGAGAAGAAGGCTGAGAGGAGATTTGATGGAGAAGTTCACAATCATGAGAGGGCTGGGTAGAGTAGATAGGGAGAAGCTGTTCCCACTTGTAAAGGATCAAGAATGAGAGGACACAGGTTTAAAGCGATTTGCAAAAGAAGCAAGTGTGATGTGAGAAAAAATTTTTCACACAACGAGTGGAAGTATGGTGGAGGCAGGCTCAATCAAGGCATTTAAGAGGACATTTGATGATTATTTGAATAGAAAAAATGTGCAAGGGTACAGGGAAAAGGCAGGGCAATGGCACTAGGTCATAATGCTCATTTGGAGAGCTGGTGCAGGCATGATGGGCCGAATGGCCTCCTTCTGTGCCATTAAGATTCTGAGATTCTGTGAGCCTCTCTGGCAATGAAAATTAACTATTATCAGCACAGAGTTTCATTCTTTCAGGATTTAATTGTTGATGATTAAAAGAAAATGTTTTTTACTTTTTCTTTGTCTCTTTTTGCACTGTCTCTTAATCCTATCTTTTTTCTCTTTCTTGACTTCTTCCTGTGCCTGATTTCACATTGAATCCATCATTTTAAACTCCACTTCCTTCTCTGCATTCTTGATTTCAGAATCCACCAATCTGATTGGTAAAGGATGTACAGTCACCTGCTCTGATCACTCAAATCCCTGAGAGTGTGTAAGGCTGTTTCCATCGTCTAATGCAGAGATGTGCAGTGACATTAAACGGGAAAGGGCGGTCTAACAGTGGATACCACACATTGACTTGCCACAGCAATTTCTGTGCCATTATTGATATTAGATTAGCTACTATCTGTGAAACCAAGTGTGGTTTTGAAGTAATTTGTGTGCTACCTTGCAATTCTTTGGCTTTCCTTACATATTATCTATTAAAAAATTTCAAGTCATTGATAATGATCCCTTCGGAGTTGATACTATAGGTTTCCTGTCCTGATTATCTCAGCATTTAGTTGCCTTTCTCTAACCACGTAGTTATTTAATGTAGCTCCTACAAGGATTTTACCATCTCGATGTTCCAGCTTCCTCTTATTGTGTATTTCACATAATTTGAAATCAATCAACCGTCAGCTTTCCAATTGAGTCTGAATTTCAACTCAATTCCCGAGATCTTGCTTTCTCTGGTAAGCGTCATATTAATCAATCGAAGTGACAGAAGCGTCAGTCTGCAAAAAGACACAACAGTGGTATTTAAAAAAAAACATGAAGTCAAAATGTAATTTTAAAATATATGTAACATTATCGATAATTAAAGCAACATTAATAAATTAGTACTGGAGGTAACTTGCATAGCCTGATAAACATTGCAAAACCTAACGCCATTGTCTTTGGGCATTGTCAGAAACTCCACACCGTCACCACCGATTCCTTTCCAATCTCTCCCATTGTCTGAGGTTGAACCAGACTGTTCGCAACCTATATGAACCCAAGATCAGCTTCTGAACAAATAACCTCTCCATCCAAGAATGACCTACTTCCACCTCATTACCATCATCCACCTCTGCCCCTGCTTCAACCTTTTGAAATTCCAAACTGTACCTCAAGGTTTGACTAATTCAATGCCTTCCTGTAACAACTCATTGCAAATCTGGCATTGACATGCAGGCTTCATTGATGCCGGTCACAGCTTATTTGAAATTGAGGGAGTGGAGTGCCTTTCTATACAGGAAAGGTCAAGATTTCCAAAATAAGAGCTCATGGCGCACCCTGGATGTTGCTGTTGCCCCTGAACTCTGGGGAATCCAGCAACATGATAGAAATGAATAGCCATTTCTCATTGCTACCTGGGTATCGTTGCAAAACGGGTGAATTTTCTGACTTCCCTGAAGATATTATTGGCGACCTGACCTATGAGGGAATGGTTGATATTGCTTCAGTCCACTGTTTCAGCTTGGAAAATGTCCGTGAGATAAAAGTTGAGCGCTCCTCACTCCATGAGAAAGGAAGATGAAAATGTCATTCCTTATGCCATCACTGATCTTTATTGAAACATGGGAGGGGCTAATGAGAGTGGCTTCAACAGATAGGTTTTATGCAAAGTGGTTATCTAATCATATTTGCTCTTCCTTATGCAAAGTAAACTGCACCATACACAGTAAAAATAGAGCAGAAAATACCTCAGAGCTAGTTCTGCCCTGGCAATGTTACTTCAAACAATGGAGTAATAATGGTGCAATGGGACCAGCTGTGACAAATTTCTGGGCCGCAGTGCATTAGATTGTAGGAAGTACATCCAAAATGCTATCTCACATAGAGGCAGTGATTGTGGCTTTGAGTAATGGCATGGGAAGAGATGATTGGGCAGGTGTTCGCATCGGCAAGTACCAGGGGAAGGGGCAGCCGGAGCTTGGATTGGTAAAAGGGCAAAACTGTCAGGGAGAGAACAGTTCCTCAAGAAAGCAGAGAGGAGAGGAAAGGAATTGAAGACATTGGTGAACTCCCCACCCCAAGGAAATTGGTGCATTTGGCTGTTCCAATCATTTGCACAGTTTCGCTGGCGATGTCATTATTCTGCTGGAGTTATGGCAAGAGGCTGTTACAACCTCCATGGGAGTTCAGGACTGATGTGTTTGGTGGTGGAATCATGTTGTATGTGATAGAAAAGATTGGAGATAAGATGGTAAACCGGAAGCAGGTGGGATGAAATGTGAGGAGCAGTGACATTTTTGCCTTTGTTTTGGAACATTTTTTGCAGCAATTATTGCAGTGCAATTCCTTGTAAGTCAGGGGATATATTTTAATATGTGGTAAACATTGTTCCCATGGATGAAACAAAATTGGCAGTAAAGTACTTTGGGACTATAAAATCTCTGCAAGTAAAGAAAGACTTGTCATCTTCTGCGTAATAAATCTCACAAAATGGGCTGAAACGGAAAGTAGTGTGTTATTACTTCCTGATCAAAAAATGATTAAAATATGAATTGCAAAACATATAACTATGTTATTTGAAACTTTGCATTCTTACGTTGTATTACAGGAGTTGTGGATCGCAGTGATTCCAGGATAGACTCAAAGGAGCAAGATGAATGTTCTGTTTGACAGCTGTTGCCGTTTTGGGAGGTATTTTAATCACATACACCATAGTGTGCTGATCTGAATCTGGCAAACAGATGGTATCTAGTTAAATGAACAAACAACCTGCTCTGACTGATAGTCATGTCCTGATGTGCAGCATGCTCATGTAGGTGCTGTGTGTTTAAAAAAAAATCAACTGGGAAGAATCCCCGACGTAAATCCGCATCCAGCGTCTCCACGATTAGTGTGCTGACAGTTGATCATGGTATGTGTCCTGCACCCCTATCCCCGCCCCCATTTTCAAAGAAGGAACATCCTTTTCCCTTCGGTTTAACATTCCAGGATGTAAGTCAGAACTGACAGAAATCAAACTCCACCTGCCTGCAGATTGAGTACTATTTCCTCCCGAGGGCGTAGGAGAGGTTTTACACCAGTAAGGAGAGTTTTTTTTATGTTTTATATTGTTGGATTTAAACAGTTTTTTGGGAAAAGGCTAGTTAAGCTGAGCTTGCATTACCCCTGAGGCCTTTGCCCACCTCTGCAACCCCCACCCCCCACCCCACACTTTTCTTGATGTTGGTGCCTGTACAAATATTTAAATCTTAAGTTTAATACATTGCTAGGTTTATGCTCAGCTACTCAAAGCAATTTTGCTCACGAATTTCCCTTAGAGTCATGGACTCATATGGCACTGAAGGAAGCCATTCGACCCATCATGCCTTTCAGCTCTCTTCTGAAAGAGCTACCCAATCAATCCCTGCTCTTTTCCTATAGCCACTGCAAATGTTCCCTTCTTAAATAAAGTTCCCATTCTCTTTTGAAAGCTACCACTGAATCTGCTTCCACACCCCTTTCAGGCAGTGCATTCCAGGTCATAACTCACTGAGTAAAGTAAAATTCTCCACATCTTCCCCCAGGCTTTGTTTTTGCCAATTATTTTAAATCTATGGGCACAATCTTGTGCCTTCCCCCATGGCGAGTTTGGTGGGTAGTGGGTGCATTTAATCGGATGGGAGGGTGGGGGTTGGGACCCTGAGGACGACCTTCCTGCCTCGCCGCCAAATTGAGGCTCTTAAGTGGGCAGTTCATGCCCACTTAAGGGTTTAACCCCACCACCGCTGGTATTAACCTTGCGGCAGGCAGGGGAAATCCCAATGCCGGGAGCAGGACAAGCAAACGCTGTTGAGTTGCTTGCAGGCTCTCAGGGGCCATCCCTCGTTCAAAGGTACCCAGTACCTGATTGAGAGACCCGGCATCAGGGAGTGGGGTGGGGTGGGGTGGGGTGGGGAGTGGGGCGGGGGTGGGGGGGGGGGGTGGGGGGCTGGTGGGTGGGCGGTGTGGTGGGGGGTGGGGTTGGGGGGGGTGGGGGTGCACTGAAAGCCAACCCTCGTCCTTGCTGTTGAACCCCTCCCCCGGGATCCCCACCCTCATGACCTCCCCTCCCGCCATCACTCACCTGAGGCCTGGGTCCCATTGTGATCTGAAGCCTTGGGCGGGTGTCATACCAGCAGTAGCTACTGCCTCCCTGATGATGCTATCGTTCAATAGTGCTGCTGGCCTCTATGTCTAGAGGGCTCATGGGGGTCCTTGATCCTGGGGGAAGGCCTGCTGATGGCCTGTCAAGTGCCTGAGTGGAACAAAATGCTGTGGCCTTCCCAAAAAGGGGTGATGTGGAACTCTCGCTGGCTGTCCAGCCATCTGCCGTGACCCCTGTCACCTTCACAAGACTCCCCACTGTGTCTTCTGACCACTGGCCCTCCTGCCAGTGGAAACAATTACTCCCTCTCTTCTCCATCAAAATTCCTCATCTGTTTGTATAAGACACATCTGCTTTCCTTATTCTGGGGGACAGGGTATGGGGGCCCAATCCCAGGAGCGTTTGATCACCAACATCAGATGGTCTTTGAATGGGGAAGACGGGGCAGGGTCTAATCCGATGCAAGAGGTACAAGCTTGGAGAGTTGGGGTGAGCACTCCTCTTCCTGGCTCACAAGTAGTCCTGTGAGGGCACTTATCTTCTCCCCAAAGTTGCCCCACCTCCCTTCAGCTGCCTGGTTTCCTGAGGTTTGGGAAACCTAGCTGGCCAGGGGTTAACCTGAAAAGTAGGTTAAGTCTGAGGCTGCCAGCCTCATTAACATATTTCAATTGCCAACCTGTCTCTTGGAAGCAGGTAAACTGCCCACCCTACATCTCACCTTCATGAAACTGGGAAGTGAATGCTTTGGAGGTGGATTAGAGTCAGGTTTGAAACTTTTAAGGTTTTAACATCTCACCTGATCCCAATTCACCCAGGAGCATCCATGTTTTATCAACAAAGCTGCCAGGGGTCAGCCATGCAACAGTAACCAGTCCAGCAGGAATGGGGAGGATATTACAACAGCCGCCAAAAGCGAAAACAGGACATGATTTACCAGGAGCATGGATGTGCTGCTTACAAAGTGCTGGGCTGTCAGAGATTGGGGACTGTAAATGAATGGGGAGGAGGGGAAGAAACCCATCATTCTAAGCATGCTGTGCCCGCTAAAAACTTTAGCTCCTGACCTTGTCAGGGATCAAGGAAAGGTTCGCTCATCACCTGACCAATGGCGAGTGCTTGGTTAGCGATACATTTAAGGAACCTGCCTCATGCTCTTATCTCTGTCTTAGTCAGTCCCTTGGGATTGAGAATGATTTGCTTTCACTCCGTTTCAGTGGGTTCTGAGATACCAGCTAAGTCCAATGCACAATCTGCAGACTCTACCACATGTGGGGCTGGTGGTGCTTGAAGAGTTGGATAGATGGGTAGTTTGGAGGATTGTACGCTCCCTCTGACACCACAACTTTGCTTCTGCACATTCCCGGTGAAGTCTCTCAATGCATTCAGCGTCTTCTTGGATGAGACTTCTCTATTTTGGTCGGTCACTGGCCGAGGACTTCCATGAGGTGGCAGGGATGTTTGACCTCTTTAGGAATGCTTTGAGGACATCCCTAAACTGTTTCCACTGTCCTCCTAAAATTCTCCTGCTGTGTTCCGAGTAGAGCAAGTATTCATAATCAAGAATGAATACAGCAATGAAGTAGACCATTCGGCCCATTGTATCTGTGCTGGCTCTTTGTTAGATCTATTCATTTAGCCGCACTCCCCTGTACTTTCTCCATCACCATGTAAATATTTTCCTAAATATTTATCCAGTTCTCTTTTGAATGTTACTATTTAATCAGCTTCCTCCACCCTTTCAGGCAGTGCATTCCAGGGCACAATAACTTGCTGTGTAAAAAAAAGACACAAGATCTGACGAGTTTATTTTATTTTAATCTTCAGAGCTTCAGGCAATCAACAATTTGAAGTTCTCAGAAAATGATAGGGATAGATTTAATCTGGTTTTGATAAGAATTATCCTGAGAGCTCTGTGAATCATAAAAGTAGAATTTATAACACAGGAGACCATACAGCCCATCGTGCCTGTGCTGGTTTTTATCCTTGCCCTTGTGCTATTATTAAAATATTTATCTACCTCTGTTTTGAGAGCAATTATGGATTCTACTTTAATCGCTATTTCTGCAGTAGCATCCAAGTCCTAACAATCCTCATGTAAAATGAACTCTGTTAATCTCTGCTTTATTGGCGAGGATCATAAATTTATGTTTGCTATTTACCAACTCACTGACCAGTGGAAGTAATATATCCCTGTTCATCTCATTGAAGCCTCTATCAGATGTCTGGCTCGGTGGAAGGAGACCCAGTTGCTATAGTAATTATTAACGGGCTTGTGATCTTTGGACAGAGGAAGTCAATCTTCTGCCCTGTTTATTAATAGCGGCATCATAAATGCTGCAATATTTCCTCTAATTGCTGTTGATGGTAAAATCATGTGTGTAGACTTCTAGTATGCATTGGTGATTTCACTAGAAATAGAACTTATAGGAAATCTTTGTCATGCTTATGATATTGTTATTAAACAGTCGCCAGACAAAATTCCACCACTACCCCACCCCCTCCAACCCTGCCTCACCAACCACCTCGCCCTATTCTAACCAATTAATGCCTTTTGTCCTTCGTCATTTGCTGTGTTCAAAATAAACAATTGTTAGTCCTTTGTTTTGCTGTAATGGTGAATTACAGTATACACACCCAAAGTCTTTTCAGTGTCTGGAGTCTAATAATGCAAACTCTCTCTTATATCTTCACAGATGAGACTGTTGACACTGTGGGGCACTTTGTTCCAAAAGACAAAGGGAAATCATAGCAGTGGGAAAGCCTGCATCTCCGTTCATTTCCCGGCTACAATTTAAAGTATTATTCCCGTCCCCTCATTTCTTGAAATAATTGAAACCAGCATCATATGCATGACAAAGATTTCCTATGGATTATATTTCTAGTGAAATCACCAATGCATTCTAGAAGCCTGCACATATGATTTCCCCATCAACAGCGATTAGAGGGAATCTTGCACCGTTTATCCGGTTGCTGTTAATATATAGGGCGGAAGACTTCCCCTAATCATTGTATGTAACAAAATTACAAACCTATTGATAATGACTATAGCAACTGGGGCCCTTTTCACCAAGACAGACATCTGACAGAGGTTTCAATGAGATGAACAGGGACATACTAATTCCACTGACCAGTGAGTCGGTAAATAGCAAACATAAATTTAAGATCCTTGCCAATAAAGCAAAGGTGAGCATAATTTATTTTACATGAGGGTTGTTAGGATTTGGAATGCACTCCAGAAGCAGTGATGGAAGTAAAATCCGTAACTGATCTCAAAACAGAGGTGGGTAAATATTTGAAAAATAGTAGAAGGGCATGGATAAAAGACACAGCACAGGCACGATGGGCTGTATCGTCTCCTGTGTTGTAAATTATATACTTATATGATTCACAGAGCCCTCGGGATAATTCTCATCAAAACCAAATTAAATTGCTTCCTAGCATTTTTGGAGCATAATTCAATGGATGTCATTGATCATTCTCCAGCACCAGGTGCAATTCTGGCCACCACGCCTTATAGGAAGGATATATTGACTTTGGAGAGAGTGAAGGATAGATTTACTAGAATGATATCTGGGGGAGAATTTTCTCCCCATTGGGGGATTGTGTGGGAGCGGGCGCGGGTGGGCGCAGAGCCGATTGGCACCCTCTATCGGCTGGGCGTCGCCATTTTACGTGGGCGGGCCACTTAAGGTCCACCCAGCTTGACGTGCGCCTGGAAGCGCTGAGCGCTCCCTGTGGGGGTGCCTCAGGGAGATTAGTTTTAAGTTTAAACAGCCTGATAAAGTGTTGCAAACATTTTTATGACATGTCCCCTCATGAGCTGGGATATGTGCATTAATTTTAATAGAAGTTTTTCTGAAAATTTTAAATCGTTCTTGAAACCTCATCCCGCCCGTGGATGAGGTTCCTTGAAAAATGCAAAGGCCGCCTGGGCTCTTCACCTGCACCCCCCAACCTTAAGGTTGGATGGGCAGTTTTTTCAATAGGTTTAATTAGTTCATTAATGGCCTTAACCAGCCTTTGACAGTTCGGTGGGCACGCAGCCAACTCGGCTGTGCGCCCACTGAACTAAAAATCTAAATGACGCACGGTGATGTTGGGACGCATGCCTGATGTCACCCCACGTCATTTTATGCCTCGCCGAGCCGAAGATTCAGCCTCTAGTTTCAAGGGCTACCATACGAGGAGATATTACACAAACTAGGGTTGTGTTTCCTGGAATTTAGAAGGTTAATGGATGATTTGATCAAAATTTTCAAGCTATTAAGGGGAACAATCAGGATAGATAGAGAGAAACTATTCCCGCTGGCTGGAGGGTCTAAGACCAGGAGTGAAATTAGGAAACACTTCCACATGCAAAAGAACTGTCTGCCACAAACAGCAATTGATGCTGGATCAATTGTTTGTTTTAAAGCCGAGGTTAATAGATTTTTGTTAACCAACAGTATTATGGCACAAGGGGAAAAGGTGAATATGTGGATTAGATTGCAAATCAGTCATGTTCTCATTGAATGGAATATACCTGAGGGACTAAATGTTCTATTCTATTCCTATGCAATCATCCAACCCAGGAAATTATTTCTCATATATCAGCCTGCCAACAGATTATTTTCCTAAGTGTTGTAGCAGATCCTAATTCGACCTTCATCCAATGGCCACACTGTGGGTGTACCTACACCATGTGGACTGCAGCAATTCAAGAAGGCAACTTACCACTACCTTCTCAAAGGCAATTAGGAATAGTCGATAAATGCTGGCCCAGCCAGTGACACTCACATCCCATGAAAGAATTTAAAAAACACACATTTACACCTTCCAGCAAAGGTCATGTTGGCAGAAATGTTGGGTGAAATTTCCCATGCATTCGGCAGTGTGAGCGGACAATATGGCGAGAAGGCCAAAACTTGGTTTCATGATGTTGTGAAACCAGTTTGCAATCTTCCGCTCTGCCTGTCGATGGCGGGCTGCGTTTCCCACTGTCGGATGTCGGGAACTTCACTGTAATACATCTGCAAGTCATTATAAGTCTAGACGCCGAACCATCCCCTCCAGGCTGGATCATCCGTCCATGGCAGCAGGAAAACACGCTGGTGACAAACACGTTTTGATAAGTGTGATGTGCAGAAGTCAGGGCTTATCGCCAGGGTCTTGCTCACATTGCCGACATCCAAGGAGTAGAAGACACTGGAGCCTGACAGCAACCAGACCCTGGAGGTCCATGACATGCTGGATGAATTCTCATGGACATGGCTCTGCAGCGAATCAGCTCACGGAAGTTGGAAGGCACCGTTCAGGGTCTGCTCACAACAGATGATTGTCGAGGACATAGAGAGAAAGGCGAGGAAGGAATCTGGAGAGGGGAAGGAGGAAGCGTGGAGGAAGAAGTAAGGGTGGAGGAAGGAGTTGGGAAAGGGGAAGATCTAAGGGGGGTGTGTAGTTTGGGGATGGTGGGGGGAGTCCTGGGGTGAATGGAAGGAGTTCCAAGGGGGGAAGGAGTTCCAAGATGGGAAGGAGTTCCAAATGGGGAAAGAGTTCCAAGGGGGGAAGGGGGCTGGAGGGGGGGGATGTCCAGGTGAATATGCAAGGGAGGGTTCTGATGAGTCCATGACTGCCTCCTGGGGTGTAAACTGAGGGTGGGCATGGTAGGAGGGGATGGTGAGAATGACCAAGGGTAGATTGAGGTGGTAGAGTGGGAGGGTGAGGGTGTGATGGTACCAGTAGAAGGGATGTTGAGGGTGGTTGGTGGGGACTTGGAGGCAGACAGGGATCCTGGGGGTGGGAGGAAGGAGGTCGGGGAGGTGAATGTGGATGGGGGTGGGATTTTTAGGAAGGAGGGGAACAGACATATTTACCTGGATATTCCCGAAAGAAAAGGGCTGTGGCTGGTAGGTGATTGTGGGGAGGTGGAAGATGATGCCAGTGGGGTGGACAGCAATGGGGGAAAGAAAATGGGTCACTGGGGGAGGGGAAAGGACG
Organism: Cetorhinus maximus; assembly: GCF_964194155.1. Classification (NCBI taxonomy): domain Eukaryota; kingdom Metazoa; phylum Chordata; class Chondrichthyes; order Lamniformes; family Cetorhinidae; genus Cetorhinus; species Cetorhinus maximus. The sequence continues at coordinate 106,603,005 of NC_135889.1, read as the reverse complement.
GGGGCCCTGAAGAAAAATGTTAAGATGCACCATGCTGGCTAAATTGAAAGTGAAACGAGAGTTGTGGTAGACGAGAACAGGTGCTGCGTTGGAGTGAATTCATTGGGTGGGCGGAGATGTAGGTCAGTTCAGATGGACAACTGAAAGCGAACGCCAGCAGGCAGTATTGAAAATGCTCAAGACATTGAAATCAGTGTGATGCAGGAAGGATCTGTGTGCTTGCACAAGGCTCCGAAAGGCCCTGTCACACACAGACTTGTCCCTCCAGAATCACTCATGGATGAGCTGCTCCCGGTGACAGAGGATGAGGTTGAGGGGGTCACAGGTAAAGGGGACTTGGAAGGAGAGGACATCCTCTGAGATTCCTCAATGGATGACCCAGGGGCATCCAGCTGCCACTCTCCTCCCTTTGTGTGCCTGAAGGCCCTGGCCTGACTCCTTGAAGGGAAGGAGCACCTGGGGGGATGATGAGGTGCCCCTTTTCCCTCTCGCGTTACCACAGAAATTTAGCCATGGCTACCTCAATGGAGTGCAGGTCTGCACACATTTCTACATTCTGCTGGACCAGGGTTTCCATGGCGTCTGCCATCCTCCCTATGGAGACCTCTATATGCGCACATGTGGGCACCACTTCATCAGAGATCAGGCGGACGCACTCCTCCATGTGCTACTCTGTTGAGGGCTTCCAACAGCTCTGCATGATGTTCCCACGCCTCCTGCTGACTCTCCAGGATGAGTTGGAAGGCCAAATCCAGAGGCTCATCATCTGACTGAGACCTCACAGATGCCTCTTCCCCAGCAGTCCTCTGAGTGCCGGGGAGCTCAGCTGAACCTGCCTGCTCCTGCTACAGAGACATATCCGTGCAGTGACTACCAGATTGTGAACCCGAGCCTGCTCTAGATCTTGATCCCACCGAGTTGTGTGCCTCTGCTGCAGGGTGTGGGTAAGTGCAGTGACAGGTTTTCCAGACTGCTTATTTCCAGCCTTTTAATGGAGGAGGTGTCCTCTTGGCTGGAGGTGAGGATGTGGATGGAGCTGAGGGATTGGGTGGCTGAGGGCGTTGGTCACTTGGCAGAGCTCCCTGTGAATCAGCGTAGAGATAATTAGTGCATGTCAGCAGAGTCAAAAGCAGGAAACAGAGCGCTCTCATTTGCATTGAGTGAGGGATGATGTAGTGCTGGATCCTTACGAGGGTGTTCACTGCCGACCTCACCGTCGCCTCAGGCATGGTCCACATCCTCACCAATCAGCGCGATGGCACACTCCTCAAAGTGAGTGAGGGGCCTAATGTGGGTCCTTCCACCCCCAGTCTGGGACCTTTCCCTGTTGTAGTGAGCCAGCTTCTCTTGCATGAAAACAGATGGAGAGAGTGTGAGCAGAACACATGGCACTGCGTGGAATGTTTGTGTGGTGAGTGAGACATGGGATGATGACATGAGCACCAGAGGATATGAGCCTGATGGAGATGTGAGGGTGTGTGTGAGAGTTAGTGATGTTGTCCCTTGAGGTGTGAGATCCCTGTGGATGTGCGATGGGTTTGTGAGTGTGTGAGTTGAGAGTGATGAGAAGAGTGAGTTACCCTGGCAGATGGGATGAGACCATTCATCCTGTTGCGACACAGGGTGTTTGTCCTCTTTTGCAGGGCACTGGCCATTGCTGCCACTGCCTCCCATGTTCGATTGATGTGGAGGCCCGGCGTGATGTCCTCTAGCCCCAGGAGTACAGGACATCGCATCAGGCCTTCACTGCATCCAAAAGGTACTGAAGGGACACAGAATTAAACTGAGAGGCTGCAGTCTTCTTGCCTTTCGGGGCCATGTCTTCCGTGCAGCAGTTGTGGGCTGGAAGCACTGAGAGGTGTTCGCACGGCAACATTTTAAATATGGCGCCCGGCGTGATGAAGCGGCAAGGTGACGGTGTGGCTGGCGAATGAGATTCCGCCCGCCATCGAAACGGTGTGTTTCCTGGGAATGCATAATTAATGAGGCGGGATTGGGACAATATGGCATGAAAAGCCGCCATTGCAGCCAGTGGGTTAAAAAGTCCTTTTCCCTGCCCGCTACTGCACTTAGTGCAAATCTGGGACGATACTGCCTGTTATTTGATTTCTCCCCCCACCCCCTGCATTGGGTCAGGCACACTGAGTCTTTAATTAAAGTACCTTTGCTCCTGGCAGCAATCAAATTAGCACAGACAAGGAATTGAGCTTGGGGCCTTTGATTTGCAAGGCTGCATGTAGGACACTATGTGGCACATTTATTCACTGAGTCATCAGTAGAGCATTATATCTTTGTTTTAATAGGCCTTAGCTTCTCTACCTCGCAACTCGAATGGGAAGAAAATGTCAACTATTTTGGCATTAATATAACATGCTGCATCAGTCAGCTACCATGCCTGGCATGAGAAAAAGAAGGAACATTTAAGCTTTGATATGGTTTGTAGAGCGGCCAGATCCAGAGCAGGAAGGTGGGAATTAGCAGCAGTCGTGTTAACCTGTGCCCCCAAATTCAACTGTGGGGGTCTTCTTTTACATACATTGGTAGAAATTCTTTTTTGTAAAATTCAGAATAAACATAACAAAAAGGAAGGCTTGTTTTTATATTGAATTGCCTAAATCCACTATAATTATAGTGGTAAATTAGAACCACTATGCCTGTCGCCTATTCAACTCCATTTGTTATTATGAATAAAACATGCATGTCGATTTGAACCAATTGTATACATTAATGAATAACCCATAAATCATATATGTTCAACTGATTTTCGATTTTCATTTTCAGTTTGCGCGCATCCCTAGTAATATGTACAATCCTTATCAGCGAAAAATCATTTGTTTACGCAAAATGCTTTGAATTTTTACAGAAATACTAAATTCTTCAAGACACCAACCCTGGAACATTAAAGTCTGAAAGCACCCAGGAGGGAACATGTGCCAATTGCCTCTATTTATTTTAATGGTTCTCTATTATTACAGCAAGAGTTAAAGGAGCAGATGGAAGAAATGCACTGAGCTTTGGCTCTTCAAAAGTAGGGTCTTCACAGTTTGATGGTTGCCATAGTAATTTAGGCCTGAGAATCGAGTATAATTTGTTTGGAGGGAGAGATTATTAGTAATAGATCATAGAAAGCAAAAAAAAAAATCTAACCTGTTATAATTTATACACCCTTTACAGTCAACTGGCAGGACTATGTTTTCATTTAAAATCTATGTGGAAAAACAAGGGCAACATATGTATAGAGATCTTACTGTTTCTCTCAGCACTACTAATTGAGTCTAATGATGCTTGACTTGAGGCTTTGGCCTTGGCCTTGGCCTAAGATTAAGCATTAAAATCCTGTTAAGCTATGTGCAGCATTGTTGAAAAAAGAAAATTGCCTGCAGAGCAGCATACATGAATCCTGTAAAAAAAAAAGTTAATTACTCTTCGGTCCCCATTGTGTTTGCATTTAATAGCTTTGGTTACCATTCTACCTGTGTCCAACACTCAATTCAAACCTGAGAATGGGTTGTTTGGAAAGCTAAGAGTGTAACTTAAATTTTCCTGAATGTGGGTTACACTTGTAAATTAATTCCTGACAAATGTGGGAATACAGAAGAAAGGTTGTTGAGACCGAGATGGATCCTGAAGACCAGTGGAAGGTTGTGATATTCAGAAGGTGAGCTACAAAGGAAATCTATTCTGTCCTGTAATATTTAAAAGAAATTAATGTTTCCTAGCTGATCTTTTGTGGTATTACAAATGCCACAATCCTGCTAGTCATCCTTAAATTGCCCGATAGTATCCTTCAACACTGATGCTGAAAGAGATTACAGGGTCATAGGAAAGTACCTCTTGGATTGGTGGGTACCACTTAATACATTTCTGACACCCACCTGTCCAATTCTACAAGAAACCCCAGGCTTAGTTCTTTGAGGGAAGAATTGCCCAGCTTTTGTACTCTCAGTCTCCTGAACAACAGGGCCAACCTGAATGGATTCCAAAAACAAGTTATTTTTAATTCTTCAGGGGTCTAGGCTGCTTGTCAATGGGGCCCACATTCACCCTTGTGAACCTCCACTCAGTTAGAATACCAGCTTACCAGTCTATTGCCAAGTGCTTCTACTGGAGTAAGGGCAGGGACAATTGTTTTAGGGAGAACCTTTCACTGACCTCAACGCCAGCCCATCAATTTCCTGGTAAAGGACTGATGCAAGTTTAACCCCTTACACATGAAATTAGAAACTCTGAGAAACAGTGAACCCTAAGACATTAGTCATTAGCAAATTCCCAGTCAAAGGTTATGGGGGGAAGGCGGGAGAATGGGGTTGAGAAACTCATCAGCCAGGATTGAATGGCGGAGCAGACTCGATGGGCCGAATGGCCTAATTTCTGCTCCTATGTCTTATGGTCTTATAGGTGGTTGTAAATTTACAACTTCCGGTGAAGTATGATGGCTGAAGCGTGGGGGCATCTTTCCTTGCTTAGGTGCTGTAGTGGGATTCAACTACTGGGATGTCAGGAGTCTCTCCTGCCGCCTATTCATACGAGGAAACCATGAACCAACTTATGCATGAGCCTAAGATTCCCTAATATACATATACATATACCGAGCACATGGTGAAGCACCCCACCACAAGCTGTCATCTGCGCATCCAATTTACCTCTAATTTTCTGCCTTTTCTGTTCTGAAGGCCACAACTCACACTCATATTGTAATTTGCCCAGTGGTCATTCTTTATGTATAAAGATAGAAAGGGAGCCTTGATATGCTGAGCCACCACAAGAGCTGTTACAACTGAGTCCAGTGTGGTTCCCGTCTTGCATCCACTCATCCTACGGTTCTGACAGAGGTCAATGAATATTAAGCAGCATAGAGAACGTTTTAATGTAGAAGCAGATCTGCAGTATTATTTGTTTGGATGTCACATAATCAAGAATGATACCTATCCCTGGGCACATCACTCATTATGAGAGCATATGGAGTCATTTAATTCCATGATTACAACAGGATAATTTGATGAATATCATTTTACAGCATTGTTTTAAACTCCATCTGTTGTGAAGACAGTTAATAAGTGAGCCACTCAGTCCAGTAATGGAACATTTTTTCTGCAAAGCTAGAGGGCAATATCAAAAGCAAAGATCACCATCTAGGTCAAGGGGATAAAACTAGGAAATAGCTACTTCATTTATTAATATATTTTTTCAATGAATTTAATAGCTCAAACTGCTGAATTGCAGCAATGAACCTTCGAATGATGTTCACTGAATAACTAAATCATGTCAGCTTTCTTGGAGACCAGCATTATGACATTTGTTTAATTCAAGAGTACTTGGATCCTCCTGCAGTAGTGTGGCAATATCATGTGTTAGGGGCTTAGTGACATAAATACTTAAGTGTTTTGTGTTGCTTGGAAGTACTTGGGACTTAGTGATGCACTATAGCAGTACAGTCAAAGCTCAGGAATATTTGGAAGCCAGTGATATTGGCAATGACATGGATGCAATTTAAGGGGTAATTGAGTTCTAATCACTTAGCACTGTGAGGATATGATTGTGATATGGCATTTGGGCTATAGGCACAGACATGAATAGGACTGGTTTTATACTCTAGCCCTGTTAACGCACTGTGACAATGGGATTTGAATTATCTGGGCCACTTGGTCATCAGGAATGGTTGTTATTAATCTGAATCAGGCAAAATTGTGTCCCAGAGCTGGACTTCACTGCCTGTGGTTATGTGGTGAGATAATCATTAAGTATTTTTATTCTCAAAGCCGCCCATTCTATATCACCTATTTACTCATACACTGAATACAAATGCATAGCTTATTAGGCCCAATGCTAAACAGCTAACAGTGCGACATCTATTTTACTTAAGTTGGGCAGTGAGCCTTACAACAATTTGAATTCATAAAGCACTTTTAATGTAATAAATCATCTCAAGGAACTTCACAGTGTGGCCATGAAGATAAACTTGACACCAAACCACATAAGGTGATATTAGGGCAGATGACCCAATGCTTGGCCAAAAAGGTAGGTTTTGAGGAGCATCTTAAAGGAGGAAAGAGAGGTAGAGAGCCAGAGGGTGTTAAGGACGGACTTCCAGAGTTTGCGGCCTAGACAGCTGAATGAAATTGGGGACGCTCAAGTGGCCAGGATTAGGTTCTCGGAGGGTTGAATGGCTGGAAGGAATTACAGAGACAGGGAGGAGCAAGGCCATCTGAGGGGATTTGAAAACAAGGATGAAAATTGAAGTGTTGTTTGACCAACAATCAGTATGGGTCAATGAGCACAGGGGTGATGGAAGAATGTAATTTGGTACAAATAAAGGCATAGGAAACAGAGTTTTGGATGCTACAGGTAGTGTGGAAATAGCACCAATATTAGCATTGCTCCCTTAATATCCTTTGACGTAGCACCATTCACCTGAGGATTTCACAAAGTTCTTTGCAGCCGATGAGGTAATTTTGAAGTTTAGGTGCAATTGCCATGTAGGGTAAAGTAGGAGCCAACTTGCACACTTCAAGGACCCACAAACAACAGTGAAGTAAACTGCCTGATAATGATTTTTGGGTTGTGATGACTGGGGGATAGTGCCATGGATCAATTATATCCGTTTCCGCGGACATGGCCTTATGTTTCACCTGAAGGACAGTACCTCCATCAGTATAGCACTCACTCAGTGAAGAGTCACCCGGATTATGGGCTGGATTTTTACAGCATCGGGGAGACTCCATGCGGCTGGGACCAAATTTCGGGATTCTCAACCCCATTCCCGGCGCCCCAAATTTTCACCAGTGTGGGATAAGGGTGCAGGCAGGTGCGGGTCGCGAGTCAGCAATCCCAGCCTGGCCAGCTCCACTGCGGGGATAGGTATCTCCTAGCCCTTCACAATTTTCAAGGAGTCTGGCCAGCTTTTCAAGGGCTGGTGGTTCATGGCCTGTCAGAGGTGTTGTGAACCATAGTCTGGATGAGGCAATCTTTTGAAAGGTAAGTTCAAAAGACCTTACCAATGTCCCTTTACCAACCTATAACCCCTCCCCACCCTTCCCCGAAAGGCCTCTCATACAAGTATACAATCTATACAGAGTCACTGAACCCTATAGTAACCATAGCCTGTGTGAGAAAGCTTTAAAAAACAGTCATTTATTCATAAAAAAAACTGCTTTTACTACAGCACTATAAAAGTGTCAATCATCCAGACCCTTGAAAGTATCAGTAGCAGAAACTGCAGGCACTTGAAACTTCTTTATCTGGAAAAACTCAGCAGGTCTGGCAACATCTGCGGAGAGGAATACAGTTAATGTTTCGAGTTCGTATGACTCTTCATATGGACTCGAAACGTTAACTGTATTCCTCTCCGCAGATGCTATCAGATCTGCTGAGTTTTTCCAGTTATTTTTGTTTTTGTTTCAGATTTCCAGCATCTGCAGTATTTTGCTTTTAACTTGAAACTTCTTTATCTTGTGTAAATAAACATTGTGTAATTGACATAATAGGTCAGAGAGAAAGAACTGCCAATCAAGCAATGTGTTCCCTCTGTTGAAACAGCAGTGCCCCTGGGACAACATTTATTGATCGGTAGCTGGTTAAATGTATACTGGGTGAATGGGCATTGAAGTGTGATAGGCTGGTATGGCAGATATGAGGGGCCATGGGAGTAGATGGAGGGACATAGGTTGGCATGGAAGTGATGAGGGGTGATGATGGTGGGTAGAGGGGCATAGGTTGGCATGGAGGGAATGAGGGACCATGGGGGATAGGTGGGGACATAGTTGACATGGAAGGCATGAGGGGACATGGTGGGTGGTTGGAGGGGCATAGGTTGGCATGTATGGTATGAGGGGCCATGGGGAATGTATGGGGGCATTGGTGGCATGGAAGGCATGAGGGGACATGGTGGGTTGGTGGAGGGCATAGGTTGGCATGGAGGGTATGAGGGGCCATGGGGGATGGGAGATGGCATGGAAGGCATGAGGGAACATGGTGGGTGTGTGGAGGGCATAGGGTGGCATGGAGGGCATGAGGGGCCAAGGGGGTGGGTGGCATGAGGTGGCATGGATGGGATATGGGAGTGTGTAGGGGCTTAGGGAGTTTGAGGCTAGTGGGCTGCTTTTGTTTTCATGATTTTATTGTAACTGGGATTAAGTCCCAGAGCACGGGGGTTGGTCTTTTGGACAGCCCGCCTCTCACCTGGCAGCCCCTGTGGCTGCCTCTGAACTCTTTCCATGGCCAGTGGGTCTAACTCCATTTAGCACCTGCTCCGCACAGCCCACTGCTACTCCTCTCCCCCCACCTACTGAACGAAAACCCTGCCTTTGCAAGCACTTTCTCCTGAGGTGGGTGCGCCAAGTCGCAAAATTTCCTGACTCCCACCACCTGCCTGAAGGTGGGTAACCAGTCCTATGTACCTTTGTTTTTGAAACAGGGCTTGACACTGTAACCTTGTGGTTCAGCGCAAAAGTGCCACCATTGAGTCAAGACTGGCACTTTTGTCTAAAAACTATAAATTTCACAGCCATTTATGTGAGGAATGGCCACAATTGGAGGAATACATGAGTGGATATCCTGCCTATGATGGCTTATAAAAACAGTCCTTCAGTCTTGGTTTTAAAGAGATGTTACAGTCACTGGGAAGTAACCTTTTTTCTAGTGAAAGTGCCCCTAAAGCTTTGGGATAACTCTTGTTGCAACAAATATTTGCCAACTAAACTCTTTACTTTGCAGCACTTGTTTTTTGGTTTGAAGAATAAGTTGTAGTTTTTGTGACTTTGAGATCGTAACCTGCTCGTAAAACCAGTTGCAACAAGATGGAGTTTTCAATAAGTCACCTGCCTTTGCCCAGCCTTCTCCAGTTCTTGATTATAACAAACACCATCTATCCAAGGGAAAAAAAAATCAGTTATCCTCCATCTGACCTGCGTAGCCTTGAATGAGAAAAAGCATCAGTTTCCCCTTTCATGCCCTACCCTAGCAATGTTTGGAAAAAGGAACACTGACAAATTCCTGTCAACTTCAAGATAAGCATTGGTTGCCAGGAGTTCCAGGAAAATAAAGAACCTTCCAGTGGTGAGAATAGCCTTATTATTTGCTTGTGCCTGTGACACTGATAAACTATGGGAGTTTCGTACTGATGATCAAGCTCAGTCACACTGAAACTGACTCACCCTCCATTTCCTAACAACAAAAGCTTTGCTGATTACAGCCACTTCTGTTTTGTTCTTTCCAAGGAGAAAGAATGAGCTAAGGTCAGAATATATCCTTTATAACCAGCTAATTACGCCGTGATTATGGACCGACAGGCTGTTAGAACTTAGACAACTAACGTGAAAATGATCTGGGAAGCAGCTTAAATCAGGAAATACAATGCCGGTTGATTGCAATAAAGTTAGGCAATTTATTTTCCTAAATCTTAATAAAGTAAACTATTTATAGTCCACAAGCAGCATGTGAATTCATAGAAATTAACTCATTCTGTGCAACATGAAGACCAGACTGTCTTGGAGTAGGGACTGCACTGTCTGACTCATTTGTTGGATTTGTTTCCACCACCTTGGGCTTGTAATAGTCTTGGATTGTAAACCGCTGGAACTGCGAGTTGATAACAGGGCATTGAGCACCTTGGTGAGCAATAATGCCAACAGTCTAACTCTTTAACCAATGAGATTTAAGGATAGAGAACAAAACAAGGACAACAGAGAAGGAAATATAGGGTGAATTTGAGTAAAATCAGGTACAGAAAGAGAAATAAACAGAAGGACAGAACAATTGTGTTAAGAAAAAAAAGGCAGAAAGGAAAAGCAAGAAAATCATTTTAAACATTTACATTTCAAATTTTGAAAACCTCTAAGAACAATTTACTACCTGCAAGAGTGAGACTCCACAGTTTCAATTATTCCTTTTCCTGGGCTGGAGAGGTTGGGTAGCATTAGAGGATTAGAGACATTGTAGTTGAAGTGGTCCGAATGTCGTTAAGTATCGACCCTACTTTCTTAGTTCATTTGAACAGTGCAAATGTGGCAGTTTCGTGTAACTCACTGGGAGATTGATGACAAGTTCCTGCTTTCATGAGGCTGTCCATGCAGTCATCCAGCAACTTGTGAGATTCTGAAATTCACCAGCTTATTTGCACGCTGACAATAGTGTGTGCACTAAATTTAACATTTTGTGGTTGCGTTTATTTGTGCCGCAACATGGAGCACTTCCTGCACATGGGCAGATGCATTACAGTGGTGGGAGTTACAGTGCTGTATCTACTGCATGCTCCACCCTAAAAGTATGCCTGTAAATGAAGATCAGGATAGCAAAACCATGTCAGAGTACGAGGTAAAAATGCCATTGAAGGAGTAGCAGCAGTGGCAGTGACAATAATTGGTTCTCTAGATATCCTCGGTTGCAGTGCAGGCTAAGTGCACATTCGCCACCATTCCTGATCCCTTTCTGCTCAGCGACAGGAGCTACAGTGGTGTTTAAAATGGTTATGGGTGGATACAGAAACGCTCGGCCTGCGCTGAGGCCGCCAACTCATGCGCAACAACTCCTGACGCCTTTCCGGCTGGCCGGCGGCAGGAGTATCGGTGAATTTTTCAGGAAAATAAAAATTCTGAAGACCACCAAGAACTGCTGGAACTACCTTGTAGAAAGATTTCTTGCTCAGACCAGCAGGTTTGAAAAGTTTTATGCGGTGAGTTTGGATCTGTCAAAAGCTTTGTGGACCAAGATCCTGCACAACCCAATTAGTTTAGTTGATAGTTGATGGGACTCTTAATTCCAGGGTCATGATATTGAGCCCCACATTGGGCGATGATCATTCCTCTAACATGTTTTTTTAGGAATGTAATAAATTGTACTTGGATAACTGAGCAAGAAACTTTTGGATAAGGTAGTTTGCACACAGCTCTTTGGCAGATATGGATTGTTCCATTGCGAAATGTTATAGCTGACACATTCACTGGGAGGCATCTGGAGTTAGCACCGGGGGAACTATTATTTTTGCTGGCACTACTGCTGCTTTCTCATTGGCATTTTCCCCTATTCCCCATCACGGTTTTGCTATCCTGGTCTTCATTTTCAAGCATACTTTTAAGTAGAGCTTGCAGCAGATACAACACTGGAGCTTATCACTAATGCATCTGTGCACGTGCAGGAAGTGCCTCCCCTAGTGATGCAGCACAAATAAATGCAACCTTTAAGCCTCTTGATCACCAACCTTCTAAACTCAGAGGCCAGGATTTTTCAGTCAGCGTGCGAGGGCGGGCCCGACACGTAAAGTGACGCGCGATGAAGTCGGGCGTGTGTCCCGATGTCATTGTGCTGTCTCGCCATGTTTCGTTGGATGGGCGCGCAATGGAGTCGGCTGTGCGCCTGCCGATAATTAAATGGCCTATTAAGGCCTTTAAGGAACTAAATTGTTGGTGGGCAGGCGAAAAGGCCAAGTGGCCTTTATATTTTTTAGGAAACCTCATCCACGAGCGGGATGAGGTTTCCTAAAGCTTTTACACAGTCACATGAGGGGACACATTTCATTAAATTTTTATTGCATTTAGTTATTTTTTTGCAAAAGTGCTTCAATCTCCCTGAGGCAGCCTTAGGGAGATTGAAGCACTCATTTGCGCGCATGTGCGAAAGAGCACTGGACCTGAAACTCCCTCCTCCCCCTGTCCGCACAGGTAGCGCTCAGTGCTACCGCTCACGTATCATGCTAGTCGGGCCTTAATTGGCCCGCCCGCGTAAAATGGTACTGTGGAGCCGATCTTGGGCGGTGGTCAAGGAAACAGAATCTGGCTGTTTTTATTTAGGAGGGCTTTAAATGCTGTAATGGTTCCCCTAAACCAGCAGAACAGGACCTTGGCTCATCATCCATGCAACAACATTCCTTTAATACTGCTCTGAGGTATGTTACCATCTCCAAAGAGGCTGATAACTTTTCAGAAGAGATTAATTCCCCAGCAACCAACAGAAATGGCCGAAGGAAAAGATTTCATGTTTTAAGACTTTTTCGGCAACAAACAAACTAAAATTAACATAAACTAAACATTACTTAACAGGCAACTAATACATCAAACTAAAGAAAAGGTACTTCCCCATTAGCTAACACAACCAAAATATACCTTATGACATATTTTAACTTTACACCATGCTTCCTGCATACGTATTGCCTTAACGAAGTTTCAAGCTCCTCTCAGCTTTTTATCAGGCTGCCTCCTCCCTGCCAATGTGGGGAGAGTCTTCCAATTGTGATGGCCTACATGCTTTGGCGGAAGAGCCTATGCTTTATGCTGGTATGATGGCCTCTTTAAAAACTAGGTTTTTGTAGGAGGTGATTTCTGGTAAAGCATCTGGCTTCACACAACTGATCATTTGGCCAAGTTGCCGCAGAGGTAAGGAATAGAATAACAAAGGGTCAACATGAAGTTAACTACAGGGGTGGGTGGATTATGGGTGTGGTTCTGGTCTGAAGCAGGTTTTTATTTTCAGTTTAGAACAAGCTTGCTGCAGGAGACATCTCTTTCAAGCAGAGTTCATCTGAAATTCTGTATGCTGGCAAAAAGTGTTTAAACCTCTTGTTAACTGAAGGAATCGTAACAGTGAGTTGAACTTCTAGGCATAGACAAGCTGATAAGAGAGAGAGAGTTTTAGATGCAAGACTCCAGAGTTAAAAAATACCAGAACCAAGAAAGTTCTAGCCTGAGGTGGCTACATGCAAGATGTTAGCAATATTGAACTGGGAGTCACAACAGTGGAATGGTTGGAGGAGATTTAGGGCAGAATTTTACGTTTGTTGGATGGGCGGGCCCAACCCAATTGGCGGTGGGTGCGTAGATGATCTCCGCCGGCGAAGCGGGCTGCGCCGCCATTTTGTGCGGGTGGGCCAATTAAGGCCCGACCAGCGCGTTTCGGACTCCCGTGTACAGCAGGAAATTCAAATGTGCGGCAGGCGTGTACAGACTGCCGGTTCCAATGGGGAGCAGGCAGTCTGTATAAAGAAAGGCCAGGCAGCCTCCTTTAGCTGTTCACCATGGCCAGCGACTGGGCTGCAGAGGAGGTCAGGGCAGAGGAGGAGGAGGGGAGCAGGCTCCAGGGTAGGCCAGCGGCTGGGCCAATGTGCCCCTCGGTTCGCCGATGCTTGCCTTGCTGCCCTCCTCGAAGAGGTGTCAAAACGTCGGGAGGTGTTGTTCCCTGAGGATGGGAGGAGGAGGGCCCCCCATGTGACCAGGCAGGCGTGGCAGGAGGTGGCGGAGGTCGTCAGCTCTCAAGATCCTGTGCAGCGAACAAGAACCCAGTGACGCAAGTGCTTCAATGATTCGTTGCGCTCTGGAAGGGTGAGTACCATGTCAGCCTTGGCCATTTAACCTAGCAGGTAGCCTTAGCCTTTGAGGTCTCCCCCACTCCCTGCTCACGTCTTAGTGTCGTTACTGCATTGGGCACTTGGCATACGCTGGGTGGGCAAACAGATAGTGACCTTGTTTGCAGCAGCCTTAGTGGTTGAGGAGAAGATGGGTTCTCCCCACAGCATATGTTGGTGTTTGTCGCATTTGAGTAGTCTGGGGGCAACCTGCAGGAGAGGCAGCTAGACACATACTCAGAACTCCAACACATGTCTTATTGATGGTGATGAGATGGTGGAAGGGGAGCCTCAAGGTGTCGTGGCCAAGAGCCATCTGCTGGCATTGGCGCCGCACCTAGTTGCACCTCCTTGCCATGGGCGCTAAGGCCCATGTGTTATTCAAAGTGATGGATGCCGAATGTGTCCAAGATGTCCGTTGGGGGAGGGGGTTGGGACCAGCCGTACTATCTTCTGGGGACTGATCACCAGTAGTGTGGACGGAGCCGCTGGAGGCCTCAGATGGGCCACTGTGGTTGGGGTGCGGTGTGCGGGTGCAGAGTACATGAGCGATCAGCCTCAATAAATGCTCTTCTCTGTTCTGCAGGCAAAAACAGAGCACAATAGCCGGGAGTGTTTGTGGACTGGTGGTGGGCACGCTGCGCTGCAGCGCCTCACCACATATGAGGAGCAGGTCATGGAGCTGGGGAGGAGACAAGCGGCCAGATCGGCAGGTGTCGGTTAGGCTGGGGTGCAGCGGCCAGGTATTTGAGGGCCAGTCCCATCCACTCTGTCTCCCCACCATCCAACCCACTGATGGTTGCTGCAATCATTAATGCAGCAACACTGCTCATTCACAGACTGATACAATCAGACGTGTGGGTCATATGCAAACGTCCCTCGGTCCCTTGAGGATGTGCGTCTCTAGCACCTTCCAAAGTCGCCTTATCCCATTTGTGACCACTATCCCCATGGCCTAACATGCCATGGCATCGCTGCTGCACATCCAAAGACGTTTTGCATCTTAGGAGGGTTTGTACCTCCACCACCCTTTCAGCCAGTGTGTCCCACATTACTCTGTCCATAAGGTGCTCAGCACCTCACCTGTCAACCTCATGGCACTCAGCTTAAATAAATGCCACCACGTTAGTCAAAGGGAATTTTGCCTTCTGTCCACCCAGTCTATGCCCCTCATAACAGTATGAAGATCGATAATGTGAGCTGTCAATCTCCTGTGATCTACGGCAAATGTCACAAGTGTTTGCAATATTTCCTCATAGCTCCAACTCTCCAGGCCAGCATGCATCCAGATCAGGAACCTCTGCACTCTCTCCATTCCAATGCCATCCCTCCCATGAAGCTCAGGTCACAACTGAACGCAGAAGTGTAGATGTGGCCTCGACAGTGTTTTCTGCACTTGCAATATGACCTCCTTTTTCCTACATTCTATTCCTCGGCTAATAAAGGCAAGTCTGGCTTTGACCTTGTTAAACGCCTTATGTTCCTGTTCTGCTACCTTAACGGGTTTGCCCAGCAAGGTCCCTGTAATCGTTGTGACTTTCCACGGTCCTACCATTACTCATGTATTCCCGTACCTTGCTTGTCTTGCCCAAGTGCTTAACCGAACACTTATCCACGTAACATTCCATGTGGCATTCCTTAGGCCATCTGACCAGCTTGTCTGTATGTCTTGACTATTTACCACCCCACCAATGTTCGTCTCCTTAGGTTCTTGAAGGTTGAGCACATTATGAGGCTGGGGGGAAAGGGATGAAAGGTGTTACTGACTGAACGCTCCACACCTGAGGGACATCACTCGCAACTTGCGTCACATCATTTCAGTGAGCCAGGCACCAGCGCAGCGACTACCACATCACTGGGGATTATGATGTCGGCTAGTGTCCTGGGGCACAGTGGAGAGAGCATTTCACAATCGCTGGAGGAGATGGCACGGACAGAGAGTGTCGATGGCGCCAGTAGCTGGAGGACTGCAGGGGACCAGGCACATGCTGAGTCTAGCAGTGATGATGTGCCTCTGGAGATGTCACCAATGCAGTAGCTGCAGGGCAAGCGGCCCGGTGCGCGGGAACATCTGGCAGGGTTGTATGAGGCTGTGCTTCACTTGGTCTCTGTGATGGAGGAATCCAGGCAGAGTGTCAGTGAAGTCATGAACCTCAGGACAGAGCTTCAGGCTTCCTCCACTGAGAGATTGGCGACTCTCATGGGGAGGGGCTTCCAACAGATTGAGAATCATCTGATTGGGTTACGCTCTGACCTGCAAGCCCTCACAGCGGTAATGGCCACACGTGGTCATTCCCAATGTGGGAGATGTTCTGGGCACCAAGTGTCGCCGTTCGGTGCCCATCCATCTGCGGTGAGCAGGGAGTTCCAATGTGACCTCACGTCGGCGCAGAGGCTGCCTGTCGTCGCTGCGAGCTCCTCTCAGGGCACTCCGGATGAGGGCAGCAGCTCCTACGCCCCTCTGCCAGTGACCATTGCATCTGTTGAGGCTGCGACAACTGGGGTGGTGCCAGTTCTGGAACTGGCCACTCCCTCCCAGGCGGGGCCAGCACAGACTCCACGGGCCAGAGGACGGCCGCCAAGGTCATCGACGCCAACAGGACAGCAGAGTCAGCAGGCTGTCTCACAAGCCACTCCAAGCGATGGGACGGCACCAAGATGTAGCACCCACAAACGTAAGCATAAGGCACCTTAGGTAATCCGCGGGTATGTCACTGGTGATTTTGTGTTGGCCCCAGATTAGGGAATGTTTCATTATCTGCGTCAGAGCGATGTTTGTTGTTTATTTTGCTGGCAATAAAGTCCACATTCCTGACCATGGCTGAGGGTGTTTCCTTTGTGCTGCATTTGTATGTTTCACAGACATCTCATGAGTGTTTGAGTGGACATTGATGTTTCTGTACTAAGCCCTTAGTGCAGCTGATGAGGTGGAAGATGTGGCACCTAAGTGCCACGTGTGGAAGCGCCAGGCAATGCTGGTCCTGCAGATCCATGTGTGTGGAGCTAGCTGAAGGTCCGTTGGATTAAATTGTCCCGGGTGTCCCTGCCTCCTTGGTGTAGTTGCCGGTCGGCGTGCTGCCCCTCATCATCGCCCTGTGCTTCCTCATCCTCTGAGCCACTGCTGGATTCATCATGTGCAGCCTCATCCTGGGTGTCAAGTTCTTCATCGTCAACTGCATCCCCCCTTTCCAGCACAAGACTGTGCAGAGCGCAGCATGCTACCACTATCACTGAGACACGATCTGGGGGATACTGGAGTGCGCCCCCTGAGCGGTCCAGGCAATGGAAGCGCATCTTGAGAAGGCCGATGGCTCTCTCCACCACAGCCCTTGTGGTGCTGTGGCTCCTATTGTACCGCTGCTCAGCTTCTGTTCTTGGATGACGGAGAGGCGTCATGAGCCACCTTCTGAGGGGATAGCCCTTGTCACCCAACAGCCACCCATCCAGCCGAGCCGGAGCACTGAAGAGCCCCGACACCTGGGAGTGTCTGAGGATGTAGGCATCGTGGGAGCTGCCTGGGTACCTTGCACAGACTTGCAGAATCTGCATCCTGTGATCACACACTATCTGCACGTTCATGGAGTGGAAGCCCTTCCTGTTGACGAAGGCACCGGGCTCACCTGCTGGCGCCTTGATGGCCACATGTGTACAGTCTATAGCACCCTGGACACGGGGGAATCCAGCAATGGCTGCGAAGCCTCTGGCTCGCTGTGCTTGGCTTGCCTGGTCACAGCGGAAGTGGATGAAAGTCAATACCTGTCTGAACAGAGCTTCTGTAACCTGCTTGACACAAGTGTGTACAGCTGATTGGGAGACACCGCAAAGATCACCCACCGAGCCCTGGAAGGTGCCAGATGCATAGAAGTTGAGGGCAACTGTGACCTTCAGAGCTGCTGGCATGGGGTGTCCACCCACACAGTTAGGGGGGATCTCAGGGCCAACGATCTGACAGATATAGTTGACTGTCTCGCTTGAGAGACGGAGCCTCCTTCAGCACTGCACCTCAGCCATATTGAGGTAGCTGCTTCGCCGCCTGTATACCCTGGCAGCAGGAAAGTGGCGTCTTCTGCAGCCCCTTCCACCTTGGACAACCTCTTGGCCCTGCACCCCTTGTGCCTGTGCCTGGCCTCCCAAAGGTGGCACCCCTGGAGGCTGATTGTTCAGTCCTGGCCTTCTCCTTATTCTATCCCTCCCTTCCTCCTCAGAGAAGCTGCCTCCAGTGGAGATGTCAGAACTCTTACCCAGGCTAAATGGAAGCCTCCGGAAAGCTGCAGGCCCTATAAAGATTCCTGTCTGCAGACTGGTGAGCTGAAGCTTCAAAGTACAGAGAAAGCTATTGGAAATCGATCTCAGCTGCTGACAGTCACACAGGCAAGTTTAAAACACTTGCTGCAATAAATACTTCAGATAAAACATGAACAACCCCTCTGAGCCCACATGTCCCGCCCGTGGATGAGGTTTGTTAGAAAATCACTTACCCGCCTGCCCGTTGGGCCCGTGTGCCGAGCTGAAGATCGTACGGGCGCCTCAAAACCAGCGTCGATTGCCGAGTTAAGGGCCTTAACAAGACCTTTAATTAATGGCGGGCGCGCGTCGCGCTTCATAGCGTCCGCCCACCTAAATATTGCGATGGCGTGCACTGACGTCGGGACACTCACTCGATGTCAGCGTGCGACATTTTAAGCCCTAACGCGCGGGGCCCGCCATACGCACGCCATAGATAAAATCCTGCCCTTGAAATGAAAAAGTGTCATATGGACTTGAAACATTAACTTTGTTTCTCTCTCCACAGATGCTGCCTGACCTGCTGAGTTTTTCCAGCATTTCCTGTTTTTAATTCAGATTTCCAGCATCCGCGGTATTTTGCTTTTACTTTAGCACTTAATTCACTGGCACTTCTCTTCCACCTCTCTTCAGCTCTGAAGAAGAGTCATACGGACTTGAAACTCTCTGTCACCCTCCACAGATGCTGCCAGACCGGTTGAGGTTTTTTCCGGCATTTTCTGTTTTTATTTGAAGTGACAACCTTTCCGGAAATAGGTAGAAGGACCAAGAAATCTCAACACTTATACAAAACTTTGAAACGGTACTTTGACCAAGTGGTTAATTTTCTAATTTCAGATAACCATCCAATTTGAGTTTCTGGGGGTGTAAGTCAATTGAACGTAGAAAGACGGTTGAGTCAGATTGAAGTATAAATAACTGTGTTCAATCTACTTTGAATATCTCTAATGTACATGACCACTTACAATAGAATGTAATTATTAGTATTCATGGTCGTTGATTTTTGTTTAGTAAAATTCTTTTGATTTAAACCGTGAACCATGTACCTTCATTCTCTTAGTTTGGGTTTTTGGATTAAAAGATAAATAAACACGTTACTGGTATCTACTGAGATCATAACACAAGTCTACCCAAGCCTGGTGACCCCTTGGGTTAAATTTCACTGGAGGCTTGTAGCGGGTGGTGGGGATGGTGGTGGTGGGGGGTGGGGGGGGAGGGGAGGGGGAGTTTGCATGTGGCTCATCTCCCATGTAAAAGTTGGAAGGCAGGTAACCAATTCAAAAAAGCCCACCCCATAGTGATAACGCACTGGGGCGGGCTAATGGAGCAGAGAGCGGGTGGACTGCAAGTAGGCCCGGGATGAAGACAGCTATAGCATCTGGACCAAGACAAGTCCAAAGTTTCGAACAGCGAGAGATTGGGGAGCCGAGAGAGGAGGTGGTGGTGGTGGGGCGGGGGGTGGGGGTCGGTTTTGGAAGCTGTTCAGGGAGGAAGAACGTCTTGGAGGGGTGCCGCCGATGCACACATGGAGCCCCAAATGAAGCACCCCCTTCCTTCCTACTTTCTCCACAATGTTTTAAAAAAAAAGTCTTCTCACTCCTGCCCACCTGTCCATGCCAACAGTATCATGGCTTGGACAGCGAAATATTTGTGTCAAGTGGCTTGGTAATAAGCTCAATTGCCTGCTAATTATTTATTTAAAAACGGTGGGTGGGCTGCTAATTTCAGCCTCCTTCCACCCACTGTTTTATGGAGAATGGGTCGGGGTGGACAGGAAGGTTGTGGGCTAGTCACCCATCATCTTTTACATGACTCCCTGCTGAAATCACGCCTGGCGGGGTCGGGATGTGACATAAAATAAAGCCCCTTGTTCCTTAAATCTCCACAAGTCCCGTCTCTTTAGACAACCAGTTAGAGTCATAGAATCATAGAGTTATACAGCACAGAAACAGGCCCTTTGGCCCATCATGTCCATGCCGGCCATCAAGCACCTATCTGGTTCTGATGAAGAGTCAGACGGACTCGAAACGTTAACTCTGTTTTCCTCTCCACAGATGCTGTCAGACCTGCTGAGTTTTTCCAGCAGGTTTTGCTTTTGTTTCGGATTTCCAGCATCTGCAGTATTTTGCTTTTATCTATTCTAATCCTATTTTTAAGCACTTGGCCCATAGCCCTGTATGCTATGGCGTTTCAAGTGCTCATCTAAGTACTTCTTAAATGTTGTGAGGATTCCTGCCTCTACCGCCCCCCACAGGCAGTGTGTTCCAGATTCCAACCACCCTCTGGGTGAAAAATATTTTCCTCAAATCCCCTCCAAACCTCCTGCCCCTTACCTTAAATCTATGCCATCCTGGTTATTGACACCTCCGCTAAGGGGAAAAGTTTCTCCCTATCTATGCCCCTCATAATTTTGTATAGCTCTATCAGGTCCCCCCTCAGCCTTCTCTGTTCTAAGAAAAACAACCCTAGCCTACCCAGTCTCTCTTCATAGCTGAAACGCTCCAGTCCAGGCAACATCCTGGTGAATCTCTTCTGCACCCCCTCCAGTGTAATCACATCCTCCCTATAGTGCGGTGACCAAAACTGCACACAGTACTCCAGCTGTGGCCTAACTAGCGCTTTATACAGCTCCAACATGCCTTGGTTAATAAAGGCAAGTATCCCATATGCCTTCTTAACCACTTTATCTACTTGTGTTGCTGCCTTTAGGGATCTGTGGACATGTACACCAAGGTCCCTCTGATCCTCTGTATTTCCTAGGGTCCTACCATTCATTGTGTATTCCCTTGCCATGTTAGTCCTCCCAAAATGCATCACCTCACACTTCTCAGGATTAAATTCCATTTGCCCCTGCTCTGCCCATCTTACCAGCACATCTATATCGTCCTGTAATCTAAGGCTTTCCTCCTCACTATTTACCACACCACCAATTCTGGTGTCACCTGCGAACTTATGATCACACCTCCTATATTTATGTTTAAATCATTAATGTACACTACAAACAGCAAGGGTCCCAGCACCGATCCCTACAATACACCACTCGTCACAGGCTTCCAATCGCAAAAACAACCTTCAACCATCACCCTCTGCCTCCTGCCACTAAGCCAATTTGCCAAATTGCCCTGGCTCCCATGGGCTCTTATCTTCTTGACCATTCTCCCATGCGGGACCTTGTCAAATGCCTTACTGTGGTCCATGTAGACTATATCAACTGCACTACCCTCATCTACACAACTAGTCACCTCCTCAAAAAATTCAAATTTTGTCAGGCATGACCTCCCCCTGACAAAGCTATGCTGACTATCCCTGATTAATTCCTGCCTCTCCAAGTGGAGATTAATCCTGTTCCTCAGAATTTTTTTCAATACTTTCCCTACCACTGATGTTAGACTCACTGGCCTGTTATTCCCTGGTTTATCCCTGCTTCCCTTCTTGAATAGTGGTAGCACATTCGCTGTCCTCCAGTCCTCTGGCACCTCTCCTGTGGCCAGAGAGGGTTTGAAAATTAATGTCAGAGCCCCTGCAATCTCCTCCCTTGCCTCACATATCAGCCTGGGATACATCCCATCTGGGCCTGGGGATTTATCCTGCTAAAACCATTAATGTCTCCTCCCTTTCAAAGCTAATTTGTTCAAGTATATCACAATCCCCCCGCCTGATTTCTACACATACATCGTCCTTCTCCATAGTGAACACAGATGAAAAGTAATCATTCAAAACCTCACCTACGTCCTCAGGTTCCATGCACAGATTGCCACTTTGTTCCCTAATGGGCCCTACTCTTTCCCTGGTTATCCTCTTACCCTTAATATATTTATAAAATTCCTTGGGATTTTCCCTTATCTTGACAGCCAGTGTTTTTCATGCCCCCTCTTCGCTCTCCTAATTACTTTATTAAGTACCCCCCTACATTTTCTATACTCCTCTAGGGCTTCTGCTGTTTTCAGCTTATCCAATCCTTTATATCCCTTGACATCCAGGGTTCCCTGGACTTGTTGGTCTTACCCTTCACCTTTACGGGAACATGTTGGCCCTGAACTCAACCTCGCTTATGCACCACTGTGTCTCCAGCTGACACTCAAGCTCCGAAACCCATTGCTCCAGCTGGTCAAGCCGGTGGCACTTCCTGCACATATGGTCATCCAGACTGCAAGGAGTGTCTAAGAATTCCCACATGCTGCAGGCCATACAACACACGGGACTGAACTCCCTTGCCATACCCTCTGCTTGTTTTTAATTAAAAGGCTATTTCCTTAAATTTGAGCCCTACTCTTCTCAAAGTCTCGCTCTTTACAGCCCCACTCTGCTCAGTGAAGTCTGGCTTTTTACAGCCCCACTCTGCTCAGTGAAGTCTCGCTTTTTACAGCTCTGCTCTGCTCACTGAAGTCTCGCTCTTTACTGCCCCACTCTGCTCAGTGAAGTCTTGCTTTTTACAGCTCTGCTCTGCTCACTGAAGTCTTGCTCTTTACAGCTCTGCTCAATTAAGTCTCGCTCTTTACAGCCCTGCTCTGAAATTCTTCATAAGGAAGATAGAGTTTTGAACTCAGCTTTGTGACTGAGTTTAATGCCTAGATGCTTGTGGACTGTTGAGCCAATGGTCAGATCTCCCTTAGTTGTATGTGCCATTTAATGTGTAATTTATAATTTATGATCACCCGCAATTTTCCTGTTAATCCATGTTTAACGTAAGTTGATTCTGGCTATTAGAGTAAGGGTGGCTATCTAAAATAACATTTAATGTTTGCTTTATTTGACTCTTGTATGGAAAGAATTATTTTGTTTTAAACTGTGGAAAATCTTTTTGGCTTCATTCTTTTGCTAAATACCTGGGATTTTGGATTTCTCCTTTTTTTAAAGAAGAAGTTACTGGTCCCTAATGAGATTTAGTTGAATTCTGCCCAGAGTTAGAGGATGGAAGTCTTCTCAATTTGTTGGCTGTAATGATCCTATTTAAAATGAGTTTGGACAGTCTCAATTCAGTTCTTCGGGCCTGAACCTAGCACAAGTTTGCACTAATTGTCACTCTCACTAAGAGACCTCAGAAAGGTGGCTGATGTCGGCAATGAAAAAATGGTAATGCTGGTGCAGCACGGAATGTTCTTCTGAGTTTGTTGTTGAGGTAATTTGTTGGGGCAAAGTAATGGAAATTTGCCGAGTATCTAACTTGACCTTGAATGTTGATGTTGATATTAAGGAGAAGCTAAAAAGGCAAAATGTTTCATTTGCCAACAGTAATATCCTTTGACCTGATGTGCATATAAAAGTGGGAAAAACCAGTGACAACAATGCTGCTATCACTTGAATTGATGTCTTCCTACTATTATTGATTAGCATTATCTCGAATTCCAACTCTTTCCTGTGGTCAAAGAGCCTTCATGTCTACATGTGTTATAATGACTTGGCCACTAAATTTACGTATGCAACTCAGATTTATTTTACTGAAGAAGCTCAGAATGTTTTGACCAGTACCACCACACTGCCTTGTTTGTGAGTGACCTCTTTATACAGCACAATCTCCATTTAAAGTGAAGGTACAGGCTGAGGCACCCAGCCCCCTTATAGGCTTGTCTGGTGGGCTCTGGATCAGCAGTGAAGCAGAAAATTCCCCTTATAAACACCTCTCCTCATAATATGTCTTTTGTGTGGCTACCAATAGTAACATTATAGAGGGTGATTACTGAATAATTTGCTTCGTATTTGAGTGGGCGAAAAATTAATTTTAAGCTGTACTCTCAACGCGAGTATAGTACAATTTATGAAGCATGATCCTCACACAACTGGCTGCTACCCTAAGGCAAACTTGCCAAGATTTGTGAAGGCCAACAGCCAGCAAGAAATGTTTCTTTTTTTTTCAAATCTGGCAGCTTGCCTTAGTAGGTGCTGAGAATATATATAGCTCCTTCGTTTCCAAGTGCCCCAGACCTGCTCTCCCTGTCTGTTCACTGGCAGCAAGTTCTGAGAGTGCTCTTTGTGCCTATAACAGCAAAGATTAGAGAAGAGGCCTGGGGGCCTTCATAGGAGGTGACTGGGAAACAGGACAGGCAGGTCAGCATGACAGGTTGACAGAAGAAAGTCCTGGCATGATAGTGGAGCAGCGTGGCTAGGCTGGTAAACAGGAGAGATGGGCACTGGGAGTTGAAAACTGGAAAGATAGCAAGTGTTGGATTGGCAAGACAATCATTGAGTTAATGAGTTGGCCAGATCGGTCACAGACAGCCAGTAGGGCTGACAAGACATCTTTTTTTTTTACAAGTACAAAGCAGGATTTAAAATAGTGTAACTGATGGAAGGCCCACACTATTCTTTGCCAGAATGCAGCAATGAGGCTGGAAGGAACAGCCTTTATATTGGATGATTAAAGGCTCCAAGATTGACAAATTGTTCTGGTGGATGTTCTCCTAGCAGAAATAGGTTCCAGAAAAGAAGAAGTCTTGGGCACTGAGGATAAGAAGCCCCTAACCAGCTGATCCAGAATTTATAGAGAGAGGTGGCAGGCACAGTGAGTGCAACCTCCGGCCCACAAACTGCCACACTGTGCCAGATTTGGTTTAATGAGCTCTCAAGGTTGGCCAAAGTAAATTAAGATGTTTCTTCAGTGTATACCTGTGGGAATGGTACCAGCATGAATCATTTCCCAAACTCTTGGTGTTATTAACTGCGCGACAGAAAACTGACCTGCAGGGAACATTTGGAAATAATATAAACCATGTTAACTCCACAACTCTGTGAGAACTTATATATGCTTATATAGTTTATCACAATGGGTTTTGCTAGACTAAGAACTATTAACAACATTAATAACAGGAGCAGACAATTTCACCTCTCAATTCTGCTCCACCATTCAATTAGACAATGGCTCATGTGCACCTCAGCTTCATTTATCTTTGCTCAACTCCCTTGCTACGCTTACCAAACAAACCTTGAAAGTTCCAATTCACCCAACACTCATGACCTTTTGAGGCAGAGAAATCCAGATTTCTACTACCCTTTGTGAGAAAAACTGCCTCCACCTCAATGTCCCTGCTGATTTTGAGAGTCTTCAGTGGAGCCCGTCTGTGCTGCTCAGTGTTGGCACTTCCCTTGTGGTCCCTGACCTGCCTCAATAGTGTCTTACTTCTCCCGGTGGGGCTGCCAAGGTGGCAGAGCTGCTGGTCTGCTGATTGAGCGTCCAGCCTCAGTGAGGAGCACTGAGGCAACCAACTGGGTTGCCTTCTGGAATATTGCTCTGAAGGTCTCGCTGTTGGCATTTGTGGGCTCGGGAGCCCCCAATTGGTCGCCATCTTGGGGTACCGAAACCCACAGTAAAATCCAGTCTTTATGAGTCAGCAGGTTAAGCACGCTGGGTGACCCTGCCAGAAAGGGAGGGATGTCACTCCGAGGCTGCTTTTAAGTCTAATTTGCACTAATGTTAACTATTAAAGTGAAGCTCTTGCACATTTCTGACAATTTAGACATTGCACAGCTCTCCAACAACCCCTGTTCCTCTGACTACCCCAACCCTCAAACCCTCCCGATCCTCCGACTTCCCCATGACTCTCTTACCCCTCCCTGACCCTCACCTCCTGTCAGACCCTCCAACTCCCTCAAGCCCCTGACTGCCCTTGATATCCCCCAACCCTCCATCATCCCGCAAGACTACTCCTGACCCCCTGTCACCCCCTGACTGCCCCGACCCTCTGACTTCCCCGACCCTCTGCCACCCGCAACTCAACCTGCTCCAACCTCACTACCTACCCACCCTGCTATCATACCACCCACCTACCAACCTGCCACCCTGCAACCTACAAGGTTGACACCTGCCAACCTACCCAGCTGGCACCCTACAAACCCGCTACCCTACCATCCTTCCACCTACCATCATGCTACCCTATTCACCTTGCCACTTATCACCCTTCAACCTGCTAACTGCCACCTACAACCCTGCCACCATGCCTACCCTGCCACCATACCCACTTTCTTCACTCACACTCATTCACTAACACAGTGAAAACTGTCCCAAAGCTTTTCAGTGTGTTAGTGAATGAAGACTTAACAAAATAAGCAGTTAGTTCCATAAAAAGGGGCCTTGGCTTGCTTCCTCTGATGATCGTGCACAATGAAGATGGACTCTGAGAACAGGTACGCTCTGCATTTCTGAAGAGGCCCAGTTTGGAAACCCCGGCCAGAAATGTGGAGCTCTGGTGCTGTGTAAAAACAAAGGAGTTAAGTGGCAATCTGATGGTGATTGTCACTCCTTGGAAGATTCAGCCCAATAAATTCAATCCCTGCACAAGCTTCCAGCCTCACATGGTTGCATTCAATGGAAGAAGCTCAGTATTTTCTGCAAATTCTACCTGCTAATGTACAGACTATTACATAGTGAGCTGCTAATCCTCAATGTAAGGATCCTAATGCTTATCCAATATACACACACCCCCACCCACCCACCCACACACCCACCCACACATGCACACAAGCACACACTTGCACACACTTTGTGTATAGAATAAATAAAACATATTAATATAATAATGCACTTAGACACAGGATTTCTCAGCAACTCACAGCACATTGCTTCATATGAACTTGCATATGCCATAAATAACCCTTTGTTTGGTTGTCTGAACTTCACACTATGCTGCTTTTAAGCTGTCAACTTATTTCACAAACCTGCAAGCATCTATTGTAGATGGGCCAAATGGCCTCCTTCTGTGCTGTAACCATTCTATGATTCAGTTATTCTATATCATACTGAGATGTTCATTGTACTAGCAGTGGAAATTCAGAACACCACTGTCAATTTCAATTTAAAAGATGATCCAAGAGATTGACTCAAAGTTATTTTACTTTGTGTTATCTGCTTTTATAAGGTTTCAAAATATCTTTCGGCAACTGTCTGCACCATCATCCCAGTTTCTGCTAATGGAGAAGAGATAACTGCCCCCATCAGCCTTCAGCATCTTTTCAATCTGTAGTAAACACTGCCTGAGTACAGGAAACCAATAAATCACATTCCACCCAAGCATCTGAGCATGAATGAATTGAGTCCATTCACCCCCCTGCCTTGATAGCTGTGCATTTGGGCGGCTTAACTGACCCTCCCTCTCCTTTTGCATTGCTGTATCAATTGAGCCGGTTGCAGGAACAGAAAAGAGTAATTCCCTAATCAAAGAATACTATGACAGCTCCTGTGATCTCTCAGTTTAAAGTGGGGTTAGGGGAAGGTTTGCATTTGCCTAGCAACTTATTACTTCTCACAGAAACATCTGGAATTGCTTCACATGCAGGCGCCAATTCAGTGCTCTGCTGCTTCGATTATACAAGCACAGGATGGACACAGGGGTGGAGTGGGGGCTGGGGGTAGCGGATTGGAACATGTGCTGGTGTGTGCCAATATTGGTGAGAGCTGTGTGGAGCTCTCTTTGGTAAAGGCTCATTTTGAGTTATTGGCTGTACAGCTGTGTTTTTACTTCAGGTCAGCAGAAAAGAAGGAACAGATGTTAAAATGCTGGCTGTAAGACATCTTCAAACAGAATCTGCCTTGTAGTATGCAGTGTGTGGTGTTTATGTGGGTTTGTGCATGCCTATTTGTCAGTGAATTTGAAGGGGGAGAAGATATAAAACAGGATCCTTGCCTGGGTAAGTTCAGCTCTAACAATACAAAAAATTCAACACCATCTAGGAAAAATTAGGCCGCTTGATTGACATCCCATCCTTGACCTTAAACATTCACTCCTTCCATCGCCAGCACACAATTAAACAGCGTGTACTATCTAGAAGATGCATTGCACCAACTTGCCAAATCTTCTTCGACAGTACCTTCCAGAACTGTGACCTCTACTGCAGCAGGCTCATGGGAATGCTACACCCCAAGGCAAGCCAAGTTCCCCTCCAAGCCACAAACCGTCCTGACTTGGAAATATATTGCTATTTCGTCACTGTTACTGGGTCAAAATTCTGGCATTTCCTAACTAACAGCACAGTGGTTGAACCTACACCTTACGATTGCAGCAGTTCGAAAAAGCGACTCACCACCACCTTCCTAAAGATGGGTAGTAAAGGTTGGCTTTGCCAGTGAAGCCCATATCCCATGAGCTAATAAAACAAAAGATTGTACCAGCTCTTAGCTTCAATAATGCCTGAGATTTCCTCCCACAAGTGATTCAAGGGTTTGCCATATCTAAACCCTGTTTCCAATTTGCATCTCTTTTCTTGCATCATCAACCACATTGTTCAGGGCTGCTGCAGGTACTGCTTACAGTGTTGAACCTTGATGGCACTCCCACTGAGTATGGCACGCCTGTTTTGTAGGAGTGTCAAGCCTTCCTCACATCCTCCCCATGTCCACTTTGATGTAGCGCAGGGTACTGCAAAGATCTGCCACACAAACACAAGAAATAGGAACAGGAGTAGACCATATGGCCCATCAAGCTTGCTAAGCCATTCAATATGATCATAGCATGCTCTTCACATGCATTCATTTGCTTTTGAGCTGCCATTTCTTTCCCGTCATCCATCTTTTGGAAAAGCTGACATGTAATTCTATATTATATTCAGTGTTTGAAATGTTGGGAGCATATTTTGCCCTCTCTCCCTTGCAGCTACTTAGCCATGAGTCACGTCCCTTTAAATTTATCATTTAAAGGCTGATAGGTTATGTGGGAGCTCTTGTGTACATCAATTATATTTCCTACACCAAGGCCAATATGAAACAGGACAAATCTAACCCTGTCAATTACCGGCCCATCAGTCTACTATCGATCATCAGCAGTGATGGAAGGTGTCATTGTCAGTGCTATCAAGTGGCACTTATTCAGCAATAACTTGATCACTGATGCTTGGTTTGAGTTCCATCAGGGTCACTCAGCTCCTGACCTCATTATAGTCTTGGCCCAAGAATGGGCAAAATACCTGAACCCTGGAGGTGAGGTGAGAGTGACTGCCCTTGACATCAAGGCTGCATTTGACTGAGTGTGGCATCGAGGAGCCCTTGTAAAATTGAAGGCAAATGGAATCAAGGGAAAAACTCTCCACTGGTCAGAGTTATACCGAACACAAAGGAAGATGGCTATGATTGTTGGAGGCCAATCATCTCAGTCCCAGGACATCGCTGCAGGAGTTCCTCAGGGTAGTATCCTAGGCCCAACCATCTTCAGCTGCTTCTTCAATGACCTTCCTTCCATCATGAGGTCAGAAATGGGGATGTTCGCTGATGATTACACAATGTTCAGCACCATATGCAGGAAGACCTGGAGTAGCATGTAACATTCACATCCCACAAGTGTTAGGCAATGAACACCTCCAGCAAGAGAGAATCTAACCATCTCCCTTTGACATTCAATGGTATTACTATCACTGAATCGCTATCAACTTCCAGGGGGTTACCATTGACCAGCAACAGAACTGGACCTGCCATATAAAACCTGTGACTACAAGAACAGGTCAGAGTCTGGGAATTTTCCAGCAAGCAACTCACCTCCTGACTCCCCAAAGCCTGTCTACCATCTACAAGGCACAGGTCAGGAGTGTCATGGAATGCCCTGCACTTGCCTGGATGAGTGCAGCTCCAAGAACACTCAAGAAGCTCAACACCATCCAGGACAAAGCAGCCTGCTTCATTGGCACTCCATCCACCACCTTAAATATTAACTCTCTCCACCACCGATGCACTGGCAGCAGTGTGTACAACCTACTAGATACACTGCAGCAACTCACCAAGGCTCCTTTGACAGCACCTTCCAAACCTACGACCTCTACCAGAGGACAAGAGCAGCAGATGCATGGAAACACCACCACCTGCAAGTTCCCCTCCAAGCCACACACCATCCTAACTTGGAAATATATCACTATTCCTTCATTGTCACTGGATCTAAATCCTGAAACTCCCTCCCTATCAGCACTGTTGGTGTACCTGCACCACATGGGCTGCAGTGGTTCAAGAAGGCAGCTCACCACCACCTTCTCAAGCGCAATTAGCGATGGGCCATAAATGCTGGCCTAGCTATCATGCCCACCTCCCGTGAACAAATAAAAAGAGCTCTCCTCCTAAAAACATTGACCTTCCTGCTAATCTTAAAAAGCCTGCTTCAGCAGACCACGTCATATGACTTATTTCTGCTCTGTTTTGATGGCAAGGCTTGTGCTGAGGGCAGAATTTTATCCAAAGCAGTATTAAAATATTAAACTGAGCCTCTGCATCCCAGTAATGCAGTCTCATTACTTGCTCCCAAGTCACCCCTCCGAAAAACAGCCTTGCAAACATGTCCTGAATAAATAGTAACAGCTAATAGAGAGTGGTGATCTTTATTGTTTGGATTAAATCAGTAAACCACTGAATCGTTGACCTTACAGTTTATGATATCAACTTACAATTTGCATTTTCCATCCATGAATCTTAAAATCAAAAATATTGATTTCTTCCCCCATAACTATGCACAAATGTTTTTTTAAAAATACTACCGGTCAAGCATCCTTTATCCAAAACCCTCGGGGCCGATTGCATTTCAGATCTCAGATAATTTTGGTTTTCAGATACCGCATATAAACTTACATTACAACAGCCTAAGCCTAGGCTAGCTATAGCCTAAAGTAAATAAAATGCCTAGAAAAGTAAGATGTATTGCTGAATAATACATATAGGGTACCTGTTAGAAGTTTCTTTTTGACATGCTCACCACAAAAATCAGAAGGTAAACAATGCAAATAACTAGACTTTCCGCGCCAAAGGTTGATGAGGTTAAAAAAAAAAGTGGTTTTTGGATGCGTTCGCTTTTCAGATTTACAGATAAAGGACACAGGGCCTGTAATATGATGCATCTGCTAAATAGAAATTGTAAGGGTAATAGCTGCAAACTCATACAAAGCAAAAGAAAACCTCAGCAATCTCAAAACACCCATGTAGAAAACCTGAAAATAACTTTTTTTATATATACACAGTAGTGAAAAGCTAAAGATACATCTTCAGTCATAAATTCTTTACCTTAAGTGCTCTGTCCTTATAAAAATAAAAAAAAAGGAGCCCAGTATATTGTAATGGGTTTGTAATCTGTCTATTCTTTGTACCGTTAATACCATATTCCTTGGCAATGCACTGCTGCCAGCAGCCAAAGAAATGAATTAATAGACATTAGCTGCTACTTGTAGCATCTTGTCTTGACAGTTTGACTGTCTTGTATCTGATATACTGGCACAAGGTAGAATTAGCCTACACCTCAATGAAACAGAGAGACACTGGCTGTCACCCAGCTGTCACTCAGTTTACTCCTAAAGTACTTTATCATTGTCAATGGGCTTCACATAATGGCCTATTTTGTTTCATATAGATAATACATTCCAAGGCAATTATAATGCAGCTTTCTGGAGCCAAGCACATTTTTTGTATGATAATAAGGCAAATCAGGGGTAATTTTCACTGAGTACTTTTGGCACTAAAGAGCCTCCAACGTGGCCAACCTGGAGTCTTACACTCCAGTGCCACTTTAGCTTGTGTTTAGTGCAAGATGTCATCTTGGTAAAAGATGCCAGCACTCGGAACAAATGGCCGTGGATACAGCAGCTGATCACCATTTAAATTGCCTGTTGGCACTCATTTTAGTGGCTAGTGCATTAACTAGCACCCTCTCCCACCAGCAACCAGCTGCTTGGGAGTACACATGATCTTGATGTTGATTTCAAGCACTACTTAAAGGGATACTCACCATTTCATATTCACTTACGCTGGGCTGTGAACAGGATCTCTGAAACACAATGGAATACTTTCTGGGACATTTTGTAAAGACTTCACCAACTCTTAAGCAACATGAAATGTTCTGAAGATTTTACCTAAAAGAGTAAGTGCTGTGTACTCCATCTTATTGGATTTCTTGTAGGAGTCACCAGGAAAAATGAAGTGCTTGGTTATGAGCATCTGACTAGGGGTCCCCCTTCAGCTGGCCAAGGTATGTGAGAAGGTCATGAGGCCAGGCAGAGGAGTACCATCTACTGCAGTAGGAGGTTAAGGAAGGCGAGATGCTATCCTTCCCTTCCTGCAGGTACAGGGCATCCCTGCTTTTCTGGAGCTCTTCCACCAGGATTTCCAGAGATTTGCCTGAGGACTTGTATCTCCCTCAGTCCCTGCCACCATCTTGCAATATGAAACTATGTGCTAGCCAAAGTGCTCCACAACCTAAGTAGAAGTGTGTGTGAGGGACCCATACGTACTGTAGCTACAAGAGCATGTCAGATGTTACATAGCTTGTGAATAGTAATTCCACACCTGGCTCCCCAAAGCCTGTTCATCATCTAGGGGCATAAGTCAGGAGTTTGCCTGGATGAGTGCAGCTCCAATGACTCTCAGGAAGCTTAACACCATCCAGGACAAAGCAGCTTGCTTGATCAGCATCCCACCCACTGTTTTAAACATTCACTCCCTCCAACGTGAGAATACCGTGGCTGTAGGATGTATCATCTACAAGATGCACGGCAGCAACTCACCAAAGCTTCTATTTTTTTATTCATTCATGGGATGTGGGCTTCGCTAGCTGGGCCAGCATTTATTGCCCATCCCTAGTTGCCCTTGAGAAGGTGGTGGTGAGCTGCCTTCTTGAACCTCTGCAGTGCACGTGGTGTGGGCACACTCACATTGGTATTAGGGAGGGAGTTCCAGGATTTTGACCCAGTGACAGTGAAGGAACGGCAATATATTTGCAAGTCAGGATGGTGAGTGACTTGGAGGGGAACTTCCATGTGGTGTTTTTTCCATCTACCTGCTGCCTTTGTCCTTCTAAATGGTAGTGGTCATAGGTTTGGAAGGTACTGACGAAGGAGTCTTGGTGAATTCCTGCAGTGTATCTTGTAGATGGTACACACTGCTGATACTGTGCATCAGTGGTGGAGGGAATGAATGTTTATGGATGTGGTACCAATCAATTGGGCTGCTTTGTCCTGGACAGTCTCCAGCTTCTTCAGTGTTATGGGAGCTGCACTCATCCAGGCAAGTGAGGAGTATTCCATCACACTCCTGACTTGCGCCTTGTTGATGGTGGACAGCTTTAGGGAGTCAGGAGGTGAGTTACTTAATACTGGAATCCTAGCCTCTGACCTGCTCTTGTAGCCACAGTATTTATATGGCTAGTCCAATTCAGTTTCTGGTCAACGGTAACGCCCAGGATGTTGGTAGTGAGGGATTCAGTGATGGTAATGCCATTGAACATCAAGGGGTGATGGTTGGATTCTCTCTTGTTGGAGATGGTCATTGCCTGACACTTGTATGGTGTGGATGTTACTTCCCAACTTGTTCGCCCAAGCCTGAATACTGTCCAGGCCTTGCTCCATTTGGACATTGACTACTTCAGTATCTGAGGAGTCGCGAATGGTGCTGAACATTGTGCAATCATCAGCGAATATCCCTACTTCTGACCTTATGATGGAAGGAAGGTCATGATGAAGCAACTGAAGATGGTTGGGCTGAGGACACTACCCTGAGGAACTCCTGCAGTGATGTCCTGGAGCTGAGATGACTGACCTGCAATAACCACAACCATCTTCAACAGCATCTCTCAAATCTGAGACCTCTATTGCCTAGAAGGGCAAGGACATTGTCTCAATGGCAGGAAACGAAGGGTAATTGTTGCTGGATGTTTTCGTGATTGAAAGGCTGTTTCCAGTGGGGTTCCACAGGGCTCAGTACTTGGCCCCAAGCTTTTTGTGGTATATACTAATGATTTGAATGTAAATGTAGGGGGAATGATCAATAAGTTTGCAGTCGACACAATAATTGGCCGTGTGATAGATAGAGAGGAGGATTGCTGTAGACTGCAGGAAGATATCAATGGACTGGTGAGGTGGGCAGAAAAGTGGCAAATGGAATTCAACCCAGACAAGTGTGAGGTGATGCATTTGGGGAGGTCAAACAAGGCAAAATGAATACATAATAAATGGGAGGATACTGAGAGGAATAGAGGAAGTGAGGGACCTTGGAGTCAATGTTGACAGATCCCTGAAGGTAGCAGGACAGGTTAATAAGGTTATTAAGAAGGCATATGGAATCCTTTCATATATTAGTCAAGGCATAGAATATAAGAGCAGGGAGATTATGCTGGACTACATGAAACATTAGTTAGGTCACAACTTGAGTACTAAGTGCAGTTCTGGTCACCTCATTATAGAAAGGATGTAATTGCACTAGAGATGGTACAGAGGAGATTTACAAGGATGTTGCTAAGACTGGAAAATTGCAGCTATGAGGAAAGATTGGATAGGCCGGTGCTGTTCTCCTTGGAACAGAGGGGGCTGATGGGAGATTTGATTGAGATGTACAAAATTATGAGGGGCCTGGATAGAGTGGATGTGAAGGGCCTACTTACTTTAGCAGAGAGGTCAGTGACTAGGGGGTATAGATTTATAGTGATTGGCTGAAAGACTAGAAGGGAGATGAGGGATGAAATTTTCACCAGAGGTTGTGGGGGCCTGGAACTCACTGCCTGAAAGGGTAGCAGAGGCAGAAACTCTCAACTTATTTGAAAGGTATCCAGATATGCACCTCAAGTGCCATAACCAGCAGGGCTACGGACCAAATGCTGGAAAGTGGGATTAGGCTGGATGGCTTGTTTTTCGGCTGGCACAGACACGATGGGCCAAGTGGCCTCTTTCTGTGCCGTAAACATTCTATGATTTTCTATGATTCTATGCTTCTTCTGTGAACGTCACCAACGGCAAGTCACATACCATCCTGACTTGGAAATGTATCACCATTCCTTCATTGCTGTTGGGTCAAAAGCTTGCCAGTCTCTGGACCTGGTTCATTGAATATATTCTGCAAAACCTGAAACAGGAAATAAAAACTGATCCACAAAAAAAATGTGTCTACTCAGCACTTGAGTGTTAAACTCGTGGGCAAATTCAAATTATGGTAAACAGTGATTAGGACCAAAATTATTTGCTGATTTTGAACTTTCAAACAGGTTAATCTTGTTAGCGCTGCATCCAATTAGCACCTTTCTTCACTCTTTTCCAAATTAGTCCCCATGGTATAGTGAATGTCTATTAACATAATAACAGAAAATATAATGTAAATATTGTAGCAACTCTGTTAGTTTTTCCCAAGAGAAACAGTATCAAGCTTCTGGCCACCACTTCTAATACCTTGTTCTTGGGTGCAGTGTCCATTTTGTCTGAATATGCCTCTGTGAAATACCTTGGGATGTTAATCTACATTAAAAGCTCTATATTAATGCAAGTTGTTGTAATTGTTGTGGTTTCCTTCAGACCTCTTAATCAGATATTCTTCTTTTTCAGGCGAACCAATTAACAGAACACTAGTTATTTTTGACAAGAATCTAATCACCAATGTTATGAGAAAAATAAATTCTTCTCAAGTTGGTTTTCACTTGATGTGTTTGTATTTTGGGCTTATGCCCTCTACTTCGGTGATCATGGCCCAGGTTAAACATTGGTTTACATTGTGCTATCCTCATCATGCAGCATGTTAAAGATTTGAATAAGATATTTTTCCAGCCTCTTTGTCTTCCACGAAAGCAAGCTTAATTCAGAGACTCTGGGACACTGCATGAAACTGGGTGGCAAAGCAATGAAAAACAACACTTCCAGGCTTCAAGGTCGATAGCTACATTCCTGAGATCATAAGATCTTAAGAAATAGGAACAGGAGTGGGATATTTGGTCCCGTAATCCTGATCCACCACTCAATAAGATTATGGATGACCTGATTGTTGCCTTAACTCCACTTTCCTGTCTGCCTTTCCACAACCCTTGACTCCCTTGTTGATCAAAAATCTGCCTGTGGATCCTGTAGATCCTCGTCATCAGTTTGTTGTGAGAGGTGGAACCTTTTAGTTTATTTACAAAAGTACTCAGCAACAAAGAAACATGTTCTTTCACTTCGAACTCTATCTCTACGTTAGTAACTACTAACTACTGACTACTAACTACTAACTACAGAGGTAGCCCGCACTACTCTCCTATTGGGTACTAAGATCATGTGATCTTCCTTAAAAACATTCTTTTTAAAGGTATATTATACATTAGATAATACCATAATTACCATATTGTGTAACTCAACCTTGAATATATTCAATGACCCAGCGTCCACTGCTATTTTTAGAAGAGAACTCCAAAGACTAATGACCTTTGGAGAGAAATTCCTCCTCAATTCTGTCTTAAATGGGAGTCGCATGATTCTTAAACTGTTCCCCCGAATTCTAGATTTTCTCATGAGGAGAAACATCCTCTCAAATCCCTCAGAATCTTATATATTTCGATAACATTACCTCTCATTCTTCTAAACTCCAATGAATATAGGCCCAACCTGCTCCACCTTTCCTCATAAGACAACCCCTTTATCCCAGGAATCAGCCTTGTGAACCTCCTCTGAACTGTTTCCAATGCAAGTATTTCCCTCCATAAGTAAGGAGACCAAAACTGTATACAGTACTCTAGCTGCACCTCATCAAAGCCCTGTACAGTTGTTGCAAGACTTTTAAACTTTTATACTCCATCCTCCTTGCAATAAAGCCCAACATTCCAATTGTCTTTTTAATTACTTCCTACACCTGCATACTAACTTTTGGTGATTCATGTACAAGAACACCCAGATCCCTCTGTACCGCACCATTCTGCTGTCTTTCTCCATTTAAATAATATTCTGCTTTTCAATTCTTTCTGCCAATATGGACAACCTTTCCCACATTATTCTGCAGCTGCCATATGTTTGCGCACTCCCTTAACTCATCTATATCCCTTCGCAGACTCCTTGTCTGCTCCTCACAACTTGCTTTCCTACCTATCTTTGTAACATCAGAAAAGTGGCTGCTATTCAGTTGGTCCTTTCATCCAAGTCATTAATATAGATTATGGGCTGAATTTTGCCTTTGACGGGCGAGCGGGCCGGACCGACTCGGCGATGGGCGGCAGCCAATCGCTGCCACCGAAACGGGCCACGCCGCCATTTTGCGCGGTTGGGCCTATTAAGGCCCGCCCAACGGGTTTGCGACTCCCCTGTACAACGGGAAAATCGAATGTGCAGTGGGCGTGTTCAGACTGCCAGTTCCAATTAGGAACCGGCAATCTGTATAAAGAGTGGCCAGGCAGCCTCCTTGAGGCAGTTCACCATGGCCACTCATAGGGAAGGACGTGCTGGTTTGAGGGCAGAGGAGGAGGAGGAGGGCAGGCTGCAGGATAGGCCAGCGGGGGGCCACTGTGCCCCTCGGTTCTCAGATGCCTGCCTTGCTGTCCTCCTCCAAGAGGTGTCCAGCCATCGGGATGTTTTGTATCTAAACGATGGGGGGAGGAGGGCCCCCCACGTCACCAGGCAGGCGTGGCAGGAGGTGGCGGTGGCTGTAAGCTCCCATGACGATGTGCGGCGCACCGGGACCCAGTGCCGCAAGCGCTTCAATGATTTGCTGCACTCTGGAAGGGTGAGTACCATGTCAGCCATGGCCATTTGACCCAGCAGGTAGCCTTAGCCTTTGAACACCGTCCCCCCCCCATCCACGTCTTAGTGTCGTGACTGCATTAGGCATTTGGCGCACGCTGGGTGGGCAAACAGATAGTGACCATGCTTACATCAGCCTTAGTGGTTGAGGAGCAGATGGGTTCTCCCTGCAGCATATATTGGTGTTTGTCTCATTTGAGTAGTCTGGGGGCAACCCACAGGAGAGGCCGCTAGACACATACTCCAACACATGTCTTATTGATGGTGGTGAGATGGTGGAAGGGGAGCCTCAAGGTGTTGCGGCCAAGAGCCATCTGCTGGCCTCGGCGCCGCACCTAGTTGTGCCTCCTTGCCATGGGCGCTAAGACCCATGTGTTATTCAAAGCGATGGATGCTGAATGTGTCCAAGGTGTCCGTTGGGGGAGGGGGTTGGGACCAGCCGTACTATCTTCTGGTGACTGATCACCAGTAGTGTGGACAGGAGCCGCTGGAGGCCTCAGATGGGTCACTGTGGTTGGGGTGCGGCGTGTGTGTGCAGAGTACATGAGCGATCAGCCCCAATAAATGCTCTTCTCCGTTCTACAGGCAAAAACAGAGCACAATAGCCGGGAGCGGCAGCGGACTGGTGGTGGGCACGCCATGCTGCAGCACCTCACCACATACGAGGAGCAGGCCATGGAGCTGGGGAGGAGGCAAGCGGCCAGGTTGGCAGGTGTCAGCGAGGCTGGGGTGCAGCGGCCAGGTATTTGAGGTCCACAGTCCCATCCACTCTGTCTCCCCACCATCTAAACCACTGATGGTTGCTGCAATCGTTAATGCAGCAACACTGCTCATTCACAGACTGATACAGTCAGACGTGTGGGTCATACACTAAGGTCCCTCGGCCCCTTGAGGAATCGCGTCACTAGCACCTTCCAAAGTCGCCTTATCCCATTTGTGACCACTATCCCCATGGCCTAACATGCCATTGGATCGCTGCTGCACATCCAAAGACATTTTGCATCTTAGGAGGGTTTGTACCTCCACCACCCTTTCAGCCAGTGCGTCCCACATTACTCTGTCCAAAAGGTGCTCAGCACCTCACCTGTCAACCTCATGGCACTCAACTTAAATAAATGCCACCACGTTAGTCATCCCTGCGCCAAGGGGAAATGTTGCCTTCTGTCCACCCATTCTATGCCCCTCATAACGGTATGAAGGTCAATAATGTGACCTGTCAATCTCCTGCGATCCACGGCAAATGTCATAAGTGTTTGCAATGTTTCCTCATCACTCCAACTCTCTAGGCCAGCATGCATCCAGGTCAGGAACCTCTGCACTCTCCCCACTCCAATGCCATCCCTCCCATGAAGTGCAGGTCACAACTGGATGCAGAAGTGTAGCTGTGGCTCAACAGCGTTTTCTGCACTTGCGACATGACCTCCCTTTTCTTACATTCTATTCCTCAGCTAATAAAGGCAAGTCTGGCTTTGACCTTGTTAAATGCCTTATGTTCCTGTTCTGTTACCTTAACGGGTCTGCCCAGCAAGGTCCCTGTAATCGTCGTGAATTCCCTCGGTCCTACCATTACTCATGTATTCCCGTACCTTGCTTGACTTGCCCAAGTGCTTAACCGAACACTTATCCACGTAACATTCCATGTGGCATTCCTTAGGCCATCTGACCAGCCTGTCTGTATGCGCGTATAATGTTGGGGCCTCCTCTTGACTATTTACCACCCCACCAATGTTCGTCTCCTTAGGTTCTTGAAGGGTAAGCGACTTATGGGGCTGGGGAGGAAAGGGATGAAAGGTGTCACTGACTGAACGCTAATTGATCCACTGTCCTTGTTGCTAATTTCAGCATCACCACCGCTTGGCCGCCCCCAACACATCCGGAGCCCCCCCTCCACACCTGAGGGCCAAGACTTGCAACTTGCGGCACATCATTTCAGTGAGCCAGGCACCAGCGCAGTGACAGACACTTCGGCAGGGAATATAACGTCGGCTAGTGTCCCGGGGCACAGTGGAGAGGGCACTTCACAATCGCTCGAGGAGATGGCGTGGACAGAGAGTGCCGATGGCGCCAGCAGCCGGAGGACTGCAGGGGACGAGGCACATACTGAGCCTGGCAGTGATGATGTGCCTCTGGAGATGTCACCAATGTAGCGGCTGCAGGACAAGCGGCAGGATGCATGGGAGCATCTGGCAGGGTTGCATGAGGGTGTACTTCAGTTGGCCTCTGTGCTGGAGGAGTCCAGGCAGAGTGTCAGTGAAGGCATGAACCTCAGGACAGAGCGTCAGGCTTCCTCCACTGAGAGAATGGCGACTCTCATGGAGAGAGGCTTCAGTTGGATTAAGACTCTTTTGATTGGGTTACGCTCTGACCTGCAAGCCCTCACAGCTCTAATGGTCACAGGTGGTCATTGGCAATGTGAGAGATGTTCTGGGCACCAAGTGTCGCAGCTCGGTGCCTATCCATCTGCGGTGAGCAGGGAGGTCCGATGTGACCTCACTTCAGCGCAGCAGCTGCCTATCGTCTCTGCGAGCTCCTTTCAGGTCGCTCTGGATGAGGGCAGCAGCTCCTACGCCCCTCTGAGAGTGACCGTTGCATCTGTTGAGGCTGCGACAACTGGGGAGGTGCCAGTTCTGGAACTGGCCACTCCCTCCCAGGTGGGGCCATCACAGGCTCCATGGCCAAGAGGACACCCGCCGAGGTCATCAACGCTAACAGGACAGCAGAGTCAGCAGGCTGCCTCACAAGCCACTCCGAGCGATGGGGTGGCACCTAGACGTAGCACCCGCAAACGTAGGCATAAGGCACGTTAGGTACTCCACGGGTATGTCACTGGTGATATTGTGTTGGCCCGAGATTAGGGAAAAAATACATATGTACATCTGAGCAGCATTTGTGTTTTATTTTGGATGGAATAAAGTCCACTTTTCTGACCATGGCTGAGGGTGTTTCCTTTGTGCTGCATTTGTATGTTTCACAGACATATCATGAGTGTTTGAGTGGACATTGATGTTTCTGTACTAAGCCCTTAGTTGCAGCTGATGAGGTGGAAGATGTAGCACCTAAGTGCCACGTGTGGAAGCGCCAGGCAATGCTGGTCCTGCAGATCCATGTGTGTGGAGCTAGCTGAAGGTTCGTTGGATTAAAGTGTCCCAGGTGTCCCTGCCTCCTTGGGGTAGTAGCGGGTCGGCGTGCTGCCCCTCATCATCGCCCTGTGCTTCCTCATCCTCTGAGCCACTGCTGGATTCATCATGTGCAGCCTCATCCAGTGCGTCAAGGTCTTTATCATCAACTGCATCCCCCCTTTCCAGCGCAAGATTGTGCAGAGCGCAGCATGCTACCATTCTCACAGAGACGCGATCTGGGGGATACTGGAGTGCGCCCCCTGAGCAGTCCAGACAACGGAAGTGCAACTTGAGAAGACCGAAGGCTCTCTCCACCACAGCCCTTGTGGAGCTGTGGCTCCTGTTGTACCGCTGCTCAGCTTCTGTTCTTGGATGGCAGAGAGGCGTCATGAGCCACATTTTGAGGGGATAGCCCTTGTCACTC
Source organism: Cetorhinus maximus (assembly GCF_964194155.1). Taxonomy (NCBI): domain Eukaryota; kingdom Metazoa; phylum Chordata; class Chondrichthyes; order Lamniformes; family Cetorhinidae; genus Cetorhinus; species Cetorhinus maximus. The sequence goes on along the minus strand of NC_135889.1, from coordinate 106,562,441 downwards.
AGCAGCCAACCATCCAGCCAGGCTGGAGCACTGAAGAGCCCCGGCACCTGGGAGTGTCTGAGGATGTAGGCGTCATGGGAGCTGCCTGGGTACCTTGCACAGACTTGCAGAATCTGCATCCTGTGATCACACACTATCTGCACGTTCATGGAGTGGAAGCCCTTCCTGTTGATGAAGGCACCGGGCTCACCTGCTGGCACCTTGATGGCCACATGTGTACAATCTATTGCACCCTGGACACGGGGGAAGCCAGCAATGGCCGCGAAGCCTCTGGCTCGTTGTATCTGACTTGCTTGGTCGCAGCGGAAGTGGATGAAGGTCAATGCCCGTCTGAACAGTGTGTCTGTAACTTGCTCGATACAAGTGTGGACAGCTGATTGGGAGACACCACAAAGATCACCCACCGAGCCCTGGAAGGAGCCAGATGCATAGAAGTGGAGGGCAACTGTGACCTTCAGAGCTGCTGGCATGGGGTGTCCACTCACACAGTTAGGAGAGATCTCAGGGCCAATCATCTGACAGATATAGTTGACTGTCTCCCTTGACAGTTGGAGCCTCCTTCGGCCCTGCACCTCTGTCATATTGAGGTAGCTGCTTCTCCGCCTGTATACCCTGGCAGCAGGAAAGTGGTGTCTTCTGCGGCTCCTTCCACCTTGGACAACCTTTTGGCCCTGCACCCCTTGTGCCTGCACCTGGCCTCCCAAAGATGGCTCCCCTGGAGGCTGATTGTTCAGTCCTGGCCTCCTCCTTATCCTCCCTTTGTCCTCAAAGGAGCTGCCTCCAGTGGAGATGTCAGAACCCATACCCAGGCTAAATGGAAGCCTCCGGAAAGCTGCAGGCCCAATAAAGATTATTGTCTGCAAACTGGTGAGCTGAAGCTTCAAAGTACAGAGAAAGCTGTTGGAAATCAATCTGAACTGCTAACAATCACACAAGCAAGTTTAAAACACTTTCTGCATTAAATACTTCAGAAAAAACATGAACAACCCCTCTGAGCCCACATATCCCACTAGTGGGTGAGGTTTGTTAAAAGAATCACTTACCCGTCTGCCCGTTGCGCCCATGCGCCAAGCCCAAGTTCGCACGGGCTCCTCAGAATCGGCATCAATTGCCGAGTTAAGGGCCTTAACAAGGCCTTTAATTAATGGCGGGCGCCCGTTGCGCTGCTTGGCGTGCCCGCCCACCTAAATATCACGATGCCGCACGCTGACATCGGGACGCTCGCGCGACATTTTAAGCGCTGACATGCGGGCTCTGCCACCCGCGCGCCAGCCATAAAATTCAGCCCGATGTATAGCTGAGGCCTCAACACTGATCCCTGTGGACCTCCACTAGTTACAGTTTGCCTGAAAATGACCCATTTATCCTGATTCTCTGTTTCCTGTTGGTTAGCCAACCTTCTACCCATGCTAATATACCATCCCCCACACCATGAGCTCTTAACTTGTGTAGTAATGCTTTGTGTGAAACCTTATCAAATGCTTTTCGTAAATCTCAATACACTACATCTACTAGTTCCCCTTTATCTACCCTGCTTGTTACATCCCCAAAGAACTCTAATAAATTTGTCAAACACAATTTCCCTTTCACAAAACCATGTTGACTTCACCTGATTGTATTATGATTTAATAATAATAATAATAACAACTTAATAATGGATCCTAATATTTCCCCAGAGGGATGTTAGGCTAACTGGCCTATAGTTTCAGATTTTCTGTCTCCTTCTGTTCTTGAATAGTAGTATAAGATCTGTGGTTTTCCGATCTGCTGAGACCTTTCCAGAAACTAGGGATTTTAGGAAGATTGCAACCAATGCACCACTATCTCTGCAGTCACTTCTTTTAAGACTGTAGATTACAAGACATCTGATCAAGGGGACTTGTCAGTCTTTGATCCAATTGGTTTTTCCAGTACATTTTCTTTATTTATCATGATTGTTTTATGTTCCCACCTCCCTTTTGCCTCTTGATTTTGGCTTTTCTTAGGATGCTTTTTGTGTTTTCTATTGTGAAGACAGATACAAAATACTTATTCAAAGTCTCCACCACTTCCTTGTTTCCCATTATTAATTCCCCAGACTCACCCTCTAAGGGACTTACTTAAGCTACTCTTTCCCTCTCCCATCCTCATGATATTCAGTTTGTTCTTAAATGACTCCGGGGCTTTACTCCTGGGAGTTTATTCCATATGTTGTTCGCCTGTAGTATAGAGAAAAAAAATCCTGAATAATTTGTTCCCAAGTTTTACTCCCACAGTTTAATTTAAAGTAATATTCAGGGTTAATATTTTCTATATCCATAACAATTTCATATACTTCCAAAAGATCCCCTGTGAAATACCTATCTTGTAGGATTAAAAGCACAAGTTTCTCCTGTCTTTAACTCATAAGACATAGCCCTGACTCTGGGGATTAACTCTGTGACTCTTCTTTGCACAGCTCCAGCATTTCAATATCTCTTTAGTTTCTTGTTGACTAGACCTAGAAGTAATATTCAAGGTGAGGCTTGACTAGATTCTGTAATTTGATCATTCAGCCCAATCCATCGCTGGTCTTGTTAATAAGAGTCCCACAATAACTGAATACATTCATCAAATGGCTGGTAATTGCACCTGAACCTTTTTCTTCCATTTGACCTTTAGCCAACTGGCAACAGTCCATTATATCCACATGCCCCAAGTTTCATCCGTTAATATGCATTTCTGTATATTTATCCATAGTAATATCCGCCTGCCATTCCTTATAGCCACCTTATCAATTTTGTGCTGATCCATTTGTTGGTTACAAATGAATAAGCAGGAAATTGGGTGCATGGTAAATTGGATGTGTTAACCTTTGTGTCCAACTCTTAATTTATTGTTGCTCAGATTGAGGATTTGCCCATTAGCATCAATGCATTAGATATAAAATAATATGTGGAAGTTAAGTATGAGGCAGCAGTTCAGAATAATATCATAAGGTAAGGTAATTAGCCATAGTCCACAAAGGACCATGGGGAGAATTTTCCCTCCACTGTGGAGGATTGTATGAGGGTGGGCGGGAGCGAGTGCAAACCCAATCGGCGCCCTGATAGTGTCCGTGCTGCCATTTTACGTGGGCGGGCCAATTAAGGCCCACCCAGCGTGACATGCGCCCAGAAGCGCTGTGAGCTGCCTGTGTGGGCGGGGGGTGGAAGGGGATTCCCTGAGTCGGGACTTGCGCTCTTTCCCGTGCATGCGAAAGAGCGCAGAAATCTCCCTGAGGTACAGAGGTGCCTCAGGGAGATTAGTTTAAGGTTTAAAAATTTAAATAAAGAAAATAAAATATTTTAAGACATGTCCCCTCATGTGACATTGTCATGAGCTGCGACATGTCAAGGAGCATTAATGAAAACGTTTATTTACTTTATAAACCCTCCATGAAATCTCATCCCGCCCGTGGATGAGGCCCCATGAAAAATGCGAAAGCCGCCTGGGCTCTTCACCTGCCCCCCCCAACCTTAAGGCTGGATGGCCAGCTCAATCTATTACTTTAATTGATATTATAAGACCATAAGACACAGGAGCAAAAATTAGGCCATTCGGCCCATCGAGTCTGCTCCACCATTCAATCATGGCTGATAAGTTTCTCAATCCCATTCTCCCACCTTCTCCCCGTAACCTTTGATCCCCTTATCAGTCAAGAACCTATCTATCTCGGTCTTAAATACACTCAATGACCTGGCCTCCACAGCCTTCTGTGGCAATGAATTCCATAGATTCACCACTCTCTGGCTAAAGAAGTTTCTCCTTATCTCTGTTCTAAAAGATCTTCCCTTTACTCTGAGGCTGTGCCCTCGGGTCCTAGTCTCTCCTACTAATGGAAACATCTTCCCCACGTCCACTCTATCCAGGCCTTTGAGTATTCTGTAAGTTTCAATCAGATCCCCCCTCATCCTTCTAAACTCCATCGAGTATAGACCCAGAGTCCTCAAACGTTACTCATATGTTAAGCCTCTCATTCCTGGGATCATTCTCGTGAACCTCCTCTGGACCCTCTCCAGGGCCAGCACATCCTTCCTGAGATACGGGGCCTAAAATTGCTCACAATATTCTAAATGTGGTCTGACCAGAGCCTTATAAAGGCTCAGCAGCACATCCCTGCTTTTATATTCTAGTCCTCTTGAAATAAATGCCAACATTGCATTTGCCTTCCTAACTACCGACTCAACCTGCAAGTTAACCTTAAGAGAATCCTGGACCAGGACTCCCGAGTCCCTTTGCACTCCAGATTTCTGAATTCTCTCCCTATTTAGAAAATAGTCTATGCCTCTATTCTTCCTACCAAAGTGCATGACCTCACACTTCCCCACATTGTATTCCATCTGCCAAATTCCTTTCAGTTCCTTTTTGATGACATGAGGTAGTCTTCCAGCACTTTCAGTATTTAGTTCACTGGTTGAGCACTTGCCTTTCAATGTCCCTAACAGTGATTTTCCCCTTTGCCACTTGACAGGGATTTTCAGAGAGAGAGAGAGCAGGTTATAGAGATATGAGGAGAACGAGGCCAGTTAGCTATTGTTGTGGAATTACTGGAATCTTCCAAACACAGGAAAAAGAGGTTTACTTCTTGTTCCTTTCAGGTTGGGAGCTATTCTGCACACTGCACAAAACATGGTCACCTGGTCAGGAGCCAACTAAAACATTGTTGCCAGGCAGCTACCTTGGTCCAGGACTCCTTTCAGGCACCATCCTGTCTTTCATGGCACATCTATTCCAGGACTGCAACATTGTATATATCTCTCATCCTGTTCCATTGGACATGTCTTTCAAACTGCAGCCATTGTACTTATAATACACAGTCCAACAGAAATAAAAAGATATGTTCCTTACATGGTACAGGGACTAAACCTATGCCATTGTTGTCATTTAGCATTAGTGGAATGTATTTGAGTAACTTTGGTGGAGATGGTGGTGTAGTGGTAATGTCTCTGGGCTAGTAAACCAGAAGCCCAGGCCAATTCCCTGAGGGCATGAGTTTAAATCCCACCACAATTTCAATTAATTAATAAAAATCTGGAATTGAAAGCTAGTCCCTGTAATGGTGACTGTTAAAATATCACCATTTGTCATTAAAACCCATCCGTTTCACTAATGTTCTTTAGAGAAGGAAATCTGCTATTATTACCCAGTCTGGCCTACATGTGTCTCAAGATCCACAGCAAGATGGTTGACTCTTAACTGCCCTCTGAAATGGGCTAGCAAACTGGGCAGTTAGGGATGGGTAACAAATGGCCTTGTCAGTGATGCCCACACCCCATGAAAAAAAGTGAGATCACGCTGTCATTGGTCAAATTCAGCTGTTCTTATCAGGGTGCTTTAGATAGACGTAGGATTTAATTTAAAATGTCTTTGTCTGGAACAATCCATACCAATTCATTCAGTAAAGCATTACAAATTAGAAAAGGAATGTAGGAGAGAGACTAGGCTTGCTCACTGCTGTCTAACTTTGGGGAATGGCAGGCAATTTCTACTGATGAATGAACCACACATGCCACAAAGAGCTCGAACCTTGGAAATTGGAACAGAGTTTAATACTACCTGTCAGCTTTCCAAAACCACCAAATAGCTAGCTTTGATTTAACCCTGAAGCAAGGTTGCTAATGATTGCTTTTTTTTTGTCCTATACTTTCACCTAAAAGCGGGAGGCTATTTTCTATTTCAAGCATTCAGCCTGATCACCCCGCCTCTCCTACAAAAGTAAAGGTCGATATTACTACTTGTCCTTTACTGCACTCTGACAATGGTGTTGCGTGGAGGCTATTTCAGCTGGAGAAAATATGTAGTGGCTGAAATAATGGCAGGCTCAATTTAAAATGAAGAAATGGTGCTGTGCTTCGGAAGAACTAAACAAGATTATTTACACACATACTATTCTAAGATGTTGAAGTGGCTAAGACTAATACAGCTGTAAGAGATTGAATAGTTTTCATAGTCTTTGCTTAACCAAAGCAAATGGAGCACTAAACTATAATTATTATATCCTGAGAGTAAGGCCAGGATTTTCCGTTCGTTGGGTGGGCTCGGCAGGAGCGGGCGGGGGTGATCGTGGAGCTGACCGCCGCCCGCCATCGGCTCTGCACCGCGGTTTCACGTGGGCGGGCCAATTAAGGCCCACCCTGCGTGGATCGTGAGCGGTGCTACCTGTGCTGGCGGGGGGGGGAGGGGGGAGGGGGAAGAGTCGGGTCCAGCGCAAAAGAGCGCATGCACACGCATGTAGCGCTTTATAACAAAATAAATGAAAACATGAGAAATTAAATGAAACATGTTCCCTCGTGTGACTGTGTCACATGAGATGGGACATGTTTTTATTTTTCAAAGAACGTTTTTATTTCATTTGTGATAGCTTTAGGAAATCTCATCCTGCTCATGGATGAGGTTTCCTAAAAAAATGTAAAGGCCGTTTGTCCTTTTTGCCTGCCCGCCAACCGTTAGGTTGGACGGGTTGGCGTAAAATTCATGTTAATTACCTGTTTAATGGCCTTAATAGGCCTATCAATTATTGACGGGCGTGCAGCCGACTCCAGCGCATGCCCGCTGAATGAAATATCACGAGACAGTGCGATGATGCCGGGATGCACGCCCGATGTCATCATGCGTCACTTTATGTTCTGGTGTGTCGGGCATGCCGAATGTAAAATTCTGCCCTAAGGGTTGGAGAATACTGTACTGAAGCAATGTTATGCATTGTTTAGACTCCATCTTGAACACTGGGTCCAGTACTGAAAAGCTAGGGGAATGTTTAATCCCTGAAGATGAAACAGGGAATAATCATAAGCTTGATTCTTATTGTCAGAGGCTTTAACTAAGGGAAGGAAATAGAGAAACTTGACCTCTTCAACCTTGATGGGGACAAAGGCCGACAGAGGTGGTATCTTAGAGAAGCATATAAAACATTTTATGGTCTACAAAATGTGAACCAGCGCATTGTTTTAAGGTAATCTTTGAAACAAGTCAATGGGACATAGTAAACTGGTGAAAGACAAATTTAAAAGCTAATGTTGCAATGTTTTTCTTCATGCCAATAGCAATCAATACTTGGAACTTACTTCCAGATCCAGCACTGGAGGCAAAATCTTTAAACCTATTCAAAAGCCAGTCGAATGTTTTGACAGTGAGACTAGAATATTATACATGGGTAAGCAGGCTGAACAACCTTTCTCATGTTCTCACCTTGTGAAACATCAATTTTTGATTGATTTGATCAAAGTTTCCTATTTATTTAAGGGAACAGATTGGGTAGGTCAGGAGAAAATCATTCCACTGGTTGTGGAGTTTAACTCTAGAGGGCTTAAGAGCCAGACCATTCAGTTGTGAAATTAGGAAACACTGAAAGGGTGGTAGAAGTTTTGAACTCTCTTCCATAAATGGCAATTGATGCTGCAGCAATTGTTCATTTTAAATTTGAGATTGATGGATTTCTGTTAACCAAAATATTAAGGGACATGGGGCAAAGGCAGGTATGTGGGGTTAGGGCACAGAGTAGCAATGATCACATTAAATGGCAGAACAGGCTTGAGGGGCTAAATGGCCTCCTCCTTCTCCTATGTTCCTAAGGCTTTTGTTGCTGTTCTCCTTAAAAATTAATTAGATACTGTCAGAACTCCCACAAATAGTTGAAGTTTAAACATGTCACCTGCCAGTACTTGAACCTGAGAACAAAGATACAACTGTGCCTATTGTGGGCCTTCAATGCTGCATTTCGATCAAATAAAACCTGCTCTGCGCAGTTGTATCCCAGTGTGCTATATCTTTTAAAAAATGTATTATATGACAGCAGCAGTTTCAACAGCGAGCATGCACATCCAAAATTAATGTCTTGAACTTTAATTTTGAACGTATGTTGCGCACACACAAACACACACACTTACTTAGGGATTGAATTTCCAAGTGGGGTTTCTCAATGCCATTTTTCTGGGGTTTTCATGGCTCTTTTAATGAAGTTAAAGCAGGTGAGTATGAAAGTCCTTACTGAAATACATACACATGGTTTATTAGGGAATGGTGGTTCAGTGAAGTCTTGCTTCATCTAAAATGAGTTTAAAAACAAAAACAAACTCACTCATATTAATTAAGCTTCTAAACTAAATGCCATCAGTGTTCTCTGCCCATTTTAGAAATATTTCTGGGGAGGGACTCCATCCAACCATTCTTTGAGGAGATCTTGGCCCTGAGGCTATTGAGGATCATTGGCTTAACCCTTGTGATAATAGCTAAATTAGGTTAGACTGCATAACACTGTGGTTTGGATTGTATCTTTTCTGAGGGACTAAGAGCTTACACTGTACATTTTTAAAAATTTTATGGAGATATGTTCATTGCAATTTCTAAAATTTTAAAACTGAACAAAGGCATTTAAAATGGCTGAACCTACGTCTGTCTGTGACCTTCGTATAAAAGAAGCTACATTGTGGTTTTGGGAAAACTTGCATCCATTATCTCAGAGGCGCCATTAACAACCACCTGCGGCCTGTACAGCCCAACTTCAAAGAGAGCTATACAGAGGCCGTCTGCATTTAATAACTCAGGCTGGCCAGAAGCCTAGCCGGAAGGAGTTGGAGTGTCTGCTAAGAGAAAGGCCGCACAATATTTCTTTCAATTCATAATGGCTGAGATATTTAACAGCCTTTGGAACCCAGACAATAGATACGCACCCTTTGTCAAAGACCTGTTAGAGAGGTGGGCCTCTGGCTTGTGAAAAAATGAATATTGCCTTGCTGAACTGCATTGCTCAGTCTGCTATTTACCATCTAACTAGCAGTCGCACAGAGAAGGAGCTCTGCCCAGTTGGAATACTTGGCCCTCATCTATACTGCTTCTGCTGGAAATTCTGTATAATCACCTACAAGACTGATTCATCTCTGCATGCCTATCTCATCATGTGAAGTCAACACCACGGGAAAAGGAATTATCCAGCATCGGTTTTCAACCCACGGACCTCCATGAAGGAATACCTCATTGGACTTTCATTCAAAACTCTGGAACCCACGTGAAACAATATTTATTTTCTTTGTAGTCTCTGCGCTGTAAATGTTTTTTAAAAATTCATTAATTAATGGAATGTGGGCTTCGCTGGCTGGGCTTGCATTTAGCACCCATCTCTAGTTTCCCTTGAGAACGCGCTGGTGAGTTTCCTTCTTGAACCGCTGCAGTCCATGTGGTATAGGTACACGCACTGTACTGTTAAGAAGGCAGCTCCAGGATTTTGACCCAGCGACAGTGAAGGAACGGCGATATATTGGCAAGTCAGGATGGTGAGTGACATGGAGGGGAACTTGCAGGAGGTGGTGTTCCCATCTATCTGTGGCCCTGTTTTTCTAGATGGTAGTGGTCTTGGGTTTGGAAGGTGCTATTGAACGAGCCTTGGTGAATTCCTGCAGCACATCTTGTAGATGGTACACACTGCTGCTACTGTATGTCGGTGGTGGAGGGAGTGAATGTTTGTAGATGTGATGCCAATCAAGCGGGCTGCTTTGTCCTGGATGGTGTCCAGCTCCTTCAGTGTTATGGGAGCTGCACTCATTCAGGCAAGTGGGGAGTATTCCACCAAACTCCTGACTTGCACTTTGTAGATAGTGGTCAGGGTTTGGGGAGTCAGGAGGTGAGTTACTCGTCACAGGATTCCTAGCCTCTGACCTGCTCTTGTAGCCACAGTATTTATATGGCTACTCCAATTCAGTTTCTGGTCAATGGTAACTGACAAGTTGGGCTCCCCCATCATAGAGGATGGTGGTGTTTGTGGAACCTCTTCCTCCAGTGAGTTGTTTAGTTGTCCACCACCATTTACAACTGGATGTGCCAGGACTGCGGAGCTTAGATCTGATCTGTTGGTTGTGGGATCGCTTAGCCCTGTCTATCACTTGCTGCTTATGTTGTTTGGCACACAATTAGCTCTGTGTCATAGCTTCACCAGGTTGACACTTCATTTTTAGGTATGCCTGGTGCTGCTCCTGCACTGAACCAGGGTTGATCCCCTGGCTTTATAGTAATGGTAGAGTGGGGGATATGCAAGGCCATGAGGTTATAGATTGTGTTCGAGTATAATTCTGCTGCATTATCTGACATTATCTGTCAGGTGTGATTCTGTTAGGCTGTTGCTTGATTAGTCTGTGAGCTAGTAAGAAGGACTTTGCAGGGTTGACAGGGCTGTGATTGCTGTTATCATTCTGATGCCTGGTGGTCAGTCTGGTTTCATTCCTTTTTTGTGACATTGTCACAGTTTGATACAACTGAGTGGCTTGCTAGGCCATTTCAGAGGCAGCTACATATCTGGAGTCACATGGAGGCCAGACAGCTAAGGATGGCAGATTTCCTTCCCTAAAGAGGCATTAGTGAACCAGATGGTAATCTGCAATGGTTTCATGGTCACGATTAAACTTTTAATTCAAATTCCACCTTTGGTCATGATGGAATTTGAACCCTGGCCCCTAGAGCTTTACCTTGGGTCTCTGGATTACTAGTCCAGCGACAATACCAGTATGCCATTGCCTCCCTGCTTCTCTAGCCCTCCCTTTACTACCTGAATGTGAGGGAGACATTGTGAACCCTCTTTTCGTGTTTTGAGTGTGTGTAAATAAACTAAACCCTTGATACAAGCAAAATACTGGAATGCTGGAAATCTGAAATAAAAACCTTTGAGTGCACCTTATCTTGAGTTTGCTGTTGGGTTGCTAATAGAAAATTGGATCGCACCAAAACTGAGGGGTTGAGAAATGCGCCATCGCTTATAAGGAGGGAAAGAAATCAAACACACCTTCCTGTTTATGAATGGGTGGTGAGAGGAAAAATTAGTGCTGATTAAATCAACCCCCCTGCTGTCCGTAACACTTTGAAGGACAGATATGTCCATTAAACATCTAAACAGCGAAGAAAATCAATACAATTTTCTCAAACAGGAACATAGCTGCAATTTTCTCAAATAATGCCCACTTGGCAGAATAATTCCAAAGGATACTAGACAATGACATGGCTGATTTATAGCAGACACTTACAGTAACTGACAAGCAGACATACACAAACATGGAATAGCAGATATCAGTGAATTTTCAGTTTATACGCAGTGGGCTTTGATGTGCCACTAAAGAATGATAGGTTAGACTTTCCAGTTCCACTAGTTGGGCTGTGGAACCTGGTGCTAGAGCTTTGCACTTAATTGAAGTGGGGATAGAGGACCTTACCAGATCTTTCAGACACTGCCTAGTAACATATTCAACAATTATTTATTCAGTAATCATTATGAAGCTGCCTTGGAGACTGCTGCTGGGACCTTGCTCGGTGAGGGTGAGAGCTTGGGGTAGATAGAGAAACAGGTGGAGCTGCCACTCTTAAAGGACTTCACTTAAATGGAAGTCACCTACTTAAAGTGAAGGGCCACACTCCAGGATACTGCTCCCCAACGCAGTACATGTTCGGCAGGATCAAGTAGTGACAAGAGTCAATGTAGCCGAACCTACTTCTTCCAGAAGATTTCATGGGTGGGGAGTATTGAGGGTCGCGATGCTTAGTTGCAACATGACTGAATGCAGTAGGCTTGGTGGAGCAGCTGTGCTTTTTAATGTCTGTCTTTTTCATATATTTGTAAGATTCCAGTAGAAAACATTACTGTTCCTGCCACCCTGGTGAAGAGGAGTCTGGAAAGGCAATTTTCCTTGGACTTTCCAAACATAAGTGAAGTGACAAAAAGATGTGCTTTTATATATGGGTACCCGCATGGGCCCCAGTTATGCCTGTCTCTTTATGGGGTATGTGGAACATTCCTTGTTCCAGTCCTACTCAGGCCCCCTCCCACAACTCTTTCTCCAGTACATCGATGACTGTTTCGGTGCCGCTTCATGCTCTCGTCTGGACCTGGAAAAAATTATTAATTTTGCTTCCAATTTCCACCCCTCCATCACTGTCCAAAGGCCCAAACACTTCTTTCAAGTGAAGCAGCATTTCACTTGTACTTCCCTCAACTTAGTCTACTGCATTCGCTGCTCCCAATGTGGTCTCCTCTACATTGGAGAGACCAAACGCAGACTGGGTGACCGCTTTGGTCTGTCCGTAAGCATGACCCGGACCTCCCTGTTGCTTGCCATTTCAACACTCCACCCTGCTCTCATATGCACATGTCCGTCCTTGGCTTGCTGCATTGTTCTAGTGAAGCCCAACGCAAACTGGAGGAACAGCACCTCATCTTCCGATTAGGCACTTTACAGCCTTCCGGACTTAACATTGAGATCAATAACTTCAGATCATGAACTCTCTCCTCCATCCTCGCCCCTCTTTTGATCCCCTTTTTCCTAATAATTATTATTACATATTTTTTTCTTTTCCCACCTGTTTCTATTATTATTTTTAAAATTTATTTCCACCCATTGCTTTGTCTCCACCTTTAAGCCTATTTTGATCCCTTCCCCCCACCCCACCCCCACTAGGGCCATCTGTCACTTGCTCGTCCTGCTTTCTGTCCTTAATGTCACCATTAGCACATCCTTTAGCTAATATCACTACCATCAACACCCCTTTGACCTTTTGTTTATGACATCTTTGGCAATCTCTCCTTTGCCTCCACCTATCACTGGCCCTTTATCCAGCTTCACCTGTCCCACCCCCCTTAAACAGCTTATATTTCACCACATTTCTATTTCTCTTTAGTTCTGATGAAGAGTCATACGGACTCGAAACATTAACTCTGTCTTCCTCTCCAAAAATGCTGTCAGACCTGCTGAGATTTTCCAGCAATTTTTGTTTTTGTTTCAGATTTCCAGCATCCGCAGTATTTTGCTTTTATGGTTTTGTATAAAATGTGTTATTTGCGGCATTGGTTTTATTTCTTTCTGTTACAGTACATCATGAAGCTAATTTTTCTGTTACTTACATTTGCTTGTTCCAGTATTGGACGGAAGCAGCACATCCAAAATGCTCTAAATGTTTGAAGTGATGGTTATGAATTTCCGATAAGTGTTACCAGCAGGAAAGGCCCTCCATTGACAATCCAGGCTTGTGTATCGATGTACCAGTTAGTAATGGTTGGATCCAATTAATAACCACTTAATAATCTCCTCCCACCAATGCTGGGATTTTATCTGTAGTTGGGGGTGGGGTGAGGGGGCACCAAGCGTCCAGGCCGACAAGTGTAACCTGGCAGACAAGAGGCCAGGCAAGGAGAGTGTGCCTTATATTCAGGCCCCCTGTGCCCATCAGAAACCCCTCCCACAAGGTAATTCCCCCCGCCACCCCCCACAGCATTTCCCCCCCACCTCTGTCCACCAAAGCTCCCCATCCCCCTCGCTGGGGCCTGCCGGCCTGGCCTCGTTGAATCCCTGGATTTACCTTCATCCAGGTTCCTTGTCTTCTACTCTTAAGAGGACTGCTCGTCTGCAGTCTCAGCAGTGGCCTTTGCTACCAGTGGCACTGCTGGGACAAGAGGACTGCCAGTTATTTGATTGGTGGAAAAATGTGTGTTCTCCTCGTCACCTGCTATAACGTTGGCACAAGAGCTGAGGAAAGTTGAGCAAGCACTGTTTAGGCCAGAGTTTCCACAGCTGAACAACTGAAGTTAAAGTGAAGAAGTGGGTGAAACTCCTGCAGGAATTCATGCCCAATCACTTTTATCTGTGAATAAACTTACTCAGTAGTTTCAACTATTAGCAAAATGTCTGCTGGGACTGTAATAATTGTCTTCCAAAATGATACAGAAGTGCAGTGAAAACCTTAAATCCAGGGATCATAATAAGTCTTTTGCTCCCTGAGGGCACACTCACCCAGGTAACTTTGAGCATGCAGGCAGCTCACCCAAGAAAATACATCAATGTTGGGCATCAGTGACATCAAAACCATCAATGTCTTGTCAGCAAAGCTCAGTTAAGTCTCACAAGGCAGGATTGGAGCAGGCTCCATATGGATGGGCGATCCTGTCCCTCCTGACTCCATAGGAAGGTTATTTTTTGCAGAAATGTTTTATTACTTACCTTACATTGACAGTCACAGGAGCCTCTGAAATGGTTGAAGGAGGCAGCTCAGCACTACCTTCTCAAGGGCAATTAGGGATAGGCAGTATATGCTGGCCTTGCCAGTGACTACCCCCCATCCCGTGAGTGAATAAATAAAGGTACCTGAGCAGGGAAGGCATTACCCCACCTCATTTACTTATTCAAGGGAGCAAATACTAGTTTTAGGTGGGAGCCCAAGTTACCTACAGAAAGGGACCTGATTTACACTAAATTAATATGCCTTGCACCAACTTTGTGACTGGGAAACTGGTGCAACACATACCAATTTCTACCACATTGACTTTAATCTACTCACTAGACTGGGTATGTAATGTTGTTAATTTGTCAGTTTTATAAAGAGCCTAATTCCAAATTAATTTTACCAATCCATGTCAATCTCAGATATTGATCTCGACTGTAAATTTATAATCAGCAAGGTGCTAAGGTTGAATTACTGTGAGACAAATGACTGCCTTTGTAACCGCTCTTATTTATTTTACCAATTAACACTATCCACTAATTATTTTGATGCTTAGTCTTTGAGTGCTGCTAATAATGATTCTATAGTTAATAAACAATTGTTAGCTCATGACTTTGTTGTTTGACTTTCTTGATAATTAACAAGAATAAATTCATTCATTCACACGTCCATCCTGATGGAATATACATATATGGAACTGGTTGATGTGAGATAACTCTGCAAGGCAAATTTAGACACCAATAACTCCAAGGTATTAACAGAGGTTCCTTGACAAGAAGTTAAAGTGAAGGGGTTAAGGATTTACCTAGTGCCCTGGATGAATACTCTGGTCAGGGTATCAATCACAGTAAGTGGAATCATCCCAGATTTGTAATAAGTCCGGTAGCGGATGGGTAAAATAAAATAAAACAATGGCGGCTTTTAACACTGTATTGTCCCAAACCCACTGCATTAATTATGCATTCCTGGAGAACAAGCCGTTTCGATGGTGGGCGGGCTCTCATTCGCCTGCCACGCCATCACCTTGCTGCTTCATCACGCCGGGCACCATATTTAAAGTCCAGCCAGGCGTACACATCTCAGGGCTTCCAGCCCATGACTGCTGCAAAGAAGACACAGCCCCAGGTTCAATGTTGCGTCCCTCGAGCGTCTTTAGGATGTAGTGGAGGGACACTGTGAAGTCCCCTACCCAGGCTCTGGCCGAAGGATGGGCCACAACCTCACTAATTCGGCATGGGAGGCGGTGGCAGTGATGGTCAACACCAACAACCTTTAAAAGAAGACAGCCACCCAGTGCCGCAAGACGATGAATGATCTCCTCTGTTCCACCAGGGTAAGTCACTCCTCTCATCACTCTCAACTCACACTCACAAACTCATCATACATCCACAGGGCCCTCACTCGCTGCAGGTTCAAGGGACATCACCATTCACTCTCTCACACACACCTTCATTGTCCTCATCCCATCCATGGGACCACCCACCACCCACACATGCCAGGCATACTTATTGTCTGACTTGGCAGGCATCCTGCATACACTCTCCCCATCTTTATTCATGCAGTACAAGCTGGCACACAACAAGAAGGAGAAGTCACAGATTGGTGGAGGAATGCCTGAAATCAAGGTCCTCATAGACTTTGAAAACAGAGCCATCCAGCTGGCTGGCGACAATCTGGACCAGTCCCTTGCTGGCGGTGAGGTCGATGGTGCTCTACCAAGTGAGGATCCAGCAGTGCAACATCCATCAGACAACCATGCTGTGAGTGATGTGTCCTCTTTCACAGGCCATTACAATGCACTAATTACCTGCCCTTGCTTCCGCAGGCACATCTGGGAAACAGCCAACAGAGTCCATGACCCAGGGCCTCCAAACAAGAAACATCTGAAGGGGAATCTGGAGGCACCCTCCTTGAAGTCCCATCACAGCGCTCACCCACAGGCTCCACCAGCACAGAGACACACACCTCGGTGGGACCTAGCTTTACAGTAGCCTCAGGATCACAATCTGGTGAGCACATCGCACTGTCTGATCCACAGCAGGTGGGGGCAGGGAATTCCCAGGTGTCCAGCACTCGGAGGACTGCTGGAGGCCAGAAATTTGCTGAGTCCGAGTCAGATGACGAGCCTCTGGACTCAGTCATACTTCAGTTGCTGGAGCTGCAAAGGCAAGCTCGGGAACATCAGGAAGGGATGTCCACTGCACGCCTCAGATTGCAAGGCACGATGGAAGAGTCCATCCACCTTCACTCTGAGGTGATAGCGCCGGCATGCCAATGCACCGAGGTCAACACTGATAGGATGGCAGCCACCATGGTGAACTTGGTCCAGGATGTTGCCCCTGCAATGCTGCATGGGTTGAACTCCATCACTGATACCATAGTTGGCCTCCAACAGTGTGTACGCCAGTGAGGTGCGGGGCAGACCAATTTCACTCTAGCTACCCCTTCTCCTCAAGGAGTCAGCCAGGGGCCCTTGGGCACCCATAGGGAGGAGGATCAGCAGATGTACCCCCGGGACCATCCATCCAGGTGACTCCAGGAGTGTTCGGCCCATCTGACTCCCCTCTTCCTGTGTCCTCAGCAGCTCCTGCTCCACAGGCTGAGGAGGGGGCAACTACCACACAGTAGGACCCTGAAAGCAGGCTGTGGCCCTCCAGGTCTCAGCCCTCCAAAGGACATCCACCAAGTTCATCACAACAGGGTATAGCAGTCAGCAGGCTGCCTCCATCCCCGCTGTGGATGGCCAGGCAGCACCAAGATGTAGCGGCGGTGTTAGAAAAGTGAAGAAGATGTAGTTGCGTAGCGTGGGCATGGGTGTTAATCACTTGTACACACTGTTCACTATTGTCAATGAACTCCCAAGGATGTCGCCCTGCCTATGGCCCCTTGTTCTTTTGAGCAGTGTTCGTGTCACTCAGATGTGAAAACTTTCTGTACAAGATAAAGGCAGGCGTCTCAGTCCAGGGCCTCTTCCCATTGCTTTGTACAGCCTTCAGAGCAAAGTGATGGTCCGGCCCCACACTCCCTGGACACATCACTGATGCCTGCACCTCGATGGTGCTTGTCATTGCTGCCAGAATGCGGTGGGCAGGCGACACATAGTTCCGTCATTCTCTCTGTGTGCTCTCAGCACCTTTAAGGAGGGGCTGGCCCTCATCTTTTCAGCATCTGTCACTAATGACACTGTGCTCCTGAAGAGCACAGTGAAGGCAGACAAAACATCAGATGCGTTTAAAGTTTCATGGCTATGTCTCTATGATATGACCCTGATCATGTGGCGCAAGTGAGCTGCCCTTGGCCAAGCAGGAGTCAGACATTCTCAGAGGCTATGTGAAGATCTATGGACTGTCCTCATTGATTGTTGCCCCATTGGCCTGCAATCGGTGACTCTACTCCAATTAGGGCCTCCACTGCATCTCCATGACGGGAGCATTATAACAAAGGGTATGTGCACTTCCATAAGCCAGACAGGAGTCAAAAGT
This sequence comes from Cetorhinus maximus, assembly GCF_964194155.1. Classification (NCBI taxonomy): domain Eukaryota; kingdom Metazoa; phylum Chordata; class Chondrichthyes; order Lamniformes; family Cetorhinidae; genus Cetorhinus; species Cetorhinus maximus. Next base: position 106,544,991 of record NC_135889.1, on the reverse strand, counting down.
TCATAGATGCAATGTGAGGATCTATGGTGTCTCCTCATTGCATGTTGTCATCATTCTCCGCAAATCTAGCAGCTATGAGTGCCTCTTGAGCACGCCTGCCTCGTCTGGCCAGTGCGAGGGCCTCATCACTTTCATCGTCGCCTTCGAGGACCTCCTCACTCTCATCCCCATCAGTGTCCTCCTCATCAGAGGAAAGCTCCAGCTCCTGCATCTCCTCCTCAGCCAGCTCCTCTCCCTGTTGCAGGGCCAGGATGTAAAGGGTGCAGCAGACAACGAGTGACTGCTCCATCGCAAGCTTTAGCAAGGAGATTGTACTACGTACCCAGCTGTTCAACTGTTCTACAGTCCACTAAAATGCTCATGACTTTGCAGTCTGTGCCCGAAGCCCCTGCATTGCTTGAGTGGGCAGAGAAGCTGAAGGCCCGAGTTCAATCATATCGATGTGGCTGTGCCTGAACTGTCTCAGCTGTAGAGGAATGATCACTTTATACAAGGTTTCCTAATGCGTGGCCACTTCCCTCACCCACCCCCACCCCGCATGTGCTTGTGCGCTACCTTCAACCGCACCGCAGCCTTTTCCCCCCAACCCCAGCAATGCCAATATTCCTGACTTCGTTAACAGTTTATTGATACACATGGTTCTCCAGGATAGAAACAAGATAGAGAAATACAGTGGTTTATTTCCTTACCCTATCTGTTCCCAAGAATTATGTCTGCTAAAATTCAAAACCAGTAAAACAAGAAGCGGAAATGTTGGCAATGCCATAAAGCTGACTACATGGATACTCAGAGTATCTTGCAGCATGGCACATGATCAGCTATACTCACTGTTCATTAATTTGTGTTACGATAACTTGTTTTTATTCCGTTCAACTGAGTAAATTGCTTCACTTGAACATGATAATGAAGGTGAAGTTCAGTTTCGCCCAGAGTGAGTTGAGCAGTGAAGCTGCAGAATACTCGCTACAAATAATGACTATTTCAACAGTTTTGAATGAGATAGTTACAGTAAACTGACATTGAGAAAAAGGGTCACCTTGCAACATGCCTGCTCAGGACGTTAATGGGAGTGCTTATATCTCATTAGGGACTGATTGTGGCCGGATGTCAATTTGATTTCAATCTCTTTTGAGTGCTTGCTGATACTTGGTAGTGATTAAAACATAAAACATTCAGTTGGTCAAAGCACTCCATTAGTGACCCTCCCAACTCCTCTGTTTATGGCTTATACCATTTTCTAGATTCCAACCATCCTCTTAAACATCCCATCCCTTCACATCAATAACGTTCATTGTATAGTTATCAGACCCAGCTCACCACCCTCCATCAATTTCATAGACACTCACTCTGCCTGTCCCCCCATCTCACAGCTGGTTAGTTACCTGGGTTCTTCAGCTAATCTCCAAGACAGTTACCTGCTTGCCTAGCCTCAAAGGCAAGTTCAAGAGCTTTACCCTGCTCCATGCTTTAGCCTTGTACTGCTCCATTTTGTGCTTAGCTGTATTGGATACCCTGAGAAGAATGTTGTAAATGGGACTTTTTAAATAACTGAAACAGAAAAATTAATACAAGGCAGGTGTTCTCAAGTGCTGATGGGTTGTTTACAGCCCTGCCTCACCATCTTTCCAGTCACAGCCTTCGTCCTATCTTCCCAAAGATCTTCTTAAACAATGACCTTGCCTTTAACAAACTTCATCAAAGCGAGGAGCGTGTGGCCTGAATACCCTCCCACACGAAGTCCTGAACCCTTGTCACCATTACCCTCCATATTAACTCCCTATACTCCATCTGATCCATCCCCGTTTATCATTCCTCTGCTCGCTGCACGCTATGCCCTAATCTTCTATAACTATACATCCCAAGGGGCAGCGTTCTTCTCTCTGACTCTGGATCACTGCTTGTTCCTTGTTTGCTCACTCCACCTTCAGTAGCTAATCGTTTAATCATTTAGAACTTTCTTCCACAAGTGTTTTGTCTTGCCCTATCTTCAGAAGCCTCCTAAAAGTCTATTTTCGGTGCCTTAATTCTTGTGCTCTAAATTTCTTATTTCCTGCTTGGTGTCCACCTCTTTGTATTTTTTTTAACACAAAGGATTTTGCAAGTTGTTGTTGTAATGTTAGTATTTCCCCAGTGAAACACCTTTTCAAGTTTCAATGACTCTGTTAGTTAGGACGAGTGAGTGCTTGACCAAGGTAAGTAATAAAAACACAGCTTTCTTCCTTGCCCTATGTGAATTAGATGATCTCTGTGGCTAGTGGAGGTGCTACAAAGGGCATCAGCAGCTCAGAAAATTCAGCCAGAGTTACTGCTACACTATCTAGTGTGCCCTGCAGGATTTGAATGTGTGTGGACAGCAACTGAAGACAAGGGTTGGCTGATGTGTGATGCTTCCTACAGTCAAACAGCTTGCTGACGCTCACACATGAGGAATTGACCAATTGGCAGAGCTACGGACAGGCATCTCCTGATTTTTACCTGAGCGATTAATTCATGCCCTCAGGAGGTAATTGGTTGGAAGTAAAATAAAAAGAAAACTTTAAAAACTGTGACAAAGTTTTTGCCAAGTTGCGTTGGTCATTCCAGCAGAATTATCCCAAGTCAGTCAAATCAGAGCAAAAGACCAAGTGCAAGTTAGGTCCAGCTCAAACTGAATTTCCATGGCCTTTTGTGCTGATTTAAAAACATTGTGCTGGAAGCGGCTCCACTCACAGAAATGTCCACATCCTCAGATCAGATAGATCATCATGGGGAACTTGTGCATGCTGTTATTACCCTTTGAGGAGGGTAAACTGTTTTTTTTTGCACATGCAAGTGGGCACATTTTAAAAGTTTTTAAAGAGTGAAGAATATTTGACTCACTAAGAAACTGATTGCTGTACACCAGTGTTAATAGTAACTGGTTCTATATGGTTTTAAAAAGCTGTTTTCTGTTATTTCAAATGGCTTATTCACAGCTGGTGGGCTATGCAACCTTATTAAAAATGTTTATTTTTTGTGGCAAACTCATTTTGGCTTACTATCTCAGCTTCAGGATTAATAAAACTGTACCAGTTTCCCACTCCCAAGTATGTCAGGGAATATCTTTAATGCAAGGGGAAATTAAATAATTAGGATTCAAATGCTCCCTGATTGTAATGATTCATAGAAGACTTTAAATTTGTGATTATGCAAATGCATTTGAGCTGTGAAGATGGATGTTGTTATTTTAATATTTTTGGGAATATGGGGATATTCTGTAAAGAAGGCTGTGTGTGTGTGTTGTGTGTGTGTGTGTCCATAATTAATTAATGAACTGGGGGAAGGTTCATAGAGGCAGCTTGTCTGTGGGAACAGGGAGATGAAAGGTAAAGGAGCTAGATGCATGCATTGGTAATGAGAGGCTATGGTGAAGTTGAATGTATGAGTAAATAGATTGGGTTTTAAAATTTGCATTAGGTGAGAGTTAGGAACTTGACTTTTCAGCTGTTAAATTTCAAAGGGTAGTTCAGAGGTGACAAGGGACTTTTACAACTTACAAAGGTTTTATAAGCAATCGAGGGTAGGCTATTAAATTTTCTTTAACCTGAAAGTGGAGATAATAGGAAAATATGAAAGATTTTTATATTTTGTAAATGCTGTGTTCAAATAGATACTTAAGATAATGGAGTCTAAGTTCAAAGGAGAAAAGGATATTTAAGAAAAGATGTTCAGCTGAGTTGTGTTGGCTGTGTGAGGGAGATGTCCTGGGACCAGCTCTGTGCTGAGAAAAGTTGCAAATTTGAAGCAGCCATCCAGTTTCAAGCCAGAAAAGTCTTTGTTTTCAGAAAGCAGTCTGTTTCTGAACTTCCTTCGGTTCCACAGCAGAGTGGAAGAGAGTGAGAAGTCGTGAGGTATACTTTAATAAGGTAGCAGCAGTTTTTGCCTTGGATAATATTTCTGGATTTTTATGGTTAAAAATCTATAAGGGAGATGTTTCCAAGTACTTGTGTGTTCTGACCAAATGGGATTTTTGGGGTGGGGGGCGGGGAGGGCGGGGAATGTTTTGTAAGACTTTTCTAACTGCGTAATTTTAATCCTATGTGATAAAGTTTTTCTTTTTGAGAATAAATATTTTAGTTTTAAACTCCAGAAGTGTTACTGGGATTTGTGCTTCTGGGATCAGTAGCTTTCCCCTCATTTTCAAAATACAAAAAAGGGTTATGATCAGTAAGACAAGTTTCCCTCTGGGATTTGGCTTGCTTAGTAAATAACATTGACTGCGGTCGAAACAGAGTAGAAGCTTGAAACATAGGGCAGTGTCTTCCAATCTTAAGTACGGGTTGGGTGGGCAGGAGTTGAAGAGAGAGTGAATTCTGCTTGGGGCATGATGGCTGGTCCCCTGTGATCCCGTTCTGTCCAGCTCATTATATATGCACGCGTAAGAAGCATGGTGAATCTTGCGGTGCCGTAGGCAGGAAGTCGCTGTCCTTGCCTTTGCCTCATGGGGTCACCATATTTAAAGGGCACCCGCATAGCCATTCACTCACTGCAAGCCAGGCGCTCCAGATGCTGCATCCATCAGAATGTCATAGAGAAGGCAACGTGTGGTCCCACAGCTCAGCAATGCCTCCCTGCAGGTTCTCCTCCAGGCCAGTCTGAAAAGGCAGGAGGTCTTGTTTCCCAAAGAGGGGAGCAGGAGGTCCTCCTGCCTGACCAAGGCAGCCTGGGCAGAGGTCACAGCAGAGGTTAGCATCGTGGGTCTAACAGTGCCTAAATAGGATAAACGATCTGTTATGTTCCACCAGGATAAGTGGCACAGTCTATTCACAGCAAAGTGACGCTCATAAGGGCATCAGGCAGTTTAAGTGTGTGGGTTCACAGCAATGTTGGACTGGAGTTTGGATTACAGGACTCAGGAGCAGATGGGACATGTGCCCTGAATGTGTAGCAGCCACTTCATGCTTTCAATGTTCTATCAGTTGCAGGTTATCCTGCTTGTTAATCACTAGTTAGACCACACCTAGAATACTGTGAACAGTTTTGGTCCCCTTATCTAAAGAAAGATATATTGGCTTTGGAGGCAGTCCAGAGAAGGTTCAGTAGGTTGACCCTGGGGATGGAGGGATTTTCTTATGAGGAGAGGTTGAGTAGGTTGAGCCTGTACTCATTGGAGTTTAGAAGAATGAGAGGTGACCTTATTGAGGCATATAAGATACTTAGGGGGCTTGATAGGGTAGATGCCGAGAGGTTGTTTCCCCTTGTGGGAGAGTCTAGGACCAGAGGGCATAATCTCAGAGTAAGGGGTCACCCATTTAAGACAGAGATGGGGAGGAATTTCTTCTTTCAGAGGGTAGTGAGTTGTGGAATTCTTTACCACAGAGGGCTGTAGAAGCTGGGTCATTAAGTATTCTTAAGACTAAGATAGACCGATTTTTAATCAGTAAGGGAATCAAGGGTTATGGGGAAAACAGGTGAGTGGAGTTGAGGATTATCAGATCAGCCATGATCTCATTGAATGGCAGAGCAGACTCGATGGGCCAAGTGGCCTACTTCTGCTCCTACGTCTTATGGTCTTGTGGTAAACAGCCCCTTGCACTTGTGATAGTCCTGTGACTGTTGTAAAACCCAATGCTCTAGCTGCCTGGCTGTTGGGATTGAAGTGGAATTTGACAAATTGGTGCACTGTCCTGAAGAGGACATCTGTCACCTCCTGGATGCACTTGTGTGTCACTGGCCACCTGTATTGCGCCACCTGTAATACACCCGAGTTCGGGTGAATTGTCGCTGTTGCACTGGCCCCTTGTCACCAGCATCCTGACCGCCGTGAGGCCTCGCTGCCTCTTGCTGTTATGGCCATTTCTCCTCCTGGCCCTGGGCTAACCTGCGCCTGTTCTGCCTCATCTGATCAGAGCCAGTAGAAAGGCTGGACCCTGCAGCATTTAGCCTGGATCTGTGAACAAATTGCAGTGATCCATCTAGTCACCATATTTTTTGTAAATTAGCTTCCATCTCTGAGCCTTTGAGCCAATGCTAAGCCCTGTGCCTAGCATCTGACTAAACATTGCCTCCTCACAACCCTCCACCCTTTATGGTGAAGAACATCCTGGTGGACCACAGATGAGTGTTCCTCCCCTTCATACTGAATGTGCATGGACACATTGATCGCAATAATGACAGCCATGAGTGAGAACCCTCCCTCAGGCACTATTTAGCTTGCCTCCATTACTGTCAAGGCTCTATAGAGATAACATTGCCTTGGCACCATAGAAAGACTTACCGTATGAGTCTTTGTCAGTCAGGACCATTTACCTGGAGGAATGGAAGTTTGGAGTCAGGAGCTTACTGCCATCCACCACCCGTGCCCCTTGGAGGCATCCACCTTGCCCCCTCTATTCCTCCCTCCCTTCATCCCTGCCTCTGCCAGCAGCAGATGCCAATAAATACACAAAGTGTATGGCAGCTCCAGACCTCGATGGGTTCTCAATGGAATGTGATCAATTAGTCATGGAGCAATGCTCGTTTATTAAGCATTGGAACCTCGAGAGCAGAACTCAGCTGAGCCTGGTTTTCTATGGAGTGGAATAATAATTAATAGCGTTCCCTTTGGCCCAAAAACCGAGGCATTAACTCCTCCCACTCGTAAAGAGACCCCTCCCATTTTGAATGCTTGACACATTTTATGAACTGTGCAACAACCTTGAGAACTTCAGCATGGTGCATGTGAGGTTTCCCAACTCAGTCAAGCACCTTCTACCCTTCCACTGCTACCCATCAAGTTCCTCCCATCACCCTACACAATCACTGCCTTGTCATTCCCCTCCCTCCTGTAATCCTTCAACCACCCCTCGGTACCCTGGACCCTATTATTATCAATGCGGACACTCCTACTTCCCTGCCCCATGCCCATAACCATCGATGTGCTAATGCCCCTTCTAACCCTGGCCCTTCCGGGTCTCCAGGTCAGCTGTACCCTGCCTTTTGGAGCACTCTCTCTACAGTGCTCACTGCCAGAAAACCTGTCCACCGCCTTACAACGGAACCAAAGTATGCTTACCCTCCTAATATGCCCGGACAGTCTGGCTTCCTCCACCAGACATACCCCGAACAAGTCCCGGATAGTATCGGTTCCTCCCCCAGACATACTCTGAACAAGTCCCGAACGGTCTGGCTTCCTTCCCCGAACACCCTCTTAAACAGTCCAGGACAGCCTAGGTTCCTTCCCCGGATATTCTCCTCCACTGATCCTACCTCCTGTGCCCAGCCTCTATGCAGCTTGGGCCACTGGCACACAATCTCAATCAAGAGGCTCGCGTTTCTGAGCAGTCCCCAGGCTATTCGCTCCAAAGTCCAGGAAGAAGCCAGCCTCAGCAGGTGCACGCCCTTTATATGCAGTTGTAAATTTGAACACACAAATCTCTCACTGATGGAGAACTTAATTTGGTGGGGGGGTGAGGGGGCACTTAATTCTGGTGAGCTGACCTTTCAATGAGCATGCATGATGTGCAAGTGCTCCCCAACATTGTTCCTCTGCAAACTCGACCTGGCCTTAAAACTCCGAGAACTTAATTGTTAAAGTTCATCCTGCCGTCAGGAAACTGGTTTTTGGCCTTCTGCTAAATTAAGTTCTTCCCCCCACCACCAACCTTCGCGTTCGAGGCAGTCCCGGAAGATTCCACTCATAATTCAGAAAACTAGTGCAATTTTGAGCCCAATTTTCCTCCGGATTGCCTATTGCGTCCAAAGTCAAAACTCTACCCTGGTGAATCTTCACTTTTAATCTCACAGTGCCACTGACTGAGATTAGAATGAACAATGGCACAAATTTTATCTGGTTTATCTGTGTCTGAGTCAATTCCCGTTGCTCTGTTTTCCAGCATTGCTGGACAGGGCACTTGTCAAACTCTAATTTTATGCTCTCTGACATGATGGTGCTGGGAAGACAGAAGTCACTTCTACTCCTCTTGATTCCAAACTGAGTTGCATTTCCCTTATCCCTTCCTCCTTGTAAACTGATTTTGAGTTGTACGCTACATTAGAAAGGATGTTGCAAAATTCTTTCAGTCAGTAACACTGCACAAGTCACACTAAAATATATAATGTCTCATCAAAGTCACAATGTACTGAAATAATATGTAAAAAATGCAATAGGATGGCATGCAAGATTTATAAGAAAAAAATGATAAATATGAATGCTTTCCCCAAAGCAAATGCAATTTTCAGCATCTTTTCCCATTCTAACTCAATTAGTAATTAATTTTTGATGCTCCATTTTTAGAGTGCAACAGCTCTGTGTCACTTTGTGCTATTCCACAAAGAGAAGGAGTCAGAGTTAGGGGCTGAATTAGCAACTCACTAAATGGTAAGTTTCTCTTGAGCCTCAGTTGGCACTTCCCCGCAGCGAAGGCAGAGGATGTGTAGCAGGTTGCGTGCACACTCTGCTGAACAGGAGAAGCCTGTACAACATGAGAATAACCCAGAAGAAGAGGAGGAGGAATTCTTTCCAAAATAAAGTGATAACATTGAGCCATTCTTCCTTTTGGAAATAAATTATCAGAGAAGCTCAGAGTTTGGGTGTCAATGTGAATGTGGGAAGGAACTTTTTCTTGGGAGGTATTCTGTTGGTCACTTCTATTTCTGGGACTTCCTTCACAGATACATACAGGCGAAGAAACCCATTCAGCTTATCATAAATCATCGTCCATAGCTGTCATCCCTCCACGACAGCATCAACGTTTTTCTAAATGATTCCAAACCCTTTGGCTCTTTTGTCCTATCTGGAAGTCTAGAACCATTCTCTGCATGAAGCAGTTTTAACATTAGTTCAAATCTGGACTTTAAGAACTGATGGTTAGGTTTCTTAATGTCTGGAGAAAATGGGAGCAGCATGCATCTTGAAAATTGTAATCAGTAAAAATGCAAAGCATTCATTCAAGGCCCTGCCCAAATTTTGAATTGTATGGACAAATTTTGTTCAGGTCCTTGTAGTATAAGGGTTTGGCACGTATAGGGTTAATGTAGGACTAAGTATGATGCTGCCCACATAGTAATATAAGAGAACCCGCTCCTTGAGGTCATTGTGGTGTTGGATAGAGCCAAGGGCAGACCCAAGCATGGGGACAGCTCCTAGCTTGTACTATAAATTTGTAAATAGCTCTAAGAGTCAATAAAGACAGTTAACCTATGTATGACTGTGAAGACTTCTTCAGACCTACCAAACTGAAACCAACACTCCACAACATAGTGGCAGCTCGTGGAGAAGCCCAAAACCTTGTTAAAATGCAGAGACAATGCCATGCCAATGCTGTGGAGCAAAGCGCCCCCCACAGGTGAAATCAATGCCCTGAAATTTCAGCCCAATACTTCCAGTGCAATAGGATTGGACACAACGCTAAACTGTGCAGGGCAAAAACTCTAAAACACAGAGAAGGCTAAAAGATTATCCACGAGGTCAAGACTGCAAGCCCAGAAGACAGGCAGACATGCTTCTTGGGTGAGATCAAAGATCTTGATTTCTCATTTTTGAATGTGAACATTTCAGTTAATGAACACTTAACTAATTTTAAATTAGACACAGAAGCTAGCGTAACAGTCCTGTTGGAGAAAGAACTGTTGCTAAAAGACCTCTGACTTTGAACAACAGACACACCACTTTATGGGCCCAGAGGAATCTGGCTTCCAGTCACAGGCATGATTCAGGAACCACTAAGTATGGTGACAAACAAATCTTTGAACTGATGTAAGCCACCCATAACCAGCCTTTCTCTCTCTTGAGCCGAGATGCCTGTGTAGCCCTTAATCTTCTCAAAACAGCAGAAGATATCAATACAGCCATTATCATCAATCATACGGAACTGCAAGCTCCTGACTATTCAAAAACAAAAGAGTCTTCTGACCAGGATCTCAGCTCTGAACTGTCTTCTTTCTTTGTGGGGTAGGTTACAGGTACCAGAAAAGTTACAATGGCCAGACCAGCCAACCACCCAGGAGGTAACCATGATGCCTGCAGTGGAGGGTATAAAAGAGAGCGACCAGCAGTCCGATGAGCCTCAACCTCCGGCTCCCACAACAGTACAGCAGGTCAACACTGTAACCACTGAACATCTGCTGCAACTCCCAGACAGTGTGCCAAAGCCACAAAAGATACTGGAACCTAGTAGCAGCCATCCATTGCCGACAGAGAAGCGTAGAGGGGAGTGTACCATTAAACCTCATTCTTTAGTGGGAAGGCTCTTCCTCAACCACAGAAGGCATCGAGATGACCTACAATAGGGAAAAAAATGAAAGAAGTGACAAGGAGATGAGCACAATGATTATCCATTCCACAGAAAATTAATTGGAGTAGCAACCAATGATCAAAATAACAGCAGAACCGACCAAGTGCAGTTCAACATGAAGGAATAGAAGAAAAGGATGAAAACATGCCCAGATATAAGAACAACATCAAAACTTACAGGAAGAACCAGTCGTGACAGAGCCTACCACTCTGACAGTAGTGTGAATGAGATATGGAAGGGTTATAAGGCCTCCAGACTGCCTGAACCTTTGAATTCAAGGACTTGAAGAGGGGAGATGGGGTCTTGATAATGTAGTAATACTCAGAATGTAGTCATTACAATTTAAGACATTAAGTAAACTAGTATGACACTAAATGCATTGCATAAAGACTTGGTGGGAGGTGTAGTATAAGGGTCCAGCACATATAGGATTAATGTGGGACTGAGTATAGTACTGCCCACACAGTGATATAAAAGAGCACATGACTCACATGTAGGGGTCAGTGTGGTGTTGGACAGAGTTGCATGCAGACCCAATCATGGAGGCAGATCCTAGCTTTCACACTTTACTGTATATTTGTAAATAGTTTTAAGAGGCAATAAAGACTGTAAAGACTTCCTCAGACCTACCGAGTTATAACCAACTCCCCACAACAATCCTTACCGGACCACGCGCTTGCTTTTTAGGTGAGAAACGAGCATCTGGAAGTTGAAAGCCTCCCAGATTTGTACTAAGTGCGGTAGTGGGCAGGTAAAGCAATGTTTTACCCACCGGCCGCAATGGCGGCTTCTCACACCATATCGTCCCAAACCTGCTGCATTAATTATGCATTCCTGGGAAGCACACCGTTTCGAGGGCAGGCAGGCTCCGATTTGCCCACCAGGCCATAACCTTGCCACTTCATCATGCCGGGCGCCAGATTGAAAGTACAGTCATGTGCACACCTCTCAGTGCTTCCAGCCCAGGACTGCTGCAAATGAGATATGGTCCCAAAAGGCAAGAAGACTGCAGCTCCCAGGTTTAGTGACATGTCCCTTGAGCGCCTTTTGGGTGCTGTGGAGGCCCGACGTGATGTTCTTTACCCCTACTCTGGCTGCAGGAGGGGCAACAACACTACCACTCCAGCTTGGTAGGCTGTGGTGATCAGCGCCAATGCTACACAGAAGATGTTGGCCATCCAAAGCAGGTAGCGGATGAATAATCTCATCCGTGCCAAAAGGTTAAGGCAACCATCTCATCACTCTAAATTCACACGGTCAAAACCATCAACATTCACAGGCATCTCATTCACTGCCAGCTCAAGAGACATCACCACTCATTCTTTCACACAGACCCTCACATCTCCACCTGGCCTCACCTGCTCTGGAGACTGCCTCCTCAGTCCTCACCTTCTTGAGGCTGTTTGCAAAGATCAACTTGCACCCTCACAAAAGCCCTGGGATCCCCTCCTTCCCCAGTACAGCTGTTGTCCTATAGCCTCTTCCTTGCCTGAGGCCACTTCTCTCTCTTCCCTAAGGAAGCCCTAGCCCTGCAGCTGTACAAAGCCATCCCCACCTAAAGGCTGGTCGGGTAGGTAGAGACCTGCCCTTGAGCCCCCTAAAAGTGCTGTGGTGCTGCCTGCAAAACCTGGCGCTGATGACTGCAAGTGCTGCTCGAACCAAGGTAGCCAAACAAACTTCCAAGTCCTGAGCAAAGTGCAGCTCGCCTGCTGCACGTCACTTATGTGCAGTTGTGAAACACGTCGACATGCAATCATGCCCACATGGACGGATGACCCAGCGAGGGGGTGATGGTTCCGGTGAGCTGGCCTTATAATGATATGCAGATGTATTACAATGAAGTTCCTGACGTCTGATGGCGGGGAGCATGGCCCGTCATTGACGGGCTCAGTGGATGATTGCAAACTGGTTTCGTGATGTCGTGAAACCATATTGCCATATTCCCCGCTCATGCCGCTGAGCACGCCCGATGCCAGCGGGCACGGAAAATTCCGCACACGGTGTAACATTCTATTTGTTTTGCCGATTTATTTTTCCACAGTGACGTTAGTGGAAATTCTCCTTATCTGTACTTGGGTGTACTGGATCACCTGGATGCAATGAAACCAGGAAATTTGGCTGGTAGGGAGCTCTGTCTGTAAAGGAACCTGACTAACTTTCCTACGTCATTTTAGATGGGGGAAAGTTGAACAAGTTCCTTTCCGAGTCTGTACTATGATCCAGTCGATTTTCTGGTACCCTTTGTGGAGGGTCATAGTTTCTTGCTTGCAGACTCAGGATAAGCTCTCCTGCTACGTTCTGTGTCCCCTAACACTTCTAAAGCCTCTTTTAACATTACCGTTTTCTGTTTCCAGACAACTCAGAGAAATAAATACCAGGTTTCACACATAGAAACATGCTCAGTTACTAGATTCAAGCCAGCTTTGAACTTCTGGTTCAGCAGCCCCTTCAAACTAGACAATAAATTCCTCACATTTACTCACATTCTATCATATCTTATTACCGTTGCAAATCAAAAGAGAAACAGAGTTCAACAAAGGGGAGCAAGAAACAGGAAAGAGTGCCAGCTACTTATCAAAGCCATACCTCTGGTTGTGCTATTGACCATCAATCACCAGATTTTAAGATGACTTACATTCCTGAGTTGCCCCATTAAAAACGTAGGGCCTGATCTATTATCTGTGCAACACCTATTTCCGGACGTTACTGAGGTGACCAGTACCACCTTGTATAGGTTAAATTTGAAGTGCCTCTCAGCTATTTTGAAAGTCTATTTCTTACGAATGTCACCATTTGCTTCACATTGAACAATGGCCTGAGATTCCCTCACAATATTTGGTGCAGTCACACTGCACTGGGGTTTTCCCAACAGCGCTCTTTTGCCATGTCCTGCCCCCTTTCGGCTCATTGACATAGCTGTTGCCCTATGCAAAAGGCTAAGGGCAGAATCGTCCCAGATTTGCGCTAAGTGTGATAGCGGGCGGGGAAAAAGGACGTTTTACCTGCTGGCTGCAATGATAGCTTTAGGCGCCATAGCGTCCCATTCCCAGCACGTCCTGCCTCATCAATTATGCATTCCCAGGAAACATAGTGGGTTGCTGGCGGGCTGCCTCTGCTTTGCCTGTCCTGTCATCACCTCAGGCCTTCTGTTAAACCGGGCGTCATATTTAAAGTCTGCCCCCATACAGAGCTAGCACTCTTCAAGGGATAGGAAACTATTGGGATGGTTGCCAAAAGGAGGAAACACCCTGGCCCCAAATTTAGCGACGCCTCCCTCGAGCGCCTACTGGAGGCAGTGGAGGCCCGACATGAACCCCCTACCCCCATTCTGGGCGAACACCAGCAAGTGAGGTCACCAATCCAACATGGGAGGCGGTGGTCAGCGCCAATGCCCTACAAAAGACGACAGCCATCCAGTGCAGGAAGAGGATGAATACTCTCATCTGTTCCACCAGGGTAAGTCAATCCTCTCATCACTCTCAACTCACAAACTCTCAAATTTATCACACATCTACAGGGACCTCACACCTCAAGGGACAACATCACTAACTCTCACAAACATCCTCATATCTCCATCAGGCTCATATCTGGAGCTCGCAACCTCATCCTGTCCATGGCTCCGCTCACCACACAAATATTCCATGCAGTGTCATGTGCCCTCCTCACACTCTCCCCATCTGTGTTCATGCAGGAGAAGCTCATATCAACAGGGAGAGGTCCTAGACCAGGGTGGAGTGGCCATTGTGCTGATTGATGAGGACATGGACCGTGCCTCTGGCAACGGTGAGGTCAGTGATGAGCACCAACGTGAGGATCCTGCACTACATCACCCCTCACTCAGTGCAACTGCGAGCACTCTCTCCTGCTTTTGACTCTGCTGCCATGCACTAATTATCTCTACTTTGGTTCACAGGGAGCTCTGCCAAGTGACTGACACCCTCAGCCAGTTCCTCAGCTCCATCCATGTCCTCGTCTCCAGCCAAGAGAGCACCTCCTTCATTGAAGAGCTGGAAATAAGCAGCCTGGAAGACCTTTTGCAGCACTTACCTACGGCACTGCACCACCGCTGAGACACACACCTCGTGGGATCTAGTTCTAGAACAGGCTCAGGTTCACAATCTGGTGGTCACTGCACAGACACATGTCTGCAGCAGGAGGAGGCAGGTTCAGCTGAGTTCCCCGGCACTCGGAGGACTGCTGGGGAAGAGGTCTGAGCCAGATGACGAGCCTCGCATTTGGCCTTCCAGCTCATCGTGGAGAATTAGCAGAAGGCGGGGGAACATCATGCAGAGCTGTTGAAAGCCCTCAACAGAGTGGCACACGAGTCTGAGAATGGCGACCGCTTGCTCTCTGATGAAGTGGTGCCCACATGTGCACGCGTTGAGGCCTCAATGGGGAGGATGGCGGGTCCCATGGAGACCCTGGTCTAACAGAACAGCGAGATGCGTGCAAGCCTACACTCCACCATGGTAGCCATGGGTGAGTTCAGCAGTGGCAACGTGAGAGGGAAATGGGGCATCTCAACATCCCTCCAGGTGCTCCTTCTCCTCAAGGAGTCAGGCTGGGACCCTTGGGCACCTGAAGGGAGGTGAAGCGGCAGCTGGATACCCTTGGGTCATCCACTCAGGAATCTAAGAGGCTGTCCTGTCCCTCTGATCCTGTGACCCCCTCAACCCATCCTCTGTCACCACAGAGAGAGCAGCTGGCCCACAGGAGGACAGCCAAAGCAAACCAGGGTCTTCAAGGCCTCAGGTCTCCCAAGGACCCATACCAAAGCCTTCAGAGGCAACAGGGTCACCATTGCACAAGCTGTCTCCATCCCTCCTGGGTGTCCAGGCAGCACCTAGAAGAAATGGTAGGCCTAGAAAAGTTAATAACTTCTGATCACATTTTGTCACTTTATAATCTGAAACCATATTCACTTTTTCACTGAGTAATGTGTAATGATATCTTTCAGCTTCAATTACAGGCTCTGTGAGTCCTCCCTCTGCATCCCCACCCACCTCCTCCCCCACTAGCAGTTCAGTTGCATGCAGCTGGACCACAATTGATTCTGGAGGGAGAAGTGTGTGTGTGGCTGGGCCTTTCGGAGCCTCGAGCAGGCACTGTCCCACACACACAGAGCCTTCCTCCATCACACACATCTCCATATCCTGAGCATTTTCAATGCTGCCTGCTGGGGTTCTCCTTCGGTTGTCCATCTGAGCCGACCTATATCTCCACACACCCACTGATCACACTCCCATGCAGCACCTCTGCCTGACTAACACAAGGCTCCCCTCAGTTTCAATTTCAAAAACATGGTCATAATAAGGTTTCTTCTCAGCTCCTCCATCCTTTCTCTTCCCCCAGTCACCCATGCCCTCTTCCCCATCACTGTTGACCCCCCTGGCATCAACTTGCACCTTCCCATTGTCACTTGCAAACCAGAACCCTTTTCTTTCCAGGATGTCCGGGTGAACGTGCACGTTCCCTCCCTTCCCGAGAATCCTACCCACATCAACATTGATCTCCTTGGCCTCCTCCTTCTAACCCCTAGGGTCCATCTGCCTCCGAGTCCCCACCAACCACCCCTACCATTGCACCTTAACCCTCCCCCACTTCCAGCTCACTCTGCCCCCTCTCATACTCACCACTCCCTCCTATCATGCCCACCCTCAGTTTGCTCCACCCTTACTCCCTCCTCCACCCTTACTCCTTCCTCCATCATTACTCACTCCTCCACCCTAACTTCCTCCTCCACCGAATTCCTTCCTTCCCCGAAATCCTTCCCTGCAAATTTCATCCCCCCTCTGAACTCCTTCCCTCACACCTTTGTCACCCCTTAGAATTACCACCCCAGTTCCTGCATTCTTCCCCGTTACACCCTCCTTCCCCCGTACTCCCTTCCCCCTCTCCCAACCTCACCCCACCCTTACACCTTCCTCTCCCAGACAAACCTAGACCTTGCTCTCTCGCCCACCCCTACCCCACCCCTCCCAGAACACCTTCCTCTGCCACTCACAGCTGGACCTTCCTCTACCACCCGCACCGCCCCCACAACCGCACCCCCCAACCCCCGCAATGATCATCTGTAGCAGCCCATGGCCAAAACCGTGATGTCCCGAAGCAGACCCCAGACATCACTGGAGGCCTCCTACCTTCCATGAGCTGCTTCGTGGTGAAGCCATGTCCATGAGAATCCACCCAGCATGCGATGCACGCGTTCCTCCAGGGTCCCGTAGCTGCAGGGCTTCAGCATCTTCTGCTCCTCGGATGTCCGCAGTGTGAGGAAGGTTGTGGTGGTAAGTCCTGACTTCTGCACGTCACGCTTGCCAAGTTGTGGTCTGGGCTGGCATGTTTTCTCACCAACATGGGTGATGAATTTGATGTTGGGGGGATGATTCTGGCGAGCAGGCAAGATGATGAGATGCAAATGCATTGAAATTAGGTTCCCAATGTCCGGCAGCAGGAAAGATGGCCCACCATTGACGGGTGAAGCAGACGATTGCAAACTGGTTTCACAATGGCATGCAGCCCCTTTTTGGCCTTCTCACCATAATGTCTGCTTATGCCTGATGCCAACAGGGCCAGAAAACTCTGGCCTAGAGAATGCAAGTTTCCAGCATTTATATAGCTCTGTAGACAAAGTAAGTTTATGCCCAAAATGTTCAGTACTGCAGGAGCCAAAGTCACTACTTCACAGTGGTGGTTTTATAGCAATGCTTTTTTTTCAGTATTTATTTTTCATTTTCCCTCACTAAGGCCTCCATAGTATTTTCTATGGGCTGAAGTTTGACAGCCCTAAAGAAGATCCTGTCTCCCCTCACCACCCTCCCCCACCACACTCCCCACCCCCCCAAAGCCTAGTTCCCGCATATGGCGGGGTCCTGGAATAGCAATTTGCTGCTGGCAGCCAATTAACTGGCTGCCATCCAATTGAGGGTAGAAGCCCACCCCTCCCCCACCCCACCCCGACGTTGCTGGTCCTGGAAGCCTCAGAAGCGCCATCAGTAGCAGTGGCAGAGATTGCATTACAAAGGAGAGGGCAACTCAATACCAAGGTGCCCTGGAAGACATGGAACTGTTTCTGAGGAAGCCTGGGCTAACAAGGCAGGATCTAGTGGGGAAATGGGGGTTGGGGTTACTGCAGCAGTGCTGAGTTAGGTGCGGGTGTGGCCATTGCTGCCGGGGGGGCACCGCCTCGGGCCATGGGGCACCCATCAAGGAGGACCAACCCCGTGAATCGGTTGGGAGGCCACCAGGGTTTACCTGGCAGCATCCCCACTGTGCAGGAGGCACTCCCAATGCAGGCAAAATGGCGGTGGGGGCGGGAAGCTGTCCGTAATTGGGCCAATGAGTTGCGGAATTGGCCCTCTGACAGGCAGCCCCGCCACTAAGTTTCTCGCTGCTGGCAATATGCCGTGATGAGGGGAAGATCATGGGCTCCCCCCTCGATGCCTTGCCGCACCATACTGCCAGCCCTCTTGTCTCCCTGCCCGTTTCCAATGGGAAAATTCATCCCAGCATCTCTAATTGCTTTGCTTCAAAATCAAAGCCTGTTACGTTAAGAACAATGACAAAACTTCCACAATTGAATTTTTACAAACATGCTGCTCTTAATTAATGTATGTACAGGCTTTTACTTTCATAACATCAACCGGATAAAGTCAGACTAAAAGAAGGCGTACTTTCCATAATTTCCTTGAGACCTGATTGCTTACGCCAATTCCCCTTGTTTTACATCTGTTTCATTTCCTAGCATATGCTATCAAGGTTCTTGGGAAATTTCAGAGCACGTTTTTGGCACCAGCATCAGTACCTATGCTAATTTTCATGTAAATTGGATTAAGGAAATGCTGGTGCAATGTAATTTTCTGCTTATACCCGAACTCTTTGAAACCTTCCAATTGATGAATGGTGCCATGGGCCTGGTTCTAGCTTTGTGCACGTTAAAGTCTCTCCCAAAATCGTATCAAGCATCGAGTATCATTCTGCAACTCAACAATGTCTGCCCCTTCCATTTGCCTCTTGTAAGTAAAGCTTGATTGAGCAACAGGCAAAATCTCCTTTTTAAGATGTCATCTGCTTCAACTATGATTTCATCTTTATACCCACAGCTAAAACTGTCATTTATTCTGAAAAGTCCGGTGATTTAAGAAGTGAACTGGATTGAATTAGCATTAAAGTACTTAAGGGACTGGTCATGGTGGGGAAAGAATAATAAACGTAGCAAGGCGGCCATTACATGAAGAGAAGCAGTCAAAGCTGCCAATTCAAATATATCTCCCAAATCAAAGTTTTTAATGCGCAAACAGGCTATATGGCTCTCCAATAAATATACACCAGATGTGATAAATAGCTTTAGAATAACAAAGGTGCACATTAGCCAGATTTTACATACTTGGGGAGAAAAAAATCTGCTTGTAATTCTTTCGTGTTGAAATTTGTAACTATACGTCAACTCGTTTATGTGCTGTTCGTCATATTTCTGCAGTAATTGAATCCAGCTTTTGCACAATAAAGTCACCATAATATTCTGCTGAAGTAATAAACAACAGCTGCAAGAGGTCTTGAAGTATTTCCTGTATTCTCTTTCTTCCTCGATTTTTCTGATAATGGCAAACAAATGGTGCAAAGTACCAAGTGGAACCATAGACCCTTGGGTTGAACATGTTTTTATCTTTATTGACATGGAGAAGGAAATGCTTTGAAGAACTTCCAGTATCTGACAGGCAAGAATGCGGAGGAATGTGGAGTTTTCTCATTTAAAGATGGTAAAATGATAGGAACAAGTCATGTGCCATTTGCTGTGATCGCTCCATTCGACAAACCTCTGAAAATGAAGCTGAAAGGAAAACTAAGAATACAATTGCTCATGAGATACACCATGCAATACTGCATCTTAAACCCATCTCAAATCTCTCTGTCCTCTCCAAAGTCCTTGTATACATCCTTACCTTCCAAATCTGTGACCATCTTCCTTGCATCCTCCCTCTTAAATTTTTTCCAAGCAGGTTTCTGTCTTTACAGCACTGAAATGGCCCTATCCAAAGCCGCAAATCATGCCTTCGGTGACTGTGACTGTGGTGGATTATCCCCCTTCATCCACTTCAAATTCTGTGCATTTCAGCTTTCAGCTCAATAATCCTGATCTGAAATTCCTTTAGCTGCTGACACTTCCTGTAGATGTGTTTGTCCTAGATGTAAGGATGTAAATGTGTTGGAAGCAGTGCTTAGAAGGTTTACCAGACTAATACCTGGAATGGATGGGTTGTCTTATGAAGAAAGGTTGGACAGACTAGGCTTGTGTCTACTGGAGTTTAGAAGAGTAAGAGGCAACTTGAATGAAACATTTAAGATCCTGAGGGGTCTTGACAGGCTGGATGTGGAGAGGATGTTTCCTTGCGTGGGAGAATCTAGAACTAGGGGTCGCTGTTTAAAAATAAGGGGTCGCCCATTTAGAACAGAGATGAGGTGAAATTTTTTCACTCAGAGGGTCGTGAGTCTTTGGAATGCTCTTCCTGAAAAGGTGGTGGAAGCAGAGTCTTTGAATGTTTTTAAGGCAGAAGTGGATAGATTCTTGACAAGCGAGGGGGTGATAGGTTACCTGGGGTAGGTGGGATGCAGATTTCAGGCTACTATCAGATCAGCCATGATCTTACTAAATGGCAGAGCAGGCTCGAGGGGCTGAATGGCCTACTCCTGCTCCTTGTTCATATGTTCCTATGGATCACGTCTGAAAGCATCCACATTCCACAGCTGCAATATAACACCTGTCCTGCCACTGTTGTATATGTTATTTAGTTAATTTAGTTACTTTCTTAATTCATTTAGAATAATTCCCAAGCACATTGCAATTTACTGTGCTTACCAATTGCTAGTACCAACCACAAAT
Organism: Cetorhinus maximus; assembly: GCF_964194155.1. Taxonomy (NCBI): domain Eukaryota; kingdom Metazoa; phylum Chordata; class Chondrichthyes; order Lamniformes; family Cetorhinidae; genus Cetorhinus; species Cetorhinus maximus. The sequence goes on along the minus strand of NC_135889.1, from coordinate 106,524,882 downwards.
AAGACTAAAGGTTATACGATTCTTAATTGCACTGGTATGTATTTTAGGTATTTATTTTAATTATTTTAACATTTAATTTAATTGGTTTATTTTATAAAATGTGGAAGATGGAAGATAATGTGGGAAAGTGTGAGGTTATGCACTTTGACAGGAAGAATAGAGGAGCTGAATATTATTTAAATGGAGAAAGACTGAAGAAAGCTGCAGCACAGAGAGATTTGGGGGTCCTTCTGCATGAATCCCAAAAAGCTAGCATACAAGTTCAGCAGGTAATAGGGAAGGCAAGTAGAATGTTGGCCTTTATTTCAAAGGGAATAGAGTATAAAAATAGGGAAGTCTTGCTAAAACAATACAAGGCGTTCGTTAGACCACACCTAGAATACTGTGAACAGTTTTGGTCCCCTTATCTAAGGAAAGTTATACTGGCACTGGAGACAGTTCAGACAAGGTTCACTAGGTTGATCCTGAGGATGGAGAGATTTTCTTATGAGGAGAAATTGCGTCGGTTGAGCCTGTACTCATTGGAGTTTAGAAGAATGAGAGGCGATCTTACTGAAACATATAAAATTCTTCGGGGGCTTGACAAGGTAGATGCTGAGAGGTTGTTTCCCCTTGTGGGAGAGTCTAGGACCAGATGGCATAATCTCAGAGTAAGGGGGTGCTCATTTAAAACAGAGATGAGGAGGAATTTCTTCTCTCAGAGGGTAGTCAATCTGTGGAATTCTTTACTGCAGAGGGCTGTAGAGGCTGGGTCGTTAAGTATATTCAAGGCTGAGATAGACAGATTTTTAATCAGTAAGGGAATCAAGGGTTATGGGGAAAAGGCAGGAAAGTGGTGTTGAGGATTATCAGATCAGCCATGATCTCATTGAATGGCGGAGCAGACTCGATGGGCCGAATGGCCTACTTCTGCTCCGACGTCTTATGGTCTTATTTATTTTATTTTTAGGTTTTTTTATTTATAGATCTACCTTAACCCCTGTGTCCTAAGTTAGTGCTTAACACACTGTCCCTTACACCAAGCACGTTCTGGCCAATCAACTTAGTTTCATGTGATGTCACAGTTTTTTTTAGCTCAGTTTCTTCAGCAGCTGAGATGCTGCTCCTGACCCCTGACTGCCTCTGTCCAGTTCCCAGGTAGTACATCCTCCCCCACAACCTCTTCTCCAATGTCCAGCTTGATGGGACTACCATGAGTTTCACTTTTAATTATCCAGTTGTAGTCAGAGAATCTTCAGAAAAGGCTTCTCTTCCCAACTTCCCATCATTCCTCTTGAGGCCCCCAAGGATCTATCCTTGGCCTCCTCCTCCCCCATATTCTGCCCTTTAGTGACACCATTCAAATATTTGGGGGAGATGGTGGTAATGTCACTGGACTAGTAATCCAGAGGCCCAGGCTAATGCTCTGGGCACATGGGTTCAAATCGCACCACAGCAGCTGGTGGAGTTTAAGTTCAATTAATAAATCTGGAATATAAAGCTACTCTCAGTAATGGTGACCATGAAACTATCATCAATTCTCAAAAAGTCCATCTGGTTCACTAATGTCCTTTAGGGAAGGAAATCTGCCATTCTTACCTGGTTTAGCTTAGATGTGACTCCAGACCCACAGCAATGTGGTTGACTCTTAACTGCCCTCTGTTCAAGGGCAATTAGGGATGAGCAATAAATGCTAGCTTTGCCAGCCTCACCCCCATCTCATGAAAGGTTAAAGAAAAAGAAATAAATCTGGGCCTGTTGCGCTCAGGATAACCAGGACTCATGCATCCCTGAAAGGACTGCTGCGGGCTGGCAAAATCCTGTATTTTTTTAAACTACAGGACAACTTCTTCCCACTGCACCGTAGACCCGTAGGCCATTCTTTGACCCTGTCACTCCTTGCCAATGTCCTTCCTTCCCGTCCGTTCATTCTTGGTTGCCTTTCTTTCTGTTTGTCCTACTCCTGACCACACTCCACCATAACAAACCCACCAACGTCCCCCCTCCACCCAATCACCTTTTTTCCCCTTTGAAATATATATCTGAAACCACTGTCACCAAACAGCAACCCGACAACTCAAGCCTGTTGGACAGTGAGGTGCCTGGGGATGCTGGTCGCATTCAAATGGGACCTATGGGCCATTATTGATTATACCCCAGGTCTACCTGGTCAGATGCAGGATTTGTTGCCTGTATCAGTTGGTGCTGGTAGGCACCAGTCCAAACTAGTCCCTAGGTCCTCATGTTTTTAATGTACATATCTGAGCTGTGAAATCAACAGCCTGTTATGTTTACTCCTGGCAAAATTACTGGAGGGAATTCAGTTAAAGATTTGCAAAAACATATTTAGATTAGTTCTACAACTTGGCAGACATATGACAAATAAGACTTAGCACAGGTAAATGTAAAGTATTGCATGTAAGTCAAAGAATGCATTAAATATACAATGAATAGTTTTTGAGTTGGTTCAGGGAAATGTGGAAAGAGATTTGAGGGAAATGGTAGATATGTTCCTTTCATTGTTCAGGTAAAGGATGTAACTTCAACCTAAACTGCATGGTGGGTATTAGTGGGATTCGATCAGCTGTGCATTTTATTCACTGGCTAATTTTCATTTTCATCAGTTTGTCTTTCCATTGACATCAGTTGAGAAAAGCTAATAGAATGTTAGGATGTGCAGCCAGAAATGTACAGTTTAAGTCCACAGGTTTTATGCTAAAGGCCCCCCAAAAAAGTTATCATGGACTCATAGAGTACTTACAGCACAGAAAGAGGCCATTCAGCCTGTTGTGTCTGTATTGGCCCTCTGAAGGAACAATTCACGCAGTGCACACTCCCCTGTCTTTTTCCCCATAGCCCTGCAAATCTTTCCTTTTCAGAGAATGACTGAATTTCTTTTTGAAAGCCTCAATTGACTTTGCCTTCTCCACATTCTCAGGCAGCGCATTCCAGATCCTAACCACTCGCTGCATGAAAAAGATTTCCTCATGTTGCCATTGCTTCTTTTGCCAATTACCTCAAATCTGTGCCCTCTGGTTCTTGATCCTTCCACCAGTGGGAATCCCTATAGTTTATCCTAATCTACTATATGCCCTTTCTTTATACTTGAATTAGAAAGATAGCAAAGAAGAGCAACAAAATTGACCCCAGCTGAAAAGGGGTTGAACTCTGGGTAAAGATTAATAAAGTCAAAACTTGGTAAATAAAAGACTTCAGCAAAGTATATTAAATATTAGCAGTTAAGTAGATCTTTCAATCAGTTATTGATATAAAATACACTTCAGTCCATGCCTCAGCAAAGGCATTATGTGGCATTCTTGCACATGAGATGAATATAAATACCTATTTTGCCAATTTTAACCCAAGGAAATTACTATTGCACATGGCCAAAAACACTACAATAGCTACAGCTATACAAAGCTCTGGTTAGACCACACCTGGAGTATTATGAGCAGCTCTGGGCATCACACCTTAGGAAGGATATAATAGCCTTGGAGGTAGTGCAACTTTGATTTACCAGAACGATACCTGGATTCTAAGGGTTAAATTGCAAGGAGAGATTAAACAAACTGGGGTTGTAGCCCCTAGTATTTAGAAGGTTAAGAGATAATTTGATCAAAGTTTTCAAAATGATACCAATTGACTGCAACATAACATAGATAGGCTAGTAGACTGGCTAGGTGGAAGTGGCAGATGGAATGAAATACAGGAAGTGAGGGGTGATGCATTTTGACAGAAGGCACTAGGGAGGAGTAATATAGACTTAATGGCACAGTTCTAAAAAGTGTGTAATGGCAGAGGGACCAGGGAGTTTGTGTGCATAGATCTTTGAAGGTAGCAGAACATATTGGGAGAGTAGTTAGCCTAGCATATGGGATCGTAGGCTTCATAAATAGAGGCATTCAGTACAAAAGCAAGGAAGTCATGCTGAACCGTTATTAAGCTCTGCTAATGCTGCAACCAGGGTATTGCTCTCAGTTCTCAATTCCCACTCTTTAGGAAGGATGTGAAGGTCCTTGAGAGGGTGCTGAAGTGATTTAGCAGAATGGTTCCAGGGAGGAGGGATATTAGTTCCAAAGTTATGTTGGAGAAGCTAGATTTGTTCTCCTTGGAACAAAGGAGATTGATGGGACATTTGATAAAGGTGTATAAGATGATGAGACGTTAGATAAGGTAGACAAAGAAAAGTTGTTCCCATTGGCTGATCATGGAAGGACTAGGAGGCCCAGATTTAAGATTTTGGGCAGGAGATGTAAAGTAATGTGAGGAAGTACCTTTTTATGCAGTGAGTGGTAACAGCTCGGAACTCATTGCCCATAAGAGTGGTGGAAGCGGGGATGATAAATCATTTCAAAAGGAAATTGGATGAGTCTTTGAGGCAAATAAACTTACAGGGCTATGGGGATAGATGGGGGGATAGGACTGATCAAATTGCTCTACCGAGAGGACTCAATGGGCCAAATGGCCTCCTCCTGTGTTGTAATGACTCCCTGGACTGAATTTTTGCTCTCCAGTCGGGAGCACAGGATCAGGAAAATTCCTGACTCCGCAAACCTGACTCAGGAGAAAGTGACATGAATCTTTGGATTTTTATTCCAGGGCCTGGTGCGAACAGGTGTCGGGCTTGCTGATCCTAGAAGGAGTTTGGAGGCAGCAACAAGTGTTGCCGGGTGTGAGGTGGGCTGTTGAAAAGGCCTGCCTTGGTGCTCTTGGAATTCGTCCTAGTTACAACAAAGACAACTAAATAAAAAAACAGCCCTCTAGCCCTCAACCCTCACACACACTCAGCACTGCCCCCCACCCATGTACTCCTCATGCCATATCCATGCCGTCTCATGCCACCTCATGCCCAGCACCCACCTCCAAGGCCCCTCATACTCTCCATGCCAATCCATGACCACCCCAATCATCCCCATAGCCCTTTATAGCCCCATGCCAATTTGTTGTCAGCTCATGCCAATCTATGCCCTTCACACACCACCCTTTGCCTTTACATCCTCCATACCAACTCACCCAGTATCCACCATAGGCAGACCTCTGGATCCATGGTGAGATGAAATAAAATAAAGTTCTAAATGTCTTTTGCAGACTTCACTATATATAAAAAAGACTCTCACTGACAATATTTAAATACATTAAAGTACTTGATCCCTTATAAAACACTTACTTCAAGTACTTAATCCCTTATGAAAACATACATTTTTTATTCATAGCCCCACATCATAGATAGCTAATCTCTTCATAACCACTTAGAGCTGTCAATCAAGCTGTGAGCTTCAAGAACCCCAGTGTGATAATGGTAGGTTATGGAAGCAGTCAAGCAGTACAAATCCATAGGTCAACGGACAATGAAATAGCAAGCTCAGATATTTTGCAACTTTGGGCTGGATTTTTTTTCAAACATTTAAGGGCCTGGGGCTTTAACTGACTTGACAGCTTGACAGCCCCACTAAGCTTATCCATTTCTTAAGAACATTCATGTCTACCCTTACAACCCCAAAGGGGCACCTGATCTCTCCAAAAGGGGAACCCGACCTCTCCCAATGGGCACCTTACTCTTTAAATGGATATCTCACTTCTCAAAGTAACCCCAGATAACCTTTTCCTCAAATGTTTAAAGCCCATGAGGCACGTTTTGGATATGGCATTAATGAAACTGTTTGAAGGCAGCTGCACTTCTGCCTGTCTCTGTGAACCTCAGATGTGCAAATTACAATCCCATTTCCCTAGGGCCGCCCCACCAGCACCCACCCACTCCCACCCCACCCCCCTCTGCCCCCGGTGAAAACAGTAAGTGCCTCGTGCTAGCTAGCTCAGAAATAGGAGAATACGTGGCTTAAGAGTTGGTGCAGGAGGGAGGGTTTTAGATTCCTGGATCACTGGGACCGTTTCTGGGGAAGATGGGACCTGTACAAGTGGGACGGCCTACATCTGAACCAGAGCGGGACTAACATCCTTGCGGGCGGGTTTACTACTGCTGTTGGGAGGAGTTTAAACTAATTCGGCAGGGGGAGGGGAGACAGAATGTTAGCAGAATAGGGACACATCATAATTCGATAAAACAATCAAGTCAGAGAGAGCAATAAGCTTCAAGGGAGTAAGGCAAGGCTGGATGGCCTCTACTTTAATGCCAGGAGTATTACAGGTAAAACAGATGAGCTAAGGGTGAGGATTGACTTGTGGAATTGTGATATAGTAGCCATCACTGAGACATAGTTGAGGGAAGGGCAGGATTGGCAGCTCAACATTCCGGGATTTAGAATCTTCAGGCGAGATAGGGGAGGGGTAAAAGAGGAGGAGGTGTTGCATTATTAGTTAAGGTGTCTGTTACTACAGTAGGGAGAGATGATATCTTGGAGGGGGAATCGAATGAAGCTTTGTGGGTAGAGCTTAGGAATAAAAAGGGCAACCACATTATTAGGTAAAAACAAAAAACTACTGTGGATGCTGGAAATCCAAAACAAAAACAGAATTACCTGGAAAAACTCAGCAGGTCTGGCAGCATCGGCGGAGAAGAAAAGAGTTGACGTTTCGAGTCCTCATGACCCTTCGGCAGAACTGAATAAAGTTAGGAGAGGGGTGAAATATAAGCTGGTTTAAGGTTGGGGTGGGTGGGGGGTGTGGGGTGGGGGGAGAGAAGTTTGGTGAGGGGGTGGTTGTAGGGACAAGCAAGCAGTGATAGGAGCAGATAATCAAAAGATGTCACAGACAAAAGGAACAAAGGGGTGTTAAAGGTGGTGATATTATCTAAGAAAATGTGCTAATTAAGAATGTATGGCAGGACACTCAAGGTACAGATCTAGTGGGGGTGGGGTGGAAAGACTGACGACAGGGTATTACAGTTATAGATTTAAAAATAATGGAAATAGGTGGGAAAAGAAAAATCTATATAAATTATTGGAAAAAACAAAAGGGAGGGGGAAGAAACGGGAAGGGGGTGGGGATGGGGGAGGGAGTTTAAGATCTAAAGTTGTTAAATTCAATATTCAGCCCAGAAGGCTGTAAAGTGCCTAGTTGGAAGATGAGGTGCTGTTCCTCCAGTTTGGTTTGGGCTTCACTGGAACAATGCAGCAAGCCAAGGACAGACACATGGGCAAGAGAGCAGGGTGGCGTGTTAAAATGGCAAGCGACAGGGAGGTTTGGGTCTTTCTTGCGGACAGACCGCAGGTGTTCTGCAAAACGTTCGCCCAGTTTGCGTTTGGTCTCTCCAATGTAGAGGTGACCGCATTGGGAGCAACGAATGCAGTAGACTAAGTTGGGGGAAATGCAAGTGAAATGCTGCTTCACTTGAAAGGAGTGTTTGGGCCCTTGGACGGTGAGGAGAGAGGAAGTGAAGGGGCAGGTGTTGCATCTTCTGCGTGGGCATGGGGAGGTGCCATAGGTGGGGGTTGAGGAGTAGGGGGTGATGGAGGAGTGGACCAGGGTGTCCCGGAGGGAACGATCCCTACGGAATGCCGTCAGGGGGGGTGAAGGAAAGATGTGTTTGGTGGTGGCATCATGCTGGAGTTGGCGGAAATGGCGGAGATCGAGGTGTACAAAATTATGAGGGGCATGGACAGGGCGGATAGGGAGCAGCTGTTCCCCTTAGTTGAAGGGTCAGTCTCAAGGGGGCATAAGTTCAAGGTGAGGGGCAGGAGGTTTAGGGGGGATGTGAGGAAAAACTTTTTTACCCAGAGGGTGGTGGCGGTCTGGAATGCACTGCCTGGGAGGGTGGTGGAGGCGGGTTGCCTCACATCCTTTAAAAAGTACCTGGATGAGCACTTGGCACGTCATAACATTCAAGGCTATGGGTCAAGTGCAGGTAAATGGGATTAGGTAGGTAGGTCAGGTGTTTCTCACGTGTCGGTGCAGACTCGATGGGCCAAAGGGCCTCTTCTGCACTGTGTGATTCTGTGATACTGTGATTCTGTTATTCTGGAATCGGGGCTCCTGCGACATTTTGGCCAAGGTGCGGAACCCTTCTGTCTCTGTGAAAATGAGGTCTGTGATTACATGATGTTAAGGGGAACAGATAGGGTAGACGGAGAGAAACTGTTTTTACTGCTTGTGGAGCCTTGGACTTAGGAACATCATCTAAAGATTAGAGCCAGATCTTTCAGCAGTTGAAATTAGGAAATGGGTGAACACACAAAGTGTGGTACAAGTTTGGAACTCTGTTCCACAAATGGCAACTGGTACTAGGTCAACATCATTTTAAATCTGAGATTGATAGATTATTGTTAACCAAAGATATTAAAGAATATGGGGCAAAAGGGGCAAATGGAATTAGGTCACAAATCAGTTATGATGTCATTGAATGGCAAAACAGTTTCAAGGGATTAAATAGCCTCCTCCTTTCCCTATGTTCTCATGTACAATCCACACTTCAGTAGAAGAATAAGGACATAATATTGTGAAGTGTTTTTTTTTTATTCGTTCTTGGGATGTGAGACATCCCATGTCTAGGCCAGCATTTATTGCCCATCCTTAATTGCCCTTGAGGAGATGGTGATGAGCTGCTTTCTTGAACCACTAAAGCCCAGGTGTTGCAGTAACACCCACAGTGCAGTTAGGAAGGGATTTCTAGGATTTTAACTCAGCAACAGTGAAGGAATGGAGATATAGTTCCAAGAAGGGGTGGCGTGTGACTTGGAGGGGAACTTGCAGGTGTTGGTGTTCCCATGCATCTGCTGCTCTTGTCCTTCTAGGTGGTAGAGGTCACGGGTTTGGGAGGTGCTGTGAAAAGAGCCTTGACGAGTTGCTGCAGTGCATCTTGTAGATGGTACACACTGCTGCCACTGTGTATCAGTGGTGGAGGGAGTGAGAGTAGAAGGTGATGGATAGGGTGCCAATCAAGTGGGCTGCTTTGCCCTGGATGGTGTCAAGCTTCTTGAGTGTTCTTGGAGCTGCACTCATCCAGGCAAGTGGAGAGTACTCCATCACACTCCTTATTTGTGCCTTGTAGATGGTGGACAGGACTTTGGGGAGTCAGGAGGTGAGTTAGTTCCGCAGAATTCCCAGCCTCTGACCTGCTCTTGTAGCCACAGTATTTATATGGCAAGTCCAGTTCAGTTTCTGGTCAATAGTAGCCCCCAGGTCATTGATAGTGGGGGATTCAGTGCTGGTAATGCCATTGAATGTCAATCATTGTTTAACTATTATAAATGCAGTGTGGTGATTGCACACCATGTCTGTACAGCTGCCTGTTTGTTTTATTTATCTGAAATATCAATATGACAAATAAATGGGGCAGATGCAACAAGTTTCGCAATGGTGTTTCACTGATATCAATGTGTGACCAGAAAAGGGCTTGGACAATACTACTTAACATTACTGTACTTTTAAAACAACAATGAGACAAAATACTTTTTGTTGCTATTGCCTGCCTGTGCATTATGTAAACTACTACCTGTCTAATGTGTTGAAGTTGGTATTCAGCCAGCAATCTTAGAAAATGGAAAAGAAATATGGTGTTACAAGCCCAGGGTGACTCACTCCTTCAATCTTTCAATTCTTAATGTGTATCTTGAAGATATTTGTTTATAGGGCACAGCAAGTCGTTCTGATGTTATATAGATCATCAACGAAATGGCAGGGTGTGTAGAAGAATTCTAATTTCAATAGGCCACCATTATTTTGGAACTTATGGAGAAAAGCAACAAGAATAATTTCAGGGTCTTGAGCTCCATGATGTCGTAAGGAAATGAAAGAGCATTTTTTATGACTGTAGTAATTATGGTTTTATTTAGTGTGTAATGTACCTTTAAGAATAATACTTGTTAGGAAAGATCACATGATCTGTAGTGACCAGTAGGAGAGCAGCGTGGGCTACCTCAGCAGTCAGTATAGAGATGGAGCTGGAGTTGAAAGCACACATGTAGTTGCTGCTGAATATGTTGTAAATAAACTTAATGTTTCCACTTAGAAAGTTCTCTGCAGATCAATTCTGTTACTAACAGTACAACTCAGCCACCCTACAACAATGATGTTAGAGGTCTTGTAGGTCAGCAAGTAGCGCTGCTCCCTCAAGCCAGAAGCTCTGTATTGAAGTTCCACTCCAGGACTTGTTGGCCATGGAAGGAGTATTCATTACACAGTTCAACAGATTGATAATTAACCTGCAACTCCTTCCAAAATGTTTCCACTGGTTCCCAGAGTTGAGGAGAAAAGTGCATATGTGAAGATACTACACGAACATGAACTCAGGATGACCCATGTCACAGAGGGCTGTGGATGCTTAGTCACTGAATATGAACAAGACAGAGATTGATTGCATTTTGGATAGTAAGGTAATTAATGGTTATGAGGAGAGTGCAGGAAGGAGGAGTTGAGGTTGAAGATCAACCATGATTGTATTGAATGACAGAGCAGGCTTAGAGGCATGAATGGCCTACTTGAACCCTTATTTCTTATGTTTTTAACATGTAATTCTTGATGTCCACTTGAGAGATAAGTGGCACCTCCAACAATAGGCACTGCCTTACTGCTGTACTGGGATGTCAGCCTAGAGTTTGTGCTGTGGAGTGGGAATTGAACCCACAGCATTCTGACTGAGAGGTGAAAGCGCCACTGATGAGTTGTCAGTTTGTATCTTTCATAAGCAAGAAATACTAGAGGCCTTGTGACTAAAAGTAAAAACTTTGGTCTACATTGATTCATGAGGGATGTGTACAAACAATAAACATCGGTCAAAAGGTCTTTGGACCACAACAGGGACTAAACTCGTAACCTAAGGTGAGCTTAGATTGTCTAGCATTGAGGGAGTGCCACACTGTTGGAAAGTGGTTGAGATGTTAAACCAAAGTTGCTGGTTAGAGGGCCATTAAAGATCCAATGGTCCTATTCAAAGAAGGGAATTCGACTGTGTTCCACTTTAACCCATACAAATTTAAATAAAACAAACTGATCCTTCACTTCAGTGATGTTAGCTCGGTGTTGCACGGTTGCAGCCATAAGTGTCAGTCAGTGTGTGGTAGCCAACAGCAGGGAAGATGAGACATGCCCCTTTTTTTATGGATGAGCAATGTTCAGAAGGGTCTGAGGATACAGACAATTAATTGTTGATGTGATTGCAATGTTTTTACCTGCATTCTAGGGGTGCAATGAGGCTTTCATTCTCAAGTGTGGCTTCCAAAACACGTTCATTTGATTATTGTGGAATTCGGAGCATAGCATGTCCGTGTTCAAGCTTACTGGTTCAATTTTGCAATGGGTGTGCTTGGAATGTGTTGTTCTGCCCCCTGAGTGTACCATCTGGGAATCAGCCCTTTGAAGTCTGTCTAGACACATTGAAAGTCTAAATCCTGAAAAAAATAAAGCTTTGATGATATCTATGATTACAATCTCCGAATTGTAAAGTAAGGTGTTATTTAGTTACACTGCTGTCACAAATAATAATGCCAATTACTGCAGGTTTTTAAAAGACATAACTGTTGATGTTTAATGACTTGAACTGTCATTAATGAGTCCATAGATTTCACTGTAAGGGTATAGAAGAGACAGAATCTTCAGTCACCATCATTCCCTGGCATATTTAAACACATCCTTTTTCATTGCTCAACTCAAAATGTATTTTATGCAGATGATCTCTGTGAATGCTGGCAGCATGTCATGTCCTGTGTTACCCAGTCATGAACATCACTGCAGGATTTGACAGTGGAATTTCAGGGTTAGAATGCAAGAAAACTCATAGGAGACATAATGGAGGATGTTTTAAACTGGAATGCGGTACATCTGACAGCTTTACTTCAAATTCTGAGTCAGGCATGTTGATAGGACATGGTGTGCTTGTATGTCAATCAGCTTGACACCAAAAAAGTTCTAACAGGAGAGTAGAGCAGGTAATGAGAAAAAGATTGGTTTGTGAAATATTTTGTGTGTAATGTCCGTTTCTGAAAATCTGATGTTAGTGGACGTAGTGTAGTTTTATACATGGGTGCACTAATGTTCAAAATTTGACAGAATTCACATGATTTCAAGTCAAAAAAGATGAAGTTAGTTTGAGGAGATTATTATGAAAATTGAAGATTACAGCAATAGGTGGCACTTGGTTTAAAGAAAAGGTGAACTTGCGTTTATATAGCACCTTTTATTTAGTGAAGAAATGCAGCTATAAACGTGGAATTATAAGAGAATACAGCTCTAAATACGGAGTTATAAGAGTATCCAATTATAAATATGAAGTTGTAAGATTAAGAAGAGCATTTGAAGTAGGGATTAAACAATTAAAAGCAAGTTTCATCTGCTGGACAAAGGTTTAGAAGTTTACAAACATGCCTGGGCATAATTGTGTGCTCAAGGACACCAACATCTATGGCATAGGATACGCTATATCCTCTAACGCAAGGCAGTTCCTGAAGGAAAAACAGGAACTGGCCTTCATATCACTTCAGCAAGACACTGGTAAATTGTAAGATACTCCAATCTAACAATGTAAACTTTAAGGGACTTGTAAATAATTTGTCAATTTAATCTTGGAAACTGAGTGTAACAAGGAAGTGACCACCATCTGCACCTCTGTATCCTGTTTGCTTGAAGGATATTGACTAAAATGAAAGATGTTGACTAAAACAAACGATGTTGTCCAGCATGTGTGCTCCACATGTTTTCTCCTGGTTCAGTTGCTTTATGGTATAAATATTGGAACCACACAGTAGAATTTTTAGATTAATTGGTTTCACTCGAGCATCTCTTAAAGAAATGCTATAGCTGCTATAGTGTAGTGACGATAGCCTCCCCTTAATTTGGATAGAGGTATCTCTCTAGACTCTGTAGCTTTCTATTTGGGGCTTTCAGGTAAGTATTACTTTAAATATTAATGGATATCTTAAATATTTCTCTGTAACATTTAAACCTGGATTATTTTATAGAAACAAGATTATACTTTTCCTAGAACTATCAATGTTGTGATCAATTTACCTTTAAAGGAGAATTGCATGTCCAGTTCTTTAATAAACTTTTAGATAATTTAGAACATGTATTGTCTTCTTTACTCTTCTATATTAAAACTCAAGAACCCATCTCAGTACATGCTTCAGTGGAGAGATGCCGGGACCCTTATAATATCTGCGTTGTTATAATCTAGCTAAAAATTATTTAAAAGGCTATCTGGAGAGTGATAATATTCTTCGGTGGCTCTTTTCTTTTGGGAAGAGTTGCATCAGTTCTTCAGACCCTTTTAGGTTTTTGTGAGGCCTGTCTTTCTCAATCGTAAGTGAGAGCAATTGTCTGAGGAGCACGCCTGATCTTGAACAATCCCAAAAGGGAGCTAGGATGATAATCCACTTCAACCTCAGCACATCTCCAAGTGCTTTACAGCCAATGAACTATGTCTGAAATGCAGTGCACTGTTGTAATATTGGAAGTGTGGGAGCCAATTTGCGCACAACAATGTACCATTGCAACAATTTGATTTTGACCAGATAGTATGTCTTTAAATGAAAGATCATTGACCCAAAATACCAGGGCCAGAATTTTTCCCTCGTGGGGAAGGTTTGGCGGGAGTGGGCGGGGGCAGTCGGGAAGCTGACTGCCGGCCGCAATCGGCTCTGCACCGCAAATTGATGTAGGAGGGCCAGTTATAGCCCACCACTGTAAGACCCGACAGCGGCAACAGCAAGAAGGGGCGGGCGTGGGCGGGAAGCTCGGGTCCAATGGCGACCAGGTGGCCGATTCGAAAGGGGCCGTGGCAGCTATCCGAAGGCTGCCAGTGAAGCACTTGCACCTCGTGATGGAGATCGTAGCGGGTGAACACGGCAGGTGGGAGGGCAGGTTGGCAGGGTAGTCAGCCTCGTATTTTTCTGATGAGTGTCTCGCTGCCCTCCTGGAGGAGGTGGCATCACGGAGAGAGATCCTTGTGCCCAGGGACGGGAGGAGGAGGCCCCCCCCCCTACCCCATCTCACCAAAAATGCCTGGGAGGAGGTAGCATCCAGGGCGAGCTCCCATAATGTGGTGAGGTGCACATGGGTGCAGTGCCGTAAGCGCTTCAATGATCTCCTGCAATCGGGAAGGGTGAGTATCATGGCATGGGTCACTTAGCACAGCAGTTAGGAGCTGCCCACCCATCCCCCTCCTTGGACCTCAGAGGTCTTAGAGTGTGAGTGTCAAATGTCAATGAGGCAGCATCTGGGCAAGGGGGTGAGCCCTGGCTGCTTGGAATGAGTGTCTTGTGGCTCCAGGGTCACGAATCGGCTGAGCCCTGCGAGGTGTTCCTCAGGTGGGGTTGGCCAGGCTGCAATGGCAATGCAGGTACAGGGTGGACTAATCAATGCTCCCCTGTCCTTTCAGGAGAAGATATCCCCTAACAATGCCAGGAGGTTGTGGACTGAGTGGAGCACCCCACCTACTCTTCCTATCTCAATATGAGCAGGAGGCCCTGGAGCTGGAGAGGCGCCATGCGCCTAGGTCAACCGGCCACGGTGAGGTTGGGGTGCCACAGGGAGGTAAGAGTGCTGTGCTCTGAGGTCAGAATGCCTGTCATTGCAACCATTCCACTGTCGTCTCTGTATTGATGTGAGTCTCGAACATGGAATCCCCATTGATAATGGAAAGACGAGGGCACCCTGATCCGGGTACCAGCATGCACAGTAACAGTGTAATAACTTCAACTAACGACATGTCCTTGTTCTTCCTTTCAGGATCACCAGCAGCCCATCGGGGTAAGGAGCCTGAAGGCCCACTACTGCCCCCAGAGGACAGCAACAATCACTACGCACCTGCGTCACACCCTCACAGCTAAGCAGGCACCAGCGCAGATACCAGCACCTTGGTGGTCATTACATCGATGGCTAGTATCTCAGTGCACATTGGTGAGGGCACTTCATGTGTGCTTGAGATGCAGGCGGAGGCAGAAAGTGCCCAGCTCACCGGCAGTCGGGGCACTGCTGGGGCCCAGGAACATCCTCAGTTGGTGGCTGATGTTGTGCCTCTGGAGTTGTCCGTGAGGCAGAAGATGCTGGAAGTCCAGCAGGGCCTGTGGGAGGATCTGGCGAAGATACATGGGGGTATGCGTGCCATGGTCTCCGTTGTGGAGGAGTCCTTGCAGAGCGTGAGCAATGCAATGACCCTCATGGCCGAGTGCACTGCCTCCTCCATGGAGAGAGTGGCGACTCTCATGGAGAGGCTCCTTCAGGAACTGAATCAAGTGCTCGGACCTGCAAATCCTCACTCCGGCAATGACCTCAGGTGATCACTGTCAGTGTGGGAGATGTGTTGGGCACCCAGTATCCCAGCTAGGTGCTCGTACATCAATGGTGAGCAGGGAGGTCCAAAGCGACCTCACGTTGGCACATGAGCTGCCTGTTGTCTCTGCGGGCTCCTCCCAGGGCGCACTGGATGATGGCAACAGCAACTCTGCCCCTCTGCCAGTGACCATGGCATCCGACGAGGCTGCGACGACTGGGGGGATGCCAGCTGTGGCACTGGCTGCTCCCTCCCAGGCAGGGCCAGCACAGGCTCCACGGGCCAGAGGACGCCCGCCAGGGTCATCAAGGCCAACAGCACAGCAGAGTGAACAGGCTGTGCCAACAAGAGGAGAGCGCCTAGAAGTAGCACCTGCTACTTAAAGCACCTTGAGCACAATACGGGCTCAACACTGGTGATATTTTTTATCCCACTTTTACGTTAAATGTTAATTAGTGTGATGGATAACACCTATCAATTTCATTTGTATTATGTATGCCTGTCACCACATCATTAAATGTGCTTCTGTTCAACAAGCCTCTAGGTGCTGCATATGTTCTGCAGGTGCAGGGTAACCCATGATGTTATGAGTGACTCGTTTGTCATTGAACTTTATTGAAATGGCACATAGTGTATGTTGTTCACCAAGCAAATGTTCCTGTAAGGTATCAAGCATTGAGGCTGCAGCCCTGGCATGTGATGGTGGTTCTTATTTGGTAGACTAGCTGAAGAGGCATTGGATCAAAGCATCCCAGGTATCCCTGCCCCCCTGGAGGTTGCCCAGGGCAGCATCTGTCCCTTCAGTGTTCTCCTGAGCGTGCTTGTCCTCGGAATCACTACTGGACTCATCATCTGTAGCCAGAGCAGCTGCATCAACATCTTCTTCCTCCACTGCATCCCCGCTTTCCAGTGCAAAATTGTGGAGAGCACAGCATGCAAGCACTTTCAGTGATACACGATCTGGGGGGTATTGGAGTGCGCCCCCTGAACAGTTCAGGCATTGGAAGCACACCTTGAGAAGACTGATAGTTCTCTCTATCACAGCCCTTGTGGAGCTGTGGCTCCTATTGTACCACTGCTCAGCTTCTGTCTTTGGATGGCGGAGAGGCGTCATGAGCCACCTTCTGAGGGGATAGCCCTTGTCACCCACCAGCCATCCATTCAGCCGGGCTGGAGCACTGAAGAGCCTCAGCATCTGGGAGTATCTCAGGATGTAAGTGTCATGGGAGCTGCCTGGATACCTTGCACAAACTTGTAGAATCAGCATCCTGTGATCACACATTATCTGCACGTTCATGGAATGGAATCGCTTCCTGTTGATGAAGGCACCGGGCTCACCTGCTGGCACCTTGATGGTCACATGTGTACAGTCTATTGCACCCTGGATGCGGGAGAACTCAGAAATCACTGCAAAGCCTCTGGCTCGCTCTGTCTGGCTGGCCTCGTCCGTGCGGTAGTGAATGAAAGTCAGTGCACAGCTGAACAGAGTGTCTGTCACCAGCTTGACACAGCTGTGGACAGCTGGTTGGGAGACTCCACAAAGATCACCCACCGACCCCTGGAAAGAGCCGGAGGCATAGAGGTTGAGGGCCACTGTGACCTTCAGAGCCACTGGCATGGGGTGCCTACCCACACAGTCGGAGCTGATCTCAGGCCCAATCATCTGACAGATGGAGGTCATGGTCTCCCTTGAGAAGCGGAGCCTCCTTCGGCACTGCAACTCAGACATATTGAGGTAGCTGCATTGTAGCCTGTAAACCCTGGCAGCAGGATAGTGGCGTCTTCTGGGGACCCTTCCGCCTTGGACTTCCTGTTGGGCCTACGCCCCTTGTGCCTGCGCCTCTCCTCCCACAGCTCGCTCTGGAGGCTGAATAGGGACACCTGGTCTCCTCCCCTTTCTGGCCCTCCCTCCTCAGAGGAGGTGCCTCCAGCAGACACCACTATCCCCGTTCCCAGGATAAGGGAAGGCTGTCTGATACCTGGAAGGACCCAAGTGATATGATTCCTCCAGAGTCCTGAACTGAAGCCTGTTATTTCTGTCAAAGCAGCTCTGAAGCAAAATGAAGATGTCCTGTTCACACAAGCAAGCAGCAGCAAGTTATAAGCTAAAGTACAAACGACTCGCATTAGAGAGCCCACTCACAGCTCTTATCCCGCCTGTGGATGAGGTTTTTGAAAATGTGGCCTACCTGCCTTCCCCTTTGCACCTTTTAACTTTTAAAGGGCTTTTAAAAATGAAATGAATTTCCTAACAACTGTTGGAAAAGACTGAAGGGCAAAAATTTCACATTTTAAGACTTTTGTTGCAGCAAGTTAAAATCAACATACATCAAATATTCATTAACAGGCAACTAATATATCAAGCTAAAGAAAGAGGTAAGTTTTATATTCATTAACACAGTCAAAATAAGTCTTATGAAATGCTTTTACTCAATGCCCCACTTTTGACATATATGTAGCATTACAGGAGCAGTCTCACAATCGGTCCCAGCTCTCTAGTGGAGGTATGCTTCTCCCCACCAAGTCAGGTTGAAACTTCCTGTGTCCTTTAACAATGGTTCCACTCCCAGATTTGATTATCACCAGCAAGGCACACCTCAATGATTCTCTATTCCTTAAATCTTTAAGAGCCATGTCTGTTCTGTTCTCTTTCTTTAAAACAGAAACCAAACTCTCAGACATCTTGCTTGGTTGTTAACACGATACAATTCACCCTGCTTTTCCACAGCAGTAGCTCCTTTATCTCTGTCTCTCAAGCAGCAGCTGTCATTTTCTTGTGAGTCACTGTGGAAAGGTGTTAAAACTGCCACCCCCACTTCAGTAGATTTCTGTTCGAGTTTCTCTCCCCATGGCAACCAGATCATGTGGGCATGTCCCTGAGCTGAGGTGTTTATCCAGAATTCTTTTTAAAAAAAATTTGAGTTAAAGATACATTTCAAAACATAACCATCTTGTAAAGTTAAGTGCTCATGACAACTGATGCTGCCTGAGCTGCTGAGTATTTAAAACATCTGCTGTTTTTATTTCAGCTTCCGCAGTACTTTGCTTTTGGATTTGTTTTTAGGTTGGCTGAGGGATGAATATTGGTCAGGACATCGGGGAGAATTCGCCTGCACTTTTTCAAATAATGCCATGGAATCTTTTACATCCAACTGAGAGCTGATGGACCCTTGGTTTAATGTCTCATCAACAAGACAGCACCTTCAGACAGGGCAGCAAAGCCTCATTACTGCACTGAAATTTCATCCTGGATTTTGTGCTTAAGTGCCTGGAGTGGGACTTGAATTCACACCCTTCTTATTTAGCAGCAAGAGTGCTACCACTGGGCCATAACTTAACTTTAAAAACAAAAGCATACACCCAAGTTATAGGGATTATGTTAAAGAGCAGGATCAGGTAGGAAAGTAAGTTGTGAAGAAGACATAAGGAGGCTACAAAGGGATATGGATAGACTAAGTGAGTGGGCAAAGATCTGGCAAATGGAATAAAATGTGTGAAAATGGGAAGTTGTTCATTTTGGCAGGAAGAATAAAGAAGAAGCATTTTATCTAAGTTGTGAGAGAATGAAGAGCTCTGAGGTGCAGAGGCATCTGGGTGTTCTAGTCCATGAATTGCAAAAGGTTAGCATGCAGGTACAGCAAGTAATGGGGAGGTGGCGGCATAATGGTATTGTCTAGTAATCCAGATGGGACCTGGGTTCGAATCCCACCATGGCCAGATGGTGGAATTTAAATTCAATAAAAATCCGGAATCGAAGTCCAGTGATGAAACCATGTTGATTGTCGTAAAAATCCACCTTTCTTTAGGGAAGGAAATCTGCCATCCTAACTTGTTCTGGATTACATGTGACTCCAGACCCACAGCAATGTGGTTGACTCTTAACTGCCCTCTGAAACGGCCTAGCAAGCCACCCAGTTGTATCAAACTGCTAAAAACAAGTCAACAAGGAATGAAACTGACGGACCACCCGGCATCGACCTAGGCGCCAGAAATGACAATGGCAAACTCAGCACTGTTGACCCTGCAAAGTCCTCTTTACTATCACCAGGGGGCTTGTGCCAAAATTTGGAGAGCTGTCTCACAGACTAGTCAAGCAACAGCCCGACATAGCCTTCCTCACGGAATCATACCTTACAGATAATGTCCCAGACTCCACCATCACCATCCCTGGGTATGTCCTGTCCCACCAGCAGGACAGACAGAGCAGAGGAGGTGGAACAGTGGTATATAGTCAAGATGGAGTTGCCCGGGGACCTCGGACCCCATGAAGTCTCATGGCATCAGGTAAAATATGAGGAAGGAAATCTCCTGCTGATTGCATGTACTGTCCCCCTTCAGCTGATGAATCAGTGCTCCTCCATGTTGAACACCACTTGGAGGAAGCACTGAGGGTGGCAAGGGCGCAGAATGTGCTCTGAGTGGGTGACTTCAATCTCCATCACCGAAAGTGGTTTGGTAGCACCACTACAGACCGAGCTGGCCGTGTCCTAAAGGACATGGCTACTAGACCGGGTCTGCGGCAGGGAGTGAGAAAACCAACAAGAGGGAAAATGATACTTGACCTCATCCTCACCAACCTGCCTGCCGCAGATGCATCTATCCACGGCAGCATCGGTAGGAGTGACCACCGTACAGCCCTTGAGGAAATGAGGTCCCATCTTCACATTGAAGATACCCTCCACTGTGTTGTGTGGCACTACCATCTTGCTAATTGGGAAAGATTTCGAACAGATCTAGCAACTCAAGACTTGGCAACTATGAGGCATTGTGGGCCATTAGCAGCAGCATAATTGTACTCAGCCACAATATGTAATTTCATGGTCTGGCATATCCCACACTCTACCATTACCAACAAGCCAGGGGATCAACCCTGGTCCAATGAAGAGTGCAGGAGGGCATAGCAGGAGCAGCACCAGGCATACCTAAAAATGAGGTGTCAACCTGGTGAAGCAACAACGCAGGACTACTTGCATGCCAGACAGCATAAGCAGCAAGCATTAGACAGAGCTAAATGATTCCACAACCAACGGATCAGATCTAAACTCTGCAGTCCTGCCACATCCAGTCGTGAATGGTGGTGGACAATTAAGCAACTCAATGGAGGAGGAGGCTCCACGAATATCCCCTCCTCAATGATGGGGGAGCCCAGCACATCAGTGCAAAAGATAAGGCTGAAGTATTTGCAATAAACTTCAGCCAGAAGTGCCGAGTGGATGAACCATCTCGGCCTGCTCTGGAGGTCCCCAGCATCACATATGTCAGTTTCCAGCCAATTCTATTCACTCCATGTGATATCAAGAAGGCATGGATACTGCAAAGGCTATGGGCCCTGACAATATTCTGGCAAAAATACTGAAGACTTGTGCTCCAGAACTTGCCGTGCCCCTAGTTAGCTGTTCCAGTACAGCTACAACACTGGCATCTACCCGGCAATATGGATAATTGCCCAGGTATGTCCTGTGCACAAAAAGCAGGACAAATCCAACCCGGCCAATTACCGTCCCATCAGTCTACTCTCCATCATCAGTAAGGTAATGGAAAGGATCATCAGCAGTGCTATCAAGCGGCACTTGCTTAGCAATATTCTGCTCACTGACAGTCAGTTTGGGTTCCGCCAGGGCCACTCAACTCCTGACATCATTACTGCCTTGGTTCAAACATGGACAAAAGAGCTGAATTCCAAGGTGAGATGAGAGTGACTGCCCTTGACATCAATGCAGCGTTTGACCAAGTGTAGCATCAAGGAGCCCTAGCAAAACTGGAGTCAATGGGAATCAGGGGGGAAACCCTCCGCCAGTTGGAGTCATACCGAGCACAAAGTAAGATGGTTGTGGTTGTTGGAGGTCAATCATCTCAGTTCTAGGACATCACTGCAGGAGTTCCTCAGATTAGTGTCCTAGGCCAAACCATCTTCAGCTGCTTCATCAATGACCTTCCTTCCATCATAAGGTCAGAAGTGGAGATGTTCATTCATGATTGCACAATGTTCAGCACCATTCATGACTCAGATACTGAAGCAGTCCATGTCCAAATGCAGGAAGACCTGGACAACATCCAGGCTTGGGCTGACAAGTGGCAAGTAACATTTGCGCCACACAAGTGCCAGGCAATGACCATCTCGAACAAGAGAGAATCTAGCCATCGCCCCTTGACATTCAATGGCATTACCATGGCTGAATCCTCCACTATCAAAATCGTGGGGTTACCATTGACCAGAAACTAAACTGGACCAGCCATATAAATATTGTGGTTACAATAGCAGGTCAGAGGCTAGGAACCCTGTAGCGAGTAACTCATTCCCTGACTCCCCAATGCGTGTCCAACAGCTACAAGGCACAGGTCAGGGGTGTGATGAAATATTCTCCACTTACCTGGATGAGTACAGCTCCAACAACACTCAAGAAGCTTGACACCATCCAGAACAAAGCAGCTTGCTTGATTGGTACCCAGTCCACAAATATTTACTCCCTCTACCAAAGTGGCAACAATGTGCACCATCTGCAAGGTGCACTGCAGAAACTCACCAAGGCTCCTTGGACAGCACCTTCCAAACCCCCGACTGTTACCATGTAAAAGGACAAGGGCAGCAGATACATGGGAACACCACCGCCTGGAAGTTCCCCTCCGTTCCCCTCCAAGCCACTCACCATCCTGACTTGGAAACATATCGCCGCCCCTTTACTGTTGCTGGGTCAAAATCCTGGAACTCCCTCCGTAATAGCACTGTGGGTGTACCTACACCGCAAGGACTGCAGTGGTTCAAGAAGGCAGCTCATCACTACCTTATCAAGGGCAATTAGGGATGGGCAATAAATGCTGGCCAAGCCAGCGATGCCAACATCCCATGAATGAATAAAAAAAAATTAAGAAGGCAAATAGAATGTTATTGTTTATTGCAAGGGGAACTTAATACAAAGGTATTATGATTCAGTTATAAAGGGCATTGATGTGACCACATCTGGAGTCCTGTGTACATTATTGGTCTCCTTATTTAAGGAAGAATGTAAATGCATTGGAATCAGTTCAGAGAAGGTTTACCAGCCTAATACCTAGAACAGGCAGGTTGTCTCTTGATGGAAGATTGGACAGATTAGGCTTGTATCCGCTGGAGTTTAGAAGAGTAAGAGGTAACTTGATTGAAACATATAAGATCCTGAGGGGTCTTGACAGGGTCGATGTGGAGAGGATGTTTCCTCTTGTGGAAGAATCTAGAACCAGGGGGTCACTGTTTAAGAATAAGGGGTCACCCATTTAAGACAGAAATGAGGGGAATTTTTTTCTCTCAGAGGGTTGTGAGACTTTGGAACTCTCTGCCTCAAAACTCAGTGGAAACAGAATCTTTGAATATTTTTAAGGCAGAGGTCGATTCTTGATGAGTAAGGGAGTGAAAAGTTATAGGTAGATGGGAATGTGGAGAAATCAGATCAGCTATGATCTTATTGAATGACGGGGAAGGCTCTAGAGTCTAGAGGAATACTCCTGCAGCTAATTTGTGTGTTTGTATGATCAGGTAAAGGATACAGTCACTCATTAAAAAAAATGGAGCGACATAAAAGGCAAATGCAGGTTTATTACACAGGGAGAGAAACATGTACCCCATGACATAAAACCTGAAGGAGATACAATTCTTGCATTGTCCCCACCAAGTTATACTTCTGGACTTAAAAACCAATGTCCTGCTGGAAACAAATAATTGGCCTGATGAATATGTTCAAACAGGGCCTGATTCTGAACACAGTTATGATCCTTGTGTGAGTATTACCGTAATTATTTCCTGAGCCTGCTGACAAATTATAGGCTGAATAGATCAGGAGATGCTCACTTCTTGAGATGCTTAAAGGGATTATAAATGAGGGAAGGTGGAACCGAGTCCTGTATTCCATTTCCCTGGATTGTTTAGGAGCTTTGAGCCTTAAAACTTTCTTAACTGCAACTGCTTACTCAGGTTGTCCTCCTTAAATGTCTCCAATGCTGAAGTAAGTTGGACCATTCACCCCCTCAATTTTTCCAGTCCTCCCCTTTTGAAATGGAATGCATTGATAAAGGAAATAAAAGAATGGATCGATTAAGGTTGCAGGCCCATGTGAATGCCTGGATTTCCTGCCTTCCCAGATGTTGAGCTGCTTGTGAGCTGCGTGATTAGTGCGGTGTTTCGCATCCTACACTTAAATGGGACCTGATCACATAAATCGATCAGGCCTCCCGGCAAGTCATTGATGTTCTGCCAGTAGAAAGCATGAGTAGCACTGGCAGCTTGGCGATCATAATCAAATGAGACGCATACTCCGGCTTTGTGCATGCCTTGTCTCTCTGATGCCATCGGGCTGGAGTTAAGGCTTCCAAATGTTCAAAGCTGCATCCCGGAGGCAAGTATAAGCAGAAACAATCTGTTAACATATTTTCTGTATTCCATTTGATTGTTGATGCTCCACATTTAACGCTTCCTGCTGCAGTCCATCTGTGCCGATAGGTTTGATTTACTTTTTAAACTGATTAATATTTAAATAGGCTATTCTGATATTGAGAACCAATTCGCTTAATTCCCTAATTATATTTCTCCATTAAGAACTTTATGGCCTGAATTTTTAGCCTGGTGGGCGGGCACGATTGGCGGGTCTGGAATCAGCCGGGAAATGGACCGCCGGCCGCGACGGGCCCCAGACCGCGATTTCACACTGGCTGACCAATTAACGGCCAGCCAGCATGAAGCGCGCACTGAAAAGTGTGTCCGGGATGGGGGCAGGAGGAAGGTGAGTGATGATGTCAACATGGGCACAGGCGAGCGCTGAGAGAAAGCTCCCTGAAGGCAGAGAGCTGCCTCAGCGAGCTGCAGACCCAAAAATGTTCCAATAAAGTTTTAAAGAGCAGAAAAAAAGATGTCGAGCATCACAATCAGGCACCTGAAGATCTAGATGATAAATACGCTGCCCACAGATTATTATTTTTATTTTATTTCATAATGGGAACCTTATTCCGCCCTTGGACGAGGCTTAATGAAAAATGTAAAGGTTGCCTGGCCGATTCGCCCGAACTCCAACCTTAAGGTTGGGTGGGTGACGAAAAATAGCAGGCAATTGCGCCATTAATGGGCTTAACTGCCCTCTTAATTGTCGGCGGGCGCGCTTCTGAAGTTTGCGGGCGCCTGCTGAGCGAAATATTGCGTGAGTGCGCGATAATGTTGGGATGCTCGCCTGATGTCATCTCATAAGATTTCACGCCGATTGTATTGGGCGCATGCCTGCCCGATTAAAATTCAGCCCTATGTGTACAATCCAATTTGTCCATTTTGGACATTTAAGACATTTCAATTTTTTGGTCATTCTGTTAATACCAGTGACATTAGCTTGCATACTGTGATAGAACCACAGAGGTTTATGGCACAGAATCAACCTTTTTTGGCCCATCTTGCTTGTCCTGGCTCTTTACAAGATCAATCCAAAACCAATCCTATTCTGCCCTTATAGCCGTATACTATTCTATCCTTCATATATATAATTTTCCATTAAAAGAAGCAATGCTCTCTATCTCAACCATTCCCTGTAGTAAAGCTTCTATGTTACAATAGCCCTTTATGTAAAGATATTTCTCCTAACCTGTTGCTCCACTGTCTTAGTGATAAATTTAAGAACATAAGAACAAGGAGCAGGAGTAGGCAATTCAGCCCATCGACCCTGCCCTGCCATTCAATACGATCATGGCTGATCTCATTTCGGCCTCAACTCAAATTTCCCACCCCCTCCGCATTACCTATCATTTCTATGTATGCTTTTAAGAAGGAGTTAGATATAGCTCTTGGGGCGAAAGGGATCAAAGGGTATGGGGAGAAAGCGGGAGCAGGCTATTGAGTTGGATGATCAGCCATGATCATAATGAATGGTGGAGCAGGCTTGAAGGGCCAAATGGCCTACTCCTGCTCTTAGTTTCTATGTGTCTATAACCCGTTATTAATTAAAAATCTGCCTACCTCCTCCTTAAATTTATTCAGCGTCCCGGCATCCACTGCACTGTGACGTAGTGAATTCCACAGGTTCACAACACTTTGACAAAAGTAATTCCTCCTCATCTCTAATTTAAATCTACCACCTCTTAGCCTACAACTATGGCCTCTCGTTCTAAATTGCCCCACAACGGGAAACATCCACTCCACATCTACTTTGTCTATCCCCTTTAGCATCTTATATACCTCAATTAGATCTCCTCTCATCCTTCTAAACTTTAGCGAGTATAGGCCTAAACTGCTCAATCTCTCCTCATAAGACAAGCCCTGCATCTCTGGAATCAATCTAGTGAACCTCCTCTGAAACGTCTCCAAAGCAACTACATCCTTCCTCAAGTAAGGGGACTAAAACTCTGCACAGTACTCCAGGTGCGGTCTCACCAATGCCTTGTACAGTTGCAACAACACTTCCCTATTTTTATACTCTATTCCTTTAGAAATAAATGCCAAAATTCCATTTGCCTTCCTTATTACCTGCTGTACCTGCATACAAGCTTTCAGCGATTCATGCGTGAGGACACCCTGATCCCTCTTCACTGAAGCATTCTGAAGTTTCTCTCCATTCAAATAATAAGTCGCCTTTTTATTTTTCCGACCAAAATGGATAACCTCACACTTATCCACGTTAAAGTCCATCTGCCAAATTTTGGCTCATTCACCTAACCTGTCCATATCCATTTGTAAATTTCTTATTTCTTCATTGCAACCCACTTTTCCACCTATTTTGGTGTCATCTGCAAATTTAGTTATAGTACCTTCTATCCCTGAGTCCAAGTCATTAATACAGATTGTAAATAGTTGGGGCCCAAGGACCGAACCCTGTGGCACCCCACTAGTTACAGCTTGCCATCCAGAAAAAGACCCATTTATCCCGACTCTCTGCCTTCTGTTGGTTAGCCAACCCTCTATCCAAGCTAATATATTACCCCTAACTCCATGTGATCTTATCTTGTATATTAATCTTTTGTGCGCAAACAAATGCACTAACCTTTGTTAAATTTCGAAACCATGGTGAAGGATATAGTCCAGAAGATCACCATGAGAAAGAGTAAGTGAAAATATCTCTGGAGTAGAGAAGACTAAGGGGAGAATGACACTTCGTCATTGACTCTCAAAACAAGAGGAAATAGCCTTTCCCTATTCATTCTATCAAATAATTAAAAAAAAACTCGCTTAAGTCTCCTCTTAGTCTTCTCTACTCCAGAGATATTTTCACTTACTGTTTCTAATGGTGATCTTCTGGACTATATCCTTCACCATGGTTTCCAAATTTAACAATGGTTAGTGCATTTGTAGCTAACAGGTTTAATCAACCATGGCTAAGTAGAGATTCCCATGTTGCATCTCTTCATAACTTACTTAGAGATTTTTTATATGTAATGAACATCAGAGAAATTAATAGAGATCACTAGCTGGATTTTCAATCGCTGGTGGGGGTAAGGTTGGGTGCAGGCAGCCAATATGCAGTCTTTGATTTTTGTCTTCCAACCCCTCCAGAATACATACAATTTTGGGTCCTATTACTGGGTTAAAATGGCCCTGTTTAACTGAAATTGGGATAGTTTCTTACAAATGGCTTACACTGGAGATTTTTCAACATGTATTCAGAATTACAGAATCTTTACAGTGCAGAAGGAAGTCATTCGGCCCATCGAGTCTGTACTGGCTCTCTGAAAGAGCATTCTACCTAGTCCCCCTCCACTGCCTTATCCCCATAATCTTGCACATTCTTTCTTTTCAGATAGCAATCCAATTCCCTTTTTAATGCCTTGATCAAACCTACCTCCACCACCCTTTCAGGAAGTTTGCTCCAGATGCCAACCACCCTCTGGGTGAAAATCCTTTTCCTCACATCACTATTATTCCTTTTGCCAATTATTTTAAGTGTGTGCTCTCTAGTTCTTGATGCTCCTTTGAGTGGGAACAGTTTCTCACTATTTACCCTGTCCATACCCCTCATGATCTTGAATATCTCTATCAAATCTCCTCTCAGCAATCCATTCTCTAAGCTAAGCAGTGCCAACCCCTCCAATCTACCCACAAAGCTACAGTTCTTTATCCCTGGAATCATCCTTGTGAAACTCCTCTGTACTCTCTTCCAATGCCTTCACACCCTTCATCAAGAATTGGACGCCATACTCCAGATGAGGCCTAACTAGTGTCTTACACAAATTCAACATGACCTCCTTACTCTTGTACTCAATGCCCCTAATAATAAAGCCTAAGATACTATAGGCTTTATTAACTGCTCTCTCAACATGCCCTGCCATCTTCAATGTACATATACATCGAAGTCCCTCTGTTCCTGCACCTCCTTTAAAGTTTCTCCCTACATTTTATACTGTCTCCTCATATTCTTCCTGCCAAAATTAATCACCTCACACTTCCCTGCATTGAACTTTGTCTGCCACTTGTCTGCCCAATTGACTAACACATCTGTGTCCTTTTGAAGTTCATGGCTATCCTAATCACATTTGACAATGTTTCCAATCTTCGTACCATCTGCAAATTTTGAAATCATTCTATGAACACCACAGTCTAGGTCGTTAATATATAGGTAGCATCTTCTTCCTTTGTAAAGACAGATGCCTATGTATGCAAGTCCCCTTCTTTTTATCTATAATCGGCCCTACTCTTTCATTTCTCATTGGCCATAATCTCTGGAATAAGTAGAGTTTCAGCCTATTCCTCTCAGGGTTAGTACATAGCTTCCCATTTTCTTTTCCTCGACTGATCTTATTGCATGTTTGTTCTCATTTGATAACAGCAAAACTAAACAGATTTGTGCATGGTGCAGGGTGTTAAGTTATGAATGCAATTGCTTGTGTAAATTGTATTCTTTTGTAGCCTACTTAACACAATCGATCTGCAAGAGAAAACTATTATTCAGAATGTATTTATTGTTTTATTTAATAAAGGATGCTTATGGCAAATTGTCTCAATAATTCTAGCATAACTCGTGCGTAAACATAGACAAGGACTTTCCATTTAGGATCAATGATATTTTCTTGGGGGTATTGGGGCATTGTGGGGTGGGGGTGGCGGGGGGAGACACAGGTTATTGACATTTCATCGGAACATAAGAACTTTAGGAACAAGAGAAATCCATTCAACCCATTGAGCCTCGTTTGCCATTTAATTAGATCATGGCATATCTTTGCTCCTTATCCCTTGATACCTTGACCTAACAAAAATCTACCTCTCTCGCTCGTGAAAGATCCATTTGAGCCAGCATCCACAGCCCTTAAGGAAGAATATTCCAGGTTTCTACCATCCTTTGTGTGAAAAAAATTGCTTCTCCTGAATGATTTGGCTCTAATTGTTTTTTTCAAATTATGGGCAGAGTTTTACATTCGTCGTGCGGGCACGCACCTGACACGCCGGAACGTAAAATGACACACGATGACGTTGGCCGTGCGTCCCGATGTCATCGTGAAGTGGATAATGGGGATCCTGTAGATGTAGTATATCTGGACTTCCAAAAGGCCTTTGATAAGGTGCCGCAAAAAAGATTAATACACAAGATAAGATCACATGGAGTTAGGGGTAATATATTAGCTTGGATAGAGGATTGGCTAACCAACAGAAGGCAGAGAATCAGGATAAATGGGTCTTTTTCTGGATGGCAAGCTGTAACTAGTGGGGTGCTGCAGGGTTCAGTCCTTGGGCCCCAACTAGTTACAATCTATATTAATGACTTGGATTCAGGGATAGAAGGTAATATAGCTAAATATCCATACTTAGGCTAAGGACAAGATTGTGCTGCTCATCAGAATACTCAATCTTTCGACAATTTGTTGTAAGCCTTCTTTCAAGGACCATCGATGAGTTTACAGTCTGCATGTATTCAAAGGAAGCCCATCATTTAAATACCATGTTCTCTGGACAGGAGCAATATTCTCAGCTTCCTCGAATAATTTCCAGTATGATTCTGTAATATATAGGAGTCATTTTACTTAATTTTATTTAGCGTCTCCAAATTGGAAACAAAATGAAAAAGCAGGTTTTAAGATTGTGTTATTCCAAAACCAATAGCGCAGTGCATACACATAGCATATTTAATGTGAATGAAGAATATCACATCACATGAATAGGTTACAGGTTGATGTGAATTATCTCTTGCAATAATCTGTATATTGGTTTTTAAATGAAGGTTATTGTGTAAATCAGAGGTGACTTGCAAGCAACTGAAGATAATCCAGCGTCAGTTCCATAGAGTAATAGGTGAAATTTCATTTTGGTGTATCTGCACTATTTATGACATGTAAATACCTTTGTTTGTTCTTTAATGTATTGTGTCATGATAAAGTAATAGAAATGTTGGAAGCAACCCCACTCGCTCTGAACACATGGTAATAGGGCCAAATCTTCCTGTCTTTGGATTGTCGGAGACCGGATGTACGACCAAAGATGCGCGTCAGGACCCTGTGAAAGGGTCCATGGGAATTGCCCGGGAAGTTTCAACTTCCGACTCCCCTGCTCTCCAGGACCCTCAGCAAATCTCTGGGCAGAGTTTTACATCCCATGGGCGGGCGCGTGCCTGACCCGATCAGGCGTAAAATAGTGCACGGTGACATCGGGCGAGCATCCCAACGTCATCGCGCACTCGTGCGGTATTTTGGTCGGCGGGCGCGCGCCAAAGCCGGCAGCATGCCCGCCGATAATTAAGAGGCCTATTAAGGCCATTAAAATGTATTAATTAAGAGCATTTTTTTGCTGCCCTTACAATTGGCGGGTGGGCAAATCGGCCAGGCAGACTTTGGGCTTTTGAGGAAACCTTATCCACGGGTAGGGATGAGGTTTCCGAGATTAATTAAAAAAAAAATAAAAATGTTTTGACAGAATTTTTATTATCTAGGTGTTCAGGTGATTCCTGTGTGGAAAATTTTCCTGGGGTTTTAAAACCTTTATTTTTGCTTTTAAAATTCTTCAGCTCCCTGAGGCAGCTCTCTGCCTTCAGAGAGATTTCATTGCGCACTCCGCCTCGCCCACACAGGTTTCAGCGCTCGCCCTCCTCCCGCCCTCACCCCGGCAGCGCTGAGCCTTTCAGCGCGCGTTTCGCGCTGGCTGGCCGGTAATTGGCCAACCAGTGTAAAATGGTGGTCAGAGGCTGATCGCGGGAGGCGGGTCGCTTCCCACCCTTTCCCGGGCCTGCCCAATGACCCAAAAATCCTGCCCCAGATGTAGCATAATATTCGGAAAAGACAGCAAAACTAATCATGGTAAGTTTGAGTTTTCACTAACACCCAGGGTCACGCTCTGGGGACCCGGGTTCAAATCCCAGCACAGCAGATGGTGAAATTTGAATTTGATAAAAATCTGGAATTAAAAGTTTGATGGTGGCCACGAACCCATTGCCGATTGCTGTAAAAACCCATCCGGTTCACTAATGTCCTTTAGGGAAGGAAATCTGCCATCCTTACCCGGTCTGGCCTACTTGTGACTCCAGACCCACAGCAATGTGGTTGGCTCTTTAAATGCCCTCTGAACAAGGGTAATTAGGGATGGGCAACAAGTGCTGGCCTAGACAGCAACGCCCACATCCTGCGAACGAATGAACAAAGAACTCCATGGAAGCGTGCATTTAACAATATTAAATGCCTTCAAAATTGTGTTCTTTTAATTTCTAGTAAAACAGTTACCCAGTACATCGGTACTCTACCTTTCTGTGAAATGGGGCTGAATTTTATGCTGATCAGATGGGCGCATGCCTGACCCCATCAGGTGTGAAATCGACTTCATCCTGCGTTCGCACAATATTTGTGTCAGCAGGCATGCTTCCAACTATTGCAGTTAAGGCAGTTAAGCCTCCTAATGGTGCAATTGTCATCTTTTTGTGTAGCCCATTCAAACTTACGGTTGACGTTCGGGCAAATCGGCCAGGCGGCCTTTATATTTTTCATCGAACCTCATCCAAGGGCGGGAAGAGGTTTCCGTTATTAAATAAAATAAAAATAGAAATCTGTGGGGAGCAATCTATATGTTCAAGTGCCTGATTGTGATGCTGGGACATTTTTTTCCTGATTTTAAAATCTTCATTTTCTGGGTTTCGGGTCTTCAGCTCCCTGAGGCAGCTCTCTGCTGTCCACACCCGCGTTGATGCCATTGCCTGCCCTCCCCCTGCCCCCACCCCAGCAGCGCTGAGCTTTTCAGCGTGCGCTTCACGCTGGCTGGCCGTTAATTGGCCGGCCAGCATGAAATTGCGGTCGGGGCCAATCGCGGTTGGCGGTCCATTTCCCAGCCGCTCCCTGGCCTGCCGATCGTGCCCGCCCACCGAGCTGAAAATTCAGGCCATGGAGTGGTTAGAGGTGAATTCAACGTTATGATACTCTATCTCGTGAGTCCTGGATCTTAGCTGGACATCTTGAGGTCGCAAGTGGAAGTCAAATACTGCTGCAGAAGGAGAGACAGTCTGCGACTGGTCCACCAGCAGTCCTAATGTGCTGCTGTAGAGTAGCTTTAGAAGAATTCCAAGGATGCACCATTTGCTTGTGGTCTAATGCGGGGCTTGGTGTGAAGAATGTAGTGACCCTAAAAGGAAGATGGTGGCATAGTAGTAATGTCACTGAACTCGTAATGCAGAGGCCCTGGCTAATGCTCTGGGGACATGGGTTCAATTGCCTGGTGAAATTTGAACTCAGTTAGTAAATTTGGAATGTAAAGCTAATCTTAGTAATGGTGACCATGAAACTATCGTCGATTGTTGTAAAGACCCATCTGGTTCACTAATGTCTGGGAGGAAATCCACTGTCCTTACCCCGGCCTGGCTTCCATGTGTTTGACTGTTAACTGACCTCTGACATGTTCAGGTCAAGGGCAATTAAGGATGGGCAACAAATGTTGGCTTTGCCAGCTGTACCCACACCCCATAAAAGGGTAAAAAAAGAGAGAATCAGGTTACAGAATAGAGCAAACTTGAGTTTGATTTTGATACAAATTTAAATATTACATATTTAGAATGCTGTAATAAAACATTAAAATGAACTGTACCAGAGCAGGGATTTTCATATCTATTTCATTGACTTGATCATTCCACAGATTCAAGATGATCGCCAAACAGTGCACTGAGTGCTGATGTAATACTTTGGTCCATTGTAATTTGTTGTTGAGGTAACTTATTGTGGCAGATTTTTAACCATTGGCTGTCTGTGGAAAAATGGATGTGACTGACATTTGGGGTAGAATTTTTTGCCTGTCGTGCGGGCCGTGTGGGAGTGGGTGCAGGTGGACACGGACCCGATCGCCACCTGCGATTGTGTCCATGCCGCCATTTTACAATGAAGGCCCGCCCAGCGTGAATCGCGGCTCCCGAGGACAGTGGGAGTGGGTGGGCAGCAGCGAGACTGCTATGATCGCCGGGTCCGGTGGCCTGTTTAAAAGTGCTCCTGCAGCCTTGCAAAGGCTGTCAAACATAGCCTGCCGGTGAGCAGGCCAGACAGGAGGGGAGGGCAGGGGGCCACTGTGCCCCTCATTTCTCAGATATTGTCTTGTTGCCCTCCTCGAGGAGGTGGCAGCACAGCGGGAGGTCCTCATTCCGAGGGACGGGAGGAGGTGGTCCCCCCACATGACCAAATGTGCCTGGGAGGAGGTGGCGGAGGTGGTGAGCTCCCGCGATGTGGTCCGGTGCACCTGGATCCAGTGTCACAAGCATTTTAACAACCTTTTGCGCTCTGGAAGTGTGAGTACCATGTTGTCATTGGTCAGTGAACCCAGCAGATAGGCTTTCCCCCATCCCCCCCGCCACAATTCCCCCCCCCCACCCCCCCCCCCCCGCCAACTCTGAGTGCAGTTACTGAGTCCAACACTGAGTGTATTGAATCATTGACGGCATGTGTCCTTTGCTGGGTGGGCCAGCAGATATAGCCCATGCCGAGGTCACCCTGAGAGTGTGGTGAAGAGATGGGTTCTGCACCCGCAGCATATGGTACACTGAGACCCACATTATTGTTTTAGGGCTAACCTGGAGGAGCTGCACCTAGACACAGTGCTGGAACTCCAGGACATGTCAAAGTCAGGGTGATGACATGCTGGGAGGGGACCTTCAAGGTGGCATTGGCACCAATCCATCTGCTATCCTATGCGTTCCACATGGTTGCACTTCCTTGCTTTGCAAGGTTAGACTGTGTGGTGCCAAATGTGATGTCGGCATCATTTGGCCAAGGGAGGGGGGACAGGCCTAGCATCTTTGTGTGAGTGTTTGGCAGCAGCGGGGTGAGAAGACACTGGAGCCCTGCAATGTCCCACTCTGGTTGGGGTGGGCCGTCCACGAAGAGAGTCCAGGTACAATTAGCACTAATCAATGCTCTTCTCTCCTTTACAGGAGCGGAATGCACATAATGCTGCCGAGCGGGTGAGGACTGGCGGAGGGCTGGCACAGTCCACCATCATTTCCAGGTTCGAGCAGGAGGCCATCAATCTGGAGAGGCGCCATGCGCCCAGATCCACCGGTGTCGGTGAGGCTGGGGTGCCACGGGCAGGTATGTTTGCCCAGCACTGAGGTCACCATTAGTGTCTCAGCAGCCATGGCAGTGCTGAATGTTCAATGATTGAAGTTTGCAAAATGGCTTGATCTTTGCTTATGGAAGGATGAGTGCATAATGATCCGGGGGACGGGGATGCACATTAACATTGTCTCCACATTAACTAATCAAATGTCCTTGTTCTTCCTTTCAGCATCAGCGGAGCAGGGTCGGGAGGAGGAGCAGCAGAGGCCCCCTCTCACACCTGAGGGTCCTGAAGTCTCGCCAGCGTCACACCATCTCTGCCAGGCAGGCACCAATGCAGATATTGGAACTTCAATGGAAATTAGATCATCGGCTAGTGTCCCAGGGCACAGCGGTGAGGGCACTTCACAGTTGCTGGAGGAGCTGGCAGAGACAGAGAGTGCCCATGGCAGGGGACCAGGCACATGCTCAGTCGGTGGCTGATGATGGGCTTCTGGAGTCGTCCATGAAGCAGCAAACGCTGGAAGTCCAGCTGAATGTGCAGGAAGATCTAGTGGAGATACCTGAGGCTGTGCTTGGCTTGGTCTCCGTGGTGGAGGAGTCCACACGGACCTTCGCCAATGCAATGAGCCTCATGGCCGAGTGCCATGCCTCCTCCATGGGGAGAGTGGCGACTCTCGTGGAGAGGATCCTCCAGGAGAACAACCAGGGCTTCCTGGAGATGCGCACAGACCAGCAAGCCCTCACATCGACATTGACCTCAGCTGGTCAGTGCCACTGTGGGAGATGGTCTGGGCACCAAGCTTTCCAGCTCGGTGCACATCCATCCACGGTGAGCAGGGAGGTCCAATGTGACCTCATGTTGGCGCAGCAGCTGCCTGTCATCACTGCGGGCTCCTCTCATGGCACTCCAGATGAGGGGAGCAGCTCCTCCGCCCCTCTGCCAGTGACCGTTGCATCCGATGAGGCTGCGACGGCTGGGGAGATGCCAGCTGTGGAACTGGCCGCTCCCTCCCAGGCAGGGCCAGCACTGGCTCCACGGGCCAGAGGACGTCCGCCAAGGTCATCGAGGCCAACAAGACAGCACAGTGAGCAGGCTGTGTCAGATGCCAGTGCCAGCGAGGGGACAGCAGCTAGACATAGCACCCGAAAGCATAAATTTAAGGCACCTTAGGTACACCACTGGTTTCTCACTGGTGCTTTTGTGTTGCCCCGCAATGAGGTCATGATTAGTTGGTGTGGTGTTTAACACCTTTGTCATTTTGTTTCCTTAAGATCATTTTGTTGTATCATTAAATTTAGACATGTGACCAAGGCTGAGGGTGACTCTTTTCCTCTGCAGGTGGATGGTTACCCATGATGTTATGAGTGGGTTGTGTCACATTGAGATTTATTGACTTGGCCCTTAGTTAATGTTCCTATCCAGGAAGATGTAGCACTAGGGTATCGGGTATGGAGCCAGCAGCCCAGGCTTTTGTTGGAGGTCCACTTGTGTTGTGCTAGCTGAAGGTTTGTTGGATTAAAGCCTCCCAGGTGTCCCTGCCTCCCTGGAGTATGCCCGGGTCAGCGTCTACCCCCTCAGCATTTCCCTGTGCGTGCTCATCCTTGGACTCACTGCTGGACCCATCGTGTGCAGCCGCAGACACTGTGTCTGCATCTTCATCGTCCACTGCGTCCCTCCTTTCCAGCGCAAGATTGTGGAGAGCGCAGCATGCAACCACTATCAGCGACACACGATCTGGGGGGTACTGGAGTGTGGCCCCTGAACAGTCCAGGCATCGGAAGCACATCTTAAGAAGACCAATGGCTCTCTCCACCACAGCCCTTGTGGAGCTGTGGCTCCTGTTGTAGCGCTGCTCAGCTTCTGTTCTTGGATGGTGGAGAGGCGTCATGAGCCACCTTCTGAGGGGATTGCCCTTGTCACCCAGCAGCCATCCATCCAGCCGAGCCGGAGCACTGAAGAGCCCCGGCACCTGGGAGTGTCTGAGGATGTAGGTGTCGTGGGAGCTGCCTGGGTACCTTGCACAGACTTGTAGAATCTCCATCCTGTGATCACACACTATCTGCACGTTCATGGAGTGGAAGCCCTTCCTGTTGACAAAGGCACCGGGCTCACCTGCTGGCGCCTTGATAGCCACATGTGCACAGTCTATTGCACCCTGGACGCGGGGGAAGCCAGCAATCGCTGTAAAGCCTCTAGCTCACTCTGTCTGGCTGGCCTGGTCCTAGTGGTAGTGGATAAATATCAATGCACGCCTGAATAGAGTGTCTGTCACCTGCTTGACACAAGTGTGGACAGCTGATTGGCAGACATTGTAAAGATCACCCACCGAGCCCTGGAAAGAGCCAGAGGCATAAAAGTTGAGGGCAGCTGTGTCCTTTAGAGCCACTGGCATGAGATGCCCGCCCACATAGTTAGTGGAGATCTCAGAGCCTATCATCTGACAGATAGAGTTGACTATCTCCCTTGAGCGGCAGAGCCTCCCTTGGCACTGCACCTCAGTCATATTGAGGTAGCTGCTTTGCCACCTGTATACCCTGGCTGCAGGATAGTGGTGTCTTCTGTGGCCCCTTCCACCTTGGTCCACCTCTTGGCCCTGTGCCCCTTGTGCCTGCGCCTGTCCTCCCAAAGGTGGCTCCCTTGGAGGCTGAATGTGCACTCCTGACCTCCTCCCCCTTCTGGCCCTCCCTTCCTCCTCAGAGGAGGTGCCTCCAGTGGAGAGCACAACTCCCATTCCCAAGCCAAGCGAAGGCTTCCTGCAACCTGCAGGCCCCAAAAAGGATCTTCACTGCAGAGTGCTGACTTGAAGGTTGTGAGTCCAGACCAAGCAGCTGGTACGAGTTTTGAAGTATTTCTGTTCACACAGGCAAGTATCAGTAACTTTCAAAAATAAATATCTAACTGAGCACATTTGTGACCCCTCTGCACCCTCTTATCCTGCACGTGAATGAGGTTGATATAAATGTCTGCTGCCTGCCTGCCTGTTGCGCCAATGCGATGACCTGAAGATCACACAGGCCCCGCAAAATCATCGTCAATTGGCACCTCCAGGGCCTTAAGTGGCCCGTCAATTAATGGCAGGCACGCAACGGAGATCATCGCATGCCCGCCCACCGAAATATCATGATGGTAGGTGGTGACGTCGGGACGCTCGCCCAACATCACCACGCATCATTTTACGTGTTGGCGTGTGGGGCCCACCCACGCACCCCAATGGGAAAATTCTGTCCTTGGAAATCTAGCAAGTGTCATCCCTATTGTTCCATTAATGTCCAAAGCCATGATGATTTTCAGGTACAAATTGATTAAATGTGCACCTATTTGCACCAGACAATGAGCACCCCATTTGCACCTCACAATTGTAACTGGGTCCTACAGCTGCCAAAAGGACCCTAAATTGAATATTTAAGCAGCCTTCCTGTGAACAGGTAGACATGCTGTTTACCCATTTATAGGCCGACCTGAAATTTGCATCAGGTGGGCTTTGGATATCAATGATTGGGAAGTTGAAGGTCAACCCCATTGTTCTAATACAAAAATAAAAATACCTGGAAAAACTCAGCAGGTCTGGCAGCATCTGCGGAGAAGAACACAGTTAACGTTTCGAGTCCGTATGACTCTTCAGTAGAACTAAGTAAAAATAGAAAAGAGGTGAAATATAAGCTGGTTTAAGGGGTGGGGGGTGGGGGGGTGGGTAGAGTTGGATAGAGGGCCAGTGATAGGTGGAGATAGCCAAAAGATGTCATAGACAAAAGGTCAAAGAGGTGTGGAAGGTGGTGATATTATCTAAGGAATGTGCTAATTAAGGGTAGAAAGCAGGACAAGCAAGGTACAGATAGCCCTAGTGGGGGTGGGGTGGGGTGAAGGGAAGGGATCGAAATAGGTTAAAAGGTAGAGATAAAACAATGGATGGAAATACATTTAAAAATAATGGAAATAGGTGGGAAAAGAAAAATCTATATAAATTATTGGAAAAAAAAGAGGGGGGATCGGAAAGGGGGTGGGGATGGAGGAGAGAGTTCATGATCTAAAATTGTTGAACTCAATATTCAGTCCCATTGTTCTAATAGCTGCAGTAAAAACCTGTGGAACATTTGACTGTGAATGAAGAAACATTTTAGTTGCAGTTTATTGTGGATCAACAGTAAGAGTTAGACATACATGGCAAAATTATCTGTTCTGGTTTCAAACTTCTTGTGTTTCCATGTAACCAGGAATACTGTTTGCTGAACACAATCGCTGAACATGTGAGGCTCAATCAGATCTGTTCTGTGAAACTAATGTGATTTTTGATTTTGTTTGAACACCAGTTCTGGCAATCTAAAAACAAGATCAAGAATGTTCTGGAGAATAAAAACAATACATAAACACTCAGGATATTTTGTTAGTCAACATAGAGAGGAAGATTATTAGTATAACATGTTACAAACTCCTCATCATAAGCTGTGACAGAATTTTTTTCTAATTGCCAACAGAGGAGTTAAATTTTTAATTACCTAAATCCCACTTTACTAGTTCTATGAGCTTAGAATAACAAAGACGGTTGTAAAGATGAATAAAGTCAAATAAAGAGTCAGTTTTTAAAAAAAATTATTCATGGGATGTGGGCGTTGCTGGCTAGACCAGCATTTATTGCCCATCCCTAATTGACCCTGAGAAGGTGGTGGTGCACTGCCTTCTTGAACCACTGCAATCCATGTGGTGTAGGTACACCCAGAGTGCTGTTGGGGAGGGAGTTCCAGGATTTTGACCCATCAACAGTGAAGGAATGGCGATATATTTCCAAGTCAGGATGGTGAGTCGCTTGGAGGGGAGCTTCCTATGTGGTGGTGTTCCCATGTGTCTGCTACCCTTGTCCTTCTAGATGCTTGTGGTTGTGGGTTTGGAAGGTGCAGTCCAAGGGGGCTTGATGAATTCCTGCAGTGCATCTTGTAGATGGTACACACTGCTGCTACTGTGCATCGGTGGTGAAGGGAGTGAATGTTTGTGGATGTGGTGTCAATCAAGCGAGCTGCTTGCCCTGGATGACGTCAAGCTTCTTGAGTGTGGTGGGAGCTGCACTCATCCAGGCAAGTAGAGTGTATTTCATTACACTCCTGACTTGTGCCGTGTAGATGGTGGACAGACTTTGGGGAGAGAGGAGGCGAGTTACTCACCACAGGATTTCTAGCCCCTGGCCTGCTCTTGTAGCCACAGTATTTATACAGCGAGTCCAGTTCAGTTTCTAGTCAATGGTAACCCCCAGGATGTTGATAGTGGGAGATTCAGTGATGGCAATGCAGTTGATGTCAACGGGTGATGGTTAGATCCTCTCTTTTTGGAGATGGTCACTACCTGGCACTTGTATGACACGAATGTTACTTACCACTTGTCAGCACAAGCCTGGACATTGTCCAGGGGCAGAATATTGCCCTTGTCAGGCCGGTTCAGTGGGGGCAGCTGGGAAGCCGACCGCTGCCCGTGTTTGGGGCCGGACCGCGATTTCACGCTGGCAGAGCCAATTAAGGCCCGCCCAGTGTGAAACGCGAGCAGCAGCGCTCAGCGCTGCCTGTGCAGGTGGGGGAGGAGGACGAGCACGAACTTCATGCACATGCGCGTGTACATTCTTGAAAACCTCCCTGAGGCACAGAGCTGCGTCAGGGAGATGAACAGTTTTTAAAAAAAAATTAAGATTTTAAAAATGTTATAAACATGTTATAAAACGTGCGACATGTTATAAATGAAATGTAACATGTTTTATTTTGTTTTATTTGTTGTTGGAAACCTCATCCTACCCTTGGATGAGGTTTCCTAAGAAGTGCGAAGGCTGATTGGCCTTTTTGCCTGCCCGCCAACCGTAAGGCCGACTGACCACTCGCCCGATGTCAACGCGCGTCATTTTACACTCGAGTGGGCCGGGTGCGCGCCCTCCCACTGAGGTAAAAGTTCTGCCCCTGCAGGTCTTGCTGCATTCGGACATGGACTATTTCAGTAGCTGAGGAGTCACAACTGGTACTGAACATTGTGCAATCATCAGCGAACATCCCCACTTCTGACCTTATGGTGGAAGGAAGGTCATTGATGAATCAGCTGAAGATGTCCTAGTGCCTAGGACACTACCCTGAGGAACTCCTGCAGTGATGTCCCGGAATTTATCCTTAAAACATGAGAAAAAGTGAATTAAAATTGAACTGTGGCCAGTGAAACTGGAATGCAATGTAAAGCCATGAACAGTCACATTAATGGAACAAATGAATGAATTGGCATCTGTTTTATTTAATGATATGACCTGAGAAACAAATAAAAGGAAAGTGCTGACTAGGAAGGAAGGGGTTGTTTATTTTTTATGTTCTTCAAATACAAGCAAAGGAAGTTCAGCTGAGCAGATAGGTAACTCTATTTAAACATAATCAAAGTATTATGTTGGGCCAGTTACTGCAAGTGTGTAATAATGGCTTAATTTTCTTTGAAATGTGGATTCCAGGTGCAAGCTGACTCTTCAGATGAGGAAAATGTAGACGTGTGTTCTCAGATTGGACCTGGCAAGATGGTGATATGCAATCCATGATCTAAAATAGGCCGATGCAAGTAGCCTATATTTTTTTCTGAGGCAGGGTTGTTCAAACATTTGTCTCTTTGTGTGCTGCTTGGATGCAAACAACTGGGCCTTGAGATCAAATGTAAAGTTTAAATCAACCTTCTCATTCATTTTCTTATAATTTAAGCTGCAGATACTGACAGATGGAGACTATTTTACAAAATTGCTTCATTTATATTGTCACGAAAATGGACTCCATCTTCACCAACTACCTACAGGCATATTGAGCTTTTTAAGGAATTCCTGTGTTTTTTAAAAAAACATAAGAGACACTGATGACTCATCCTGTAAAGTGGCAACTTTATGGAAAATTCCCTTTGTGGATTATACTGACAGGTCTGCCTGAGGGAACATGGAATTTCGCACCTGAAGTGGTGTCAAGGTCCACCTCAAACGGAGACGTTTGAAAAAAGGTTATGGAAAATGCAAAAGGCTGGACTTTAATCTCCTGTGTTTGTGAAGACTGATTCCCACATCTCATCAGACATCCAAAAAACCATCTCCTGTTGATTTATATCTCAGAATGTGTAAAAAAAAAAGTTCTGAGATAAAAGCCAAACAGCCTGTGAATGTAAGAGATGCCTATTTCCCCCTCCTGGGAATAGATAGGAAAAATGGTTTAAAACTGCCTGAAGACCAATGTTTTAGCAGCGGCAGGGAAGAAACATGCCAGCCTTCTACGAATATTGCTGGGACAGAAACAGGACCTCTTCCTGTATTTCTCTCTCTCTCTCTCTCTCTCCCACTCTCACCGAAAAGAAGTGCCTTTGAGAAAAACAGAGAAAAGCAAACAGAAAAACGGAGAAAAGCAAAAACAACACAGTTTTCTAAAATCACCGCTGGAAAAGCAGGACCTCTAACTCTTTCTCTCACTGGAGACAAGTGTCGTAGCAGGGTAACTTCTGCAGCAGAGTGCATAACTGAACCAAGCCAACATGTGTCCCCAACAGATTGTGCGACTGCCAAAGTCAGCTCCAGTGAAGCCAACCGCCTTAATGGCCGCAACGTACCACCATCTACACCTCACGGACAAGCCAAGGACCAACTCGTGTATTCTTTTATCTTTTATTTGGAATCTTACCTTTCTTATTTCTAATCTGTGTGTGTGTGTGTGTGTGTGTGTTGCACCATTTATTATTTTTCCTTGGGTTTTAGTAACTAACTTACTCTTTCTTTGACTCACGTAATCTTGGTTGAATTGGTTCCTTAACAAAAATTTCAATTGGGAAAAGATATCGATGGGGAAAGAATTTTAAACAAACCTTTGCTGCAACCAGCCGGGGAGGTTGAATAGAAAGGGGAGCCAACCCAGTCTCCCTCACACAGTCTTAACAAAATTGGAGATCTCGTCCAGGATTGTAACAAAACTAAGACCAGCCGTTAAATCTTAGAATTAAACACTGCGAAAAGCACCATTACAGTTTGCTTCTGGGCTAAATGTTTACATTTAGATTCATTGGCCAGAAATTTACCTATGTCA
This sequence comes from Cetorhinus maximus, assembly GCF_964194155.1. Classification (NCBI taxonomy): domain Eukaryota; kingdom Metazoa; phylum Chordata; class Chondrichthyes; order Lamniformes; family Cetorhinidae; genus Cetorhinus; species Cetorhinus maximus. The sequence continues at coordinate 106,483,244 of NC_135889.1, read as the reverse complement.
GGTGGGCTGGGCGGGAGCGGGCGGGGCAGGTGTGGAGCCGAGCGCCGCCCGCGACCAGCTGTGCGCCGCCATGTAACGTGGCCGGGCCAATTAAGGCCCGCCCAGCGTAACACAAGGCCGGTAGTGATCAGCGCTCCCTGTGCAGGTGGGGGGGGGAGGAGGGGAGGAGGGGAGAGTTGGGGCCTGTGCTCTTTCGCTCATGTGTGCAAAACAGCGCAGCAATCTCCCTGAGGCACTGATCTGCCTCAGGGAGACTAAGTTGATATTAAAATAATTAAATACAATCATTTAAAAAGTTACCTAAACATGTCCCCTCATGTGACTGTGTCACATGAGATGGGACATGTTTTTATATTCCGGGAATTTTTTTTATTTATTTAATAAAACCTTCAGGGAACCTCATCCCACCCGCATCCTGAAAAGATTGGGCGGGCAGCATTGTTAATAAGAAATCAGTTAACGTTTCGAGCCTTCATGGCCCTTCAGCAGAACTGGAGCATAGTTAGAAGAAGGGAGAAATATAAATTGGTTTAAGGTGGATGGGGGGGGAGGAGAGACACATTGAGGGTGTGGTGTGGTGATTGTGGAGATGAGCAGTTAATCAAAAGATGTCACAGACAAAAGGGTCAAAGAGGTGTTGAAGGTGGTGGTATTTGTCTGAGAAAAGTGCTAATTAAGAATGGAAGACAGGATATTCAAAGTACAGCTCTAGTGGGGGTGGGGTGGAAAGACTAAAGGTTTTAGTTTTAGATTTAAAAATAATGGAAATAGGTGGGGAAAGAAGAATCTATATAAATTATTGAAAAAAAAGCAGCGGGGGGGAAAGAAACGGGGTGGGGATGGGGGGAGGGGGAGTTTAAGATCTAAAGTTGTTGAATTCAATATTCAGCCCGGAGGGCTGTAAAGTGCCTAGTCGGAAGATGAGGTGCTGTTCCTCCAGTTTGCGTTGAGCTTCACTGGAACAATGCAGCAAGCCAAGGACAGACATGTTGGCAAGAGAACAGGGTGGAGTGTTAAAATGGCAAGCGACAGGGAGGTTTGGGTCTTTCTTGCGGACAGACCGCAGGTGTTCCGCAAAACGGTCGCCCAGTTTGCGTTTGGTCTCTCCAATGTAGAGGAGACCGCATTGGGAGCAACGAATGCAGTAGACTAAGTTAGGGGAAATGCAAGTGAAATGCTGCTTCACTTGAAAGGAGTGTTTGGGCCCTTGGACAGTGAGGAGAGAGGAAGTGAAGGGGCAGGTGTTGCATCTTCTGCGTGGGCATGGGGAGGTGCCATAAGTGGGGGTTGAGGAGTAGGGGGTGATGGAGGAGTGGACCAGGGTGTCCCGGAGGGAACAATCCTTTTACCCACCTCCAATATTCTCCCTCCACTTGGACCCCTCCCTCTGGATTCTTACCTTCTCTTGATCTTTTCATTGAGAACTGTCGGCGTGACATTAGCCGTCTCAATTTCTCTGCTCCTCTCACGCATTCTAATCTGTCTCTCTCTGAACTCACTGCACTCCGTTCTCTCAGGTCCAACCCCAACATTGTCATCAAACCCGCTGACAAGGGTGGTACTGTTGTTGTCTGGCGTATTGACCTCTACCTCGCGGATGCTGAGCGTCAACTCGCAGACGTTTCCTCCTACCTCTCCCTGGACCATGACCCCACCACTGAACATCAAGCCATTGTTTCCAGGACTGTCACTGACCTCATCTCCTCTGGAGATCTTCCTCCCACGGCTTCCAACTTGATAGTCGCCCAACCTCGGACGGCCCGCTTCTACCTCCTACCCAAAATCCACAAACAGAACTGTCCTGGCAGACCGATCGTGTCAGCCTGTTCCTGCCCCACGGAACTCATTTCTCGTTATCTTGACTCCCTTCTCTCTCCCCTTGTCCAGTCCCTTCCCACCTACATCCGTGATTCCTCTGACACCTTACGTCACATCAACAATTTCCAGTTCCCTGGCCCCAACCGCTTCCTCTTCACCATGGATGTCCAATCCCTCTACACCTCCATCCCCCACCAGGATGGTCTGAGGGCCCTTAGCTTCTTCCTTGAACAGAGGCCCCAACAATCCCCATCCACCACTACTCTCCTCCGTCTGGCTGAACTTGTTCTCACACTGAATAATTTCTCCTTTAACTCCTCTCACTTCCTCCAAATAAAAGGTGTGGCTATGGGTACCCGCATGGGCCCCAGCTATGCCTGTCTCTTTATGGGGTATGTGGAACATTCCTTGTTCCAGTCCTACTCCGGCCCCCTCCCACAACTCTTTCTCCGGTACATCGATGATTACTTCGGTGCTGCTTCATGCTCTCGTCGGGACCTGGAAAAATTTATTAATTTTGCTTCCAATCTCCACCCCTCCATCATCTTCACATGGTCCATCTCTGACACTTCTCTTCCCTTCCTTGACCTCTCTGTCTCAATTTCTGATGATAGACTGTCCACCAATATCCATTACAAGCTTACCGACTCCCACAGCTACCTCGACTACAGCTCCTCACACCCCGCTTCCTGTAAAGACTCCATCCCATTCTCTCAGTTCCTTCGCCTCCGTCGCATCTGTTCTGATGACGCTACCTTCAAAAACAGCTCCTCTGACATGTTCTCCTTCTTCCTTAACCGAGGTTTTCCATCCACGGTCGTTGACAGGGCCCTCAACCGTGTCCGGCCCATATCCCGCGCATCCTCCCTCACGCCTTCTCCTCCTTCCCAGAAACATGATAGGGTCCCCCTTGTCCTCACTTATCACCCCACCAGCCTCCGCATTCAAAGGATCATCCTCCGCCATTTCCGCCAACTCCAGCATGATGCCACCACCAAACACATCTTCCCTTCACCCCCCTTGACAGCATTCCGTAGGGATCGTTCCCTCCGGGACACCCTGGTCCACTCCTCCATCACCCCCTACTCCTCAACCCCCACTTATGGCACCTCCCCATGCCCACGCAGAAGATGCAACACCTGCCCCTTCACTTCCTCTCTCCTCACCGTCCAAGGGCCCAAACACTCCTTTCAAGTGAAGCAGCATTTCACTTGCATTTCCCCTAACTTAGTCTACTGCATTCGTTGCTCCCAATGCGGTCTCCTCTACATTGGAGAGACCAAACGCAAACTGGGCGACCGTTTTGCGGAACACCTGCGGTCTGTCCGCAAGAAAGACCCAAACCTCCCTGTCGCTTGCCATTTTAACACTCCACCCTGTTCTCTTGCCCACATGTCTGTCCTTGGCTTGCTGCATTGTTCCAGTGAAGCCCAACGCAAACTGGAGGAACAGCACCTCATCTTCCGACTAGGCACTTTACAGCCCTCCGGGCTGAATATTGAATTCAACAACTTTAGATCTTAAACTCCCCCTCCCCCCATCCCCACCCCGTTTCTTTCCCCCCCCCCTGCTTTTTTTTCAATAATTTATATAGATTCTTCTTTCCCCACCTATTTCCATTATTTTTAAATCTAAAACTAAAACCTTTAGTCTTTCCACCCCACCCCCACTAGAGCTGTACTTTGAATATCCTGTCTTCCATTCTTAATTAGCACTTTTCTCAGACAAATACCACCACCTTCAACACCTCTTTGACCCTTTTGTCTGTGACATCTTTTGATTATCTGCTCATCTCCACAATCACCACACCCTCAATGTGTCACTTCCCCCCCCCCCCCCCCCCCACCCACCCTTAAACCAATTTATATTTCTCCCTTCTTCTAACTATGCTCCAGTTCTGCTGAAGGGCCATGAAGGCTCGAAACGTTAACTGATTTCTTCTCCGCCGATGCTGCCAGACTTGCTGAGTTTTTCCAGGTAATTCTGTTTTTGTTTTGGATTTCCAGCATCCGCAGTAGCTTTTAGCTTTTTGTTTTTAGCATTGTTAATAAGCTTGATTAGTTTTTTAATGTATTTAATAGGCCGTTGACAGTTCAGCGCCCACGCAGCTGCCTCCGATGCGCGCTTCCGAACGAAAGGTCTAAATGACACGCGATGGCGTCAGGACGCACGCCCGACATCGTCTCACATCATTTTGCACGTTGGTGTGTCGGGCCCGCCCCCACCACACGCCAACGGCAATATTCTGGCCATTATTGTTATTTCCATAGCGTCACTTCTTGTATGTCTTGCTAACCCTAAAGCACTAAGATCTGTACAACTGAAGCCCAGAGGATGTCAGAATGGAGACTAAGACTGTGAGAAGGGTTGTAGCTCCTACAGGATTTACTCAATCAAGAACAATATAAATAGAATGAAATCCTAGCCATAGGTTGGGAGATGAAGAAAGGAAACATCAGGAGGGTTGATCTATAAGGTGTGTATTATCTGCACTGAAGCATCCTTTGTGATCTCAGTGTCGATTATGAGTATGTATAAAACTCAGCTAGAAATTATTCTGGGCTGGTGCAGAACAGGCAGTAGTAGATCAATCACCCATTATGTACATCACCTGATATTCAGTTTCATTGCAGTCAAATGAATTTAATATCAGGCGCTGCATATAACAAAGGACTGGGCCGACACTGTCTGTTCTGTACCACTGCCCATTATTGATTTCTTCCCCTTAATCTTTAATAAACAGCAAGTGTTTGACTCTGGGCCCGAGAATTCTTCTGTGGTACATCAGTATAGGATCGCAGCCTTTTATCCATGTTATTACAAAAATTCACATTCCAAACAGGATCAGAAAAAAAACAATGAAATTGAGCTAATTGAGCCACATAACAGTTCTGGGCTTGTGGCCAGGATTTTTACCTTGTCGGGCGGGCCCGGGCACGGTCGTGAAGCTGACCACCGCCCGCGGGTGGTGTCCCGACATTGATTTCATGCTGGCTGCCCAATTAACGGCCAGCCAGCGTGAAACGCGTGCTACAACGCTCAGAGCTGCCGGGGTGCAGGGGGAAAGAGGGCGAGCACGTAAGTTTGCGCATGCGTGCAAGTGCACGCAATGAACGCTCCCTGAGGTACAGAGCTGCCTCAGGAGGCTGAAGGGTTAAAAACTCAAGAATAAAAAAAATTTCCGCTGTTAAAAACAGGTCCCCCTCTGTCACGTGAGCAGGGACATGTTATGAATGAAATTTAAAATCTTTTATATAATTTTTAATAGCAGTTGGAAACCTTATCCTACCCGTGGATGAGGTTTCCTAAAAAATCCAAAGGTTGCTTGGCATTTTCGCCTGCCCACCAACCGTAAGGTTGGACGGGCAGCGAAAAATTTCATTCAACTGTTACTTCAATGTCCTTACTAGGCCTGTTAACTGACAGCGGGCGCACTGCTGACTCCCGCGCACGCCCGCCAACTGAAATATTGCCCAAGCGCATGATGACATCAGGACGCTCGCCTGACATCATTGCGCGTCATTTTACGCGCAAGCAGGTCGGGCATACACCCACCCGTTCTGCGCAAATTTCAGCCCTCTGGGCGGGCACACTTCTGATCGGCGCCCCCGATCGGAGGCGCGACGCCATTTTACGTGTGGGCCAATTAAGGCCCGCCCAGCGTGACATCCGCAGGGAAGCACTGTGCGCTCCCTGTGTGGGCGGGGATTCCCTGAGCCGAGAGTGTGCTCTTTCACACATGCGCACGAAAGAGTGCACAGATCTTCCTGAGGCTAAGTGCAGCCTCAAGGAGATCGGCTCTAAATCTGAAAAAGCTCAAAATAGAAAAATAAAATTTCCCTAACATGTCCCCACACGAGTTGGGACATGTCCATAATTTCCAAAAACACTTTATTAAAATTTTAGAAACCCTTCATGAAACCTCACCCCGCCCGTGGATGAGGTTTCATGTTTTTTCTAATTCCCGCCGGGGCTCCTGGCCTGCCCGCCAACCTTAAGGTTGGACGGGCAGGTCCTTTAATTACTTTAATTGATCGTCAATGACCTCAATTGGCCATTGACAGGTCGGCAGGCGTGCTGCTGATTTTGCTGCGCCCCCACCTTCCTGAAAATTTAAATGGGGTGCGGTGACGTCGGGAGTTCCGACCGGCGTCACCGTGCATCATTTTACGCGTTGGTGAGTGGGTCCTGCACAACCCCCCCCCCCCCCCCCCGCTCGCCGATGGTAAAATCCAGCCCTATGAGTTTTGCAAGTTTATATTAAATCCAGCCATATATCCAAAACTCTAGCAGCTAGTTGAGATTCAAAGTGGTGCCATGAAAAACATTGAAAGTATACATATAGAAATCTTATCAATGGAATAGGAATTAATGTTGATGCAGTATTGATGTTAAGGCATTTAATGTCACCAACAGATTGATTGAAGACAATGTTAGATATTGTCCACAACAAGAGTCCTGAGGAGTGAACATACCTGCATGTAGGCTGGCTTTTTTCTTCTGTTTCATATTTTAGTGAAATTACGAGAAAGTGGTGATCCTGCTTTGCACTCAAGTCCACCTTTTCATTAGATTTAACAAAGACAGGAAAATATAGCTCCTAGTTTAAAAAGGCAAACTTCAAATAGAAAATAATAAAGTTTCAAATCATACAATTCCTACTTTGTATCCTGTTCAGTTCAAACAGTTAAACACAAAGGGCTGTTAACTAAACTCAAAGGCTGTGGAAATTTAGGGTAAACACTGGGAATGGGCAAGAGACAAGCTGAAGTGTAGGAAACAAATACTCATGAGAGAAATTATGGCAAACTGGAGGGAAGTATTGAATAGAGTGCCCTAGAACTTGCTGCTAGAATCACTGCTGCCTGTAAAGTGCATAGATGACCTGACTTCCCAATCCAATGTGATTAACTTTGCAGAGGATACCCAGTGAGCAGCGACAATGAATTGGAAGTGGCAGCTCAGAGATTTACTGAATGAGTTTGATAAAATTACATAAGTAGGCAGCTGGCACATTAAATTTAATGCAGAAAAGTGTAAATACCACACATAGGAAGAAGGAATAGACATCAGGCGTTCTCCATGAAAGGTGTTGGACTGGAAGAGGAAGAAATTGCAATGGCTTTTGGATCCTTAGAATATCCCAAAGCAATTCACAGCCAATGAAGCACTTTTGAAATGTAAAACTGTTGTACTGTAGGGAAATGTGGTGGCTAATTTGTGCACCGCAAGATTCCGCAAACGGCAATGAGGTGAATAAAGAGATAACCTATTTTTAGTGATCTTGGATAAGGGGTAACTGTTAACCAGAACACCACATTACTATTATTACAAAAATCCCCATTCTCCTTTGAATGGTGCCATTAGATCTTTTGTGTTCAACGGAAATGGCAAATGTGGCCTCAACTTAATGTCACATCCAAAGTTCAAGTGCTTTAGGTGCTGCACTGAAGTATCAGCCTAAATTATGCGCTCAAGTCTCTGAAGTGGCTAAAGGTAAAGCTGAAAGAAAAGCAGGACTCTTGGCAGACTCAATATTAAGCATAAAGCAGCGATCAACAAAGCAAATCGAATTTTGAAGTACAAAACAATAGACCAAGGGGAGAATTTTCTCCCCGTCGGGGAGGCCGAGTGGGAGTGGGTGCGGGCGGGCACGCAGCCAATCGCCGCCTGCGATCGGCTGCGCGCTGCCATTTTACGCGGGCGGGCCAATTAATGGGCGGTGGGGGGAGGAGGCTGAGTCGGGGCCCGCGCTCTTTCGCGCACAGGGCAGGGAGGTTCGTTTGATTTTGAAAAATTTAAATAAAGAAAAAAGAAAATTTAAGATGTCCCCTCATGTGACAGTGTCACACGAGCTGCGACATGTCAATGAATTTTATTAAAAATTTTTATTCAATTTATAAACACTTCATGAAACCTCATTCCGCCTCATTAAAACCTTACATTATCTTCCATTTGTTGTGTGTCTGGAAGTTCAATAAGCTGTTTATCTCAGAGGAACTGCTAGACTCTTTAAAAGGGTGTCTTTTCAATGGCAGACTTTCCAGAATGCAAAGAGTCTGCAAAATTATGGATAACTTGAATAATTTTTCACGTTCACCTTGAAATAGTTTTGATAGAACAGTCAGCATTGATAATGAAATTAATGGAACTAAGCTGGACAAATGACTACACACAGATGGAGTGAGGGACCTGAATTATCAATATTTGATCATTAATTTTGAGTTCCTCAATGATGTTGTCATTTAAGCCATGCAAGTAAATTCAATTAAGTCAGATTGACAAGCACAAACAACCTTCACCCAACAATGTCAACATCACTCATTACTTGAACAAAACTGTTGAAAAATGTAAAGAAGTGTTTGGTTGCAGATCACTAAGCAAGTTTGAATTGCTGTGCCAACATTCACTTTTACATGCATGTTGGGGTCTGGAGCTATGGATACCGATGGTAGAGGCTCCAACTTTCTTCCCATCACATGGCTGACCAGGAATCTCCCCAGCTTTTACCACCTGTCATTGGTCTTTGTTGGAAGGATTTGGAGGTTGATAATCAACCTGTTTGGCCACATTATGCACACACCATCCTTGGTCTTCAAGTCATGTGGTGGGACTTGAATTCAGAGATTCTGGCTCAGAGGCAGGGACACTGCACACTGCACCACAAGGCCTCCGTAAAAAGAAGTACATAAAAATAAATTAAAATGTTGTTAAAGCTACTTAGACATTGCAATGTATAAAATAACTACATTAAGACTTTATGACCCTTTCATTTGTTGGGTCTTGTGTTTCATGTTTCTATTATTTACTAATTATAATAAATGGACCAAACAAATTATATTTAGAGTTGTACAGAGTCTCATTTTTGCCAATCTTATTGTATGTAAAAGATGATGGTTCTGAAAATCCATGAAGACACAATCTCCAGTAGCTATTTTGGGATTGGATCTGCCGCAGATTCCATTGTGAGGGAGGAGGAACGGACTTCAGGTGCAGTCCCTCAATGGTGTGGGAGCCTCTCTGTTGTGCCTCTGCTTCAAAGATCTTTAAAACTAGAGAAGAAGCCAATCAGTTCCCCCAGCCACCCCAACCCCCACTTCTTCTCCTCATTACCTCTCTTCAGTGGGGCATATTTGCATCCTTCAGGTGGGTGACACATGAGGGTACGAGCCTCAATAGAAGTTGAGGAAGTAGAAATTCCAGTGTAGGGACTCGCCATCTCAGCCCTGCCTTTTCCTGTATGGGGTGCCATGTTTAGGGTGGACTAACATTATATCCCTGATAAGGTCCCCTCAAAACCCTTTAATGCAGACAGCGGCCTAGAGTATTGTTACAAATGTGAGATTTTATAAGATGGTTATGTTTAAAACTGTCACTTTTAATTCATGCAAAAAAGGGAGAATGTGACCTCCTGCTAGTTCTATTTGACGATAAGCTGATGTGACCCTGGTTACTGTGGGGACAGGGGACCTAGGTCAAGTGCTATTGAAACCCAAGTGCCAGGTTTAACACCTGAGAACAAAGGACAGAGAACCTGACTTTGCCATAGGTAGGCTTATAGACTCCCAGACAGCCTGATTAAAAATAGCCTGAACACATAGAGAGTGCAAAAGCGAGAGAGAGAGAGAGAGAGAGAGAGCCCCAGAGACAGGCACAGGAACAGCAGCTGCTGTGACCAGCAGAGGGAATAAAGGCTATTTCTCTGTTGCCTACCAGATAGAATGTGGGTGGGAAGATACCCTCTTGTTGAAGAGACTGAACCCATGGAAATTTAAGGACATTGAAAGATTCGTCCTGGCATGGCTGGAGGAAGTAGTGAGCCGTGATGCTGGAAATCTGTTTGGGATTTCTCAGAAGACCTTCAACAGTCACTGGACGTTACAACTCAGTGAAACAAGGAGAAGTGAGCCTATTGGAAGCTGGAGTCACTTTGCACTGGTTCCTGTAAAGACTGCAATTCTGCAGAGAGCATACTGTAACATATAAATGCGGTGTGGGATTTTCGAGTGTGTTTAAATGCTAATAACGAGTGTTTTTTTTCTGCAGTTTAGTGTATCGGTTGCCTACAATGTATAGCCACTGTTGATTTTGGTTTGTTTGTTGCAGTAAAAGTCTAAAAATGTGAAATCTTGTGCGACTCCTTTAAGTCAGTCATTGAGAATTCAAATATTTTTTTCTCAAAGTTATTGATGTCTGCAGGGATTATAACAGTATCCAGGATTAAACCTATTTCTGGGGCTTTCTGCTACACATTCACAGGAGGAGTGGTGAGCACGAGTCAGAAGACCTGCCAATTTTCAGGCAGTAGTTTGTGCTGAAAGATCGGAAGTTCTTTCGGTGATCACCCAAAGGTGAAGGTTTTTCTATATTCACATGTGCACTTGATAATATAAATAGAAGCAGTACTGAGGAAGAGTGTGGTTGTCACGTTTACAATTCAGCCTGCCATGACTGGTGAAAAGCTACAAATATTCCTTTCTATTTTTGTAAAAATGTATAATTTGTCTCACCATTAGGAACACACCAGATATTTGCTTTCCAAGCAGAATGCTAAGACGTATTAGGAAAATTGCAATCAGGCTTGGTTCACAGTACATCTGGGACTCTGGGTGGCAATTTCAAACCTTTTACCAGCAGAAAGCCTGCATTTATATGTGAATAAACACATATTTGAGGCCTGCAGCTCTCAGTAATAGAATTTTGCATCTGTGAACAATCCCACTGGGACTTTACAACCAGAGTTCTGCAGCAAGGATTACCCAAGTCTGCTGAAAATTCAAATTGTTATGTGCAATAAACTTGTTCTCATTTTAGTCAAGTTAATATATGTTTCTATTTAGAAGACCTTTGTGCATTACTTTATCTTTCTATTTGTCATCTAGCCTAAGTTTTGGCATTGGATTGTAACAATAGTCACCGATGCTCTAGCTACATTAAATGTCCTATAGTTTATAGGTAGGCGTTATGTATTCTGAAGGTTTTGAACTCCAAATATTGTGCTCTCCTATATAATCAAGAAGAAGAACAACAACAACCTGCATTTATATAGCACCTTTAATAAAATAAAATTTCCTAGGGCATATTGACAGGAACATTATCAAATTTGGCACTGGGTCATATGAGGACAACTGACCAAAAGTTGTGTCAATGAGGTAGGTTTTAAGGAGCATCTTAAAGAAGGAGAGAGAGGTGGAGAGGTGTAGAGAGGGAATTCCAGAGGTTAGGGGTTTGGCAGCTAAAGTCATGTTCACCAATGCTGGAGTGATAAAAATTGCGAGTGTGCAAGAGGCCAAATTGAAGGAGCACAGGGACCTTGGAGGGTTGTATGGCTGGAGGAGGTTATAAGGATAGCTACATCTTCAAAAAACATGCTATTGTTCTGTACTCATCACAATGAATTATCCATGTAATTTATTAAAAATCTGAGCAAGGTAATCTCATCTACAAAACAAGAGAAAAATGGGATACATCACTGTGTACTTCAGGAGAGTATGTACTATTCATCAGTGAAGGTAGAACAAGTTTCGAAAGCCTGGCACTTTGCTAAACTTATCACATAAATGATGGGTAAAGTAATTTTTGGTGACAACAGCTTATTTTCTTCATAATTTATTAACTTGTTAAAGAATATTGATTTTAATGAGAATGAATTATCTATACATTTTTATGGAAAAATTAATATTCAGTAGTAAGTGTAGATTGTTGGAGTTTTGCCTGACAATGGCGGGCTGCGTTTCCCATCATTGGACGTCGGGAGCCTCACTGTAATACATCTGCAAGTCATTATAAGTCTAGACGCCGAACCATCCCCCCAGGCTGGATCATCCGCCCACGGCAACAGGAAAACACGCTGGTGACGAACACGTTTTGATAAGTGTGATGTGCAGAAGTCGGGACTTATCACCAGGGTCTTGCTCACATTGCCGACATCCAAGGAGTAGAAGACACTGGAGCCTGACAGCAACCAGACCCTGGAGGAACGTCCATGACATGCTGGGTGGATTCTCATGGACGTGGCTCTGCAGCGACTCAGCTCACGGAAGTTGGAAGGCACCATTTAGGGTTTGCTCACAACAGATGATTGTCGAGGAAGTGGAGAGAAAGGGCCAGCTGGGTTTGGGAGAGGAATATGTACTTGGGGGGGGTGGTGAGAGAGGAAGGTCTAGGTAAGGTTGACTGGGGGAGGAAACGGTGTCAGGATGGGGTGAGGTTGGGAAGAGGGGAATGACGGTGTCGGGGGGGTGAGGTTGGGAGGGGGGAACCAAGTTGTCAAGGGGGTTGAGGTTGGGAGGGAGTAAGGGGGGAGGAGGGGATAACAGGGGAGAAGACACTAACTCAGGAGGTACGTGTAAGGGGGGAGGAAAGTGTAGGGGAAAGAGTTCAGAAGAGGGAAAGAGTCTAGAGAGGGGGAGGAGTCCAGGGAGAGGAAGGAGTCCGGGGTGAGGAAGGAGTCTGGAGAGCAGAAGGAGGAAGGTTGGAGGAAGACGTAAGGGTGGAGGAAGGAGTCGGGAAGGGAGAAGGACTAAGTGGGGGGAGTCCGGGGGTGGATGGGAGGAGCTGCAAGGGGAAGGAGTTCCAAACTGGGAAGGAGTTCCAAGGTGGGAAGGAGTTCCAAGGGGGAAGGGGTTCCAAGGGGGGAAGGGGTCCGGAGGGGGGGATGTCCAGGTGAACGTGGCAAGGGAGGGCTCTGATGAGTCCATGAATGCCTCCTGGGGGGGAGTGAACTGAGGGTGGGCATGGTAAGAGGGGATGGTGAGAATGACCAAGGGTAGATTGAGGTGGTAGACTGGGAGGATGAGGGTGTGATGGTATCGGTAGAAGGGATGGTGAGGGTGGTTGGTGGGGACTCGGAGGCAGACAGGGACCCTGGGAGTGGAAGGAAGGAGGTCGGGGAGGTGAATGTGGATGGGGGTAGGATTTTTAGGAAGGAGGGCACATTCACCTGGACATTCCTGAAAGAAAAGGTTTGTGGCTGGTAGGTGACGGTGGGGAGGTGGAAGGTGATTCCAGGGGAGGTCGACAGTGATGGGGGAAAGAAAATGGGTGACTGGGGGAGGGGAAAGGACGGTGGGGGGGCCTGAAGAAAAATATTAAGATGCACCATGCTGGCTAAATTGAAAGTGAAACGAGAGTTGTGGTGGGCGAGAACAGGTGCTGCGTTGGAGTGAATTCATTGGGTGGGCGGAGATGTAGGTCAGTTCAGATGGACAACTGAAAGCGAACGCCAGCAGGCAGTATTGAAAATGCTCAGGACATTGAAATCAGTGTGATGCAGGAAGGATCTGTGTGCGTGGAGAGTGTTTCAAACAGTGCCCAGGGGACTCTGTAAACCCAAACATTATAGAGGAAAACCTAATAAGTCAAATTTCCTTTATATTGTGTAGGATTTTGCAATTTTTTTTAACAGTATTTTGGGACCACATTTCACTTATAAATTTGATTCACAAATTTGTAATGTCATAATGAATGTAACTCCGTATTCATTATACATGGCATGGGCTCAATGGACTGAATGGCCTCCTTCTGTGCTGTAAGCATGATTCAGTGGTTACATTGATTCCAGAATTCCTATTAATGTTTTTTAAATCACTTTCTGCGATTCCATTCCCTTTCTGTGAATGCAATGGCCTAGGTTATCACCTGTCGAATCTTTTATTAGAGATGGACTCTTTCCTTGAATAAGCCCTTTGGTTGAAGAGGAAAGGAAGGCCCTAATGCCCATGGATTATCTTCATTGTAATGAGATGAGTGATAGGTCTTCACGCAACTTCGGTTGGCAAGTTGTGCGCTTGTCAACAAAAGTGCTCATGTTACTATTTAATGTAAAGAGGCCTTGGCTGTAACTGCCACACCTCCTGGTTCACCAGGTTTACTACTGGAAAAAGGTTAGAGCAATTAGAATTGGCTACTGACACAATTCTAATCATTTGAATTTATTTTACATTGTTTCTTTTGCTAAGAACTCGTCTTAGTTCCTGTTTCTCCAATGCCTTAAACCCATCCTTTGTCCATCTACTTTTTGTGCTTCACCCAGTGTTCCCTGCTTAAATTGGTTTTGTAAATCCTGCAAGGTTTATGTGCTGTGCTGTAGGATCACACTGCTATTATATAGATTGCATAGTTTTCTGTCCGTTCACTCAAATGAATGAAGAATCAGGGCGTGTTCCATTATGGACAAGCAGTGTAGTGCATTGAACACTGAGATAAAAGTGTGCCAAGGGTTTCACTGAAGCATTAGGAAAGAAATGGATGCCAAGCAAAAGGAGGAATCGGAGTTACTGAACAGGTGGGTTTTAAAGAAAGAGCAGGAGATGGGAAGACAGAAAAAATTCCATAATGTGCGGCATAGGTGTGTCCAGAGGGGCAAAAAGAGGGATGGGCAAGAGGATGAAGTCAGAGGACGGGAATATTTGCTGTGGGCGATTGTAGAGCAGGAAATGGTTACAGAAAGATGGGCCATGGGAGTGATTTAAACGTAAGGTTAATAATTTTAAATGTGAGATGGTAGGACCAATTTAGGTCAGCAGTGACAGGGGCATTGTACATGCAGGATGTGTTGAGGGATAAAGTACAGGCAGCAGTGTTTTGGATGAGCAGTGCAATGCATGATGCATTGTGAGGCCCAGTTGGTTGTAGCAGCAAATTATGATGATTTGAAATAACCTGGCAGGATGAATTATTGAATTTCTCTGAACCTCAAAAATATAGGGCTCTGTCACAAAGCCTTTCCTCACTCCTATACCGCAGACTTCAAAACAAAAAACTTGGCAATATCCGATCATACTCTGATTTATCTTGTCTCATCTTGATTTTTAACCTTGATGGTTTCCTGTATTGTGGCTTTACTGAATGTAAATCGTTGAAGTTGAATGTTTTATACCACTTAACTAAAAATAAACAAATAGCTTGACCCCCTATCAGAGTCAAACACAAGCCAATAGATGCTTCCCGTTTCAGTCAGCTATAATAAAATAATTTTGTCGTTGGTGATACTATAGAGTAAATGGGTTTATCTTTATGAATAAATATAATTGCTCTTCTATTACAACATTTGTAGAAAAAGACATCAATTTAATCCAGTAATTCTCCATAAAGGTTAGAATTCTCTGTTAGCCAACTGGTATATGCCTTCATTGCCTGTCAAGACAACATTATTAATCTCATATCATTAGTTTAAATATTCTTGACATTAGACTTTGGCCCAATGCTGATAATTACCATCATGTATCATTACCAAATATCTTTACATCAACTCAGAACACACAGCCTTCTGTTTGATATGGGGAATAGGTCAATGAATTATGTTAGATGAAGCTCCCTCAGCAGTGTATTACAGTAATCTTTATTACTTAATCTTCATAATGACTCGTGCTAATGCTTTCAGACAATCTCTCTTCTCTTTCTTCCCTTTTCTTTATTTATTTATTGTCTTATATGTTTCTCACTCTTTTTTTCTTAGAATAAGTATTTTAGTATAAAATTCCTTTTTTGCAGAATTAAAATCATGGTTAGCTAACACTAATTAGATATCAACATTTTAACTATGGCCAAAATCTTCGGGCCCGCTCGCTAACATGTAAAATGATGTGCAGTGACATCGGGCGTTTGTCCCAACGTCACTGCGCGTCATTCAGGTCTCGGGTTCAGCGGGCGCACCCGCTGAACTGTCAAAGGCCTATTAAGGCCATTTAAATAGTAGTTAAACTAATTAACTGACCTGCCCATCCTCCCTTAAGGTTGGCGGGCAGGCAAAAAGCCCAGATGGCCTTCGCATTTATCATGAAACGTCACCCACGGGCGTGACATGTCTTAATTTTTTTTTTCTTTTATTAAAATTTTGAAAAATCAAAATGATCTCCCTGAGGCAGCTCTGTGCCTCGGAGATTTCTGTGCTCTTTCACATGCATGCGCGAAAGAGCGCAGGCCCTGACTCAGCCTACTCCCCCCGCCCGCACAGGGAATGCTCAGTGCTTCCGGGTGCGCGTCACGCTGGGCGGGCTTTAATTGGCCCGCTCACGTAAAATGGCTGCGCACCTGCCCATGTCCACTCCCTCCCAACCCGCCCGACAGGAAGAAAACTCTCCCCTATTTGTGTGCTGTAAGGCTATTGGGACCTTGTCATCCTTAAACCCAGGGAGACGCTAACCTATTCTTTGTTTCGTCCCTTTCTGTCTATTCTCCATTCCGTTAACTGATCATTTTATTCATCATGCCATAACTTCCTTATTCTCCTCTTCTCATTTCTGAATAATTATTTTTTCATTATTTCTAATTTCTTTTTTATTTCTGGTTCTACCCTCCAACTCCGATGGTCTAAGTAGAGTTTTATTCAGCTGACCAACATAGACAGCAGCGTAGTTTCCAAGAACAAATACTGCTCACGCCATTAAATCAGCACTAGTTTATGCTTAAAACTCTGTTCAGCTCTAACATTGGAAATGGTTTAACGTTACCAGCATGAACAGAATGCTTTGGCACCGATGCTGCATTCATTCAGATTCTAGCTTCAATGGGCTGATTCCTGAACTTCACACTACTAAATCCAATTCCTTTAAAGATTGAAGCAGACTTGTAGGCATCTGTGTGTTTGTGGTTCCTGTGTGGAAACTATAACATTTAAAACTGAGCGGCTGATTTAACCAAATCTACCCACCAAAAATTCACCAGATCGGATAGGGCAGATGTTTAACAATCTGCTTAATTTTACATTCCATTCATTAGCTTTAACTAAACCTCTGAATTTCCCCTATACGTTGAAATATTATTTTAAAAAGCTATATAATACGCTGCCTTTTTTTTTCCTTTATGAATGATGCAGGTACCCATAAATAAAGCAGTATGGAGCCTCAGCTGTACTTATTACAGAAACCTGGTTCAGGACACACATCCATTAATGAGGTTTCTATCCATTATTTAAGCAGGCTAGAAGTGTTTATCTGTGATCCTGTTCTGCAGCAGCAGTGGCAGGTTCATGTGGAGTATAAAAACCATGACAGAGAACCACACAGGGACAATGTACTTCGATGGTAGAGAAAAGGCATGTTTTTCTCCAGCCTCCCCTCCTCTTGCAGTGTTTATGTCCCATAATGTTTGAACTGTAGCTAATACTCATGTCATGGTTATAAAGTGTTAGCAGTGTTTGTTCATTTGGACTGATGGAGATGCCTGGAGACCAGAATCTTTTACCTTCCTGACAGAGGAAGAGGCAAAATATGTAAAAGTGGAGAATGATGGGGAAGAAAAGTATCGAATAAAAATATGGCAGGATGTCAATGGACTAATAAATTGTGTTTAATCACGGTCGTTGTGTTTTACTGTGTGCACTCCAGAAAGTACAGCAAAATAATATTAATTATTGATGACCCTCATGTAAGATCAAAGCAATGCCTTGTGGCTTACCTGTGTGATTCTGAGCTCCTCCAGCAGTTCAGTGAATATTTCCAGTCAATGGCTGAGCCACATGTCCTGGGTTAGCTGATCTCAGCTATCAGGGGCACTACAGTAGGACATCTTCTTAAGTTTTTTTCCTGAAGGCAGATGCTTGGTGATTATTCACTGAACAACGGCAAAGTGTCAAGATTTTTTTACTCTGGGTAGGGCAAGGAAGCAGGTCCCCGGTCTAGCTCAGCCAGAACGAGGGGTTGAAACCCATGCTTTTGGTGTTATCTGATCCACGCAATAGCCATCTGAGCTAACTGAGTTGGATTCACTGAAGTAGAAATTGTTAGGTGCTGCATCCATTTATTTGGGTGCAAAACAGGCTCAAATTTAGCAAGCCTGCACCTAATCTGCTCATATCGGGCCCACTAGTAAATTTGTGGGCCCATTCCTTAGGCATTGGAGCCCCCTGAATATGGAAATAATATGTCTAATGCTGGCTGAAGGATCCCTTTACACAATGTGCTACCGATGAGTAGAGACCAGCCCTGCTTAAGAATCTCCAGTGGCCCCTGCAGCTGCCAAACAAAAGTAAGTTCTGTATTTTTTAAGGAGTGCATCCCTGAACTCCACAGTCCTAGTGACCACAGTCACAACTCTCCTGCACCCCCAACTCCTCTATTACCAGCTCCAATTCTCCCTCTAGAACATACCTGCTGAAAATTGACTTCACACATGTTCTGTAGACGTGACCAGTGTCAGCCATTGGTACTAATACTTAAAGCCTAAGGACCAATTTCTAGTCACCCTTGGGCCTCTTGGTGCAGGAGTAGTCTGTTTGTACAGAGCCATAAACAGACCCAGTCTAATTTTTTATCCAAATTCCTCTGGACTAAGAAGAGGAAAATTAAGCAGGTTTCTCTTTCTGATCAGTAACAAATGATCTGTGTTGGAAATGTAGGCATGTAGTTGTCCAGTGAGGACATGATTGGACTGGGTTGTGATGCTCCCCAAAACTCGGAGAGGGGAGTTGGGGGGCAGGGGCGGAGGGTAGTGGGGTGGATTGCTGGGTGAGAGGGAATGGTGAGTTTAACTTGGAGCAGGTCGGCGGGTGGATGCATGATGAATGTCAATTCCCTCAAAGGCACCCATTTTAGGGCCGGCCTGAAATTGGCCATTGGCCAGCTGACCACCCAAAATGGCTGCTGGCAGGTGAAGATTGAAGAGCCTGGAGGAGGTTATACACTGACACTCAGTTAAGTTGCATTAGGGGGTTTTGCAAAGATATCAAGGTTGATAAGAAGGTAGACCAGGGCAGAAGAAGCCATGAGGTTTACTGTGAGCACTGGAGGAGAACTCTTGTCTCTACTAATAAGTTGAAAACTTACCTTCTGGGGCCTAACAAACTTAATTGAGCGAGACTGCCTCCTTAGATACCAATTAAAATTCCACTGTTGGTCCCAATGACATCATGGCCTGAATTCTTCACTAGTCAGGCGCGATCAGCAGACCCGGGAGCAGACGGGAAACGGGCCCCCGAATGCGATTGGCCCCCGACTGTGATTTCACGCTGGCTGGCCGATTGACGGGGGACCAGCTTCCTTGCCCTACCCAGAGTAAAAAAATCTTGGCACTTTGCTGTGGTTCAGTGAATAATCACCAAGCATCTGCCTTCAGGAAAAGAACTCAACAAGATGCCCAACTGTAGCGCCCCTGCCAGCTGAGATCAGCTAACCCAGGACATGTGGCTCGGGCATTGATTGGGTATATTCACTGAACTGCTGGAGGAGCTCAGGATCACACAAGTAAGCCACAAGGCATTGCTTTGATCTTACATGAGGGTCATCAATAATTAATATTATTTTGCTGTACTTTCTGGAGTGCACACAGCAAAACACAACGACCGTGATTAAACACAATTTATTAGTCCATTCGTGTCTAGTGTGAAATGCGCTGAGAAAGACCCAGGACTCAGCACTGCCGGAGGGGGCGGGAAGAGGGCGGGCGCCGACATCACCGCGGGTGCTGGCGAGCGCTTCCACTGAGCTCCCTGAAGGTAGACAGCTGCCTCAGGGAGCTGCAGACCACCACAGGCTAAACGAAACAACAAAAATACTGCAAAATATGTCCACGCAGCACAATCAAGCACCTGAAAGCGTACCTCATTAAAAAAAAATACAGTCCCCAGATATCTCTTTTTATCATATTTCCCGACGGAGATTTCATCCCGCCCACAGAACGCTTGAGGTTTGAGCAAAAATGCGAAGGCTGCCAGGCCGATTGGCCAACCGTAGGAGTGGATGGGCCACGAAAAAAAATCGCTTCCAATTGCCTCCTTAATGGGCTTAATTGCCCGCTTAATTGTTGGGGGATGCGCCTCTGACTGCTGTGCGCGCCCGCCGAGCGAGATATTGCGTGATTGCGCGATGATGTCGGGATGCTCGCCCAATATCATCTCGCGCTATGTAGCAGCCGGATGGGTCGGGCGCGTGCCCACCCATGGGATGTAAAATTCTGGCCCGGGGGCACCAATTTACCTGTATTAATGAGACTCCCGCCTGAGTAATTTTGCTGCAAGTGCGAAGGGGCCTCTATTTACACACATGAATGGCGTTTCTGCTGCACCGCTAGTGAAGGTACAGCTGAAGCAGGAGTAGGTCCCTTGAAATTCCCAGCTAATGTCTTACCAGACCTTGAGCTGAAATCAATCTTATTTGTGTACCCATTAAGTAAAAGGTAATGTTTCCAAAATTTAACTGGGCAAACATGTGACAATCACCAGATACTTCGGCCAGTGTGAAGGTCAAAAGTGCTTTGTTGTTTTTTACTATTAGTATGTTGTGAAGGAAACAAAGCGGAGGGAAAAAGTCAATGAAGAGGAAAAAGAAAGACTTGCATTTATATAGCGCCTTTCATGACCTTAGGACATCCCAAAGTGCAGGGATGATGTTTCTTCTGGCTGGGTGGGGGGGTCTAGAACAAGGGGCCACAATCTCAGGATACTGTGTAGGCCATTTAGGACTGAGATGAGGAGAAACTTCTTCACTCAGAGGGTAGTGAACCTGTGGAATTCTCTACCACAGAAAGGCTGTGGAGGCCAAGTCACTGAATATATTTAAGAAGGAAATAGAGAAATTTCTAGACTCTAAAAATGTCAAGGGATATGGGGAGAGAGCGGGAGTATGGCGTTGAGATAGAGGATCAGTTGAATGGTGGAGCAGGCTTGAAGGGCCAAATTACCTACTTCTGCTTCTATTTTCTATGTTTCTATGTTTCTTTACACTGAAGTTCTTTTGAAGTTTAGTCACGATTGTAAGGTAAGAAATGCGACAGCCAGTTCATGCACAGCGAGTTCCAGTAAACAGGAATGTGACGACTAGATAATCTGTTTTAGTGATGTTGTTTGGGCATTAAATATTGGCTGAGACACCAGGGAGGAAACATATCTTCTTCAAAATGCCGCCATCTGGACCTTTTAAGTCCGCCTGAGAGAGCAGACTGTGCTTTGGTTTAATGTCTCATCTGAGACAGACACAGGCTCCTGGCATCACCTGAGCTTGAAGCAAGCAGCATGTGATTAAAGTTTCCATTTTTATTTCAGGTATTATTAATTTTGATTAATTAATATTACACAATCCAATGGGGAACTTTTTTGTTGTGTGTGTTCCATTATGTTGCATTATGGCACCATGTGCAGAAATTTGCCAGTCCCACCTCTGTCATTCTTCAACTTACCAAATGAGTTTTTAAGGACATTAATTGATTAAGGGATCACAGATCGCTTGTGAAATTCCCTGGTAACTGTCTCATTATGACTAAAATAGCAATAACATCGTTTTGCTGAGTAATAGGGTCATCACTGCAGTGAGGTACTCATTACAAAGCCCGCTATGGGAATCTTTCCACAGTCATCAGCAATCTTAACAGAACTCCTTCTAAATGCTCAGCAGTCCAGTCAGCAAGTTTCATGCACACATTGGCAACTGTGTAAGGCTTTGCTTATCCTTGAAGTTCAATGTAAGCTCCAAGAGCAGCGGGAAAAAAGCAGGAGAATGGCATTAAGTCATGATGCTCTTTTGGACAGCCAGTGCAGGCATGATGGGCTGAATGGCCTCCTTCTGTGCCATAACAATTCTCTGATCCTGTGATTCTTAGCTTTTAGCAGCCACTTTGCAGCCCCCTTATCTCACCATTTATTGTAACAGCTTCAGGCCTTAACCACAGCTCCCATATTCCTCTAGGAGGAAGTGCGATCTATGTGAGATAGGTGTGGCAGCATTTCCAGGGATGGTGGAGGGGTAAAGGAGAGTTCTTGAGAGGGGGCTCCTGTCAGATCCCTGTGCTGGTCAGCCTGCCCTGTTTTGGAAGTTTCTCATCCTCCCTTTAATCTTTGTATCCCCCTCCACCCCTTTGTATATGCCCTCTTTATTTTTATTATTATTTTAATTCCTATTTCTCTCATTATGACTGCTATTATCTCATATTTATATCACTTTGGCCATTTAACTAGCCCCTGTTCTCCAATAGGCACATTGAAGGCCATTCTATCTCTTAAGCTTTGTATGTTAGTGTTTCTCCAATGTACCCTTGTTAAAGAAGTTAACTTGATAGACTCGACTGCTTTCCATGGGAGTCTGCTTCAAAAAGCTTTGCTATGTTGTAATTTTGCTTTCTAGTTTGTGATGACTGTTTTAAGTCAGATAAGCTGCTTATTTACATTGCACCTACTTATCAGCATCTGAAGGAGCTACAACAGGTAGTGGTGGTGTAGTGGTTATCTAGCTGAGCAAGACCTCCAAGAGCTGGACTAAGGATCCAGAGAATGTGAGTTCAGAATCCCACAACAGCAGTTTGAGAAGCTCAATTCAGCTGAAAAATAATTTGGAAATAAAAATACAATACCAGTAAAAGTGACCATGAAGCAGTTGGACTGTTATAAAAACACAGCTGGTTCACCAATGCCCTCTCGGGAAGCTAATCTGCTGACTTGACTCAGTTGAGGCCTATATGTGCTTCAGATCCCATGTCAATGTATTTGACTCTTAACTACCCTCACCGAGTGTTGGATTGTTCATCCAACAACAGGGAACATGAGACAGGCTAGCTTTACGTACTCAGGGTGCGAGCATTGTTGGCAAAGCTAACATTTATTGCCCATCTTTAGTTGTCCTGAGATGGTAACACTTTGATTTTTATTTATTCATTTACAGGATGTGGGCATTTCTGGCTAGGCCAGCATTTATTACCCATTCCTAACTGCTCTTGGGAAGGTGGTGGTGAGCCACCTTCTTGAACTGCTGCAGCCCATGTAGTGTAGCTAGACCCACAGTGCTGTTAGGAAGGGAGTTCTAGGATTTTGACCCAATGACACTGAAAGAATGGCAATATAGTTCCATGCCAGGATGGTGTGTGGCTTGCAGGAGAACTTGCAGGTGGTGGTGTTCCTATGCACCTGCTGCCCTTGTCATTCTAGATGGTAGAGGTTGCAGGTTTGGAAGGTGCAGTCGAAGGAGCCTTGGTGAATTGCTGCAGTGTATCTTGTAGATGGTACACATTGCTGCCACTGTGCGTCATTGGAGGGAGTGAATGTTTAAGGTGGTGGATGGGGTGCCAATCAAATGGGCTGCTTTATCCTGGATGGTACCGAGCTTCTTGAGTGTTGTTGGAGCTGCCCTCATCCAGGCAAGTGGAGAGTATTCCGTCACACTCCTGACTTGTGCTTTGTAGATGGTGGACAGGCATGGGGGAGTCAGGAGGTGAGTTATCCTCTGCAGAATTCCCAGCCTCTGACCTGCTCTTGTAGCCACAGTATTTATATGGCTGGTTCAGTTCAATATCTGATTAATGGTAAACCCTAGTATGTTGATAGTGGGGGATTCAGTGATGGTAATGCAATTGAATGTCAAGGGGAGATGATTAGATTCTCTCTTGTTGGAGATGGTCATTGCCGGGCACTTGTGTGGCACAAATGTTATTTTCCACTTGGATATTGTTGAGGTCTTGCTGCATTTGGACATTGACTGCTTCAGTATCTGAGGAGTCGCGAATGGTGATGAACATTGTGCAATCATCAGCGAGTATCCTTACTTCTGACCTGATGATGGAGGGAAGGTCATCAATGAAGCAGCTGAAGATGATTGCATCCAGGACACTACCCTGGGGAACTCCTGCAGTGATGCCTGGGGACTGAGGTGATTGACCTCCAACAAACACAACCATTTTCCTTTGTACTAAGTATGACTCCAACCAGCGGAGAGTTTTCACTCAATTCTCACTGACTTCAGTTTTGCTCGGGTGCCTTGAGGCCACACATGGTCAAATGCTGCCTTGATGTCAAGGGCAGTCACTCTTACTTCACGTCTTGAGTTAAGCTCTTTTGTCCATGTTTGGATTAAGGTTGTAATGAGGTCAGGAGATGAATGGCCCTGGCAGAACCAAAACTGAGTGTCAGTGAGCAAGTTATTGCTGAGTAAATGCCACTTGATAGCACAGTTGACGACGCCTCCCATTACTCTGATGATTGAGAGTAGACTGGTGGGGCGGTAATTGCCGGGTTGGATTTGTCCTGCTTTTTGTGTACAGGACAAACCTGGGCAAATTTACACATTACTAATTGATGCCAGTGTTATAGCTGTGCTGGAACAGCTTGGCTAGAGGCAGGGCTAGTTCTGGAGCAGAAGTCTTCAGTACCATTACAGGAATATTTTTTTTATTCATTCGCGGGATGTGGGCTTCGTTGGCTGGGCAGGCATTTATTTCCCATCCCTAGTTGCCCTTCAGAAGGTGGTGGTGAGCTGCTTTTTTGAACCGCTGCAGTCCATGTAGTGTAGGTACACCCACAGTGCTCATAGGAAGGGAGTTCCAGGATTTTGACCCAGCGACAGTGAAGGAACGGCGATATATTTCCAAGTCAGGATGGTGAGTGACTTGGAGGGGAACTTCCAGGTGGTGGTGTTCCCATCTATCTGCTGCCCTTATCCTTCTAGATGGTAATGGTCTTGGGTTTGGAAGGTGCTGTCTAAGGAGCCTTGGTGAACTCCTGCAGTGCGTCTTGTAGAATATTATCAGGGCCCATAGCCTTTGCAGCATCCAGTGCCTTCAGCCACGTGAAGTGCACTGAATAGACTGAAGACTGGCACCCCTGATGCTGGGGACCTCAGGAGGAGGCTGAGGTGGATCATTCACTTGGCACTTCTGGCTGCAATGAGTTCTGCTTCACAATGAAAGGAAGAACTTGGGGCAGTTGCTTATGTGCTTTGTTTTGTGTGTGAGGAGTTCAATAAGAAGCTGCAGTCAGCCTGGGTGGAACTTAATGGTTGCTGCGGTGGGCCAGTTCACTGGCTGGAGAGCCAGTGGCAAACCCACCGCAGCCATTCTAGGCCCACCAACCCATTTAATGCCAATCAGGCACTTACCTTGGTAAGGTCCTTGGTGTCTTCAGGATGGAAGTCCTACCTTTGAGAGCTGTTGGACAATCAGAAGGTGTGATGGCCACTGTTGGAACTGCAGGAGGGCCTAGAAGCAGGGTCATGGCTGGAGCCCTGGAGGAAAGGTGGGTGAGGTGGCGGGGGCCAGCACCTGGGCCATGCCAGAGAGGAGTGGAGGGGGTCAGTTTAAAGGGCAGATTGGGGTCTTCCTGCATGGGCAGACTTTCCCACTGATGGGTCTCTCTGTTGGGCATGGGCTGCCCAAGTAGGCTGGGTCCCTCACCCCAGACCACAGGCATGCTCGCTAGGGTTTACCTGGTGGCTTGTCAAAATGGCATGGCTCTGCCAATGCTGGTTTTCTACCAGTGGCAGTAGCATGAGGTCCGTAAGTGGTTCTCAAGGGTCTCAATTGACCTCCGGGCAGGAAGGCTGTCTTTGAACCTTCCCCCAGACCTAGTTGGGCGGAGATGGGAAGGTGACGGGATCTCCACACCTTCCTACCCAATTATACAGGCCAACTCACCTCCTGGCCTGCCCCCAGAGGGAGGGGAGTGAGGGGAATCAAATTCTGTGCCCAATTCTGGCATTGAGGAGCTTATTTCACAAGGGTGCAGGATGTGGAGTGCCCATCTAAATTCACAAAATGGACCTTGGAAGTCGAGACCCTTCACCAGGAGGACAGTTTATAAGTTGGCCCTTAAACAGTGTGTGGCAACTTGTGTATGATTTCTGAAGAATGACACACCATTTTAATTGAGAGAGAAGGAAAGTGAGAGAGAGAGAGAGAGAGAGAGAAAGAGAAAAATGATGTTCCTCCATTGAAGTTGACTTTTAGCTTAAAAGAACACAATGGTTTTTGCAACTGCTCCCAGTATCCCATAACTGTACAATAAACATATTACTCATTTCTCTATTAAAATGTTTTGCTTCATAGAAGAGAAACAATGTTGGTTTATAGAATCATGCTAATATTAACTCATGCATTGCACTGTTTCGGTTGTGCTGCACCTGCTCAAAGGATAGTCACACTGTTGAAAAATCACAAAGGATAAGCTTGGGGAGTAGAGCCATCTTTGAAATCCTTTTTATGCACATACTATGTCAACCACCTTATCATCTTATGTTGTACACCCTACAATAGGAGTAATGACCTTTTTTTTGTTTTCTCATATAATATCCTATTCAGTTAATCAAATTTCCGTCATGTACGACTAAAGCCTAGGGAACAGGCCAGGTGCATGCTGGGAAGGCCCACCGCAGGTCTGTTAATTGTTTGAATGGTACAAGATACAGCGGGCCTTCCTGAAAAGAGGTGGCACAGGAATCTCACCAGCCTCTCCAGCTGATGGCCGAGACCCCATTGCCCCCTCAAAATTCCGCCCTAAGTTTCCCCGATCCTTTATTTTAGAAGAGGATTTATTTAAAAAGTGTGTCACACAAAGTCAAAAATTAAAAAGTTCTGCAACTTTTCCTTCACTTGTTTAACTCAGCCTTAATTCATACTTCATACCTCATGGGCTTGAGTCTACCCTCCCATGCCACTGGGTTTGAAGGCAAGGGGGCATGTGAAATACAGTGGGGCAGCGGCAGTGGGGTGGCATTGGACGGTTACCCATGAGTGGCCAAGTGAGGCTTTTAAGTGGACAATCAATGCCTACTTAAGGGCCTCATTCCACTGCCGGCATTTAACCAGTGGCGGGAGAGGCCCACACGAAGTGGCCAGCCCAGCAGGTTTCTATGTGCAACCTGGTGGCAGGTGGGGTGGGTCACTCCTTAACTGGCCCCCTTAATTGTCCCATCAGATGCCTGTTTGGCTGACAGTCAAGCATCATCCAATTGGATAATGAGTCTTTTTGTTTTCCAATTTGTGTTGGAAGGCAGTGCACCACAAGGATGGATGTGTTGGTCAACAAATGGCTGGAGCAAGGGGGCAAGACATGTAATGAAACCTCCAGGAATATATTCAATCATTGTTGGCAACCCTACTCCCAGGGTGTAACGCCCACGCCCCCCCAGGTTGCCCTCTCTCCATGGCCTCTGAAACCCTAGCCCCCACACCTCTTGCGATCCCACTTGCTAGCTCCCAAAACACCTACAAAGTTCCAATGCATTGCAGCTCGCCTCCTCAACGCCCGAGTGCACTACTGGCAATGGCCACTGCTCTCCCGGTGGGGCTACCAGTACATCAAGAGCTGCTGCCCTCTGGCGCTCTGAAGCAGGACTTACTATCCCGAGTAGTGGAAATCCTACTTCCGGTCATTAAATGACTGCAGCGCAGCCGTTCTTCTGCTGGGCGGTCACCCCACTCTCCCCATCCCCATGACCTTTTAGCCATTTAAGCGGAGACCACAGTGCGCCATAAAATCCAGCCCCATATATTAGATTTCAAACAATAATAGAACCATAGAAAAGTTACAGCACAGAAGGAGATCATTTGGCCTATCTTGTCCATGCCAGCCCGAGGACACCCAGGTGCTCTTTCTAATCCCACCTTCCTGCACCTGGCCCATAGCCCTGCAGCTTACAGCACTTAAGGTGCAGATCCAGGTACTTGTTAAAAGAGTTTAAAGTTTCTGCTTCTACCACCAATTTGGGCAGCGAATTCCAGACACCCACTACCCTCTGTGTAAAAAAATTCTTCCTCATGTCCCCCCTACACCTTCTGCCACTTATCTTGAATCTATGTCCCCTGGTTCTAGAATTCTCCATCAAGGGAAACAATTTTATCCTGTCCACTCTATCTATTCCCCTCATAATTTTGTACACCTCAATCAAGTCACCTCTCAGCCTTCTTTGTTCTAAGGAAAATAACCCCAACCTATCCAATCTCTCCTCGTAGCTATCTTGGGGATATTTGCAACATTGCTAGTTTAAAATGCTTGCACATGTCTCAGCAACAACTTGCCATTATTTAGCACCTTCAATGTTATAAAATGTCCCAAGGCACTTCAAGGAAATCTTATTAAGCAAAATTTGAACCACATAAAGAGATATTTGGACAAATAATCAAACGCTTGTCCAGATTTTAAGGAGTGATATAGAGGAAGAAAGGGAAGTGGAGCTTCAGAGACGTTTAGTGAAGACCAGATCAGGCTATTTCTCCACTCAGCAACGTCGTTATTATCTTTCCTGTCACTTATTTTGCTCCTCTCTCTTTTTAGTTATTTGTGGTGCTATCCTCTTTGTCTGGCTTCTTCCGATAAACCAATTGTTTATCTGTTGGGAATTTAGGTCTTTTTTCCATTTGCATCTCATCCATCTTCTAGTGCTAGTTTCTGCCGCTTCTTCTGATTTCTTTTCCATGGGCTTTTAACTCATGTCTTTCCTGTTGGGTCAAGGCCTCTCCTTATTACTGTAGGGCTGTAATTGAGAACACTGGTTTGCTCAAACATAATCAGTCAATATTTTCCAGAGCCCCAGTGGACCCCAATGATACACTAACCAACTGTCCACCAGATCTTCGTGAGAAGAGACCATAAATGATAATAAATGATTATAGGCCCTTTATAAAAACAGACATTGACTTTAAAAATACAAGCCTGGAAATTAAAGGATAATATTGTCTTCAGAAAGATGAACATGTGTAAAGTTCCTCTATTCACCATTTTAATTGTTTCAAATAATTGGATTAGTTCCCTCTGCTAAAATCACAGATAGAAATCATTATTTTAAATGCACTAAAAGGCTAATTTTATGAATGAGCACTTCTAATGGCAGCTTTGCCCCCTGACAATGCATTCTGGGAAGCTGTGAACACACAATTTCCCAATTTTTGATGAGGTTCTCAGCCGATAGTGCGCAGCAAAAAGATTGACATGCTCCAACCGATTGTCTCTGTCCACTATTTTAGCAGATGAATTGATCTGCTCATCTAAAATGGTTAAAATTTAATTTGTACAAAAGACCTATTTTCACAAAACCCACTAATCATGAGCACAATAATATCGCACAGCATGAATTTCAGCCATCTGTCACTTGCTTGTCCTGCTTTCTACCCTTAATGTCACCATTAGCACGTTCCTTAGATAATATCACCACTGTCAGCACCCCTTTGTCCTTTTGTCTACGACATCTTTGGCAATCTCTTCTTTGCCTCCACCTATCACTGGCCCTCTATCCAGCTCCAACTGTTCCACCCCCCTCAACCAGCTTATATTTCACCTCATTTCTATATTTCTTTAGTTCTGATGAAGAGTCATTCGGACCCGAAACGTTAACTGTATTTCTCTCCGCAGATGCTGTCAGTCCTGCTGAGTTTTTCCAGCTATTTTTGTTTTTGTTTCAGATTTCCAGCATCTGCAGTATTTTGCTTTTATCTATGAATTTCAGCCGTATATTTTTGAAACTAACTCATGGGATGCCAGCTAACATATTTTGTATCTCTGTGAACCAAAAGTGCTCCATGCCCATAGTTGATGCACATTAGGTGCAAGTTAGTGTAAGATCTGGCACTGGAGCCTGCTACGCAGCCATTGCATAGTTTGGTGGGAGTATGTGTGATTATAGGAGGTAATGCAACAAGCATGAGGGAGGCTCATTAAGCCCCCCACCCCCCTGCCAACCACAAAAAAAAATGAAACGCTAGTGCTGAATTGAAATAGGAGCTAGGTGATAGGATTCTATGTCAGCCATGTTGACTATTCTTTCTTAAAGGGGATTTTGCTTGGTTGTTGTAGGAAGTGGCTGTAATTTGATGCAGTGATTTTCCATTCCCTTTAATAGCCTCGTTTTATTGCCCCTCTGGCGATCTTACAACTTGATGATTATTTTTTCTGTGAACAATAGCATCATTATGTATATTTTATTCATGCATTTTAGGATACATATGTAATGTAAGTGCTTAGAAACAGGAAAGGCTAATAGACTTGACAGGTTGGATTTTCATCCTCGAGGTGGGTAACAGGGAGTCGGGAGATTTTGTGGCTCAGCCCTTTGGCCTTGGGAGAAAGTACTTGCAAAGAAAGATTTTCATTGCGGGGGTCCAAGCTGGGGCTGCAATCAGGCCAACCCAACTTGAGAAAGAGTTCTGAGGCAGCCACAGCGGCTGCCATCTGTTTAAAAGGCTTGCTTTGGTGCTGTGGGAATTTTTCCCAGTTATAATGAAAAAAGATAAGTCCCTCTAACCATCACCCTCCACTTACTCCCCATGTCCCCCCACCCATCTGCTATGGCCCTTCATGTCCCTATGCCAAGGTATGCCCCCACCTATCCTTTATGGGTCCCCCATGCCAAGCTATGGCATTTCTATGCCCATTCACCTATTATACATTGTATAAAACCATTGAGCTTGTGACAGTAGGATGTGTAATAAAAGCTTTAAAAAAAATCATACACTGATAACTTTCCACTTGCTTAAAAAAAACATTTTAACTCCTGAGAACCCAGAAATCCATTAGCCTGTTTAAATACCTGAGTCCAAGGGAAAACATTGCTTGATTCACAGCTCTGGCTCTCCAATCTATGCTGTCAATTAAACAATTAAACAAAGAGCTATCAAGTGTCTGCAGTTTCAGCTATTGACACTTAAGGGTCTGAATGATTGACAATTGTATCGGCTTATAGTAAGATTTTTTAAAGAAAGTGAAAGTTGCCAATGTATGACTATTTTTTAAAACCATTTTTGTACACATCCTACTGTCACTATAGGGTTTATTGGTTCTATACAGTGTATAATGGACACATGGGCATGGAAGTACCATAACTTGTCTTGGGGGGCATGAGGGGTCATAGCGGGTGGGTGGGAGCATACTTAGCATGGGGGGGTATAAGGAGCCATAGGAGGTGGGTGAGGGGAATAAGGAGCCATAGAGGGTGGATGGGGGGCATACTTGACATGTGGGGGCATGGGGAGGATGTTTTGAACTTACCTTTCAAAATGTCCCCTCATGCCAACTATGGTTCACAAAACCCCTGAGGTGCCGTTAACCACGACTCTTTGAAAATTTAACCTGACTCCAGGAAAATTGTGGAGGGCTGGGCCATTTCTAAACCCACAATGGAGTCGGCCAGGTCAGGAATGACCCGGACCAACCCGCACCCTTAAAAGGCCCTGGGAATGGGGTCGGCAATCCTGGAATCGGGTCCTGACTGCCATTTTTGAAGGTCCACAGAGTTTCCCTGAATCAGTGAAAGCCCAGCCTGACTTGCCTGGTCCATTTTGGTAGCATTGTTTCATCCATCCACCTTAAAGTGGACAAATATAGATGATAGTTCATCGCCTGCACCATACAAAGTACAACACTAAAGAAGATGGGAATCCATTCTGTGGTGATGTACACACAGAGGGCAGTTGTACATAAATCACAGAATTTGGAAGACAAGCCCTTTGCCCATTTTTGCTGAGTTGCACTTCTGTCTTTTATTTGCTAGAATTTTGTTTCTAATTTTATTAATAACAGACATTTTTTCCAAAAAAGGGGCCCTTTTTTTTTAAAGTGCCTCATTTCCAGCTATCCCTGAAATATCAGCTAATGTGTTGCACACAAATGGATTGAACAGATGACAGATGTGCCTGTTAGGTATAGTTGCTACTTTCATTTCCTTTTCCACTAAATGGCATGATATGGCCACCTAAAGTACTGTGTGTCCCTAATGGGATCAATGATGGCTGTTATAATTCTAAACTCACAGCCGATTGTGACATCCATAAGTAATGCCTCAACACAGAAACAGAGCATTTGGCAATTAAGTCTGTGCTGGTATTTTTCTTCATTTCAGCCTCTGAGTCTAATTCTACTGTCCTACTTGTTCCTCATACCTACTTACATTCCTCTTTTTTGCGTGTCTAATTCCCTTTTACCGACTATGTTCACGAGGAAGATCATGCTTTTTTTCTTAAAGTGGTGGGTAATACTAGACTGTGCAGCATAGAAAATGGTCAAGTGGTCTTCTGATAGGCTTCTACCAGGGTCACTAGCTGAGCCCAGGCTCAGATTGTCCCTTTGTTTTTAATGACATATAGCCTTGACCTTCCCTTGGTGCTGCTTCTGAACCCATTTGTGTATGAGCTCCAACATTCAACACAACTAATCCTTCTTGTAGATTGCAGCATTACGACTGTGGTTATATAGAGGTGGGGCAAAGAACATTGCCTTCATCATGACTAATAGAAGCTTCAGTAATATATGTGCATACCCATTCCTCTTTTTAAGTCAAAAGTATACCAATGATTCAAACACAGACTTTTATGGCAATCTCAAAGTGATTTGAAACTATAAAATATTAAAATTTAATATTTTCTTGTTGTTAGCTTCTTGTGAACAAGAAATAAATTGTTGCATTATGCATGATACTATGACC
This sequence comes from Cetorhinus maximus, assembly GCF_964194155.1. Classification (NCBI taxonomy): domain Eukaryota; kingdom Metazoa; phylum Chordata; class Chondrichthyes; order Lamniformes; family Cetorhinidae; genus Cetorhinus; species Cetorhinus maximus. The sequence goes on along the minus strand of NC_135889.1, from coordinate 106,451,322 downwards.
TCATCTGCATTATGCTTGGATTCTTATTAAGACTTTACTTTCATTAATAGATGAGAATAACAGTTTTTCCAAGCTGAGTCAGTGTAATGAGCCTGCTCAGATTAGATTGATGGAAGGTGCAAAAATCATGATGAACTAAGTCATTTGATTTACAGATTAGTGGCTACAAAAGTAGCCTTTTTACGTATGATTAACTATAATTCGTACTAGCAGTATCATTTCAGTGATTTCTGAATTCCTGTCAACAAAGCTAGAACAGCCACAGGAGGCAGAGAGTTCAGTTACAAGCAGAGATTATCCCTGCTGTTCCACTATTCTTGGTGTTAATAAAGGTCTAATTAATGAATCACATGAATACAGAAGATAATGCTTTAAGATGGTGCTACAATTAGAATTGTGAACTGCTTTAAGAAGCTCAGGCAATTCCACTTATTAAAAATTCATCAGCTCTCTTTTTTTTTGTTATTTGTGGTTTATGTTCACTGAGCTTAGGCTAAATAAATTCAATGGTAGCTTTCAAAAGGGCAATGGATAAATCCTTGAATGAGGACAAAATGCAGGGATATGAAGAAGGATCTGGGGAATGAGGCTAACTGGATCACTCTTTGGATGAGATGTTAAATCAAGACCCCGTCTACTCTGAGTGAACATAATGGATCACACGGCACTATTTTGAAGAAGAGCAGCAAAGTTATCCCTGATGCTGTGGTCAATATTTATCCCTCAATCAACATCACAAAAACAGATTATCTGATCATTATCACAGTGCTGTTTGTGGGAGCTTTCTGTGTGCAGATTGGCTGTCACATTTCCTACATTACAACAGTGACTACACACCAAAAATACTTCAATGACTGTGAAGCACTTTGTGGACCCTGAGGACCTGAAAGACGGTATATAGTTGCAAGCCCTTCCTCCCTTCCTCTCCTTCCCCTCCCTCCCTCCCTCAAAGCGATGGTACAGCCTTAATGACCCAAATTGCCTTCACTGTGCTGTACTATTCTATGATTCCATGAAAGTGATAATTTCACATGTCTATAATCATGCATTGTTGCATCATATTTTATCATTGATTAAAGCTAGAGACCAATTTACTTCAGCTGAAGACCTCATTTTAACAGCTGTAAATTTGCCCCTCAGCTGATTTCATGCGGGTTTGAAAGTTGGGCTTGTCTCAGGATTGAAATGTCTTGTTGACCTTTTGGCATTGTCTGCATTCATATTTTGTTCATGGAGCCTGGCTCTCAGGTCAATCTCTGGTTTAGCTACTGCTATAAGTAGATTGATCCACTCCAGTATGGAGTTGCCTTACCTCTCCTTTGCAAGAGAACTATACACTTAGCAGGAAGGTGAGCCAGATATATCGAACTTCTGGACTAATACTATTCCTTCTTGGATTTCCAGGAATATAGGCTCGGATGATCCTCAAAGTTGTCACCCAGTTACTTCAGCATTACATCAAACACAATTGAATTATCATTAGGATCAATGCAGAATTTCACTACATTCTGAACTGACGTGGAGATTTGGGTGTTGCTGTATTGCGGTACCACATACTGCCCACAGCAACAATAGAGACCATTTTGTTTGTAGGATCAGTAATTATTTTGCAAGAATTTCCATTTTGAAAGACCGTTAAGTGTTGGCATTGGTTTAAGTTACAGAAGGCGATGTGAAACTGAACAGAATTGCAATTAAATATAACATTGGAATTGTGATCCCAATTTTGAAGCAATTTTATTTAGGTAAACATATATCAGTGATATTTTTAGTAAATTTCTATATGTTCAGAGCATTGCGGATTTTATTGGAGATTTTGATGATTCTTTTCATGAGGACTAGACCGGAATCTTGTATATTAGGGTTATTGCCTTCAAGACATTATGCATCTGATTCAGTTTGGTTATCTGTTCCTCCATTTGAGCTAACTTTATCTTAATAACAAGTTATTATAAATGGCAGCGCTTAGCTCTATGTGGCAATTCTCTTTTTTTTATTGTAAACCTAAGTTAGCCCTCTTCCTAATCACATGAGTCAATTGGTCCAGATGTTATTGGAATGAGGCATCACACAGAATGCCCTGTCAGTTAGACTTTTGCCTCACCCTTCAACTCGCAAACATTTGCCCTGCAAGCTGCTGGAAGTGTGAGCTGGTAAAGGGAACAGGGCATCTCGAATCTTGGTGAACAATGGAACCAACTCCTTAACTGATGAGATTTAAGGATAGATTAGGAAACAGGGAAATGACTAAAAAGGAAAAAGGGTGAATTAGAGTCATAGAGTTAATGTTTCGAGTCTGTATGACCCTTCTTCAGAGCCGAAGAAGGCTCAAAACGTTAACTCTGTTTCTCTCTCCACAGATGCTGTCAGATTTGTTGAGTTTTTCCAGCATTTTCTGTTTTTATTTCAGGTTTCCAGCATCCGCAGTATTTTGCTTTTATATTATATTGAATTAGAATCATATCAGGCACAGAGGGAGAAATAAAGAGAGGGAATGAAAGATTGGATTAAGAGTAATTTTTAAAAAGCAACAGGACAAGCAAGAGCATATTTGAAAATTTTAATTTTAAGTTTCTGAAACCTTCAACAACAATAGATTATCTGTAGAAATGAGACTTCACAGTTTAAATTATTCATTTTCTACATCATTCTATATCACCTTCAATGTACAGTCACCATGGCTGTATCTCTGGGATGCATCCTTGGTTTCCTCCTCATCGCTTTCCACATGATACCTCTTGATGTCATCAACTGGAAACATATGGTCAGCTTGCATACGTAGACTGATAACACTCACCTTTGTCTCTTTGCCTTCTCAACCCAAAAGCTATGCCTACATCCTCCAACCACCAGTACAAAACCTGATTGAAACAAAGTTTCCTCTGGCTTTTTGTTGGCTATATAGATGCCATTTTTTTTTGTCTCTTCCCAATACTCATGAGGCCCCGGTATTCACAGAATCACAGAATCATACAGTGCAGAAGAGGCCCTTCAGTCCATCGAGTCTGCACCAACATGTGAGAAACACCTGACCTACATACCTAATCCCATTTACCAGCACTTGGCCCATAGCCTAGAATGTTATGACGTGCCAAGTGCTCATCCAGGTGCTTTTTAAAGGATGTGAGGCAACCCGCCTCCACCACCCTCTCAGGCAGCGCATTCCAGACCGTCACCACCCTCTGGGTAAAAAAGTTTTTCCTCACATCCCCCCTAAACCTCCTGCCCCCTCACCTTGAACTTATTGACCGTATTATTTTCCCAGCTTTTTTCTCACATCCCCCTAAACTTCCTGCCCCTCACCTTGAACTTATTGACCATTTTATTTTCGTACCTTTCCTGTCTCAACTCTACAGATGCTTCAACTCATCTGAAATGCTGCAGCCATCTCAAGTCCTCATCTACAATCCTGTCACCATCATTTTATCCAAGTTTGCTGATTTCTTGTGGCGCAGCACATTTGACTTCAGTCTCATTTTCATTTCTCTCTCGGCCTCATCACACCATACTTTAGCAACTTCATCCTCACGGGCATCATTTACTCTAACACGAGTTCCAGCTCTCTGCTCTCCAAACCCTCCACCTCACAACTAGTCAGTTCAGTCACTCTGTGCAACCGTCTGGGACTGTCTGCCCAGTTCCTCAAACATTTCCTACTTTCAAAATCATCTGCATTGACAGTACCTATGATCTCACACCCTTACTCTTTTAAATGTTCCTTTTCTTTTCCTGCTTGTTTGTCATTATTTACGCTTTGAGGTATCTTCCTGCAACTGAGCATCTTTCTAGAAATACAAGTTGATGCTTTCACCTATTTGTTTAACACTACTATCCATCCTACTGTCCATTTTTCCACCTTATTTCACCTTCAGCTACTGAGCCCTTTATATTTTTCTTTTGACTTGATATTTTTTATAATCCGTGCTTCTTTATTGTATGTTTTATAAAATATTTATGTCTATTTTTCCTTTTGAATGATTGGTCTATTTCTCAGCTTCAGCAACACTCAATAGGATTGGTTAACTGCACTCATGGGGTGAGAAATGGCCCAGACTTTCAAACAAGCACGATACCAGGTACCCCACGTTATTGAACAGTCTGGCCTGGAAAGCTGTGTACATTATTAAATTGTCATAGATCACAGTTCAAGTATCCAGGCCTGTATTTGATCATAAGCCTCACAGTTGTGCAATAGTCAGCTTTGTTGCTTTTCGTTTAACCATTATTAATATGAGTCAGCCCTGTTCTTGCTTGACATTATCAAGGCCTATTCACTTTTTAGATATATTTTTCTTTGTCTTCCCTCAAAGGACTTTTTATTAATCTCAGTCTTTCTGTTACTTAGTCTCCTCCATCTTAATAAAGCAGATGAATGATTTTTTTTTTTAGGCAATTCTTTGATAAAGTAGCTAGACAGAAACTATTTCCTCTGGTAGGGGTGTCCAGAATAGGGAACATAGCTTTAAAATTAGAGACGGTTTGTTCTGAGTGATGCCACAAAGCATTCCATCACATAAAGGGCAGTGGAAATCTGGAACCCTCCCCACAAAAAAGCTGTCGAGGCTGGGGGTCAATTAAAAATTTGAAGGTCAAGATTGAGAGATTTTGTTAGGAAAAGATATTAAGGGTACAGAAGCTGTGCAGGTAGGTGGAGTTAGGAAACAGATCAGACATGATCTAATTGAAGGGCAGAATAGATTTGAGGGTTGAATGGTATACTTCTCCTCCTATGCTCCTTTGTTATGTTCCTATATTCCTTGCCTCTGTATCCATCTATTTTTGGAAATATTTGCTTTCACAATCAGGAATAGATAACAGGCATAGGATATATTGGGCCAAATCTTCCAGTATTTAGATCATTGGAGATTGGATGTATGATTGAAGATACATCAGGATCTATGTGGGAATTGCTCAGCAAGTTTAAACTCCCAATGGGCAATTCCGCTGCTCCTCGCAACCCTTCGTGAATGTCTTTGACTAAACTGAAGTTGGAGACTTGGGACAGATTCATGGGGCTGACCTGAAAAGTTACCCAGGAAATGTTAGACAGGTTAAAACCTAATCTAATCCTGGGTAGCTACACAGCCGAGGCCCCAATCACACCCCTCAGCCACCCAACTATCCCCCAACCTCCACCCGAACCCCTAACTACCCCCCGACCTGATTCCCCCTGACTACCCCTGACCCTACCCAACCCAACTATCCACTCGACTGCCCCCCACTTGACCACCTGATTACCCCGACTCAAATGCCCTCACAACTACCCAACTAACTCCTGACCACCCAACTATCCCCAACCCTAACCAACCCAACTGCCCCTCAGTCTGACCCAACTACCCCCCTGACCTGACCCGACCAACATCTGACCACCTGACTATCCTCCCAGCTACCCAACTAATGCCCTCCGGCCCAACTACCCTCCTGGCCACCCGACTACCCCCTCAAAAGGACTAACCCCCAGTCCAATCCGACTACACTCCCGACCCAACCCGACTATTCCCCTGACCTGGTTACCCCTCAGACTCGACCCGACTATCCCCTTGACTATCCCACTAACCCCCCAACAACCTCACCCAACCTGACTAACCTCCTGAGCTGACCCAACTACCCTCCTAACAAACCAACTACCTTCCCAACCTAAGCTGAGTACTGTCGACCTAACTACCCCTTCTGACCACCCAACTAAACTCACAACCCAACACAACCTGACTTGACACGTGTACCTCTCTGACCCAACCCTTCTACTCACCCGATCTGACCTGACTAACCCTCTCCCACACAACCACTTGACTACCTCCCTGGCCACCTGACTACCCTCACGCCTGACCCAACCCAACTAGTCTTCTGAGCTGAGTTCAATAGCAGTTTAAAGCTCTGGTTTACATGCCTTCATCCATGTCGGAACAGAAGCAGGGGTCATTTAAAAATAGTGGATAGGACCCAATTCCAAGATTCTTGCCTCCATTCCCATTGTGTAGGATGTTTATGGCACTGGGATTCGGGTTGGCCAACTGTGATTTAAAGGATTCCTGGAGGTTTCATCACATGACTTGCCCCCATGCTCTTCCCATTAGATTCTAACGCATTCATCCTTGTGATGCACTGCCTTCCCACACCAATTGGCAAGCAAAAAGACTCATTACCCAATTGGATGATGGTTAACTGTCAACCAATTAGCCATTTATTTCTCATTTACAGTATTTTTATATCTGGTAAAGAGAAATATTCAAAGAAAATGACAAAAAACACAATCTTTTTTAAATGTCCCGATAACTTTTCTCCAGGGTTGCACACAGCAATGTCCTGGAGACTAATCTTCAATTCCTGGAGACCCAAGGCTAAACCTGGAGTTTTGACAACCCAACTGGGATAAGGGTGTGGGCAGTGAGCCCACATTCACCAATCATACCCTTGCCTATTCCATTGCAAGGATGAGAATTTCAGATTCCCCTCTATTTTCATGGAGTGGTTTGGTAGGAGGCGTGGTTCATAGCTCCTCACGACATCACAAACCACAGGCAGGTGGGGGGGTGGGGTGGTGGGAGGGAACCCTAGTCCTAAGTGGGAATAAAAATACTATCATCTGCTCCTGGAATTCTTTCATTGACAGACTTTGAAATACAAAGAAAATGTTCTTTCAGTTTCAATAGTTCAGGGCTTCATTGTAATTTAGTTTTGTTTTTACTGCAGTGATTAATTATAGGGCACTCTCCTATAAAGCTAAATTGGCAATTACAGTGTCCACTATTGCTTAAGTACTGATATGCACTACAGTACTTTTCCCATTGGGTCTCTGTGCCCATTGGGAAACTTGCTCTTATGCATTCAATACTGAAGAAAACACTGCTTAAGATCTCTAGTGTAATAAGCTGAAATGAGTTCAATCCCCAGAGTCCTTTAGAAATGAATAGAAAAACCTTCAGTAGCTTTCACTTAGAGAAAAAAAAAATACTATATGTTCCTGGACTGCTTTGATTGACAAAACATCTGGTGCAGCTTCAAAATAGACCTTAGGTATATTCTTTTGGGATTTCAATAGCCTCAATTATCTGTGTTCTGGAATGGTTCCTTATGAAAGTTGTGGCCGTTATGAATGCTTGGCTGGGTTTCAAAATGTCCAGGACAACTTTTCAGAGCAGGTGGCTGTATATACATTTTGATTGACCATTTTAAAAGGTTATTAAAGGATTAGCTATCTTTGGTGTGGGAAATGTATGTTTGTTTGTTTTTACAACAGACTGGCCATTTGAGGGAATCTATTTTTTTATTTGTTTTTAATTTCCATTTCTAAGACATCCTAAGGTCTTTCCATAGTGGGTACTAGTAGAGTGGCTATGGAGTATGCATGGGTAACAAGGAGGATGTGTGGAGGTATGAGGGAATATGGGGGTTCATGGCAGTATGAGAGGGCATGGGGATATGAGAGGGCATGGGGATATGAGGGGGCATGGAGGAGACATAGAGGCATGAGAGTGCAAGGAGGGCATGGGGCTATGAGCAGTATGAGGAGGACATGAGAGTATGAGGTGGTGTGGAGGGGACATGGGGGGATATGAGGAGACATGGAGGGGGTATAGAGATATATGGGGGCATGGGGATATGTGGGGGCATGGAGAGGGCTTGTCAGGCAGTGGGGTGATGGGTGAGGTTTTGAGAGCCTGGCATTCATCATTAAAACTGGGCTGATGTCCCAGTAAATGGAGGCAGGTCTCTAGCCTGCCAGCCCGGCCATCCATCTGCCTCTGCTGCTGCCTTGAGCCTGCCTCTGAAGGTGTCTGGCCCAACTCCAGCCTGCCCCTGACTCCCCAGGACAAAAATGTGGTGGTGTGGGTGGGGGCCCTTTTAAAGAAGATGGGTCTGCCAGGTTGGGAAGTTTCCTCACTTGACCTTCTTGCCTGGTGCATGAAAGTCTGGCCCATTATCCTTTGTTTTCCCAATCCATAAGGGCAACAGGAAAGGGCTCAGAAAATTTATACTACAGATAACATTTGTGTGATATGGCACCACACTTACTATCAACTGAATAGTCGACACTTTAATCTTCAGACAGAACAATAATGGCCCATATTTTACGATAGTAATGATGATGAAATTGCCAATTTTTGCCACTATTACTCTGTGAAACTTCTGGCATCTACATACGTGCAGTTAAATATGGAAATCAAGTAATTGCTGTCAGTGATTCCCTGCTTCTCCACAGATACTGTATCTGTGGAGAAGCAGGGAATCACTGACAGCAATTACTTGATTTCCATATTTAACTGCACGTGAAAGTCGTTAAAGTCTTCGCGAATGAAAATCTTAGAAATCGCTTGAAATCATGTGAACTTTCGCTTTTTACACAACTAGTCTCATTGTAAATACCCTTGAAAAAGTTACGCCTTAGTGAATGCAATGTAAATGAGTTTTAATAAGTCAGTGTTACTTCTGAACAACCTCTCTGGCTCAAAAAAGCTATTTAAATATTTGTGGAATACCAAATCTCTCCACTATGATAAAAATACCATAGATCTTTAAAATAATATACATAATTTGTTTTAAGTTTGTTTGTGATAGTTCTCCTATCTTAATTCTGTGCTTATCTTGCAATCTTTATTTCGCTCTCAAATGGTTAATAATTGAGTAATAATCAGTGCTCTTCACTTCCTGGTTTACTGTCTGTGAGAATCCTTCAATGTGATTGCCTGCTTAGCCTGCTTGGTGACCTCATTGTTGAATCACAGAATCACAGAATCATACAGTGCAGAAGAGGCCCTTGGGCCCATCGAGTCTGCACTAACACACCTGACCTACCTACGTAATCCCATTTACCAGCACTTGGCCCATAGCCTTGAATGTATGACGTGCCAAGTGCTCATCCAGGTACTTTTTAAAGGATGTGAGGCAACCCGCCTCCACCACCCTCCCAGGCAGCACATTCCAGACCTTTGGGTAAAAAAGTTTTTCCTCACATCCCCCCTAAACCTCCTACCCCTCACCTTGAACTTATGTCTCCTCGTGACTGACCCTTCAACTAAGGGGAATAGCTGCTCCCTATCCACCCTGTCCATGCCCCTCATAATCTTGTACACCTCAATCAGGTCGCCCCTCAGTCTTCTCTGCTCCAACGAAAACAACCCAAGTCTATCCAACATCTCTTCATAACTTAAATGTTTCATCCCAGGCAACATCCTGGTGAATCTCCTCTGCACCCCCTCCAGTGCAATCATATCCTTCCTATAATGTGGCGACCAGAGCTGCGCACAGTACTCCAGCTGTGGCCTCACCAAGGTTCTATACAACCCCAATATGACCTCCCTACTTTTGTAATCTATGCCTCGATTGATAAAGGCAAGTGTCCCATATGCCTTTTTCACCACCCCATTAACATGCCCCTCCACCTTCTGAGATCTATGGACACACACGCCAAGGCCCCTTTGTTCCTCAGAACTTCCTAGTGTCATGCTGTTCATTGAATACTTACTTGTCAAATTACTCCTTCCAAAGTTGAGGTCCCTTTGAACCAAAAGTGGAAAAAGTGAAATTGCCAGATCTTTGTGGGCAGCTTTCTTCTAGGCCAGTGATGAGTAACATCACTTTACCACTGACTGTAAAACCTGGGTCAATATTAGTTATGTGTGAATTCAACAGCAAATATCAGGCCATCTAAATTCTAGATAGTAAATACTGGAAATGAATGATTATTATCCAACAGATAGGTTAATGTTTCAGGTTCTTACATCCAAACCATTAGTTTATTTAAGTCCCCAAATACAATGTAAGTAAAGTTAAAATAGAAAATGCTGGAAATGCAGTGGAACTCAATCAGCATCTGAAATAATTAAATGTTTTGGGCATAACCATACATCAGAGCTCTTAGGCTGTATATGCAGATCAGATAAATACTCTGTAAAGGACAGATCCAAATTGGACTTCAAAATAATTCTTTTCAAGGGCTGTTGTAATCAGAATTAATTAACGTGGGTGGCTCAATGATACAGGCTGAGATGCTGAGCTATTTTATTTTCATTATACTCTATTGGCTGTTTTCTTATTAAAACTTTAACTATTGGAATTTTTTTTTTCAAATTATGCATTTTCCTCCATTTTATCCATGTTATTAAAATTATAACCCTTTACAATGTACGTTTTTTTTATATTCATTCACGGAATGTGGGCTTCGCTGGCTGGGCCAGCATTTACTGCCCATCCCAAATTGCCCTTGAGAAGGTGGTGATGAGCTGCCTTCTTGAACCGCTGCAGTCTATGTGGTGTAGGTACACCCACAGTGCTGTTAGGAAGTGAGTTCCAGGATTTTGACCCAGCGACAGTGATGGAACGGCGATACATTTCCAAGTCAGGATTGTGAGTGACTTGGAGGTGAACTTCCAGGTGTTGGTGTTTCCAACTATCTACTGCCCTTGTTGTTCTAGATGGTAGTGGTCGTGGGTTTGGAAGGTGCTGTCGAAGGAGCCTTGGTGAATTCCTGCAGTGCATCTTGTAGATGGTACACACTGCAGCTACTGTGCGTCAGTGGTGGAGGGAGTGAATGTTTGAGGATGTAACTTGCAATCAGATCATTGGCCTGAAGTTTTTGGATGGCAGGGTTTCCCTTCCCACCATCCGAAGAGTCAGCGGAGAACACATCCCCGCTGACTCTGAGTGTCCTGCAGCCATTTCATGCCGGAATAAGTGTCAATTGGCTGCAGCAGGGCTCCTGCCCATTACTCAGGTGGAAGTCCTGCCTTAGAGAGCTACCAGCCAATCTGATTGGCTGGCAGCTCTCCAGTCCCTGCAGAGACCACAGCTGCAGTGGACTAAAGAGGAACTTCAGGAAGAAGCCTGAGCCTAAATCCCGGGACCGGAGGACAAGGTAAGTTTAAGGGGTTCCAGGGCGGGGAGGGTAGGGGAAGCCTGTGGGGGTGCCTGTGGGGGTGATTTGTGGTGTTGAGGTATTGAGGGAAAGGCTGGGGTGGGGGGAAGAGGCGGAGGGAGGGAGGGGGCAGCAGTCAGAAGGGGACGTCCCACCTTCCCACCTGAGATCTAAGCGTGTACTTTTTTGGGCTCCCCCATGCCAGGTGAATCCTCCCATCAGCCTAAAAATTGTGACTGGGTGGGAAACAGCCCTTAATTGGCCACTCAAGGGTCTCAATTAAGCCAAGGGCAGGCATCCTGACTGAGGCCTTTCCAGCCCCTGTGTAAAATCCCTGTGTGGTCAGGGTGGGCAGGAACCCAGAGGGAATCCTATTCCATTTCACACTCCCCACTGCCTAAGAACTCACTGGCAGAGGAGCATGAAATTCAGGCCACCATCTTACACATTGAATCACTGCGGAAACAGCACAAATTGGAACGTGATTGGACACATGAGGCTCTTTGAGTAAATTTACTGATCATGTCTTTCAGAGGCAGCCATAGGTCAGATACAGAATACCATACTGTTGCATGATTCTCCCATCAAAGCTGACTCAGGAGCATCCTACTGAGATAGATCATCAGTAAAGATGTCCTTTTGTGTGTGGCATCGTGCACTGAGAACCAGCTGTGGGAGAAGACCAGGTGGGGCAGGTAGGACCGCTTTCATTAACAGACACTTTACTTTCCATTTGCCACTGCTCTACTTTTGAGTGCAAAGGCACCATTGAAAATTACTTTGGGCATTGCAACATTTTAGCTTTCATGCCTCTCATTATGTGTGTGAGCTGTTTGGAATAAATAAAATAAATGGACAGAAGAACTAGAGGGGGAATGAGGAGAAATTTCTCCACACAGAGGGTTGCTAAGATTTGGAGCACACTACTTGAAAAGTGGCATCAGATTCCAGGGGACCTTCTAAAAAATAATTTGACGTGCACTTGATGAGGAGAGACAGTGCATGCATGACGGGCTGAATGGCCTCCTTCTATGCTGTAAGATTCTGATTAGGAAGTCTAAAACACAAACTGTTGCAAAGGTCAAACACAATGGTAATCAATGCAACTGACTATGGTTAGGTTCAATAAAATTTATCTGGAACTCTACACATATACATGTGAAGGTTGTTAATGTTGAATTTGTGCAACAGTAGAATATATGCTTAAATTGGTAATTGAGCACAGCTGTCCCCAATTGGAAAAGGATTAAGGAATCATTGCAAGTAAGCATTGCATATAAGCCAGTTCACTCTGGATGCTGAGGACGAACTGGGAGACTTTGTGACTTAACTTTGTTGTCTTGGAAATAAACCTGTGTTTTAAGGTACAAGGTAGTTTCAGACTCATTTTTTCCTCAACATACAATTATTGGAGTTAACAGAGGTTTTCTATATAATGAGGAAAGGCTGAACAGACTGGAGCATGTTTCTCTGGAAGAAAAGGCTGGGGGGGTGGGATAAGAGAGGCCCTTAAAATTATAATGGATTTCATTGGGTAGATGCGGTGAAGATGTTTTCACTTGTCTGGGAGACCGAAACCAGGGGTCATAACTATGATAGCCACCAATGAATCCAATAGGTAATTCAGGAGAAACTTCCTTTACTCATTATAAGTGTGTTAAGAATGGGGGACTCTTCAAAACAAGGAGTAGATTAGGCAAAATGCATAGGTCCATTTTAAGAGGAAGATAGGTAAGTACTTGAGGGGGAAAATAATAGAAGATTATGCTGATAGAATTAGATGAAGGGGATGGGAGGAGCCTCATGCGGAACATAACTGGCGTAGACCTGTTGGGCTGAATGACCTGTTTCTGCACTGCAAATTCTTTGTAAATCTATTTAATGTAATTCTGATATGTCCTGTGGATTGTTTTTAGAAGGGGCAGAATAGGATGGTTGGGAAGAGATAATGTGTTGTTCATAATGCGCCATAGCTTGGGAGGCTGTAAGTGTGAGGGACCAAGTGGCATCAAAGTTCAATACAGTGGTTGGCTCTGGCAAGCATAAACAGAACCCTAAGATAAAAACAAAAAGCTAAAAGCTACTGCGGATGCTGGAAATCCAAAACAAGAACAGAATTACCTGGAAAAACTCAGCAGGTCTGGCAGTATCGGTGGAGAAGAAATCAGTTAACGTTTCGAGTCTTCATGACCCTTCGGGATGAAGACTCGAAACGTTAACTGATTTCTTCTCCACCGATGCTGCCAGACCTGCTGAGTTTTTCCAGGTAATTCTGTTTTTGTTTTATAAACAGAGCCCTTACTGTTGTGGGAATGGTTTCCAACAGTGCATGTGGTTTTGGGATGTGAAGATTTTTTTTGAATATATCCAGATATTATGGTCTTCTGTGAATAAATGGATGTCAGAATAAAGGGAGGGAGATTTCCTAAGGTACCAATGCAACTGCCTGACATGCTTTCTCTGAAATATTCAGCAGGTCAGGCAGCATCTATGGAGAAAAACAGAGTTAACGTTTCAGGTTGATGACCTTCCATCAGAACTCTGATCCTCCTCCTACACAGCCTGCAAAATCAAAGTGATGCACAGTAGTATAGAAATTGAAATGTAGATATAGAAATCACAAAAAGATGTGTCTTTTTGAGAATAGGCATGGATAGCAGATAGGGACGTAGCTTTAAGTTTTCAGTAAGTTCATTTCTTGCAAAGCAGCTGAACAGGTTTTCAGGTAAAAAGCTGAACAGTAAATCACAATAATAACACTCTCAGCTGCTGTTGTCACCAATCAGCCCCTTTAGGGTGAAGAGCCAAACGTGGAGGGAAGGCTTTCCTTTTATGAATGCTAAGAACCTAGAGCACTATTCAAATACTCCAAGCATATTATGGAGCCATTCCCTTTTACATCAAATCTTGGCCAGTAATTAGCCTGTCAAATGGTAATGTACAGACTCTGCCCAAAGGCATGTCAGGGTTGCATTATGACACACACCGTATGTTGAGTGCTTGGGCAACCACATAATATGGGCAGTAATGTCCAATGTACAGCTGTGCTATAGGCACCAGAGATTACCTTGTCAGCTTCATAGTCCTTTAGCCTTGGGAACATGGACTGGAAACCAGCCCAGTCTCTCTGCAGACTTCCAAACATTCTGTGTGAAGTTAGGTTGTTCTGTAGGCAAAAATTCACAGCACAAACTGTTTTGCATTATAGTTGCACAAGAAACTTTGATTAAGTTGGCAATCTCATTCTGGGAAAGCATAATGGAAATAGCTCTCGCTGCTGTATTAGGGAATGCTCTTCAGAGGCTGTGGTTCATACATGGGCCAAAGAAGGTGTTTTACAATCAACATCTGGCAAAGCTCTATGCTTGACCTAGGAATGCTTGACACAACGCTGACTCCCAAACTAGAAGTCTTTCTTTCTCCAGGACTGACATTAATGAATACAAACAAACATAATTATAAATTGAATGTGCAAGGTTGTATTTGGCTTACATCTGGATTTGATTGGAAGAATAGATTTTTCAGTAATTTCAAAAACATTTTTATTGTAATTGAAACTTAACTGAGAGTTTTTCATTTTGCCAAAAGCAAGACAGTATAAATTGCAGTTCAGAAAATGACTTAAAAGTAGAATACCACTCTGCAAAACAAATCCTGACACATTCAATATACTGATATAACAGATAGCAATGGGAGGTCCATTGACATAAAGTGACTCAGAGAAGCAAGGTCATCCCCAATTGCAAGACCATAATGGAGTCAAAGCCTAGATATTGTTAACTTTATTCTTAAATGAGATAGGATCCCAAGTTTTTTAAAGTTTTAAAGTACTCACTTTTAATTTTGTAAAATGCTAGCAGTCTTCCCAGTGAAATAGCTGGAAACCTGAAAGATCTGCTTCATTACTGCTTTCAATATTATGACAATATTTTCATTGCACTTCTAGGAGAAGCAGCCAGTAAATAATTGGTTAATGTTTTTGTGTGTGAGCCATTGGTAATAGCTGTTAATAGAACATCTTGAACAGAAAGTTTGTTTCTCTCTTCAACATAACTGAACTTTCCAGGTCTGCTTTCTTACTGGCTGTGTAGCAGCTATCACTCTGTCTACTTTACCTCCTCAATAGTTATATATTTGTGATAAGGATTTTCTTCTTTATGATTACCATACTGAACATAGCAGGCATATTTGCTTTAATATAAAACGAAACCAAAGCTACAAATTGTGCTGCACATGCAACCATTGTAAAGTGAATAGAATTATATAACTTGTGGGTTTTAGAATTGGCCTTGGCAAGTTACACTAATAAATGTCTATTACGTGGTGTTGGATGATAAAGGCACATTAGATTAATGTACATGATCCTACCTAAGCAACATATAACTCAGATTAAAATTGTTCCTAAATGTTACTATAACCAACACTACCTGTACCCAAGACTTAAACCTAAAACGCATGGGCAGACTCAAAATAGTTAAGCCAATTTTTTTTTCATTTTGTGGTGTTAGTTCAGGCCCAACAGTTGCTTGACCTGCTGATCTGCCAGGAACATTTACAATTAGCGTTCATTGTTTTTAAAATTCTCAAATGAAACACTTAAATTCCCTGCACTGCTTCCATCGACACTGTGCACTCTGAGCAGAATGTTTATTTTAACAAATCACCAAAACCATTGGGAACCATGGGGAGGCCTGCTCACGTAAACTGACACTGTGACACCACAATTCCCCACCGCCCTTCGTCTCAACTCTCATCAGCCCAGCCCAGCCCCTTCTGGTGCTGGAAGGCTAAGTTGAAGGGAAACTTAAACACAAGTTTACAAATGCAAATTTCTAGCATGCATGCATGTGTGCAGATATTCTAAAATATCTTTCTACTTTTGTTTTGCCAAGGTTGTAGAAGCAAACTAAAGGAGCAGATAGAGAGAAATAACATCAGATGTTAAACTCCTTCAAGGTGAAACATTTGCTGTTTGCCAGGGTAAGGAGGACCATTTGCACCAGGAGTTCTGAATCCATTCCTTGGGTCAAGATAGGGTTAGAACTGAAACTGTTTCTTAAAATAAATAAATTCTCTTGGATACTTAACAGTGCTTGCCATTCACCTCCAAGAAGAGAGAAAAAGTGACAGCTCCAGCAGCTGTAAACCTGGGAATGGAGCTAGGATATAAAGAAAAGGTGGTGTTTGCACAGGAAGCCTTGCTTGTGTAAGGCCCCTGTGAGATAATCCATGTGCTTACGCTGCTGAGGACATAGTCACACACACTGGAATTTCACACAATAATGGGACAATGCTGAACAGCAAGAAGGAGGGAAAGGTAAACAGTCAATGTCAGTTCAGCATCATTCTTTGAAATTATACATGGCATTCACCTGATCCTGTTGACACTTAACCTCTGTTAGCAGCCCTCAATCCACCACCCACATCCCCACTACCACTATACCAGCATGAAGTTACACTGAGTAGTCAGCTGTGTTGCACAGCTTTGAAGAATTTCTATCATGCATGAATTTCTGATTATTACTGCATCTCAACCCAGAGACGCAAGTAACTGGAGCAGGTGGGGGGAAGGGGGCAAATCTATTATGTAACTTCAAAGATGATGGCACTTTGAGTACAAATGATGACACACATTGGGAGTACCTATAGTGCACTCATGCAGTTTAATGCTGTGGGAGAGAAGTTAACAAGCACGAAATGGACAGAATTTGATGTGAGTAATAACACAGGCAGCAGAGTGTTATGGACAGGAGAGAGGGGAAAAACTGAACTCCTTTATTCTCTCACCATCTGTCTATAAGCAGAGGTATTTTTTTTGTTTTAAAAATAGGCTGTGGTGCTTATTCCAAAAAGCCTTTGATTTTTAAAGAGACCCTCAGCAAACTCTCTTATGATTAAATTGGAAGTTTAGTTTATTCAGACATTCAAAACTGGCAGAGGGGGATGATCGCAACTTCACACATACGCGCACATGCACACACACATACACACACACACACGTATATAGTAAAGGAATGGGAAAGAGGGGTTTTACAACTATGAATAACTTAACAGTAAAAAGAACCACAGGAGTAGTTGTCAGTTTATGTGATTTCCAAAGTCCAGGAAGTCCAAATTTAGAGGGGGTTTCTTCTTGGAGAAGTTGCAGTTCAGATGGGCTCCTGGTTGAAAGAGGAAGTACAGAATTCCTTTAAGGTGATGGGACTACAGTGAGATGAGGTTGATATTCAGAGACTTGGTCTGCTTGATAGGTGGTGGCCAGTGGCTTCCAGATAAATAGGCTTCGAGGAAGGCTTATTGCAGGCTGCTATTGAATGTTTGCAGGTTGGAGATAAATCAGCCAATGGACTGTTTCTGGGTTCTCAACTGTACATAGAGACTTCAAAATGTTCACTCGAGTCATGTGACCTCCTTTACAATGAATTCATAAAGTGATGCTTATCTCACCTCATCTCTCATCTTATCTGGTGGATCTGGCTTTTGTCTGGTGTCTTATAATGTCCCAATCAAAACACTCTGAAAGACCCATTATCTATATTGATGGCCCTGTTCCTGGTAGCTATTGTTTCGATAGATCCTCAGACTCCGCTAATAGTTAAACCTAGAGGTAACAAAGGCATGTATTAAAATTTCAGCTGCAGAAGAGCTGAGGCGGTAGGTTGTTGGGGGCATGCGGGGAGTGGGAGAGGAGTTTCATGATGTTACAGAGATTAAAATAGTTGGTCTCAGTGATGGTGCAGATATTTGGTCAGGAGCTCACCTCAGTGTTGAATATGACATCAAGATTGTGAATAGTCTGATTAAACCTCAGACAGGCAGAGAGGTGAAGTTGGTGACTAGGGAATGGAGTTTCTGATGGGGGCCAAAAGTAATACATAATTGGAGGAAATTTCTGCTCATCCAGTGCTGGATGTGGGACAAGCAGACTGACAATTTAGCAACAATGAAGAAGCTGGAAAAGGTGGTGGTGAGTGAGGGAGAGCAGGGTGTTATAAGCGTACATGTGAAAACTAATGCTAAACTTTCAAGATTAAGCACATGAGATTTCGATGAGAGATCGAGAAACATCTTTACACAGTTGTGAGGCTGTGGAATTCACTTTCAGGACTGGTGATTGAGGCTAAACCTATAGATTGAGGATATAATCTTGCTCCCAGCCAGGAAACCAGTGGGACACCTACTCGGGAGTTACAGTGGGGGGCCTATTTTAATGCCTGGGCCTCAGTAACCGCTTTTTATCAACTGTCTGCCCTCCTGAAATGGATGCCTCCAGAGCCAGGACACTGACTTTAGAGTTGGGAAGACTGGGCAGCCTGGATGTCAGACTGATAGTCAAGCAAATTGTAGGGATTAGGGAAGGGATTTTGGGTGGAAGGAGTGTGAGAGCCTGGGGCCCGAAATTTCTTCATGTGGCTCAGAGGAACTCTCCTACTGTTCCTGCCTCTACAAAGTTAAGTTTTAATCTTACGGGCACCTGCTGGTTCCCCACCAGGTTTTACTGAGTGGAGCCTCCAGCAATGAAACTCTTCTCAGTGGGCAGTTAAGATTACATCTGAGTCCCATCTCAGTGACAAGAGTCAATTTGCAGGCTATTATCAGATTCCTGCCTGAGGACTTAAAGGCCCATGGCAACTGTAGCAAGGCGCCTTGGTTTGGGAAGCGCGATTGGATTTAGAATTTTGCTTCTCCTGGTGGAGGGAGTTAAATTGCTCCTGGTGTCAACATCCAGGATTTGTTTGAGTAAGCGGATGAAGAAAAAGGCACTGAAGGAAGATGGAGACCGGGTGGGTAAATGTGATTAAGATTAATTGCTCCCAAAGAGGGTAAATGTTGATACAGATTTGTTGTAACCTCAGCACATTTCTATGCATTTCTAGGTCCTCCTTTGTGTGGATGACTGGTATGTTCTGACAGCCCAGCAATAATAAGTTGAAGAGTTTCATTTTATTAACTCCCCCAGAAAATATTAAATCATCTAATATTAAATCATCTAACCTAAAAATTGGCTTTGTTTGTGAAACTCTGCTCAAACATTCAGGCCTAATAAACTTTAATAGACTACTGTCCTCATTTAATGTCAGATTGACAGATGCTTAATGCTTTGTGAATGTGTTCAGCATTCAATGCTATACCTCTGTCTGAGGAAAACAATACTTTTTAGCCCGTAGATCAACCTATTTATATTCAAATACAGTGTCATATATGTGCAAAGCTTTAACAGCATTATTTTTCAGGGCACAATGTGTAGAACAAGATTGTGATGGATTGGAGACCTATGTTGTTTTGAATCAAAAATGAATCTATGGACTCAAACACGCACAAGTTTTTAATCCCATTGGAAATAGTTGGGATTGCCAGCTGGTAACCTCGCCTTCCCACAGAGGGCTGAATTTCCCCCCTGTCGGTGGGGGGAAGTTGATGGGCCGGCGCGTATGGGCGCGCTTCCGATTGGCGCCCCCGATTGGAGGTGCGCCGCCATTTTAAGTGGGTGGGCCAATTAAGGTCCGCCCAGCGTGACGTCCGCACAGGAGTGCCATGTGCTCCCTGTGCAGGCGGTGGGGGGGGGGGGGAATTCCCAAAATCAAGAGTGCGCTCTTTTGCGCATGCGCACGAAAGAGCACACTCATCTCCCTGAGGCTGCAGTCAGCCTCAGGGAGATTGACTGTAAATGTAAAAAAGACAAAAATAGAAAAATAAAATTTCCCTTGCGTGTTCCCTCATGTGGCAATGTCACATGAGTTGAGACATGTCCATAATTTTTACAAAACCTTTATTAAAATGTTTTAATGCCTACATGAAACCTCATCCCGTCTGTGGATGAGGTTTCATGTTTTTTTCTAATTACCTTAAGGTTGGACGGGCAGCTCCTTTAATTACTCAATTGACCCTGTTAATGGCCTCAATTGACAGGCCGGCAGGTGCACAGCTGATTTTGCTGCGCCCCCCCCTTCCTGAAAATTTAAATCGGGGTTCTCCCCGACCTTGTCGCACGTTATTTTACGCATCGGCGAGCGGGCCCCGCCCCCACTCTCTGGCTCATAAAATTCTGCCCATAAAGCTGTCAGGTGCAACTCAACTATGGGCACATTTCGAGTGCTCACCAGAACCAGGGGCGATGAGGGACAGTTGAAGCAGTGAGGCCCAGGCACTGTCTTAGACCTCAGCAATCCTAGCCCCAGCAGGAAAATGTGACAGTTTCCATCATAAGGAGCCAAGGCCGGGACCTCAGGTGCACCCCCTCCCCACCCCCCGACACCCCAACCCTTACTTTATCCTACCGTTCACCTGCTATATCGGGTGTAGATGGTGATTGGCAGATCTATGCCGAGGGTTTCCTCCCAAAATAATACATGTTGGAGTCTTTTCCCAGTCCAACAGGTCCTTTATATAGATTAAGGTTAATGATGGATTTCATGGAAGTTTGATCACATGTGAAACCTCGCATGATGGACATCAGCCCAAATTAAATAATAACCACATAAAGATGCCAGAAGTTTGATATGTTTTATTATTTTCAAACAAGAACTGTGAGATAGATATCTTTCTGCAATTTAATGAAACCTGTTGTGTTTGCTCTTGTTTTTGTATAATTTTACTCCTAAATAAACATCATTTATACCTTTAGCCTGAGATATATTTAGGCAAAAAAAATTACAGCTGAAATATCCCAGTATAATTGCCAACATCTGCCAGACTGTGACTTCTAGCAATGACTGGTGAGAGCATACCCAGAATACAATGTACGGTTTTGGCCACCTTTCTTGAGGAGGGGTCTACTTGCATTGGAAACAGTTCAGGGAATGTTCACTGGGCTACTTCCTGTGATGAAGGGTTTGGCTTAGAGGGGAGTTTGGGTCTATACTCATTGGAGATTAGAAGAATGGCAGCTGATCTTAGCGAAAGATATAAGATTCTGAGGGGGCTTGACTGGGTGGATGCTGAGATGATGTTTCTGCTCCTGGGGGAAATTTAGAACTAGAGGACACAGTTCTAAAATAAGGGCCTCCCATTTAAGATAGAGATGAGGAGGAATTTCCTCTTTCAGAGGGTTGTTAGTCTTTGGAATTCTCTTCCAAACAGAGTTGTGGAGGCTGGGTCGTTGAATATATTCAAGGCTGAGTTAAGCAAATTCTTGATCTACGAGGGATTCTGTTATGTTCTACTGTGGGGTCGCTTTGCTATTGGTGGGTGAGCTGATAACAATATACTGCAGATGCAGAGTGCAATATGAAATGAAGCACATGTTATTTATTAACACAGACAACAGAGCATTAACATAGTGTGTGCTTCCCTAACCAGACCCTACTCTAGACTAACTCTTAACATTGTAGCCCGTGCTACACAGCAATTGGGTCATACAGTCACGTGGTCAGTCTGCTCACATTCTCTTAAAGGTGTATTGCACCTCAGGTTACCACAGAGTCAAAGGTTTTGGAGGGGCGGCAGGCAGGAAAATGATGTTAAGGCCACAATCAGATCAGCCATACTCATACTGAATGGCAGAGTAGGTTCAAGGGACCAAATGGCCTCCTTCTGCTCCTATATCTTACCTTAAGTAAAATTTGGGGGATATGATGGCCTTGTGGTAATGTCACTGGACTAGTAATCCAGAGGCCTAGGCTAATGCTTTGGGGGCATGGGTTCAAATCCCACTATAGCAGCTGGCGAAATTTAAATTCAATTCACACACAAACACACACACACACTCACACTCTCCCCTCTTTCGCACTCACACTCTTCCCTTCACACACACTCATATTCTCCCTTCCCACACACTCACATTCTCCCATCAATCTTACATGCTGGTGGGGCCTGTTCTTGTTCTGAGGCTCGCTGTCACTCAGAGGCCTGCTCCCCTTCTCTCTCTTGCTCTGAGGCCCACTCTCCCTCTCACTCTCACTCCAAGGCCCACTCTCCCACTCGCACCAAGGCCCACTCTCACACTCACTCTCGCTCCAAGGCCTGCTCTCCCTCTCACTCTGGCCCTGAGGCCTGTTCCCCCCTTGTTCTCACTCCGAGCCCCACTCTTCTTTTCACTCTCACTCTGGGGCCCACTCCCCCTCTCACTCTGGGGCCCGCTGTCCTTGCTGAGATGCCCACTCTCCCCCTGCTCTTGCTGAGATGCCCACTCTCCCACTTCCTCTGAGGCCCACTCTCCCTCTCCCACTCACTCTGAGGCCCACTCTCCCCCATGCTCTGAGGCCCATTCTCCCCCTCGCTCTGAGGCCCACTCTCCCTCTCCCCCTCGCTCCAAGGCCCGCTCTCCCCCTCGCTCCAAGGTCCACTCTCCCCCTTGCTTTGAGGCACGCTCTCCCCCTCACTCTGAGGCCCACTCTCCCCTTTGCTCTGAGGCGCGCTCTCTCCCTTGCTCTCACACTGGGCCCTGAAAGTTAATTAAAAACTCACCTTCCTACTGTTGTTGCTGTCCCTTTTATTCCATGAACTATGACTTTGATCACAAGTCTGTTGCGTGGCACTGTTTCAAGTGTCTTTTGGAAGTCCATGTACACCATATCAACAGCATTGCCCTCATCAACCCATTCTGTTACCTCATCAAAAAACTCCAGAAAGTTAGTTAAACACGATTTTGCCTTAAGAAACCCATACTGGCTTTCCTTAATTAACCCGCATTTGTCTGTGTGACTATTAATTTTGTTCCAGATTATTGTTACTAGAGGTTTCCCCACCACTGAAGTTAAACTGACTGGCCTGTGGTTGCTGGGCTTATTTTTACACCCTTTTTTGAACAAAGGTGTAATGTTTGCAATTCTTCAGTCCTCTGGCACCACCCTTGGGACTAAGGAAGACTGAAAAATTATGGCCAGTGCCTCTGCAATTTCCACTCTCACTTCCCTCAGTATCTTTCGATGCATCTCATCTGGTCCTGGTGCCCTATCAACTTCAAGTACAGGCAGTTATCCAATATCTCCCTCTTATCAATTGTAAACAATTCTAGTGTCTGAATTATCTCCTTTTTCACCATTGCCTGGGTAGCATCTGCTTCCTTAGTAAGACAGATGCAAAGTATTAGTTTAATTCCTCAGCTATGCCCTCTGCATCCATTGCCTTTTTGGTCCCTGATCAGCCATAATCCTCCTTTTGCCACCTTTTTACTATTATATGCCTGTAGAAGACATTAGGATTCCCTTTTGTGTACCAGTCTCTTTTCATACTCCTTCTTTGCTTCTCTTATTTGCTTTCCCACCTCCCCTCTGAACCTTCTACATTCAGCCTGGTTCTCAATTGTGTTTTCTACCTGTCACCTGTCATAAAAAGGTCAAAAGCTGTTGAAAACTTTGGAGGCTCAGGTTGTACCTAAGTCTGGACCCCAAGGCGAAGGGTGGATAGGCTGCCCAAGATTGAGCCAGTATGCCTGGTTCCATTCTGCCTACAAGCCTGCTACTCTTTTGCCAGATTGAGGGACCCCATTGGTGGAATGGGGGAAGAAATCTAGTCAGGCCGAAGAGGCAGCAATAGGCCTCACTGCTCCATTTTCCTGTCGTTCCCTTCACAATCCTGCCCGATTGGTGCAGAAAGCTGTATAAAGCTGCCCTACTGGGAGTAACAGTTATTACAAGCTAAAATGCTCAGGAGACTGAAAATAAAATTAAAGGTACACGCCTTACAAATATAAGATGGTAATTCAACCTCCTCTTTACATATACCTTTTCCTTTATCAAATTTGTATATTCTGCAAATGGAAATGATCTGATTTACATTGCTCCATAGGTTGATTCTGTTCTGATCAATCATCACTGAATAAAGAAACACTTTAATGGGTTATTGTATTTTGAATTATTAAAACTCTTTGAACCTTGATACTTGACCCTTTGTCAGAATTTAAGCAATGTTCTCTTCACTGATCCTTAGCATTGTTGACTGTTGTACACAAACTGAACGTTAGAACACCTGGACCTTTCCAAGTCTGAAAAGTTTTGATGTGTGAAAATAAAAAGCGTCAATGTCTTTGATGTCTCTGACCAGCAGCATCAGAGATCCTGGGCCCAATGCTAGTATCTCCTTTTGTTTGTGCACATACCTATTGTGAGGTTCAAAATGTGAAAGTGCTGATTGTTAAAAGAAAAACCTGGCAGAACATTATGATTCATAATCAAACCCATAACATATGGTTAGAGGTATGAATAAAATGCTCACACCTTAAGAACCAGACAATAGGATATTCTACAAACGATGGCAGGTCCAAATTAGCGATATTAGATTCCCTTCCATCTGTGACTTAATGGTTCTTAGGCCTAAATTTTCCGTTAGGTGAGCAGGCGGAGCTGAAGCTGACACAGGCAGCTGCGGACCAGATCGCCAGCGGCGATCGGGGCTGCGCCGCCATTTTGCACGGGTGGGCCAATTAAGGCCCACCCAGCGCATTTCCCACTTCCGTGGAGAGCGCGAGTCTTAAATTGGCGGTGGGCATGTACAGACCGTCAGGTCCAATGGCGACCTGGCAGCCTGTATTAAAGAAAGGCCAGGCAGCCTCCTTTAGGCTGTTCCCCCTGGCCAGCTACAGGTGGCACCACAGGGGGTCTGCACAGCAGGCCAATGTAGAGGGCAGGCCAGCGGAGGACGGCAGGCTGCAGGGTGTGGGCCAGGAGGAGGACAGGCTGCAGGGTAGGCCAGGGGGGCCAATGTGCCCCTCACTTTTCAGATGACTGCCTTGCTGTCCTTGTCAAGGAGGTGGCAGCACGGTGAGAGGTCCTGTTTCCCCAGGTTGTGAGGAGGAGGCCCCCCCACATGACAAAACGTGCCTGGGAGGTGGTGAGCTCCCGCGACGTGGTGCAGCGCACCTGGATCCAGTGTTGTAAGCGGTTCTCCCCCATGTGTTGGTCTTAGTCGCACAGGGCCAATGATCTGACAGATATAGTTGACTGTCTCCCTTGAGAGATGGAGTCTCCTTCGGCACTGCACCTCAGTCATATTGAGGTAGCTGCTTCGTTGCCTGTATACCCTGGCAGCAGGATAGTGACATCTTCTGCGGCCCCTTCCACCTTTGACTACCTCTTGGCCCTACGCCCCTTTTGCCTGTGCCTGGCTTCCCAAAGGTGGCTCCCCTGGAGGCTGATTGTCCACTCCTGGCCTCCTCCTTATTCTATCCCTCCCTTCCTCCTCAGAGGAGCTGCCTCCAATGGGGTTGTCAGAACCCATACCCAGGCTAAAGGGAGGCCTCCGGAAAGCTGCAGACCCGATAAAGATTCCTGACTGAAGACTGGTGAGCTGAAGGTTCAAAATACACAGAAAGCTGTTGGAACTCGTTCTGAACTGTTACAGATCACACAGGCAGGTTAAAGCACTTTCTACAATAAATACTTCACAGACCAGATTGACAATTCCACTGAGCCCTCATATCTTGCCTGTGGATGAGTTTTGTTAAAAAGTCGCTTACCCTCCTGCCCGTTGCGCTCGTGCGTCGAGCCAAAGATCGCACGGGCGCCTCAAAATCGGAGTTGATTGCCGAGTTAAGGGCCTTAACTAGCCTGTTAATTAATGGCGGGCGCGCGTCGCACTTCATCACGCTCCCGCTCAACTAAATATCGCGATGGCGCGCGGTGACGTGCAGGGCCCACCCCACCTCATGTCACCCTGAAAATTCCGGCCTTAGTGTCTTTGCCATTTCTCTCTTTTGTTAATTGCTCTTCACATCATCGAGGTTATTTTGACATTGTGCAACTTGAAAATGAGTGATAATGGGCTGAATTATCCCACAGGCAACAGGAACGGGGGCCATTTTTGGGTCCTGAGCCCATGCTTCTCAGGAATGCACTGGCCGACGTAATTTTACAGGGAGGTGGCCTCCATATTTGCCATCCAGCCCATAATCACCCATGTACGTGCCAGTATGCTTGGTCTCATTCAGTATACAAGCCTGCCGCTCTTCTGACATTTGTGAACAGCAGCAGTCCTGGTGCAACCGGGCTAGAGATTTAGGGCAATGAGGCAGCAGGAGGCCTCACAGCTCCATTTTCAAGTCATTTTCATCACAACTATATCTGACTGGCATAGCAAGCTTCATAACTCTGCCCTAACGGGAATAATGCGAGTGAAAATGCCCAGTAAAACAGAGTAATACTGAAAGTAAAATTAAAGGTACATACCTTACAGATGTAAAATGGTATTACAAACCCCTGTTTGCATGTACATTTTCCTTTATCAAATTTGAATATTCTGCAAATAGAAGTGATCTAATTTACATCATTCCACAAGGCCACCTGCGTGTTTTCCATCTAATTAAGGACAGTGGATGTCAAATGGACATGGGAGGGCCTGAAGGCACAGCCAACAACTCCACTGGGACAGGTAAGCCCTGCTCAAGCAGAGGGAGACCAATTGGGTTCTGCAAGATGGCGACATTCATCTCAAGGTCTAAACAACATAGGATAAACGGAGGCCCAGGATTGTCAGGGGCATCATTCTAGACTGGAAATACCTCCAGGCAAACGCATCTGGCCGCAGATGTGATGAACACTGCCTTTCTGATCCTTTATAAAGGCGTGTGCACCAGGCTGTGAGGGCGCTTTGACCTCCTGCCATACAGCCTCCTTTGAAAGGCTGCTGACCTCCAGACACGGCAGGGGCCCCATGCAGAGCCAGGAAACTTGCCACCATCTTTGAAAATTATTGGTTCTTGAGGCCATAACAATCTTAATTTCCTGCCTGCCTCTGGCACGTGTGTTGCCAATTCCACCCACAGCCTATCCTGGGAAAGTTGTGTGGAGGCGGGACCATGTAGGGGAGCCATCCTGATGAGGTTTTCCCCTACTTTCCCAGCCAACCCACCTACCGTCACCTACTCCAAAGCTGCCTCCATTTCAAATTCCCCCCAATGAGGTGACCTCTTACCGCAGACCTTTTGGAGCAGTGGTGTTCTGCCTGACATAGCCAAAGATCTGAAATTGTGCTTGGAAGGTGAAGCTTGAGGTCAGACTCAGAGATCCAGGGGAAAGAAATCTTGCAAGGCAATATTGAAACCCTGGAAGTGGATCCCTGTTGAAGCCATTCGAGTGAGAGCGGCTTTTGATGAGAATTCCAAGGTGAGATCTTCAAAGGTGGAGATTGGAAACACTCGTTAGAGAGACAAATTTTCCATGAGACTGGTTTGGCCCACAGTGTGACAAACTTCGGGATGGGTTGTTGAGAAATTCATGGAATCTGCTTTGCTTGCATCTGTCATTTACTTTGGAATGTGTTGTGTCTGACCACAGTTCGCCTATTAATTAACATGTATTTCAAACTTACCCTGAATATTACAGTGCAAGGTGGATATGGTAAATTGCTTTTCCTTTCATAATTTGTATGTGCCTGTAAAGATATAGCTGAGGTAAAGGAATAGTGTGATTTGAATCATTTTCTTGTATTGGTATTGATTCTTTCTAACCTTTTTGTCTGGTATAATATAGTTCATTTTTCTTATTTGACAAATGTTTTATTCTTTGTGTGGACAGTTCATCAGCAGATTCCTGTGAATTTGTTTTCTAAAAAAATAAATAAAAGTTAGGATCTACCAAGCCGGGTTTCACTATGTATTAACAGTATTAACATCAGCTGGGATTGCAACAAGGCTCCAATATTTACAGGGAGGTGGCAAGGGTACGATGAAGCCAAAAATGCACAAAAGTATCTGGAAAGGCCAGAAGTGCAAAGGCCCTGTCAAATTTAATGATGTGGCTGCATTGCTTGTGTTGTTGGCATGCAAGTAGCCCTGTGTTATAGCTACACCAGGTTGACACCTAATTTTTAGGTATGCCTGGTGCGGCTCCTGGCATGCCCTCCTGCACTCAAATTTAATGATGTGGCCGCATTTATATAAGTAGCCTCACCTCCCACCCAGCAACTGGCTAAACAGACAGCCTGACTGAAGGTTGGAAGGAACACTGGCAGCAAAAGACTGCAGCCAGGGACTGTTATGGATGATCCCCCATTATCAGCTGGGGAGGAAGATCAACAACTGGGACATTGGACGCAGGGAGATCCACACTGGTAAGGAAGTCAACATCAGATGGGAGGGAAGGCCCACCATTGGAAAGGCTTGGGGTGGGGGTGGGGTTTGGAGGTGGGGAGTGTGGGGAGGTGAGGGATTGAACCGCAGGAGGCTGGCGTTTTCCTTAAGTGGCCGAACATTCTTGTTCCTGTTGAACCACAAAGAGTGTGGAAAGAACCATTTACCTTGGGGAGCCAACAACTCCCGTCTCTGTTTTCCTGCCAAGTTTCCCAATGAAAGTTCTCCACTGGTTGGAGTCATACTTAGCACAAAGGAAGATGGTTGTGGTTGTTGGAGGTCAATCAGCTCAGCTCCAGTACATCACTGGAGGAGTTCCTCAGGATAGTGTCCTCGGCCCAACCATCTTCAGTTGCTTCATCAATGACCTTCCTTCCATCATAAAGTCAGAAGTGGGGATGTTCGCTGATGATTGCATAATGTTCAGCATCATTTGCAACTCCTCAGATACTGAAGCAGTCTGTGTCCAAATGCAGCAAGACCTGAAAAATAACCAGGCTTGGGCTGACAAGTGGCAAGTAACATTCTCACCACACAAGTGTCAGGCAATGACCATCTCCAACAAGAGAGAATCCAACCATCGCCCTTTGATGTTCAAAGGGATGACCATCACTGAATCCTACATTATCAACATCCTGGGGATTACCATTGACCAGAAACTGAATTGGACTAGCCATATAAATACAGTGGCTACAAGAGCAGGTCAGAGGCTAGGAATAGTGCGACGAGTAACTCACCTCTTGAATCTCCAAAGCCTGTCCGCCATCTACAAGGCACAAGCTAGGAGTGTGATGGAATACTCCCCACTTGCCTGGATGAGTGCAGCTCCAACAACACTCAAGAAGCTGGACATCGTCCAGGACAAAGCAGCCAGCTTGATTGGCACCACTTCCATAAACATTCACTCCCTCCACCACC
This sequence comes from Cetorhinus maximus, assembly GCF_964194155.1. Taxonomy (NCBI): domain Eukaryota; kingdom Metazoa; phylum Chordata; class Chondrichthyes; order Lamniformes; family Cetorhinidae; genus Cetorhinus; species Cetorhinus maximus. The sequence continues at coordinate 106,422,547 of NC_135889.1, read as the reverse complement.
GACACACAGTATCAGCAGTGTGTACCATCTACAATATGCATGGCAGAAATTCACCAAGGCTTCTTCAACAGCACCTTCCAAACCCATGACTATTACCATCTAGAAGGAGTAGATAGATAGACACACCACCACCTAGAAGTTTCCCTCCAAGTCACTCACCTGACTTGGAGATATACCGCCGTTCCTTCACTGTCACTGGGTCAAAATCCTGGAACTCCCTTCCTAACAGCACTGGGTGCACCTATACCACATGGACTGCAGCAATTCAAGAAGGCAGCTCACCACCACCTTCTTAAGGGCAACTAAGGATGAGCAATAAATGCTGGCCCAGCCAGCAAATCCCACATCCCATGAATGAATTTTAAAAATGAATGGGATCTCCTGCAGCATCAGTTAATTCCAAATCAGGCTCCCAATTGCACTGGAGGAGACCATCTGCAGTGGGGCACTCAGATACCCTGATATTTGCTGGTGTAAAAATGGAGATGTGTATGGCACATTGGGGTCAGGTTCCACCAATTTCACTTATTAACACACCTCACCCTATCCTCTGGCACCGGTAATGGTAGGGAGGAAGTTAATACTGGGGCCTTGGAGTATCTGCTACAGTGGAGATGCCCTCAGGCAGAAAGTACACCTGGAGATGTGTGAAGGGGCTTTTGAGAAAATATAGGCCTAAACATTCAGATATTCTCCTCCAGATTGGAAATTCAGGTGCAGCAGCAACACATACTGATCCCAATATTCCGGCCATCAACTTGGCTTTTATATCCGATTCTTCCCTTGAGAGAGAATCCAATGGAGTCTCTAAAAATTTGGCTGCATTGCATCTGACTCTTTCAGGAACCAAGGTTTCCTGAAAAACATCCCAGTACAATGAGATTCCCTGTGAAAACATCCTTTGTAAACTGCAATCCGTCAGTGTTCTCCAGGAAAGCTTTCATAAATTTATACTTGCTCTTCCACTGCTGACAAGTTTCTTCCTGCACTGGGAAGACAAGAACAAGCTGGACTCTGGACTTCCCATGTTACTGTTTTGTAATCAGCTGCAGCTTTTATTATATTGCAGTCCTGAACTCCCGACATTTAGTTTTTCCGCTACATAAACCTGCTGCACTGAGGAGTTCACCTCCGCCCACGTGCACAGGCTGCCTAGGGCATTTTGGCAAGTAAACAGGCACGAAGTACAGTTTCACGACTGTGTTAGAGTGTCACCCAGGAGAAGGAACACCTCTGCGTGTACATGCGTCGTGATATCATGATGTCACCACCAAAACATAGAGCTGGTGCACAAACAATGATTATCCCAGCTCCAACAAGTCTGGGTGCAGTCAGAAACACCCAGTAAAAATGGATCTTTCAACAAATTTGGCGAATTTAGTTTGCTATTGCCGCTGCATGCACAAGACCAGTGCTACAGCAGCTGGTGGTCAAAGAATACAAACAGCCCAACACTATTGAACTGTATTGAACTTAACAGCCCAACGAGTCCAGTGAACAACAACTTGGTGGGGATTTGAACTCTTGTTGCACTAGTGAGGAATCCATTGCCCTGCCAGCCTATATTCTAACAAACAATTCTAGTGAATGTAATAGTTCCTCTTTCCTTTTTGTTATTTGCTTCCTTTTCTTTCATTAGGTCTCCACCATACAAAGTACTAAGATGATCGAATGGGTAGGGGGTAAGAAGGGTATAAATAACTTCCCTTCAGGCTTTCAAAATTGGTTGTGGACTGGAATATAAACCTCCCTCATGATGCCACACGCTGGTAATAATAAGGCACTGCACCATTGTGTGACTGGTCCATCCCTGCCAACACCATTCCCCATTATTGAGTGCTTGTTGAGTATTGATTACCTGTGAAAGGATTACCAAGGAACAGTGATTTCCATAGTGTACCAAGGGCAAAGTCAATGGGGACAAAATTCAATAGGCACCCCAAAACAGGCGAGGGGATTGCAACGGGAGTTAACCTATGCCCGTTACTTCTAATTCAGGCAGCTTGTCAACTTTGTGCTGCCTACTAATTAACATGATTGCAGTGTGCAGCCAGCACTAAGCATGCCATTGAGTGGATGTACCCCTCAGTAGGGGGCCCACAATCATGAGAGCCTGGCATCAGTCAAGGCTATCCTGCACCTCTTAAAGGGGAGTGACGTAATGGCTGGAGCAGGTGGTGGAAGTCATTGTAAAGCTCATTCTAACATGGGAAATGTAATAATGCAAGACATGGGAGAGAGTGGGATGCAAGATTTTCCGACAATAGACTGGAAGACTTGGTTGAGGAAGCGCCGAGGAGGAGAGATGTGCTCTATCCTCTGGGGGCCAGGAGGACCTCCTCCAGAAACACTCAGAAGGCAGTAGGGGTAGATAGCTGTGGCAGTCAATGCCAGGATCTAGCCCCGAGGACCTGGAAGCAGTGCCACATAAAAAGTTTCAATCACCTCGAATGAGGGGTCAAGGTCAGTGAATGCATCTTCAAATCCAACTGCACAACTAGGTTGACAAGCTGCTCAATGTGCCACACCCCATCACTCCCTGACTATCAATTTCTCAATCGTTACTCATACCTAACACTCATACCTCCCCCTCACACACGTATCACTGCTGCAAGCCTCACATTCCACAGCTTGCACACAGTGCCAGCTATTCAGCCACCATAAGATCCAAATACCACATCATCCAAACGGATCACAAAACACTCACTGACACACTTCTCCATGTCTTGCAGGATAAGGTGGTGTGCAACTGGATGCAGCAGGGGCTAACCGGTGGGGACAGGCATGGCTATATGTTCTTATCCCCAGGGAGGAGATATTGCTCGCCATCATTGGAGTGGCCATTGCTGAGGCTTAAACCAATGTCTGGGCTCGAAACAATAGAAAATGATAATATCCTCATGCCTACTCCTCCTTTTACATCTCATTTTCCCCTCATTTCATACTCTGATTCAAAACTGCAGCTAATGTAAGCAGGTACCTGTTATTTTCTCCATACTCTCCCCTCATGACAATGCCACCCTTGTGCTTTTCTCCCCTCAGAAGCCCAAAAACTGTAACCTGGTCAGGCAGTGGTGGAAGAACAAAAGGTGGAAGAGCAGGAGGACACTCCAGATCAGGAATCACCACCACTCATTCTTACACACTTAACCACCAGCTCATGACATGGCACATAATTTAAAGGATGGTTTAGATGCATGGTATGCGTGTGGTGAGATATGGGCATGAGTGGTCTGTAGCCAGGGCGGGGGCAAGGGTTGTACAGCTAGCAGCTCGCCAGAGGGTGAGGTTGCAGACGACTTCTGCTGCAGAGTACTCAGATGGATACTTCGGTGGGGTGGGCTGCAGAAGAATGCTGATGGATATGCACAATGAAATTCTTGATGCATTTACAGCTCTTCAGGAAAGCCTGTGTGCAGCGCCAAGGAGCATGGAGGACTGCAGCACCAACTTTGCAAACGGCTTTGTGCAGTAGGTGGGACCCATCCTTTCCAACATGGAAGTGGTGGCCAACTCCATTAACATGCTTATGTACCCAACCTTGAAGCAATATCTGAAGACTGATGTCTCAAGTAGAAGTCACCCAATGCCCGGGCGCTGTGAAGGAAAATCACACTTGTGTCATGCAAGCTCAGCTTGCTGCTATGCAAGTTTAGACTGTGGTCACTCAAGTGGGGCTTGCCGGCTCTCACAGCAGTCCAGCAATCTGTCCCCTAACAGCTTACGAGGATTGCTGAGGTGCCATACTGGGAGAGTGGCTGTGGATCCATGCAGCACAAACGTCCTCTTACCTGTCAGGATGACAGCAAGTGTCCTCCAACCACTGCTAATCTGCCAGTCAGCTGGTCCAGGCTGTTGCTGTCATGCCAGATGAAGCAGTTCAAACCTGAGCCCTCTAGGCCTAGGCTGCTCAAGGGCATTCTTCAAGGCTTTTTGCAATCTCCATCTCTGCAAATCAGCAGCCTTCCACCAGCCATGCTGCAGCCACTGGGAGCATCCTGCATAGAAGAACTAGGACAGGCACACAGATTACAGACACTAAGGTTGATTAGTTGACATTTATATGCATGCTTTGATTTACAAATTTGCTTTGGAATGTTTATTTAATGTTTGCTTTCATTTTTGTATTGTAACCAAGTGGACACTCTGATGGCCAGTAACAGAGGGAAGGTAAGGTGTTGGACTGTTGGTGATTGGGAAATTGTGGTTGCATTTACCGGTATCGCAATTGGATAGAAACATAGGAACATATGAACATAGGAGCAGGAGTAGGTCATTCAGCCCATTGAGCCTGCTCCATCATTCAATGTGATAATGGTTGATCATCCACTTCAATGCACTTTTCCCACACTATCCCTTTATGTCATTGGCATTTAGAAATCTGTCAATCTCTAAACACATTCGATGACTAAGCTTCACAGCCCTCGGGGGTAGAGAATTCCAAAGATTCACAACTCTCTGAGTAGAAAAAAAATTCTCCTCGTCTCCATCCTAAGTGTCTTCCCCTTTACTTTGAAATTGTGTCCCCTGGTTCTAGACTCCCCAACCAGGGGAAACATCTTACTTGCATATACTCGGTCAGTCCCTTTAGGTATTTTTTACGTTTCAATGAGATTACCTCTAGAGAATACAGGCCCTGTTTCCCCAATATCTCTTCATAAGACAGTCCCGCCACCCTGGGAACAAGTCTGGTGAACCTTTGTTGCATTCCCTCTTGCAATAATATCCTTTCTAAGGTAAGGTGACCAAAACTGCACACAGTACTCCAGGTGCGGTCTAACCAAGGCTCTATACAATTGAAGCAAGACTTTGCTACTCCTGTACTCAAACTCTCTTGCAGTAAAGGCCTACATACCATTCGCCTTTCTAATTGCCTGCTGCACCTACATGTTAGCCTTCAGTGACTTATTGACATGGACACCCAGGTCCTTTTGTACATCTACACTTTCTAATCTCTTACCATTTAGGAAATACTCTGCACATCTGTTCCTCCTACCAAAGTTGATAATCTCACATTTTTCCACATTATAATCCATCTGCCATGTTCTTGCCCACTCACTAAATCTGTCCAAATTCTCTTGAAGCCGCTTAGCATCTTCCTCACAACACACATTCCCACCTAGTTTTGTGTCATCTGTGAACTCGGATATATCACATTTGGTACCTACATCCAAATCATTGATATATATTGTAAACAACTGAGGCCCAAGCACTGATCCTTATGGAACCCCATTAGTCACAGCCTGCCAACGTGAGAATGAACCGTTTATTCCTACTCTCTGTCTTCTGCCTGTTAACTAATCCTTAATCCTTAATGTACCTCACCAGTACATTAACATCTATCCCAAATGTTTTAATTTTGCTAACCAGCCTCCTGTGGAAGACTTTATCAAAAGCCTTCTGAAAATCCAAGTACATTACGTTTACGGGTTCTACTTTATCAATTCTATAAGTAACATCCTCAAAAAACTCCAACAGTTTCATTAAACATGATTTCCCATTCATAAATCCATGTTGACTATACCCAAAGATTTCATTATTATCCAAGTGTCCATTTATCATACTTATATTAGATTCTATCATTTTCCCTACTACTGATGTAAGGCTAACAGGTCTGTAATTTCCTGTTTTCTCTCTCCCTCCCATCTAAAATAGTGGAGTGACATTTGCTACCTTCCAATCTGCAGGAACCATTCCAGGATCTATAGAATTTTGGAAGATGATCACCAAGGCATCCATTATCTCCACAGCTACCTCTTTCAACACTCTGGGATGTAGATCATCAGGCCCCAGGGACTTATCAACTTTCAGCCCCATTAATTTCTGCAATCCATTCTTACAATCTTCTTACTAATATAAATTTCCTTCAATTCTTCATTCTCCCTAGTCCCTTGGATCTCTAATTCTGGGAGATTTCTTGCATCTTCCTCAGTGAAGATAAACACAAAGTAATAATTTAGCTCCTCTTCCATTTCTCAATTCCCCTTTATAAATTCTCCTGACTCTGCCTGTAATGGACCCACATTTGTCTTAGCCAAACACTTCCTTTTTACGTACCTATAGAAGCTTTGACAGTCCATTTTTATGTTTTTTGCTAGTTTATATACACATTTCATTCTCTCTTTCTTTATCAGTTTCTTGGTCCTCCTTTGCTGTATTCTAAATGCCTCCCAATCCTCAGGTTTACTACTATTTCTGGCAGCTTTATAGGCCTTTTCTTTTAATCTTATACAATCCTTAACTTCCTGTTAGCCATGGCTGATTGGCTTTTCTTTTTGAGTTTTTGTGCCTTAAAGGAATGTACAATTGCTGCAAATTCTGGATGAGTTGTTCAAGGACAGCTCAGCCAGAAAGGCCCTGTCTAGGTTTCCTGCTCCCTCCCTCTTTCTCCTCCTCCTTCTGCTCCTCAGCAAACCTTCTCACGTGCTCTGCTGAGGATTGCTGATCCTCCAGAGTGGTCCAGACAGTGGAAGTATTGTTCCAGCACCACTATGGCCCTTTCTATCACATTTAATGTGCCTACATGGTTTCCATTGTCTGCATGCTGCCCATATGGGCAGTGTGCGCCTGGATTGCTTAAACATGTTGCTAATAGACAGCTGTTGTTGTCCAGTGATTTTGGTTTGTTATGATGGCTCAGATGCAGATGGCACAGTGGACTACCACAGAATGAAGGCATCAGGACTGCTGCCTGGAAACCAGGCATCAACAAGCATGATTCTCTGCCTGTGGTCACACACCAACTGGATGTTGAGGGAGTGAAATCCCTCGATATGCGGCACCTGCAAAGTGGGGTGCATGCAGCCAATGGCAACCTGCACCTTGGGAAATCCTACAAACCTCGCAAGACAGTATGCTCGCCTCATCTGCTTCTCCCTGACCAGAGAGAATAAAACATAGTCAGCTCTCCTTAAATACAGAACCTCAGTGACCTCCTTTACTTAACAGTAGATGGCAAACTGCAAGATGTTCTACCTCTAGCTCCAGCCTGGAAGAGGCCTGACACACAGAAGTTCATTGTTATGATCACCTTCACAGCCACTGACAATGCATCCTTAATCCTACTCTGAGGTTGTAGTTGTATCTGCAGCATGTGGCAGATTTCAATGGGGATGTCCTTATTGAAGCGTCTGATCTTGCACTTTGTTCCTCGTTCAGGTTCAGTTAGGAGAATTGCTCTATGCACACTCTGGACAGGTATGGCCTCTTGTAAGAGTCTTTCTCCCTTTCCTCCTCCCTCTTCTAACAGCTTACCCTGCTCTGTGTCACCTCTGGCTCATTCTTCCAGTCATGCTGTTTTCCAAGTGGAATGTTTACTACTGCACCGATGTCTGGGAACAACTGGTTTGTGCAGAATCTTTGAAGTCAGGACCAAGTCTTTCGACACCGGACACACCACTTCCTGCCAATTTTAACAACTTTAACAAACTCTAGTGAGCACGAAACACATGCAGAATTGTAACAACAGCCAAAATAAATCCACCAGCAACTAATCTGCAAGTACTGATGGACAGTCCTTCCTGCTGCCGAATACCTGTTCAGCAAAGCTAAGAGAGGACAATGCTGGAGTGTTGGGCTTCAAAATAGTGGCACTGGCATCAATTCAATGTTACCCTAACTGATAACTGCTCTACTCTGCTCACGCACCATTAACACCCTCACCAATATGGTATCCGACACAATTCACACCAAAAATGTGCGCATGCATCACAGGCATCATTTTGGACTTCTAAAGCCACTCGCAGCACCCAAATAAAAGATAACACTCTTCTGAATTTTGCGCCGAAGGTACTTGCAAATCTGATTTCAGTAATATGTGAAGCAGATGTCCTCTCCCCATTTAAAGATAATAAAGAAGGAATTTTAAAAACTAACATACATGCTTGAATGGTTGGAGCTTGGCAATAAGCCTGAAAAAGCATATTCTTTTGATTGTTTTTCTCTTCACGCAAAGTTGGAAAAAGTTTTCTTTTTTTAAACTTTTCTATTCCCAGCGCCTGTGCCAATTCTGTCAGTAAAACTGACGGATCTCCGGCCCCTGGGGCTCATGCCACCACATAATCTCTGTGTTTTGTACGCTGTCTTATGTCATAACATAAACAGCTACAAGGAGCACAGAACTGCTGTCTGCTCCTGGCCCAGATCACTGGGTGTGTGCCTCAGCGGTCAGTCAACTAAACTTAACAGGAATAGCTGTGTTCCAAATTGGTTGGTGACAGTATTAGCAAATTTAAAGTAAACAACAATCATTTTATCCAAATCTTTCATGGTTTGGAGAAACCTATCAAAATTGTACGATGCTGAAATGAGCAACATTAAGGCTATCTTACCCTTTGTAGAAAATCAAATAATTTTGAAAAGATAGATATCCTGTTTTATGTAATAACTTATGCACATTTTTCCCTGTCTATTTTTGGTGGGCCATGTGGTCCACTCCTGCTTCTATTTCTCATGTTTTTATGTTCCCATGTTCAACTTAGAAAAGAATATATTACAGACTAAAGTGAAGGCAAAACATTGCCCTCTTTTGCCGCCACTAAGGCTGCTATGACTGTAATTAAGTACTGATGGTGCCTGAGCATTTTCTCCCTTTTCATACTAACTTACTGCAGAGAATACCGAAACATGCAAATAAAATAAATGTAATTATTCAAAGCAAATGCCATAAGAACTGAAAGTGGCTTGCTTAGTATTCGTTAATGAGTTTCATTAATCATTTATGGCGCACGTTGTGTGCTAATTTGACACGGGATTTGCATTGAATCAATGCTGAATGTGTTGAAAGTATGCTGCTTAACAGAAGCAGTGATGCCATCCCAAGCAGATCATCTCGTACCACTTCAGCACTTCATGGTTTGCAGCCATTCAAGAAAGCAGCTCACCACCACCTCCTCAAGGGCAGTTAGAGAGGGGCAATAAATGCTCGCCTAGCCAGCGACGCCCGCATCCCATAAAATTAATTTTTAAAAAACATGGCAACTGCAGTCAAATTTAGCTTTGAAATGGTTTTGTGTTAGGGAGGTGTCAGCAATCCTTTACGACAGATTTGAATTTGATACTGAATTGCATGGCTTTCCAATTGCTGAATAAAGAACATTTTTAGTTTTTTATTAAATCTTTAAAAATTTTTAATTCAAAATTCTACTTGTCCACAATTAAACTTTGTTTATAGGATCAGCACAATTGCGCCATTCTACATGGTCATACACTTTTTCTCTCCAATCCAATTTCTTTACTTTCTCACATTTAGATAGCAACTCATACGGAGATTTGTTTTCGTAGTCTAATGGCCGGATTTTTGAAATGGGGTTGGCAACCTGACACCAGGATGTATTCCAAATCCCCACCCTTTGCCCCATCTACATTGCTCTGGGATGTTGTTTTCAAATGTAAATTCCTTAATTGAGCCGGAAGTGAGTTTGGCGCTGAATTGGTGGTGCTGAGTAACTCCATGAGATGGGAACTGCCTGCCTGACACCTGCGGCGAAGGCAGATGGCATCCATGATGGAGCCTGCTGCTGCCTTGCTGAATAGAGCGGGAAGCTCCTCTGAGAGCCAACAGCGTTAATATGGAGGAAAGTGGCAAAGCAGGCAAAATAAATATACATCGCTCGACCCGGTGCAAGTTGGACTATGAAACAACAGTTTTCAACAAATAAAAATAAACTTTCAGATGTCCCTGCACTGAGCCCAGCAGCTGGGCACTAACAAGCACCAGAATGCTCGGTTTTGTCAATTTTCCCTTTAAAAATCATGCCCTCACCCTCCCAACCCATTAACAAACTCCTAAAGGAGCTTAATGGGGCCATTAATTGAAGGTGAATGGGCTTCCCATCCCCTACACCACCACCAGCATTCTGAAAATTTCAGACAGTCCTGGAGGTGTCAGGATCCAGAGATAGCCTCTGGCATGGCAATTTCAAATCAGACCCGCAAAGGGTCTTGAGCCTGCCTGCATCTGAAAATCCGGCCTCAAGGCCCAGATTTTCGTTCCTGAGTCGGGTGCACAGAGTCAGAACTCTATGGACCTGAACTTTAAAATGGCCATCCTCAGTTCTGATTTTCATTCCGGGGGTCGGGATGGATTAGAAGTCGGCCCCACTGCCCCTCGTACAGCTGCAGAAGTTGCCGGGTGCGGAGCTGGGCTGGGTGCAAGGCCTGCCTCTGTGCAGGCCTGTAATTTTAAAAATGATTAAAACAAAAAACAGCCCTCACTCTTCACCACCATCCCTATCCATACACTCCCATGCCCCATCCATGCCAACCTGTGCCACCTTATGACCCCACCCCGCTAACTCTCATGGCCCCTCATACCCCTGTGCCACCTCATGACCCCTACCCAACTCCCATCGTCCATAAGACCCTTTATGCCAATCCATGCCTCCCTACACCACATGGCCCCTCATACCCCCTATGCCTCCCACATCCCCATTACCCTTTATAGGCCTTATGCCAACTTAGTGCCAGCTCATGTCAACCCATGCCTCCCACCCACCACCCTTTGCCCTTATAAGCTCCATGCAAACACACCTAGTATCCACCATGGGCAAACCTCAGGAACCATGCTGACATAAAATAAAGTTATGTGTCTGTTGAAGACATCACTATTTCAAGAACACTCTCATTGATTAAAAATACCATTCAATACATAGAAATTCCTTCAACTAATCTCTTATGAAAACAAACATTTTCATTCAATAACCACTTAGAGCTGTCCATCAAACTGCTCGCTTAACAAGCACCCGACTGTGATAATGTTAGTTTGCAAAATCAGTCATTGCAGCACAAATCCTATAATGATAATCCTCAGGGTTATGTTATCAGGCAGAATGAAATATCAAGCGGTATATATATTTGAACTTCAGACTGTTTTCTTTTCAAATTTAAAGCCCAACAGTGTTAAATCAATTGACTGCACTGACAGTTCCAATGAGTTTTGGCAGTTCCAATGAGCTTCAACAGTTCTTTGATGGCTTTGACAGTTCTTTGACAGTTTGGATGATTCCAGTGGTTTTCTGTACTTTTTCTGCAGTCATGTTTAATTTTAACAATCTCAAAGGTGCCTTTCCTTTTCCATATGTGTCCTGGGATCATATCCAAAGGGGTACCTTACCTCTCCAAAGAGGTGCCCTGGCTATCCAAACAAATCCAATAAGTTCAGACCAGTTCTTACCAGGTTTAATCTGTACACTCTGGGATTCACACTCCTGGCCTACCAAAATCCCAATTCACTAGCTGCCTGAGTCATACGGACTCGAAACGTTAACTGTATTCCTCTCTGCAGATGCTGTCGGACCTGCTGAGTTTTTCCAGCTATTTTTGTTTTTGTTTCCATAAACTGTGCATGTGTGAAACCATGCCCAACTCCAGTACTGCCCCCATGAAAATAGGAAGTACCATGTTCAGGATTTCCAGGTTCTTCCTTCATTTTCCCGTGATGGAGAGCCTCTGGTCATGGCGAAAATCTGGGCCTATATGCTTGTTTCTCATATGTGTGTCTGGCACATAAGCAACAAGCCCTCAGGCCAAAGCACTTTATGACCAATGGAGGTAAGCAATCTTGTAGAGGTAGAAAAAAGTGCTGAATGTCCAGATGTGTGGAAAGAAACTCAGCTCAAGGTAAGCGGGCTGTCGAGGCTTCGCACTTCCTGGCCGGGTTTGAGGTGGTGGTACAAAAATTTGAGCTCTTAAAAGTTCTGGTGGGAGCCAAAGAGAACGGAAACAGATAATAATTCCTCCAGGTTTCAGTGTCTCGTAGATTGGGAGGCAAAGCTGTGTGTAATCAACTGACTACATGCTAATTATGACATTGTTGAAGGGCAGCATGTAGATGAATGGAGAGGACTTGGGGGAAACAAGAATGGAGATATGGGGCAGACCTGAGGTAAGGTCAAGGGAAAAGGTAGCTATGGAACAGGTAGTAGGACTTCATTGTAATAGGTCTGGATCCAGGAAAAAGTAATGTCATGGAAATGGACTGCAGAAAAGATACATGACCATACATGAATAAGTGGCAGCAAAAGACCACCTGGTCTATCAAGCCTGTTCTGCACCATGATTGTCAAAGCAACATCTAAACGCTTTTTCCTCTCCACCATGCCCTGATACATCCCCTCCACCACCCCCACCCCAATTCCCCTCTCAGCCATGTAACCTTCTGGGAGAGGCAAAAACAGAGAAAAACCCATGGCTAATAAAGGAAAAAATATTCTTGAAAATTATTTACAAATCCCTTCAGGGAATCAAGACCATTCCAGGAAATCATATGGCCCAAATGCTTTCTATAAAGACTGTACGATGTAATCTCTGTGCTTGGTTACATAGACCCAGTCCAAGTCCTTCTTGAAGGCGTTCAGAAAGTCAGCACTCACCATTGTAAGAGCATGAAATGGTTCCTACTGTGTGGTGGAAAGATCAAGAAGAATGTAATGAATTAGTCAGCCACTGCCATAGCCACAAAGGATGCTATTTGTTGATTTGACTAGGGCAGCCATGCTACTGTAATTGAAGCAGAAGCTAGTTTGAGTGTTCTCATGAAGTTATCAGCCAATGAAATGTTGCAGGATTTTAGAGATAAAGAGAATGTCCAATATAAGTGGAAAGTTAGGAGGCTCAAGGGCATTTATTTTGAAGAATGGGATGATCACGGTGGTTTTGAAGGGGGCAGGGACAGTGCCAGAGACGGGAACAAGTTGATAGTATGGCTCAACATAGCACTGTGACATCCGTTTATCTGGTGAACCTCCAGGAGAACCCTCTTCTATGTTGTTGATTATGTTGAAGCAAACCTGTGGTATATGTAATATGCTGGACATTAGGAGAGAATTACACTCTAGTCCCTCTATGGAGTTACCTTCAATGTAATTTCCCTAAAGGGAAGTTTTATCATTTAAAACATGCTCTTTCAATCTTGATATTTGTGTATGATAAGTAATTAGAAAGTTGCTCTGGCCCAGTGCCCATCTTAAACTAGGGACTGATTTATGGCAATGCTGTACAAATAAATATTCTCAGAATGACTGAATATATTGTCATTGTTAATTCTGGAACACATAGAGAATCTGTCGCAGTGGGGGTGCTCTCTGTTTTTAATGAGCTTTCAAAGTTCATACGTAACAAAAATCACTTGGCAGAACTGGAGGGTAAACCTTGTCGTGTGTATGTGATCGACATGTGTGAGCAGGGGACAGAAAGACCCAGGAGTATTCTCTTATATTAACTCAACATCAGCATGCCACAAGCTGGCTTTTTACAAGCTCTTTACAGACTCGAAAATTATGCTGATGAGAGTAGAGCTTTTCTCCTACCTTCATTTTGTCTAGTTTGCCCCGAAGAAGTGATGTCAGTGCTCTAGCTAAGTAAAGTCCTGGTATCCTACCTTCTTGGTTTTTGAGAGCAATACGATTTTCTTAGAGATATGTTTGAGGAGTCACTGAGAGGTTTTTTTTGGTGCTTTTGATTAATCCTTTCTTAAAAAAAGAATCAGGATGCCATCTTTGAATTTGTTTTTGGTTCTTTCATTTGAAACATAGAAACATATAAAATAGATGCAGGAGTAGGCCATTCGGCCCTTCGAGCCTGCTTCACCATTCAATATGATCATGGTTGATCCTCTATCTCAACGCCACACTCCCATGCTCTCCCCACACCTGTTGTCTCCTTTAGAGTCCAGAAACCTATCTATTTCCTTCTTAAATACATTCAGTGACTTGGCCTCCACAGCCTTCTGTGGTAGAGAATTCCATATGTTCACCACCCTCTGAGTGAGGAAGTTTCTCCTCATCTCATTCCTAAATGGTCTACCCCATATCCTGAGTCTGTGACCCCTTGTTCTAGACCCCCCCAGCCAGAGGAAATACTATCCCTGCATCCAGTCTGTCCATCCCTGTCAGAATTTTATATATTTCAATGAGATCCCCTTTCATTCTACTAAACTCCAGTGAATACAGGCCTAGTCGGCCCAATCTCTCCTCATACGACAACGCTGCCATCCCAGGAATCAGTCTGGTAAACCTTCACTGCACTCCCTCTATGGCAAGTATATCCTTTCTTTGGCAAGGAGACCAAAACTGCACACAATACTCCAGGTGTTGCCTCACCAAGGCCCTGTACAGCTGGTTGGGTCATTGAGTATTTTTACGGCAGAATAGATTTGACAAACAAAAGAGTCAAAGGATATCAGGAATAGGTGGGAATGTGGAGTTGAGGCCACAATCAGACCAGCCAGAGCAGGGTCAAGGGGCCGAATGGCCTACTCCTGTTCCAAATTTGTATGTTCGTATGTTTTCATTTAAAAAAAATTCTATTTAACTCTAGGTGGGCATTCTCTGTGGAAGATGAGCATGAACTCCTTAGGAATGTAAACAGGCAAGTTCAACACTATCCGAAGCCTTTGCTCCATCCACCATTATTCAAGCAGTTGAATTCAAAGACCATGCCACAGTTATTTGTGATATGTTTGAGGTGATTTTTGTATAACAGAGAAGAATCCTCAGAACTTTGCCGTCTGACCAGCAAACTCCATCTAAGGCTGGGGCGGCACTCCCTGTGCCTGAACATTTTCCTGTCAAGTTCCCTCAGTTAGACAGCATTATTTAATCAGGTCATTGGCCTTTTTTTTTCATATTTAATCTTTAATGGTATGTGGGCATCACTGGCAAGGTCAGCATTTGTTACCCATCCCAAATTGCCCTTGAACAGAGTGGCTTGCTAGGCCATTTCAGAGTCAACCACATTGCTGTGGGGTCTGGGCAAGTAGGCCAGACTAGGTAAGGATGGTAGATTTCCTTCCCTAAAGGGCATTAGTGAACCAGGGTTTTTATGACAATCAAGGATAGTTCCATGATCACCATTACTTTATATTCCAGAATTACCATGGTGGGATTTGAACCTCAGAGCATTAGCCTGGGCATCTAAATTACTAGTCCAGTGATATTAATGCTGAGTCACCATCTCTCCATTATTGCTGGAATGAATTACTTTACCAACAGAAAGTTGCCAGCAGTGGGAGACTGGATTTCCAAGATAGGGTCTGAACCTTCCAACAATGGTAAAGCCTTTATGAAAGAAAGGGTTAAAGATGACATCAGCACTGTATCATAAGTGGCTGCCAGGTACCTGAGAAAATGCTAAATTGCATTTGACCCATGGAAATCAACAGAAACAGCATTTCTTCACAGACTCAAAATAGATAGGCAAATTCTGGGCAGTCAGAATCAGCTTCTTGACCCATGCTCATGGTGTCAGTCAAAAACCTCATAAATATCAGTCGAACAAAATGCAAAGGTACGAACTGAGGTATGTTGGAATAAAAATTGCCCAGCGTAGACAAGCCTGGGGATGTCCTACCTGACAGTCTTGCAAAGGTATCCAAGGTGATGGTGCTTTGCTGCATGCTGCATAGTTTGTCTCTCAGGCACCATTTAGCAAGTGGAAGTGGAAGAATAAGGAGGATCTACAGAGGATGATGGAAATGAGTGCAATGCTGGAGAGTTGCCTGCTGCACTGCAGCTGTGGCGAAGAGGGCAAAGGGCAACATCTAAATTGCAATACCTTCAATTAAATGTCAAAGTTACCCAGCACAAGCATTCCTTAATCTCCGCTCCCAGTGAGCTTGCTCACATGCTACACCGTTTAACGAGGTGAAGCTCAATACTGGATATGTTTACTTTGGCAAAGTTCTCAAGTGCCTGCGCTTCTCACCAAGGATACGGCATTGACCCACTCAGTCATCTTGTTCCACAAACACCTTTACTGCCCTCTTCTAAATAGAATATTCTACTTCGCTGCACATCCGGCATTGCTAGTGGGAGTCCCTTCTCTGCAAAGGGGGCAATCCTCTCCCTACTTATATCTCAAGCCTGCTGCATCACATCCCCTAAAGAGTACCCAGACAACATATAAATATTTTAAAAATAACTGGATCTCATAATCCTGAATTCCATGAATTTTGACGTGTATGCAAACTGCTTACATTTGGCAGTGTATCAGGAACACAAACTTGAGTCTCAAGTATTTCTCTTACAGAAGTAATGGATCAAACCATGCTAGCATAGTATAATAGATCGATGCATCACCGAAAAAAGGCCATTCATCCATCATCCCTGTTCCATCACTTTGAAAGAACCATCATATCATTCCCATGCCACTGCCCTTTTGCGATTGTCCTGTAAAATTCTCCCGTCAAAGAATTATCCAATTCTCTTTTGAAAATTACCATTGAATTTGCTTGTGTCACCATTTCAGGAAATGCATCCTAGATCATATCAACATGCTGCATAAAGAAAGTTCTCTTTATCTTGCCTTCTGTTCTTTTAAATCTGTGTCCTCTGGTGCACAGTTAGAACTCAAAAATGGTTAATCTATTTCAGTCAGGTCTCCCCCAGTTTTAAAATTTTTTTTTCCTCCAATTTTCTTTCCTCCTACACTGAATTAGCAATGTCAGCTATGAACCAGTTGGTAGCAATCCTGCGTTTGAGGCATGAGATTGTTGGGCTCAAGTCCCACTCCAGAGCTTAAGCACAAAAATCAAGGCTGGCACTCCAATGCAGCATTGAGGGAGTGCTGCACTGTTGGGGGTGCCATCTTTCAGATGCAATGTTAAATCAAGGCCCTGCTGCCTACTCAGGTGGACTTAAAAGATCCCATGGCACTATTTTGAAGAAGAGCAGATGAGTTATCAGTAGTGCCCTGACTGATGTTTATCCCTCAACCAACATCACAAAAACAGATTGCCTGACCATTATTACATTGCTATTCATGGGAGCTTACTGTGCACAAATTGACTACCTTACATTACAACAGTGTCTGCACTGTAATAAGTGTTTCATTCATTCTAAAGTGTTTTGGGGTGTCCTGGTGTTGTGATAAACACTATATAAATGCAGGTCTTTCTTTTTGAAGGTCCTGGCTCCTGTAAGCAGGGTTTTATAGGTGTTCGATATCCTTTGGAATATTAACTAGCTGGTTGTTCCTCAAATGTGAGCTGAGACAGTGAGTACTAGTGAGATTGACCGTGGGAAATTGCTGCAAAAACCTGACCTTGGGTTAAATTTTCCCGTCCTATTGAAGATGGACTGGGAGGCAGGAAGGCTGACAGTATGGCGGTGGGGGAGAGGCAACATAGGGGAGCCCAATGTCTTCCCTCTGTGAGGGCATATTGCCAGCAGAGAGGAACTTGGTGGTACTGCCACCCATCAGACGGCCAAGTGAACTACTTAAGTGGTCAACTGCTTCACGTCCCTGCAGGCATTTTGCCAAGTAAACCTTGGTGTTTTCCGAGCAATTTCTGGGGGCATCTCCTTTATGGCCACTCCATAGCCCAAAGAGGACCATCCCCCCACCACTGCCCCCAGTGGCAATGACTATTACTGCAACCATGGCATCGCCAGTATACTGTGACCACCCCACCCTCACCCCAATCACTGTCGCCTGGCTGCCTGGCCCTGGCTTCCCTAAAAAAATCTACCGGCTCTTTGAGGGCACCTTGTCATTGAGTCAGCCACATCCTGGAGCTGCAGCCCCAGATCTGGCCCCTTGCAATGATTACCTGAACATTACTGTCTAGAGAGCAGCCAGATGTTGATTTCATCTTTTAAAAAGTGGAGTGCACGGGCCTGAATTTTACCCTTGGGGTGCGCCCGCAGTCGGTGTGGCTGGAAGCAGGTGTAAAACCCGCATATTACATGCAATATTACGCTGGGCGGCCAATTAAGGCCCGCCCAGCATGAAACGCGACTGCCGGTTGGTTTTTCCATACGCGGGGTGGGAACATGTCGGGCGCCAGGTCCAATGAGGACATAAGAACATAAGAAATAGGAGCAGGAGTAGGCCATTTGGCCCCTCAGGCCTGCCCCGCCATTCAATAAGATCATGACTGATCTGCCCCAGGCCTCAACTCCTCTTTCATGCCATCTCCTCATAGCCCTCAACTCCCAGGTGTTTTAAAAATCTATCTACCTCCTCTTTAAATACTTTCAGTGATCTAGCCTCCACAGCTCTCTAGGGTAGAGAATTCCAGACATTCACTACCCTCTGAGAGAAGAAATTCCTTCACATCTTAGTTTTAAATGAATGTCCTCTTATTCTGTAACTATGCCCCCTAGTTTGAGATTCCCCCACTAGTGGAAACATCTTCTCAACATCTACCCTGTCAAGCCCCTCAGAATCTTGTACATTTCAATAAGATCACCCCTCATTCTTCTAAACCCTAATGAATAAAGGCCTAACCTGTTTAACAGTTCTAGATAAGTCAACCTCTTCATCCCAGGAATCAGCCTAGTGAATCTCTTTTGAACTGCTTCCAATGCCAGTATATCCTTTCTTAAATACGGGGACCAAAACTGTACACAGTACTCCAGGGGCGGCCTCACCAACACCCTGTACAGTTGTAACAAGACTTTCCTATTTTTAAACTCCAACTCCCTAGCAACACAGGCCAAAATTCCATTTGTCTTCTTAATTACTTGCTGCACCTGCATGCTAACTTTTTGTGTTTCTTGCACAAGAACACCCAGGTCTCTCTGTGCTGCACTTTTTTGGACTCTTTCTCCATTTAAATAATAACCTGCCTCCGGATTCTTCCTACCAAAGTGCATGGCCTCACACTTTCCTACATTAAACTCCAACTGCCAAGTTTTTGCCCATTCACTAAACCTATCTATACCCCCTTCCAGATTCCTTATGTCCTCATCACAACATGCCCTCCCACATATTTTTGTATCATCAGCAAATTTGCATACATTACACTCTGCCCCCTCCTCAAGACATTAATATAGATAGTAAATAGAGGCCCTAGGACTGATCCTTCTGGCACTTCTCTAGTTATGTCTTTCCAACCTAAAAAAAGACCCATTAATCCTGACTCTGTCTTCTGTGTGTTAACCAATCCTCAATTCATGCTAATACATTACCCCCAATACCGTGAGCCCCTATCTTGTGCGATAACCTTTTATTTGGCATCTTATCGAATGCCTTCTGGAAATCCAAAAATACTACATCTACCGGTTCCCCTTGATCAACTCTGCTAGTTATATCATCAAAGAACTCTAGCAAATTTGTCAAATATGATTTCCCTTTCGCAAAGCCACGTTGACTCTGTTTGATTGCGTTAAGATTTTCTAAATGTCCTGCTATTTCTTCCTTAATAATGGACTCTAGCATTTTCTCAACTACAAATGTTAGGCTGACTGATCCAGTGGGGTGTTCAAAAACTGAAGTGGCAGCTCCCTGAATGCTGCCAGGAGTTGTGGGGGAGGCTGAGGGAGCTATTTGGAAGCTATCCAAGAAGTGTCCTGGTGTACAGACATGGCCTCAGCACCTGATGGTCAAGGAAGCCAGGAGGGCACTCTGCCCCCTGTTTCTCAGATGAGTGCCTGGGAGTGCTGGCCAAGAAGGTCAGTGCCAGGAGGCATATCTTAATTTCCAGGGTCAGCAAGAGAATGCCACCCCATCTGACCAAGAAATCCTGGACAGCGGTCACCAGCCAGGTCAGTGGGCATGACGTGGTGTGCTGCTCATGGCTTCAGTGCCGCAAAGGGTTCAATGATCTGCTGCGTTCAGCAAGGGTAAATGCACAGATGGCATGGACTTGTGCAGAGAACTTTAGATGTATGCCCATTGCTCAGAACATTCAGGGGTCCAAGAAGGTGTTTGCCAACTGGCACTGAAGCCTGCCCTGCCAAGCCTATGCTGTCAGCACAACTGACCTCCGTGCATTGCAGGGTGAGATGTGCCACAGTGACACGGCCCACCTAATGCCCAGGTGGGAGGGCAGGGGGGAGCTAGGAAAGGACCTTCAGGGAGACAGAGCAATAACGAGGCTTTCTATTTTTCTCTGTCAGGAGAAGAGCAGTCATAACGCTGCGGAACGCTGAAGAACAGGTGGAGGAGTGCCAAATCTGTGCATCCTCACTAAGCACGAGAGCGTTGCACTGGAGCCGGAATGCCACTGGCCAGCTCGCTCCTCCGGTCGCGGTGAGGCAGGGGTCACGGATGAAGGTAAGAGTGCAGGTGACAGATGCGTGTGCGGCGGGTACTGGAAACATAACAGGCTCCTCTCATCAGAAACTAAACTGTCGTAACCAGAGAGCCCATTGAAGCTCCAATGCAGATGGCACCTTGCAGCAGGTCTCCACTGTCTCCTCAGCCCGCCTAGCATGCATAATGACTATGATAATTGAACGTGCTGATCTTTGCCTTCCTCCCGCAGATGCGCCATCTGCAGGAGCCACCGGTGACCCAAGGACCCCCATTGAGCTCCGAGGAAGACATCACACCTGCACCAGTGCCACACTGCCTCTCTGAACCAGTCACCAGTACAGATACTCAAACATCAATGGGCATTAGTCCTTCAACTCCACGTGTAATACACAGTGATAAGGGCACATCACACTTGCTTGAGGAGTGGCAGGGGTTGAGAGGTCCCAGGGAGCCGACAATGGGAGCACAGCTGGAGAGAAGGACCATGCTGCGTCCGAGGCAGATGCTGAGCCTCTGGAGTTGTCCAGCAGAATGTGCGGGGAGACCTGGTGGAGATCCATGAAGGTCTGCATGCCATGGTCTCCGTGATGGAGGAGTCCATGCGGAGCATGAGTTCCATGTTGACCCTTAACACTGAGCGCACAGCCTCCTCCATGGATAGAGTGGCGACTCTCATGGAGAGGCAGCTTCAGGAGCAGATCAGGGGTTCCTGGGGTTGCACGCAGACCTGCAAGCCTTCACGCAGGCAGTGACCAGTGTGAGAGATGGATGAGGCACCTCGTCTCTCTGCTGTGTGCCCTTCCATCAATGGTGAGCAGGGAGGTGCAGATGTGGCCTGTTGTCTCTATGGGCTTCTGTCAGGGCGCTCCGGACGAGGGCACCAGCTCCTCCACCCCTCTGCCAGTGGCCGCTGCATCTGATGATGCCACAATGACTGAGGAGTGCCCAGACATGGGGCTGGATGCACCCTCCCAGGTGGAGCCTACTCAAGCTCCAGCGGCCAGAGGATGACCGCCAAGGTCATCAGGGCCACCAGGACAGCAGAGTCAGCAGGCAGCCTCCAACACCACTGATAGCAAAGGTGGGTGGGGCACCAAGACACAGCACCCGCAGGCATAAGTTGAAGGCACCTTGAGCACAGCAGGGGCTTGTCACGGGTGACATTATTTGTGTTAATTATTTTGATATTTGTGTTATGGATAGACACTTTGATTGTTCTTTGTTTGTGAAGTAACATAAACATTTATTTGACTTAAATGAGCTGAGTTGGCTGGATGGTTTGAATAGGTGCCAGATGCAGCACAGGCTTGTTAAAGTATGGCCTTGTGTGATTGGCTGGGTGGTTAACAGTGAGGTTGAATGTCTTGGGTTACAGGAAGATATAGACGGGATGGTCAAATGGGCACATAAGTGGCAGATGGAATTTAACCCTGAAAAGTGTGAGGTGATACACTTTGGAAGGAGTAATTTGACAAGGAAGTATTAATGAACGGCATGACACTAGGAAGTTCTGAGGAACTTTGCGTGTGTGTCCATAGATCTCTGAAGGCGAAGGGGCACGTTAGTGGGGTGGTGAAAAAGGCACATGGGACACTTGACTTGATCAATCGAGGCATAGATTACAAAAGTAGGGAGATCATGTTGGATTTGTATAGAACCTTGGTGAGGCCACAGCTGGAGTACTGTGTGCATCTCTGGTCGCCACATTATAGGAAGGATGTGATTGCACTGGAGGGGGTGCAGAGGAGATTCACCAGGATGTTGCCTGGGATGAAACACTTAAGTTATGAAGAGAGGTTGGATAGACTTGGGTTGTTTTCGTTGGAGCAGCGAAGACTGAGGGGCGACCTGATCGAGGTGTACAAGATTATGAGGGGCATGGACAGGGTGGATAGGGAGCAGCTGTTTCCTTTAGTTGAAGGGTCAGTCACGAGGGGGGCATAAGTTCAAGGTGAGGGGCAGGAGGTTTAGGGAGGATGTGAGGAAAAACTTTTTTACCCAGAGGGTGGTGACGGTCTGGAATGCACTGCTTGGGAGGGTGGTGGAGGCAGGTTGCTTCACATCCTTTAAAAAGTACCTGGATGAGCACTTGGCACGTCACAACATTCAAGGCTATGGGCCAAGTGCTGGTCAATGGGATTAGGTAGGTAGGTCAGGTGTTTCTCACGTGTCGGTGCAGACCCGATGGGCCGATGGGCCTCTTCTGCACTGTGTGATTCTATGATTCTGTGTGGTGCTGGCGTACTGGGTTGGGTTCTCATTTATTGATTGTTAGCAAAGGAGACAGTGCCATTGGCTTGACAAGGCATCAATGCCTTGGATTATTAGCTGAAGGTTCGCTGCATCAAAGCATCCCTGGTGTTCTTGCTTCCATGAAGGTTCCTGTCCTCTCTCTCAAGGTCTGCACCCTGCGCCTCCCCAGGCTCTTCCTCTGAGCCGTCACTTGAGTCATCCTCCATGGCCTGTGGAGCTGCCTCACTTTCATCAGCCTCCAGTGGGTCCCCCCTTGCCAGAGCCAGATTGTGCAGGGCGCAGCATGTGACGATTTTGAGGGAGACACACTTTGGAGGATACTGCAATGCTCCCCCTGACCGGTCCAGGCACCTGAAGCACAACTTCAGCAGCCCGATGGTTCTCTCCGCCACTGTCCTTGTGGAGATATGGCTCCTATTGTATCTCTCCTTGGCCTCAGTTCTTGGGTGACGGAGTGGGGTCATCAGCCACCTCTTCAAGGGATAGAAAATGCTGGGAAAACTCAGCAGGTCTAACAGCATCTGTGGAGAATAAAAACAGCGTTAACCTTTTGAGTCCATATGACTTTTCTTCAGAGCCAAAGAGAAGTGAAAATGTGATGAAATTTAGACTGTTTAAAGGGGGTGGAGCAGGTGAAGCTGGGTAGAAGGCCAGCGATAGGTGGAGGCAAAGGAGAGATTGCCAGAGATGTCGTGGGCTAAAGAACAAAGGGGTGTTAATGATAGTGGTACTGGCTAGAGGAGGTGTTGATAGTGGCATTAAGGTCAGAGAGCAGGATGTGATAATAGCAGGGCAAGGGTAAGCACTCTGGAAAGAACAACATGAACAAGTGACAGATGGCCCTTGTGGGGGTGGGGTGGGGAAAAGGATTGAAAATAGGATAAAAGGTGGGGATAAAACAATGAATAAAAATGAAAATAAATAAAAATAAAAATGTGGATAAAAAATAATAATGAAAAAATTAAAATGTAAAAATGAACATGAATATTGAAAAAAGGGGATCAAAAATGGAGTGAGGAAGGAGGAGAGAGTTCATGACCTAAAGTTGTTGAACTCAATATTCAGCCCAGAAGGCTGTAAAGTGCCTAGTCAGAAGATGAGGTGCTGTTCCTCCAGTTTGCGTTGAGCTTCACTGGAACAATGCAGCAGGCCAAGGACGGATATGTGGGCATGAGAGCAGGGTGGTGTGTTGAAATGGCAAGCGACAGGGAGATCTGGATCATGCTTGCGGACAGACCAAAGGTGTTCTGCAAAGCGGTCACCCAGTCTGTGTTTGGTCTCTCCAATGTAGAGGAAACCGCATTGGGAGCAACGAATGCAGTAGACTAAATTGAAGGAAGTGAAAGTGAAATGCTGCTTCACTTGAAAGGAGTGTTTGGGCCCTTGGACAGTGAGGAGGGGGGAGGTAAAGGGGCAGGTGTTGCACCTTCTGCGATTGCATGGGAAGGTGCCGTGGGAGGGTGATGAGGTGTTGTGCGTGATAGAGGAGTGGACCAGGGTGTCCCGGAGAGAATGGTTCCTACGGAATGCGGGGGGGGGGTGGGCGGTGCTGGTTGGGGGGTAAAGGGAAGATGTGTTTGGTGGTGGCATCATGCTGGAGTTACGGAAATGGCGGAGGATGATTCTTTGAATGCGGAGGCTGGTGGGGTGATAAGTGAGGACAAGGGGGACCCTATCACGGCTCTGGGAGGGAGAGGATGGTGTGAGGGCGGATGCGGGGGAGATGGGCCGGACACGGTTGAGGGCCCTGTCAACCACCGTGGGTGGGAAACCTCGGTTAAGGAAGACAAGTCAGAGGAACTGTTTTGGAAAGTGGCATCATCAGAACAGATGCGACGGATGCGAAGGAACTCAGAGAATGGGATGGAGTCCTTACAGGAAGCGGGGTGTGAGGAGCTGTAGTCGAGGTAATTTTTATCCACTCATTTTATTTTACTCTCTCCTCCTTCCTCACCTCATTTTTGATCCCCTTTTTTCAATATTCATGTTCATTTTTACATTTTAATTTTTTTATTATTATTTTGTATCCACACTTTTATTTTTATTTACTTTCATTTTTATTCATTGTTTTATCCCCACCTTTTATCCTATTTTCAATATTTTTTCCCACCACCTTCCCCTCCCCCACCCCACCCCCACAAGGGCCATCTGTCACTTGTTCATGTTGTTCTTCCCAGAGTGCTTACCCTTGTCCTGCTATTATCACATCCTGCTCTCTGACCTTAATGCCACCATCAGCTCCTCCTTTAGCCAGTTTTTCCAGCATTTTCTGGTATTGTTTCATGTTTCCAGCATCTGCATTAATTTGCTTTTATCTTCAAGGGACTATCCTTGTCACACAGGAGCCATTCATGCAGGAGCCACAAACAGTATTGGTACCTGTGAGTTCCGCAAGATGTAAGCATCATGTGAGCTCCCAGGGCAACGACACAAACTTGGGGAATCTGTGTCCTGTGGTCATAGACGATCTGAACATTCATTGAGTGGAACCCCTTTCTGTTGACAAAAGCTCCTGGCTCACCTGTTGGCGCCTTGATGGTCACATGAGTTCAATCTATTACACCCTGAACGCGGAGGAACCCAGCCATCACAGCGAAGCCTTGTGCCCTCTCCGTCTGGCTCGCCTGAATGTCCCACGTGTCTAAAGATAGCATCAGTTACGGGCTTGACACAACTGTGTGCAGCTGATTGAGAAACGCCGCACAGATCCCCCACTGAGCCCTGAAAAGAACCGGAGGCCTAGAAGTTGAGGGTCACTGCGACCTTCAAAGCCACCGGCATGGGGAAGCACACTCGACACCATTTGATGATATTTTATGTACTGTTGGGTTGAGCGTGCGCCCAACCCCAGAAGATGAAACTCTGGCTCTAAGGTTTGGTTTCCATTGCCAAACATTGAGGAGATGCTGCAGCATTGAGGTAAACGTGATGCTACCTGTTACAAGGTCCAGCTTTTTCTCCATATCCTAAGATGTCTGTTCATTTTATCACCTTCAGAAAGGTGAACCCGAGAAGGATTTGAATCGATAAATTACATTGACACCCAACTAATTGAACCACTCAGCCTTTTCTTATGAGGTAAGTGATGATTCTCTGTACCCTTGCAAGTGTTGAATAAGCATGACCTTGATTTTTCTACAATTATCCCATAGTGGCAGTTTGTTTCAGCTGTCGAAAGTGGTACCATCGAGTTCAGTAGGTTGAGTTCAAGCCCCATTCATGAACGTGAGCTCGTAATCATTATCTATGGGCAGAATTGTCCCAGAATTGCACTAAGTACAGTAGCGGACGGGTAAAACAACACTGGCCGTGATGATGGTTTTTTTTACGCTGTATCGTCCCAAACCTGCCACATTAATTATGCATTCCTGGGAAACACACCATTTCCATGGTGGGCAGTCTCTCATTTGCCCGCAATGCCATCATCGCTTCATCATGCCAGCCGCCATCTTTAAAGCCTAACCGCACTCACACATGTCAGTGCCTCCAGCCCACGACTACTGCAGGGAAGATGTCCACGAAAGGAAAAAAGACTGCAGCCCCCAGGTTTAATGACACATCACTGGAATGCCATTTGGATGCCGTGGAGGCGCGCCGCGATGTCCTCTACCCGCGCTCTGGCCGCAGGATGGGCTGTGGCATCACCAATCCAGCATGGCAGGTGGTGGCAGTGGTGATCAGTGCCAATGCTGCAGAGAACAGGTTGGCCATCCATTGCAGATAGAGGATGAATGATCTCACCCATGCAGCCAGGGTAAGGCAACCATCTCATCACTCTAAACTCACACACTCAAGCTCATCACACATTCACTGGCATCTCACTCACTGTCAGCTCAAGGGACATCACCACTCATTCTCACACACATACACTCACATGTCCACCTGGCCTTATATTCTCTGGAAACTGCCTCCTCAGACCTCACCATCTTGAGGCCACTTGCACAGATCAATATGTGCTCCCATACACTCTCTGGGATACCCTCCTTCCCCAGTACAGCTCTCGTCCTGCAGCCCCTTCCCTTGCCTTAGGCCACTTTTCCCCTTCACCAAGTAAGACCTTGCCCTGTAGCCATTGAAAAGCCACCCACATATGGCTGATATGGTAAATAGAGACCTACCCATGAACCCCCCTAAAAGTGATGTGGTGCTGTCTGTGAAGCCTGGCTCTGATGACTGCGAGTGCTGACCAAAGCAAGGTAGGCAAACAAACATTGAAGTCCCGAGCAAAGTGCAGCCCACCAAGTGCATGTCGCTTATGTTCTGCTATGTAACACGTGGTGGGAAAACGATCCAATGGGAGTCCGGCGGCCTTATAATGATATGCTGATGTATTATAATGAGATTCCTGATGTCCGATGGCGGGGAACTGGCCCGCCATCAACGGGCAGAGCGGATGATCACAAATTGGTTTCATGAAGTCGCAAAACCAATTTATGGCCTTCTCGCCATATTGTCCGCTCGCACCACTGAGCATGGCTGGAGCCAGCAGGCATAGAAAATCCTGACCAATGTTCTTAAAGGTGCTACATTGTTGGAGATGCTGTTACTGAAAGTAGACTATATTGTACAAGGAATAACAAGTATCTTCCATTGACTAGGGCAAGAGGAGAACTCATTTCTCTTCTTCATCCTCAAACAATACCACTAAACAGGATTTAATAGTTGGTTTATCTCAGCCAGATCTGAGAGCTTGCTGTGTAGAAAATCGACAGTGCATTTGCCTACACAGCCAACAAGTACTTTAAAAATAATTCATGTGGAGAGCGGTGCTGTGGGATGGCCTGAAGGTGTTACATATATTGAAGTGCTTTCTTTCTATATTTATCTGCAGCATGTTCTTAAATGATGTTTAAAAGCTGTGCACAAGAAACATTGCTAGCTGAAAGAACATAGAGTTAAAATGTGGACTTGAATCTTTGAGAAATGATTAAACTTTATATTTAACGTAATTCAAGTTGGTACTTCTGATGATGTAAGTCACAAGAGGGAAGAATGAATGGCTCATGACAAAAGCTGAATTGAGAGATTGAATTACTGATGTAAACTCAATGACAGATATTTGTTATTCTTTATACCATATAGTCTACATTTAGTAATAACATAAAATATTTAGATTTCTTACTGCTAAGAGTGAGATCACATGTCAAAGGGAGTAAGAGCAACAGGATAATGAACACAATAATGATTTCAGACTTAAAGTAATATACATTCATTGGTAATAATACCTTACCATAAGTAAACATTTCAGAACACTTCACAAAGTGATTTACTTATGAAATAGTAACTGTTATTATGCAGGCAAAAGAAAAATTCATTCATTCTGGAGATGTAGGTGTCCCTGACAGGCCAATTGCCTGTCTTAAGTTACACTTGAGAAGGTGGTGGTGAGCTGCCTTCTTATTAAACAGATGCAGTTTGTATGGTGAAGATATTCCCATAGTGTTCTTCGGTAGGGATGATTTTGCCCCAGTGCCAATGATGGTATAGTGATATATGTCCAAGCTGGTACAAAATGTGGCTTGGAGAGCAATTAGGAGGTGATATTGTTCCCATGCTCTTGCTGCCCTTCTTCTAAGTAGTCAATCTTGTACATTTGGAAAGGCTTATCAAAGAAGCCTTGGTGAGAAATCATTCTGCAACAGCAACACCCCACAGACAGCTGCGAGATAAATGATCAGTTAATCTGTTGTTCACTTGATGGTGTTGGGTGCAGGAGAATACCTAGAAACTCAATGCCCTTCGCCAATCTTTACACATTCTCAAGTGCAAAACTCAATTGCCAATAGGCGAATCCTATGAATGAAACTGACGTTATGCATGAGGTCACTGGGTTAGTATGTTACCAGACAAAGATGGCTTCTTTAATGCATTGGAAATAATAGAGGGTTTCACAATGCATGGGCTGGGACTTTTCTCCCTCGTTCAATCTGTTCCGTAAGTGTAATTTTCATCTGCCGGGGTAGTCGGCACTGATTTCTTTCTCTTTAACTCTTTTTTATTCTTTCATGAGAATGAAATAATTAGGGATGGGCAATGCCAGTGTTTATTGCCCATCCCTAATTGTCCTTGAGGAGGTGGTCGTGCGCCGCCTTCTTGAACCGCTGCAGTCCATGTGGTGTAAGTACACCTGGTGCTGTTAGGAAGGGAGTTTGACCCAGCGACAGTGAAGAAATGGTGATACAATTCAAAGTCAGGATGGTGAATGGCTTGGAGGGGAACTTGCAGGTGGTGGTGTTCCCATGCGTCTGCTGTCCTTGATCTTCTAGGCGATAGAGGTTGAGAATTTGGAAGGTGCTACCAAAGGAGTCTTGGTGAGTTTCTGCAGTGCATCTTGTAGATGGAACACACTGCTGCTACTGTGCAGTGGTGGAGGAGGGAGTGAATATTTGTGGATGGGGTGGCAATCAAGTCGGCTTTGTCCTGGATGGTGTCAAACTTCTTGAGTGTTATTGGAGCTGCATTCACCCAGGCAAATGGAGAGTATTCTATCATTCCTAACTTGTGCCTTGTAGATGGTGGACAGGCTTTGGAGAGTCAGGAGGTGAGTTAATCACCACAGAATTCCCAACCTCTGACCTGCTCTTGTAGCCACAGTATTTATATGGCCAGTCCAGTTCACTTTCTGGTAAATGGCAACCTCCAGGATGTTGATAGCGGGGAATTCAGTGATGGTAGTGCCATTGAATGTTAAGGGGAGATGGTTAGATTCTCTCTTGTGGAAGATGACCATTGCCTGGCATTTCTGTGGCGTGAGTGTTACTTACCACATATTAGCCCAAGCTTAGATCTGATCCATTGGTTATGGGATAGCTCAGCTATGCCTATTGCATTCTGTTTCTGCTGTTTGGCATTCAAGTAGTCTTCTATTATAGCTTCACTAGGTTGACACCTCATTTTTAGATATGTCTGGTGCTGCTCCTGACATGCCCTCCTGCACTCTTCATTGAATCAGTGTTGATGCCTTGGCTTGATGGTTATGGCCAAGTAAGGGATATACCAGGCTATGAGGTTACAGATTGTGGTTGAATACAATTCTACTGCTGATAGCCCACAATTCCTCATGGATTCCCAGTTTTGAGTTGCTAGATCTGTCCTGAATCTATTCCATTTAGCACAATGGCAGTGGCATGATGTGATGGGACTTCTGCTTCACAAAGACCGTGCGGTGGTCACTCCTATCTATACTGTCATGGACAGACGGATCTGCACCAGGTGGATTGGTGAGGAAAAGGTATTTTATGTTTTTCCCTCTCGTTGGTTCCCTCACCATCTGCTTCATGCCCAGTCTGGTAGATGAATCCTTCAGGGCTTGGCCAGCAGTGGTGCTACTGAGCCACTCTTGGAGATGGACATTGAAGTCTCCCACCCAGAGTACATTCTATGCCCTTGCCACCCTCAGTGCTTCCTCCAAGTGTTATTCAACTTGAAGAGTGCTGATTCATCAGCTGAGGTAGGGTGGTAGGTAGCAATCAGCAGGAGGTTTCCTTTCCCATGTTTGACCTGATACCACGAGACATCACTGGGGTTCGAAGTTAATGTTGAGGATTTTCAGGGCCAGTCTCTCCTGACTGCACACCACTGTGCTGCCACCTCTGCTGGGCCAGTCCTGCTGGTGGGACAAGATATGTCCAGGGATGGTGAGGGTGATGTCTGGGACATTGGCTCTATGATACGATTTGCTGTTGCTTGTTTAGTCAGTGGGTCAGCTGCCCCAATTTTGGCACAAGCCCCCAGATGTTAGTAAGGAAAGCTTGGCAGGGTCAACAGGGCTGACCGTGCTGTTGTCATTTCTGGTGCTTAGGTCAATGTCAAGTGACCCATCCGGTTTTCATTCATTTTTAATTACCTGTCGTGGTTGGGTACAACTGAGAGGCTCATTAAGGCCACTTTAGAAGGGCAGTTAAGAGCCAACCACATTGCTGAGTCTGGAATCACATATAGGCCTTAAGTAACATTAGTGAACCAGATAGATTTTTATGATATTTCATGATAGTTTCATGACACCATTACAAAAACTGGCTAGCAATTCCAGATTTTTTATTAATTAATTAAATTTAAGTTCCACCCGCTGGTGGGATTTGAACCTATGCCCCTAGAGCATTATCCTGGATCTATGGATTAGTCCAGTCACATTCCCACTACGCATCATCTCCCCTTAACTTTGGCCTGCATCGTGAAGTATACTTTGACTGAATAAATACAAATAAGTGAATGTTGATGATTTATTTTTCAGAAAGTGGCATTTTCTGATTCCAAAACTCATGCTGTTTATAATGTTATCCAGACATGTGCACAGGTATGGATGCCAGCACTTTGAATTGACTTTCAATGCAGGTCAATGCTCCCCAGTGGTCTTGAATTTCTGACTCTATTTCTATAATTTACAGCACAAAATAAAAGCTCCTCTCCTTAATGTTAATTTTTTGTCTCAGTTTCCATCTCTCTGAATATCTCATCATACATCAGTGGAAAATATCTTCATTTTGTTCATGTGCCCCTTGATATACACTCAGTTAACCCATCTGAACAATGCATGCTGCAAATGGCAGGTACCATGGCAATGCATAGTCAATGCAGATTGACCAGAATGATATAGGTGCTTAAAGGGTTAAATCACGAGAACGGTTTACATAATGCTGGTTTATTTTCCTTTGAGTTTAGAAGGCCGAGTGGGTGATTTACTCAAGTCTTTCAAATGACAAAAACATTTAATGGGAATAAGATATGGAGAGACTATTTCCTCTGATTAGGGAGTCCAGAAGAAGAACAACAACAACTTGCATTTATATAGCTCCTTTCATTTAGCAAAACGTCCCAGGGTGCTTCGCAAGCATTATCAGAAAAAAATTGACACTGAGCCACCTATGGAGATATTAGGAGAGGAGACCAACAACTTTGTCAATGAGGTAGGTTTTAAGGAACATCTTAAACAAGGAGGAGAAACAGAGAGGAGGAGAAGTTCAAAGAAGGAATCCTGGAGCTTAGGCAGTTGAAAGTGCGGCCACCAATGGTTGAGCAATTAAATTTAGGAAAGTACAAAGAGTTGTAAACATAAAATTAGAGTTAGTATTGAAACAACTTTAGAAAGTTATATTGGGGAGTTATATTAGGGAACATCTTTTCAAACAAAGCATGGTCGAAATCTAAAACTCTCCCCCAAAAAGGCTCTGGATGTTGGATTAATTGAAAATTTCAAGGCATGGATTGATATATTTTTGTTAAATAATGTAGCAAGGGGCATATAGCAAAGGCAAGTAAATAGATTTGAGTTGCATATCAGCCATGATCTAATTGAATGGCAAAAGAGGCTTGAGGACCGGAATGCCCTATTCCTCTTCCTATGTTCCTATGCCTATGATAGTGCTGACACAGTTCTAAATACTCCCAGAATAAAGCAGTTATATTCTCTTACCTTTCCTAAACTAATAAACTAACAGTTGGAATAATTGGAAAATTGGCAAAATTGAAATGGGTATGGGTGAGTTATGTACCCCACATTTTCCTATGGTTTAATTTCGTACAACCTTCAATTTATATAGTATACCCATATGTGGGTGTTAGCAAAATTGACTAGATGGCTAGAGTTTGAATCAGGATAATGCCATGATGTTCACAGAGGCCTGATTCCTCACCTTGCCTCATGCTTGTGCAGTGGTGCCCTCAAGCTATCTATGACCAACTGTCCCTCTCCAATGGAGAAAGATACCTATGGTCCTTTGGGGACCACTGTTAATTACCTTACCTCTGCAAATGTAACTACTTAAAAATTGTGATGTGCTAGTGTGATGTATCATGGAAGCTTCTAGCAAAGTCTCATCTCTGCTATCACGATCACCAGATGACACATTTGATGAAGCTTGATCATTTTGAAATCAAGGACTACCAATATTCATCAAAGAAATATGATGTCAATCATTTCATTGCTTGGGAAAAAAAAAACAAGTGCTTTCTAGAGAATGGAACTGGGCTGCTGCAGCTGGTGTGAATTCAGTCATTATTAGTGAAGGAAGGAAGCAATCAGCAATGCATTTGGTTCGCAACGATTATAAAACCATCAGAGGTCCCTCATTCATTTCCCCTCGACCATTTTTTTGAGACTGAATAAACACGGGTAATAGCACTTCATTTTTTAAATCACTCCAACAAGAAACTCTTGACATTCTCTGAATGACAAATTACTAGGTGGAGAGTGCATCAAAACCCAGCACAGCCCTCATTTTTCCCCTTTGAAACATTTGCTTGTAAGCAATTAGTAAACGTGTTACCTCTTTAGAAACTGGGCTGATTCTCCAGGCAACCGCTGCAATAAGACAATTCAACCATAAATCTTTGTAACCCAATTCATATGCAAAACAAAGCACTGTGCGACTTCAGTCGAGTGGTACATTTTAATTGCAACCAAAAGGTGGAAAACAATAAAGAGCATGCTAATCGCCAATCAAATTGAACTGGCATATCTGTTGTGTGTTTGCATAAAGTAATCCTTTGTTCACTAAGTGCAGGAATCCATCACACCACTTTTTAGATTTGTAATAATTTAGATCTGTTTAGTTAAAACGATGAACACTAATGAGATTCCCCTACTCATTTCCATTCTTTTATTCTTTTCTTACCTTAACATGCTAACCCATATAGAATAATGGTTCTACAGATACTGACATTCCTCCAACAGGAATGAGGGTCTATCCTGTCCACAACAGGAGTGTCGCAGTATTATTCATTTCCTATAAGAATCTGCAGTCTTGACTAGTACCGAAACGATTTTAGTAAAAAGGATCCTGTGACTGCTTTCTAGGAGAGATTTCTATTGCCTCGGTGAATAACTTCCCTGGTTTACCGTGGCAGTGCAGGGGGTTGGGGGTGGGGAATAAAGTAGTTCTTTGTTTATGCCTTTGCATATAAACAATGCTTCACCTGATTGGTTGAACAGACACCTTAGGCTTGTGGTATGTTTAATATACATTCCAAGTTGGCACTGGGAGAGGCACCACTGTTGTCACTCTCTTTAATAGACGAACCATCAAAATGAGCTTTGATTTTCGCAAAGCTAACTTAGTATTCTGTGGGGCAAAATCAGCAGCTTCTGTTTCAAAAAGATGCAGGTGCTAATGCCAATAAACAGTATACAAACATTCAGTTGTTATCCCTTTGTTCTGATATTTGATGGACAGATTTATCTCCAGAGTGTAGACTATGAATAAATGAATGCCAGTCGATCGCTTTAATTCCACTATTTAGCTGCAGTTTCCAGCTGCGAGGTTCATGAAGTGCAAGTGTTTATGATTAAATATTTCCAAAACACTTGAGTTACAACAGTTCTGATAAAGGGATTCTTACAATATTTAAAATGACTCTTTTTATTGCAGTCAGCCAATCATTTAAAATATTGGTGAAAGTTAGATAATATATTAGTGTCTAATCTGATCTAATATACTTCCATATAATCTTACATCTTAATAAACCAATTTATAGTTTTGAACCTGAGCTATAACAACATGGCATTTTTCATTATGGTCACAGGGATCTGAAGCAAATGGTAGGCTATGTTATTTTGTAATACATAACCCAAATGCAGTTACACTGTTTCCCCTGCAGCAATAAAATTGCAGATATTTTACATACAAGGTTGAGCTTTGTATCATAGAGAGCCTTGGTTTGTCTACTGAAGTTCTTTCTTTGCATTTCACATTAGTAAAAGCTATATGCCAGGGTAACATCTCCAATATCATGTACGGGATGGCATTTTTCATGTGTGAGTTTAATGACGGAAGATTGGAGACTGTTCTACTGTGATGGGTTTATCCTAGCCCCACCCAATGGCCACATGTGCGCATTATCAAGCAAGGATTTTGCAATAGCAACAACAACAACAACAACTTATATTTCTATTGTGCCCTTAACATAGGAAAACATCCCAAAGTGCCTCGCAGGAGTATGATTGAAAAATATTCGACACCAAGACACATAAGGAGATATTAGGGCAGATCACCAAAAGCTTGATCAAACAGGTAGGTTTTAAGGCACATCTTAAAGGAAGAAAGATAGGAAGAGAGGCAGGGAGATTTAGGAAAGGAATTCCAGAGCCAAGATGAAGGTAGAGCTGCCAATTTTGCAGTGATTAATACTGGGGATGTTAAGAGATCAAAATTGGAGGATTGTTGGGCTGGAGGAAATTACAGAGATATGGAGGGGTAAAATCGTGGATGGAATTGAAAACAAGGATGAAAATTTTAAAATTGAGGTGTTGCTACAAATATGGGGTTTATAGGATGGTGTTTTGGAATGTCGCTATAAATTTAAGGTAAAACAGAATGCCTTGAAGAAAGGGGAGATGTTGTGAAATTGTACTGGACTCTGCATGGCAACAGGCCCACTGGTTGTTTCCATGTGGATAGGGGGCCCAGGTCAAGGCTTATTGAAACCCAAGCACCATATTTCACAACTGAACACAAGGAGAGGGGAAGCTGTTTTTGTTTTGTGCAAACATACAGACTCCGAGGCAGTGTAATTTAAAGAAAACCCTGGACAGAGAAAGAGAGAGAGAGAGGACAATAGCTGCTGTGGTCAGCAGAGGGAAAAAGGCTGATTCTCTATTAGCTGCCAGGCAGAAAGCGGGTGGGAGGACATCCTCTGGGTGAAGAGATGGAACGTGTGGAAATTTAAGAACACTGGAAGATTTACCCTGGCATGGCCGGGGAAGGAATCAATGGAGCGAGACTTACTGCTGAAAGTCGGTTCTGCAATTCTCAGAAGGCCGAAGGAAATGGTTTCAATGGATGCTGGATGTCATGACTTGGCAAAACAGGGAGAAGTGAACCCATTGGAAGCTGGGAGAGGCTTTGGACAGTTTCCTGAAAAGACTGCGACTCTGTGGAGAACTGGACCTCCCACTGACACTGCAGGAAACCACACAGAATACGTACCTGTGCATATATCCCAGTGGTGGCTATAATTAAATAGGGCCTTGCAAAGCTATAGATTAATTAATTTTCTGTGGTGATGCATGCAGGACATCAAAACCAAGTGTGCACTGACTATGCGATCAATCGACCCGGGAAAGGATGAAGGAAATTGTGAGCAGGAGGGAGAGATGAGGTTGAAAGGAGGAAATTTGAAAAAAGTGAAAGGAGAGGTGGGGAGAAGGTGGTGGGAGGGGAATGGGCTGGAAGGAACTTGAAGTAGGGAGGAGAAAAGTGAAAGTGTGCTCTGTGATGGTGGCACAGTGGAAATGTCACTGGACTAGTAATCCAGAGGTACGCGCCGGGGGCATTGGTTCAAATCCCATCGTGGCAACTGTTTGAATTTAAATTCAATTAATAAATCTGGAATTTAAACCTGTTTCTAGTAGTGATGACCATCAAATTATTAATGATTGTCATAAAAGCCCATCTGATTCACTAATGCCCTTTAGGGAAGGAAATCTGCTATCCTTGCCTACATGTGCCTCCAGACCCACATCCATGTGATTGGCTCTGAAAAGCATTCAGTTCAAGGGCAATTAGGGATGGGCAACAAATACTGGCCTTGCCAGTGATGTGCACATCCCATGAAAGATTTTTTTTTAAAAATCCTGTATTTTCTAATGTTTCTCCAATTAAAAGAGCATGCCAATATTTTTCTTCCTTCTACCTCTCATTTTGAAGGTGGAAGCGGGTTTGTTTGAAAAAAAATGTGTAAAATATTTTTCTGCAGTGAAATCAATAGGTGATACATTCACATCCTGTGTCAAGATAAGGTATATTTTTTGTGTGTCAAATTTTACCATAAGTGTGTTTAAAATTGGGGATGAAGTTTCCCCATCTCGGGTGGGCCGTGCGGGAGTGGGCGCGGGCGGATAGGGTTCGCGCTGCCATTTTTTGTGGGTGGGCCAATTAAGGCCCGCCCAGTGTGTTTCGCGGCTCCCGGGGACAGCGGGAGTGGGCAGGCGGCGGCGCATCGGCAATCGCTGCTGGGTCCAATGGCGGCCTGTTTAAAGGGCAAGCTGCTGCCACTCCAAGGCTGCTGTACATGGCCAGTGGTCAGGCCCAACGCAGATCCAGGCTGGTCATGCAGATGGGTAGGGCGGGTGGTCAATGTGTGCACCGGTTTTTGGATGAGTGCCTTGCTTCCCTCCTCGAGGAGGTGGCAGCTGCTTCGAGCAGGAGGCCCTCAACCTGGAGAGGCGCCATGCGCCCAGGTCCACCGGAGCTGGAGAGGCTGGGGTCCCACGGGCTGGTATGTGTGGCCAGCACTCAGGTCACCGATAGTCTCCCAACAGCCATGGCAGTGCTGATTGTTGAGTGAGGGACGTTACCAACACGGCTTGCCCAATGTGTGTGGAACGATGAGCACATGATGATCTGGGGGACAGGCATGTACATTGACATTGTCCGCATGCTAACTGATCGAATTTCCTTACTCTTCCTTTCAGCATCAGCAGCGCAAGGCCAGGACCCGGAGCAGCACCTCTGACACCTGAAGGCCATGAAGTTCCAACATCATAAGCGTCACACCATCTTTGCCCGGCAGGCACCAGAACACCTTGGTGGGCATCATATCTGTCCTGGGGCACAGTGGTGAGGGCACTTCACAGTCACTGGAGGAGCTGGCGGAGACAGAGAGTGCCCATGGCGCCAGCAGTCGGAGGACCGTAGGGGCCCAGGCACATGCTCAGTCCGTGGCTTATGATGAGCCTCTGGAGTTGTCCGCGATGCAGCCAACTCATGAGATGCGGCCAGGTGTGCAGCACCATCTGGTGGAGATACATGAGGCTCTGCCTGGCTTGGCATCAGTGGTGGAGGAGTCTATGTGAACCATAACCGATGCATTGAGATTCATGGCTGAACGCAAAGCTTCCTCCACGGAGGGAGTGGAGACTCTCATGGAGAGGCGGCTCCAGGGACAGGATCAGGGGTTCCTGGGGTTGGGCTCAGACCTGCAATCCCTCACAATGGCATTGACCTCAGGTATTTAGTGCCCTTGTGGGCATTGCTTCGGGCACCTGGTATCCCACCTCGGTGCCCATCCACCTACAGTAAGCAGGGAGGGCTGAACGAACCTCATGTCGGCGGAGCAGCTGTCTGTTGTGTCTGGTGGTGCCTCTCAGGGCGCTCCGGATGAGGCGGGCAGCTCCTCCGCCCCTCTGCCAGTGACCGCGGCACCCAATGAGGCTGCAACGACTGGGAGATGCCAGCTGCGCAGCTACCAGCTCCCTCGCAGGCGGGGTCAGCACAGGCTCCACAGGCCAGAGGATGTCCATCAAGGTCATCAAGGCCCATTGTCAATGCTCCTATCCTGACAGATTTTGCACTAATGTCTCCGGAAAATTCCGCCCTATGTTTTTTGTAACATTGATTGTGGGTTAGACTTTGGCCAGGACTAACCAGGGATAACTCCTCCGCTCTTCTTTGAAATAGTGCCAAAGGACCTTTATGTCCACCTGAGAAAGCAGACAAGGTTTTCAGATGGGAATTGGATAAATGCTTGAAGGGGGAGAAAATTGCAATGCCAGAGGGAACGAGCCAGGGGGTAGAATTAATTGGAAAGCTCTTTCGAAGAGCTGACAAAGGCATGATGAGGCAAATGGTCTCGCTCTTTACTGCGTGATTCTCTGATTCAGAGGCATGACACAGGAAGACATCACTGCCAATGCATAGAGAAAAAAAAAACAATAAAATAGTTTTCTGAAGTGGGAAACGGAAGAACTACATCACCACAAATCCATTCTTACAATACTAAGGAGGAACTCCTTGATTCCCACGCTCTTCCCTTCCTGATGCAATAATCACATTTTTTGAATTAAACCTTTGACATCACCTAGCCTCAACTTCCTGACATATCTCCTCTTATCCCTCATTGTTTCAAAATTCCTGCCAAGGTCCTTGCGTACTTCATCTAGGTATTAAAACAGTGATCGCCATTTCTTAACCTGCACTATTAATGAGAAGTGCCTTGGAGTCCTATCATTGTAAAATGTGAGTGTTGGAATAATATCTGTCAACATAGTTGAGGAATCCTAATTAACGAACATTTCCTATAAATGGACTGGCGTTTGATGGAATCAGGTTTCTATAAATTGATGTTACTAAAGTGATATGTTTAAAAATCACTAGTAATATCTATACCTCAACTCCTGACTAATTTAGTTTCATGAAGCAGGATCCAAACACTTTATTGTGTAAAGTGTGAACTTTTGCACAACTTATATGCATGCGTTCAGAACTCAGGTCTCATGGGCTGTGAAAACTTGTAGACAATTGGAAAACATGTTATGCTTGAATTGGAAATCTTTGATCTTCTCTTTCAGCTTCTTCCATTTTACTTGGGGTAACCACAATGCTGATTGATCACCCTTCTTCATTTCTTCCTGTCAGTCACCCATTCTTCCTGCTGCGTTTAAGTCTATCGTCACTGCATCTTTCCATCTGGTCTTAGGCCTTCTTCTTCTTCTTCTTTCTGGCAGTCCCATCTCCATCAGTCACCTCACCACATTCCTTCTCTCTCTTCCTAACAGATGACCATGTGATTTCAATCTCCTCTCGGATACTTTCTTCAATGCTCCCACAACCTTCACTGACCCTCTGATGTACTAGTTCCTGAAATTGCCCTTCCTTGTCATTCCACACATTCCTCTCAGCATCTGCATCTCATTAGTATCCGGTCGTTCCTCTCTTCTTCATGTTGCCCAACTTTCGGCACTATTTACCAAGGCCGGTCTCACAACTGTCTTGTAGATTCTTCCTTTCAGTTTCAGCAATACTTTCCTGTCACATAACAAGGTGTGTCCCTTGTTTCCTGCTTTTTCACCTCAGATGGTGAAAAAGTAAACTTCCTAATGCCACTCGCCTGCCCACGCCAACCACAATATGGCATTGGCTACATAATATTTGGATCAATTGGCTTGTTAAAAAGCTCAACTGCCCATTATTTTATTTTAAATGGCAAGTGGGCTGCTGAGGTCAGCACCCGCTCACCTATTGTATTATGGGAAGTTGGCATGTTGCTAACTGCCAGATTTTATGCATGCACAGGATAGCAGAAGTCCCAATTTCCACACGGTAAAACCCAGCCTACGTTCCCCCAAACATAACACCTGTTTCTTGAATGAGTCTTCAGTTTTAGCCCCTAATTATCTCACCCAGGAAATTATTGCAAGGGCAGAATTTTCCCGTCGGCGTGCGGGGGTGGGGCCCGCACGCCAACGCGTAAAATGATGCGCGGTGACGTCAGGCGAGCGTCCCGATATCACCACGCGGCATCGCGATATTTCGGTGGGCGCGCGCGCGATGATCTCCATTGCGCGCCTGCCATTAATTAACGGGCCACTTAAGGCCCTTGAGGCTCCAACTGACAGGGATTTTGTGGCGCCCGTGCCATCTTCGGCTCATCACATGAGGATTTGTTTTGGGGCCTGTAGGTTTCAGGAAGCCTCCTTGCTGCCTTCCTCGAGGAGGGTACACTTTGAGCTGTCCATTTCCAGGATGGGATAGAGGTCTAAAGAACAGCTAATAGCACTTTTACCTGTATGCAAAGTCCATGTGATTCATTTTGCCATGGAGAAGGATGAAGAGGAAGACACTGTAAAGACCCAAGTCACAGGCTTTCCTAAAATATCACTGAATATCTCAGACAAGTGGGCTAGTGTGCTATGGTCTGAGAGAGAGAGAGAGAGAGCTAGACACCTAAAGTCTCAGTGGCTCAACAGGCTGGAATGTGGGTGGAAGCATGCACTCAGATTGAAAAGACTAAATTTGTGAGGAGTTAAAATGAGGCTGGAAGATTCTCCCAGCTTGTGCTAGAGCGAGGATCTCCAGTAATGCTGTCACCATGAAGGGCAGCTCTGGGGTTAGAAGTTACCAGGCTGAGAAAGGAAAAGAACAGAGGTAAAACCCCAGGAGCTAAGAATCACTTTGGACTAATTTCGGGAGAATTGAATGTCTACTTAAAAGGATGGAGTAGTGTGTACTTGATGGTGTTTTTTTCAGTTGTATTAAGAGTTCTGTTCTGTAGCTTAAAGTAAAAGTTGCCTACATAAATAGTGGTTAGTCAATAGTCTTTTTAGTCTGTTTGTTGCAATGAATTCTTAAAAATGTGAAATCTTTTTGTGTCATCCATTCAACTAATAACTGGAAGCTCCATTTTTTTTTTAAAGTCATCAGTTGCTCTCAGAATTATAACAATCTCCAATACCAGACCCTCTCTTTCACTGAGCCCGGATGATCCTTGAAGCCCAAACACGGCAAGAGGAAAATCCTCTTTCATTTTCAACTCTTTAACTCATTTTCACATTGTGGGGCCTTGCTGTGCACAAATTGGTTGTCATATTTCCTATGTTACAAAAAGCTCTTTTTTAGCGGTAAAGCATTTTGGTCATTCAGAGGTCCTGGCAGGCTCTATAGAAATCCAATACTTTCTTCTTTTGTTGAGCGAATCATGTTGAGTGTTTAACTGAGTGAAGTGGCTGAGATACAAGGTACAAAAAGGAAGTGGGACTGTGATTGGGCTAACTCTATCCTTCGATAAGGTTAAATTGTTATTCCAAATTCGCAAGCAATAGCATCAGCTGTAGCAGTGATGTTTCAACATGAGTTAAAATCAAGTTAAAATTTCCTGATAATTTAACGTGTGCCAGCTTAAGAGAAATCCATGGTATGTTGCTTACTAAATAATGAAGGCAGAATCATCCCAGGTTTGGACTAAGTGCGTTAGCGGGCATGAAAAAGAACGTTTTACTCGCCGGCCGCAATGGCGGCTTTTCACGCCATATCGTCCCAACCTGCCTCGTTAATCATGCATTTCCAGGAAACTCATTGTTTCGATGGTGGGCGGCCCCTCATTTGCCCACCAAGCCATCACCTCACCACTCCTCACACCAGCTGCTGTACTTAAAGTGCAGCCACGTGCACACCTCTCAGTGCTTCCAGCCCAGGACTGCTGCACAGAAGGAATGGCCCCGAAAGGCAAGAAGACTGCAGCTCCCTGATACAGTCA
The DNA here is from genome assembly GCF_964194155.1 of Cetorhinus maximus. NCBI lineage: Eukaryota > Metazoa > Chordata > Chondrichthyes > Lamniformes > Cetorhinidae > Cetorhinus > Cetorhinus maximus. Next base: position 106,381,345 of record NC_135889.1, on the reverse strand, counting down.
CGCATCCCTGGAACTCCTTGTGGGCACCCTGGAGGCGTGCCATGATCTCCTCTACCCCTGCTCTGGCCGCAGCAATTATGCCTTTCCAGCTTGGCAGGTGATGGCAGCAGTGGTCAGTGCCAATGCTGCACAGAAGAGGTTGGCCATCCAATGCAGAAAGAGTATGAATGATCTGATCCGTGCTGCCATGGCACTCTATCACTCACTCATCACTCTAAACTCACACACTCAAGCCCATCACACTTTCACTGGTATCTCACTCACTGCCAAAGGACATAATCACTCACTCTCTCAAACACACCCTCACATCTCCATCTGACCTCATCTCCTCTGGAGACTGCCTTCTCAGTCTTCACCATCTTGAGGCCACTTGCACAGATCAACACGTGCCCCCACACACACCCTGGAATAACCCCCTTCCCCAGTCCAGCCCTCGACCTGCAGCCTCTTCCTTTGCCCGAGGCCACTTCTCCCACTTCACCAAGCAAGCCCTAGCCCCGCAGCCATCGAAAAGCCAACTCTGCCTTATGGCTGGTCTGGTAGGTTGAGACCTGCCCGTGAGCCCCCCCCACCTAAAAGTGATGTGGTGCTGCCTGTGAAGTGTGGCGCTGATGACTGAGAGTGCTGACCGAAGCAAGTAGGCAAACAAACATTGGAGTCCCGAGCAAAGTGCAGCTCGCCAGGTGCATGTCGCTTATGTCCCGTTGTGAAACATGTTGCCGTGTAATCACGCTGACGTGCTCAGATGGTCCGGCATGGGGGAGTGATTCTGATGACCTGGGCTGATAATGATATGCAGATGTATTACGATGAAGTTCCCGACACCCGACAGTGGGAAACGTGGTCCGCCATTGACAGGCAGAGCGGACAATTCTCAACTGATTTCACGATGTTGCAAAACCAATTTTTGGCCTTCTGGCCATATTGTCCACTCACGCCGCCAAATACGCCCACCACCAAGGGGCACAGAAAATTCCGCCCTTAGTGTTTTCTGGTACTATTTGAGCCATGGGTGCCTACTTATTTGGATACTGAATCAAGTTATGCATCTTTGGCGTGTAATAGCTCAGAATTATCAAATTGCACTGCTTGAAACGCATACGTAACAAGAAAAAGCACAGCCAGATCTTCATTTTCAAGTCTGGTCAGAATGTATTGATGGAGACACTGCAGCACAAGGAAGATAAATACTTGTTAGGTTGGCTGCTCCTCCTGCCAGCCAGTCAGCCAAAGCAAGTGGATAATCATTGCATTTACACTATTGCAGCAAATTATACAATATAACTGGTTATATCAATGTGCGCTGGTATGCTTCTTATTGAAATAAAGCAGTGCTCTGCCTGACTGTCTCTCATGGCCTCGCACTGGAGCAGTCTCCCGGTATGAAAAATGAAAGACATTGTCAAATTCCAGTCAGAAAGAAAAAAAATGTTGGTATTTCAAAAGAAAGGGAAAAACATAAGCCTGGAGCAGAACAGCGGATGTCCTTCCTGTCATAACTCTATCTAGCCCTGACAGCCTCCTCGAAGAGGAAATCCTTATGGTTGCAGAAGTCAATAGGGAGTTGACTCCCTCGACTGAGGTTGGAGAAATCAGGAAAACTTATAAAGCCCAGATGTCAGCCATTACCAATACAATGTCAAATTAACAACATAATATCAGTGGAGGAAGTAAAAAGGGGACTTTCACTGCCACAGAATTTGGAAGCATTTCCTTGTCCTGAATGTGGCTGAGCAGGTCACAAGCATTGCTGATTGTATAGAGTGGTTTAATACGATTCACCTGACAGTTTACTACTGAGAGTGTATCCTGGAAAATTCAATTTGACATATAACGGTTTTAAGAAAGACTCTTACCACTAGGACCTCTCTGTAAAAATGAAGACAAATCATCACATTCAGGTAAGCTTATTTTGTTCCCAACGCCTTCCTCTCTTGAAGACATGGATCCTCTATGACTACATAGACACCAGCAGCAATTGGGACTCTGGTCCGAATATTTCTCGTGTATGAGTATTGCAGTGAATATTCCCGGGCTATTTAGGTATTGAGCCTGAGGAAGAAGAACAATAATTGCTCCACACAGCAAAGTCCCACAGGAAACAATGACATAAATGACCCAATGACCTGTTGTTGTAGGGATGATGTTTGAGGAATAAATGTTGGCCAGGGATTCAGGAGCATTCTCCTCCTCATTTTCACATGCTACCATGAAGCCTTTTACATCCACCTGAGAGGGAAGAAAGATTATCTGAAAGACAGCACCTTCAAAAATGCAATATTTCCTCAATACTGTTTCAAGGTGACAGCCTAGAGGACATGCTCAATTCTCTGGGATGGGGCTTGATTCCACAACTTTCTGAATTAAAAGATGAGGGTACCACCCCTCCCAGGCTCACATCTCATTTATTTTAAAGATGAATTAGGCTGGTGAATGGGGTGTAAGGGATGGGATTGCACCTCTCATTGGCGAGATCATCACTCTTTGGAGTGGCTTATCCTGTATTAGTCCTCACCTTCACCAAGCTCTCACACCCTGGCTCCAAGGAGCTGTTAATGTTCAACAGCTGTCACACCCAGGTAAGTTGCTTAAACAGGCGGGCTAAACAGGGTGAGGGTAACCGTCGGGTCTCCTACCCTTGGTGATTTAGGGATTTGTCCACCCCAGCATGCAAATATGGATGAAACCAATCTAAAGTCTAATGGTCTTGAAGGCAAGTCAACACCGTGTTGTGGAATGTGTAGTGTGATAAGACACAGAAGATGTCTTGGTAACCCACCGCATCCAGATTTATCTTCAGCCATCTAGACCACTGGACCAAGATAGGTCAGGGTGAGAGAGTGAGACTAACGAAGTGCAATTCTCCCTCACTATAATTGAATTCACGGGCAAGTCATGTTCATCATCATCATCATCGTCGTCACTGTCATCATAATCATCATCGTTATCATCATCTTCCTTGTGAGTACATGATTTATAGAAAAAGACCAAAGTACTTTATACATTAGATCCAGAGGAATCTAAGAGGGTGCCTGTATATTTGCCTTTTGTTACACTCACACTTTCACTTACCCACAGAATTATTATGGGCTTTTGAACAGCAAGTTTCTGACAAGCAAATGTCCAAAATGCTCAGCATCCTCTACAGGGCATCCAGGATCTGTGTGAACAGGATAAGAAATTTGTATTTCCTAAACCAATCATATTGAAGAATCATTAATGAACAGCACAGAGTCTGAATCAGGAAATGTCAGTGAGAATATTTCATTCAATGTCAAATCAGGTACAGAAAGCAAAATAAACAGAGTGAAAGAAAGATCGGATTAAAAGAGAGTTAGAAGGAGAAAGGTAAGAGAAAGAAAGATAAAATAAAAAACAATATATTAACTTTTTAAATAATCTCCAACAATAGCTAAACACTGAAGGAATGCGATTCCATACTTGTCGAAGTTAATCTTCAGAGCTGGAGAGATTGTTTGGCAGTAATTAATACTTACCATGCCATTAAAAGGATACTTAGATTTAATGTACAAGACTTAATTTCTTCCTAGTGAGTTTATTCTATAGCTTTGAGGTAAGTACAGAAACTTCATGCTGTCCAACATATTTGAATGGTGAGTTGATGGTGATATGCTGGGTTCAGGAAACTTACAGAGAAACATTGCATCTTGGATTGCAACTTCTGTATTTCTGTGTTTAACTGCGTATATGCAGCTGTTTGATTTTGCTGTACAATTCACACATAAAGAACCATGAGTGCTGTGAGTCACGCCATTACTTTTAGAACCAAATCTGACATGTTAGGTATGACTGTCAGTATGAGCCATGGTTCAGTAGGTAGTACTTCCACCTCTGAGTCAAAGGGTTGTGGGTTCAAGTCCATCTCAAGAGACTTGAGCACAACATCTAGGTTGACATTTCAGTGCAACACTGAAGAGTGCTGCAATGTCAGAGGTGCAGTTCTTCAGATGAGACATTAAACTGAGGCTCCACCTGTCCTCTCACCTTGACATAAAAGTATCTCATGATACTATTTGCAGAAGAGCAGGGGGTCTTCTCCCCTGGCCAATATTTATCCCTCAGCCAACACTTAGGGCAGAATTTTTCTTTTGTTGGGCAGTCTCGTACTCAACCCAAATGAAAGTAAAATAGTGCGCGATGATGTTGGGCAAGCGTCCCGATGTCATCACGCATTCTCGCGATATTTCAATCGGCCGACTGTGCGAGAGGCGGCAGCGCGCCCACCAACAATTAAGAGGCCTATTAAAGCCCTTAATCAATTAATTAAATTGAATTTTTTGCTGCCGATCTAACAGTTCGGTTGGTGGACGCATAGACCAAGCAGCCTTTGCATTTTTTGTGAAACCTCATCCATGGGTGGGATAAGGTTTCGACCAGTGATTTTTAAAAAAAGCTTTTAAAACTCATTTTTAACATGTCCCTGCTCATGGTCACATGATAGGGCATGTTTTCTTTATTTTTTAATTCTATATTTTTAATGTTAAAAATCTTCAGCTCCGTGAGGCAGCTCTGTGTCTTCAGGGAGCTTTCACTGCACGCGCCCTCGCGCATGCGCACACTTCAGTGCTCGCGGTCCTCCCGCCCCCCACCCCGGCAGCGCTGAGGCTTCCAGCGAGCGTTTCACGCTGGCTGCTGTTCATTGGCCGGCCAGCATGAAATCGCGGTCATGGCCTGATAGCAGACGGCGGTCAGTTTCACGGCTGCTCCCGGGCCTGCCTCCCGCGCCCGCCCGACGAGGTAAAAACCCTGCTCTTAAAAACAGATGACCTGGTCATTATCACATTGCTCTTTGTGGGATCTTGCTGTGTGCAAATTAGCTGCCCTGCTTCCTGTTCTGAAGTTGTGAAAGGCACAACACAAATCTATGTACTTTCTTTCTATGGATCAATGACAATAAAGCAAGACGCACTGCATATTCATGGAAAACAGGGCAGTGATGAAAAATGTGGTTGAATTTTTTACTCAATTTTATTACCTGTGCAAATTGAACAAGGGAAACTATATTTGTAGTGTACATATTGATAGATCTTATGTAGTTCTGTGGTTCTATCATAAGAAACTACCTCTTACGCTAAAGATTACAAGCTGGAATAGGCTCGAGCAGAAGGGCTTGCTGAATTTAAATGCTGAACATATGAGGGAAGTTAAATTACTGGCCTATTTCCATCGTTGTCAAGATCAATGAACTTCTAGGAGAGAGATTTACGATCAAATTGACTGAGGAAGATCACAAACCCTTTTAAACATATGGAACTGCGTTTATTTTTTTAAAGTGAAATATGCCAAAATAGATCATACATTTAAACCTCATTCAAAGTGAGCGAGATTTGGCAGGTCTGTATATTCTGTTTAAATGAGGTGGCACCTGCATTCAGATAGTGCAGAGGAATTTGCTGCAAAGTATGTTGAATGATGGTACAGGAATACCTTTGGTTGTAATTTCGAGCCACTAGACTGGAAATTCAGACCAGGTCTGAAAATGAAATGAAAAGATGGGCTATATTTTGGATAATGAACCTCAGAGATTTGTTACCTCTTTTAAGATGCTAGTGAATCTATTGTTTCCAATCATTTTTATTTCGCATTTCCAGCATTTGTACTATTTTCTGTTGCTCTACATTGTTTATTAGTGACTGTTTTCAGATGAATTAAACAATAACGTAAAGCTACCCTTGCTATGCTTAATATGTTGCAAATTGTCTAGTTGTTCATAACGGTTGCTTCATAACTTAAATGATGACCATCAGAGAGCATGTTTTTTTCTTTATTCTTTCATGGGATATGAGCATTATTGACAAGGCCAGCATCTGTCGCCTATCCCTAATTGCTTGTTAGGCCGCTTCAGAATCAACCAGGGATTATTCTGGTTTGAAATCCATCAGCAACACTTGAACTATCATCCAATTCTTACAAGACTGTTAAGCTACTAAGGCTTAGTGACAGAGTCATTTACAGCACAGACAAAGGCCATTCAGCCCATCTAGTCCATGCTTACTCCCAGCAGAGTAATCCATTCAGTCCCATTTCCCCACTTGAGCCCCAAAGACCTGCAAGTTTATTTCCTTCAAGTGTCCATCCAAATTTCCTTCTGAAATCATTGATTTTTTTCCACTTCCATCACCTTCAGAGGTACCGAGTCCCAGGTCATTACCACTTGCTGCATAAGAAGTTCTACCTCACATTGTTCCTGCATCTCTTACCCAAAATCTTAAAATCTGTGTTCTGCAGTCTTTCTTCTATCAGCTAATGGGAAAAATTTTCCTCTGTCTACCTTAGCTCAGCCTGTAATAATCTTGTACACCTCCATCAAATCTCCCCTCAATCTCCTTTTCTCCAAGGAGAACAACCCCAGCCTTTCCAACCTCACCTTGTAACTTCAACCCTCCCATCCCTGTAACCATTCTGTTAAATCTCCTTTGCAACCCCTCAAGGATCCTCACAATATTCCTAAAGTCTGGTGGCCAGAACTGGTTGCAAAACTCCATTTGGGGCCTAAGCAGGGCTTTTATAAAAGTTCAGAATAACTTGCCTGCTTATTTACTCAGTAACTCTATGAAGCCCAGGATGCCATATGCTTTGCTAGCCACTTTCTCAATATCTCCTGCCATCTTCAAAGATCGATGCACATGCAGGCTCCAGGTCCCTCTGTTCTTGCACACTCTTTAGAACTGCATCATTAAGTCTATATTGCCTTGACCTAAACTTTCTGCCAAAATGCATCACCACACAGTTCTCTGCATTTAACTCCATCTGGCGCTTGCCTGCCCATTCTGCTCACCTATCTATGTCCCATTGCAGGTGATTCATCTCACTGTTTGCCCCTCCTCCTTGGTATTACCAGCAAGTGTTGAAATTTTACTCATTTTGGGTTCTAAATGAACTGATGTCTGCTCACTCCCTGGCACTTCATGTTCGCTATAAAATCTTGTTGGTTCTGAGGGAATCTAACACAACATCTCTTTTTAAAAAAAGATACAAGGAAGAACTTGCATTTATATTATGCCCCTCACAAATTCAGTTCCCCCAAGTACTTTAAAGAAAAAAGTACTTTTGAAGTGATGTGGTGTACAAAAACCACTTTACGCACAACAAACTCCCACCAACAGCAATGTAATAATGATCAAATAATATTTTTTCATATTTTGGTTGAAGGATAAATATTGGGTAGGACACCCCTTACTTGAAGTAGTGTCATGGGATATTTATGTCAACCTGAGAGTGCAGATGGGGCCTTTCTCATCCAGGGATGTTGTGGTAAAGTGAGGTATCCTGTCCCTTTTAGAGAATGAAAGTGTACTGATCATGTGACAGCACTGACAAATCACTGTACAGTGTGGGCAACTGGGAACTGTAAGTCTAGTTCTGGAGGTTTCTGAGTGAGCATGTATGATCTGGTGCTCTGCTCTATGTCTCAATAAACTATCACTGTTTATTCTTACATCTGTCTCTCCCCGCCTTTGATTGCAAGCAGCAATTGAGGAGAACATAGGAAGGCCTGCAGTTAGAGTTTGGTTGGCCAACAAACTCATTTACCAAAGGCATAAAAGATGTAGTGCCAAATTTTGAGGTGCCGGAGTTCTTAGAAAATGTGTTGATCGTTTTCTTTCTAAATCTACTATTATGTTGTTTTCCTATGTATTAATAGCTTGAGCCCCCAAACATCAGTAACACAATCTAGAATGAGAGGCCATAGTTTTAGGCTAAGGGGTGATAGATTTAAATCAGAGATGAGGAGGAATTACTTTTCTCAAAGGGTCGTGAATCTGTGGAATTCGCTACCTCAGAGTGCAGTGGATGCCGGGACGCTGAATAACTTTAAGGAGGAGATGGACAGATTTTTAATTAGTAACGGGTTGAAAGGTTATGGGGAGAGGGCGGGAAATTGGAATTGAGGCCGAAATTAGATCAGCCATGATCGTAATGAATGGCGGGGCAGGCTCGAGGGGCTGAATTGCCTACTCCTGCTCCTAGTTCTTTGTTCTTATGTAATGCTTTTTAAGTGAACAATATTAGGGGGTGGGTAGGGGATATTGGCGTGGTGGTAATGTCAATGGATTAGTAATCCAGAGACCTTGGCTAATGCCCTCGGGGCATAGGTTCAAATCCCACCACAGCAGCTGGTGGAATTTAAATTCAGTTAATAAAATCTGGAATTGAATGCTAGCCTCAGTAATGGCAATCTCCAAGCTGTCATTAAAAGCTCATCCCGTTCACTAATGCCCTTTAGGGAAGGAAATCTGCCATCGTTACTTGGTCTGGCCTACATGTAACTCCAGACCAACAGCCCGCTGAAATGGTCTAGCAAGCCACTCAGTGTGAGGGCAATTAGGAATGGGCAACAAATGCTGGTCTTTTGATCAAAGAATACATTTTAAAACAATTAGTGCTGGTAGGCATTTTAGTTTGAACCATGTGGTATTTTGAATCATTAGTCTTAAGCATAACTGGAATTTCGTTATGGAATTTAATTTAATTCAAGCTTATTAAAAACATGAATCACAGAAACTTTACTTACTTCTGACTGGGGGATGGTATATCGAGAGGAAACTGCTTTTCTTGATTTATATTAATAACCCAGACCTGGGTGTGTGGGGCACAATTTCAAATTTTGATTGCAATGCAAGACTTGGAAGTATTGTGAACTGTGAGGAGGACAGTGATAGACTTCAAGAGGATATAGACAGGCTGGTGGAATAGGCAGACACGTGGCAGATGAAATTTAATGTAGAGAAGTATGAAGTGATACATTTTGACTAGAAGAACAAGGAGAGGTATGAAGATGGTACACTCCAATCCCGCAACGACCACAGAGACTCAGGCTTCCTTTTAACTGGTTTTATTCAAGCATATGCAAGGGAGCCGCAATCATTCCAAAGAATGAAGACCCAGATCCCAGATTGATTACATTTCATTACTTTTGTACTTTTTCTTATCATAATACATTTGAGTACATTTGAATACATCCAATCGGTAACCGACACACCGGTCCCATGCTAACTCTATCCTATTGAGTACATAAACATGTGATTTTGCTGACCAATTATTCTAAAGGATGTATACATAATTATATTATCCAATTAAAATTAAAACACGTACGCAAAGACCTTGGTTCTCACAACTCAAGACTGTTTGTGTTTCATCAAAGCCCCCTCTTTGTCCCTTGTTCGTCTTCCCATATCTATGCTAAAACCATCTGCCCCTTCCCTATGTGAGAGGGGAGTACACTTAATCTAATTTATGTGTATACTTTTGTCTCCAGTCTGACTCTCAAGGTTATCTAGCAGCCATGTCTGCCTGGAGATTTTAAGGGTTTTTCAATAAATTCTTAACTATATTCTCTTTTAGCATTTTTAATTTCCCCCTAACAGGTGACACAAAATAAAGGCTACAATTCTAAAGGGAAAGCAGGAGCAGAGGGACCTCTGTGAATATGTGCATAAATCATTGAAGGTGGCAGGCCAGGTTGGGAAAGCAGTTAATAAATTATACAGAATCTTGGGTTTTATAAATAGGGGCACAGAGTATGAAAGCAAGTCAGTTATGAACCTTTATAAAACACTGGTTCAGCCTCAATAGGAAGGATGTGAAGGTTTAGAAAGGGTGCAGAAAAGATTTAGGAGAATATGAACACACAAGCATACAAATTAGGAGCAGGAGTAGGCCATTTGGCTCTTCGTATCTGCTCCACCATTCAATGAAACCTTGGCTGATCAAACTGTAACTTCAGCTTTCACATCCTTACTTATCAAGAATCTATTTACCTCTGCCTTAAAAATATTCAAAGACTGCTTCCACTGCCTTTTGAGGAAGAGAATTTGAAAGACTCACAACTCTCTGAGAGAAAAAAATTCTCCTCATCTCTGTCCAAAAGGGTTAACCCTGTATTTTTAAACAGTGGCCCCTAATACTAGATTCTCCCACCAGAGAAAATATCCTCTCAAAGTCCACCCTGTCAGGACCCCTTAGGAGCTTATATGTTTTAATCAAGTAATGGTTCTGAGGATGAGAGACTTCAGTGATGTAGATAGATTAGTGAAGCTGGAGCTGTTTTCCTTGAAGAAGAGAGGGTTGAGAGGAGATTTGTTAGATGTGTTCAAAATCAGGAGGGAGATCTGGATAAAGTAAATGGGGAGAAACTGTTCCGATCAGCAAAAGGTCAAGAACCCTGAGGTGTTTAACAGAAGAGTCAGAGGCGACATGAGGAAACATTTCTTTATGCAACAAATGACTTGGATCTGGAATGCACTGCCAGAGCATTTGGCGGAGTTTCTGTGCTGTAAGTTCCATGTAAAGCTGCCAGCAGGGTATACAAACAGTACACCGTGTTTCACATCCTCAGGCTATCACGGCCAAGCAATTAGTGCTCAGTAGGCAAACGTTTGGAGATACTGATGCTGCTTTAGATCCCAGGAACCTCGAGGTTCAAAGTCTCTGAAATGGCTGTTTATGAGCAAGCTGTGTGCATGGCATTGGAAGGTCTGTATTTTTTACAGTCAGGGAGCTGTACATTGGGTTACTGCTGTTGCTGCTGCTGTACATTGACTCAGAAACATTCAGCAGCAGTAGCATGAGGCCTGGAACCCTGGGCCTGACCTACCCTCCGCCACCTCTTCGCCTCCCCAGTGCGAGCTCCAGACATTCCAGTCAACTCTTACCGTCTGGCCTAAACTCAAACTCCAGGAACTCGCCCAAACATGCTCTTGTGCCGCACATAATGCCGCAGGTAGAATTCACTTGACATGGTCCCCGCGCCAGCCACCTCTGCATCACAAATTACACAGCCCCACGTGGTTGCAAGACGATTTCCCTCCAACTCAGATTGTTGCCATCAAAGAGCCAAATCCCTGAAGAAGAGTCATACGGACTCGAAACATTAACTCTGTCTTTCTCTCCACTGATGCTGTCAGGCCTGCTGAGTTTCTCCAGCATTTTTTGTTTTGTTGCCCTCTGCATGTGTTACTCCTGGAAACAAGTAGCTTCAATATTGGAGGCAGCGAGGATTAAAATCAACACCAATCTTACAGATTGAAAATCCAGTCAGACTGTTAATGGAGTGAATTCCACTGAAATCAATGGAAAGAAAAATCAAGTGGGGCATATAATGGACGGCTAATCAGCAAAGGAGCATTTCCCATCCAGCGGTGAATATTAAAGCCTTTAAATAGGAGGTGCAGGAGCTGTTTTCTGGTGCACTCCGGCAGCACTACACCCCTGTTCTCATCTGAAAGATGGCATTTCAGACAGTGCAATACCCTCTCAGTACCGCACTGGAGTGTCAACCTAGACTTGTGTTCTACATAACCTTTGATATACAGATTGTGGAACCTGAAAATTAAAAATCAACAATTCTCAGAGCTCTGGACGGTATAATCAGCATTGAGTCTCTATAATTATTACCTTTTACACTGAAATAACATCTAAACAGGCAGCCACAGTCAAACCCAGACCTATTAAGTTACATGCTTTGTTATGTGCCACATAGCTTTCAGAATGTCGGCATACCATTAACTATTTACTGCTGAGAAGATCTTTCTTTTAGGTTTCCTAAATATCTTGTAGAAGAGCAGAGATGTTAAAATGATTCTTGTTTAGCAATTACCTCTGCCAAGTGTCATGTTTCTGGATTTTTTGACTGTCTACTTACAGAAAGGATCTAAATGTGAGTTACTTTAAAATGTCCTTTTAAACGCATCTGCTACCCATGTCCTTAAAGGTGGTGGAGGTCAAAGATCTGCCGAAGAAGCCTTGGTGAGATGTTGCAATGCGTCCTGTAGATAGTACACACTGCAGTCACAGTAGACTGATGTTGGAGGACAATTGATGTTTAACTCCCAGGGCTTTATTCACACCAACATAGCTCCAATGATATGCCAATATGCATCATTTACTGCCTATTTAAATCAAAGCTAGGGCTAAGAACTTTATCTGCATGAGACATTTTGTATTATTCATAATGGTTTCATATTATTCTGCATGCATTAATGTAACTAGATGATGAATGATCCAACTCCCATTAATGATTAACAAAGAAGCTATTAGCACATTGGACACATTTTGGAGTGTTACAGACTCACAAAGGTGATCACTATATGAATTATCCCCATTTTTCCAGTTTAAGCAATAACTATTGGCAGTAGTGCTAACTGAGCTCCTTTATTACATTAAATAATACAAGTTAATAAGCCTCAATAAGTTGATGTGGGAATAGAACATTGGAAAATAACGCAAAGCACAGAACAGTAATAAGTCAGGTATGTTTAGATGGTAGGTTAGGGAGTCCTAGAATGATGCATGCTACTGTCTCCCTCAGCCTCACAACCTTCTGGGATAAATGTGGTTCTTTAATGCTAGCCTCTTGTGCATGCCTTATTTTAATCACTTCATGACTGTGGCCATGCCTTCCCAAGCCCTGGAATAAGTGTCCTACACGTCTATCCCCTCTACTTCACTTTGATCCTTTAAGACACTCCTTGTAACCTACCTCTTTGACCAAGCTTTTGGTCATCTGCTCTAATATCTCCGCATATATGGCTTGGTGCCATATTGTGTTTTATAATGCTCCTGTGAAGGCCTTGGGTGTTATATTAAATTAAAGGCATGATATGAGTTTTTGTTTTTGTATGCTGTTTTTTTCATTCCTGTCACCTGGGCGCTGGTAAAATTCCACCCATTGTGTTTTGTCATAAACCTCTAGCCTTGATGTGTCATTGTCAGACTTTCAACTCCCAACAAAACAGATTGGACCATCACCCTGTGTCTTCCCTGCAGGAGCTTTAATAAAAGACCTATTAGGAGTGAAATCAGCAAGCACATTTTCACACAAAGGGTCATAGAAATCTGGAACTCTCTCTCCCAAAAAGTTGATTGATGTTTGCTTAATCGAGCTTTTCAAGACTGAGATTAATAGACTTTTGTTGGGCAAAATGTATCAAGGGATAAGGAGCGGTTGTAGGAAATGGAGTTGAGATGCAGATCAGCCATGATCCTATTAGCAAGCCTGGGGGGCTGAATGGCCCACTTCTGTTCCTAATGCCACTATAAAATCTGAATTTAAACAATAAATTAGCAACCAACATATTTTGAAGTCTTCAAAAACTGACAGCTTTTCATTTGTTTGGAATGTAAGTTTGCCTGAGATAAGGAGCTATTTTTCTGCCTTTTCATCCGTGCAGCATTCATGATTATATACAGGACATGTCACATAGCATCGGACAACAAAATAGGAGGGCGGAATGCCACAGCACTGGAGCTGAGATCACTTCAGGACAGAGACAGCTAGTCTTCTCCTAGGCAGCCGCAGTCAGGGTGCTGCCAGCTCTCATTCCATCCAATTAGTTCTCAGTCATTCAAGTCCACCACCACCCTAACTTCAACAATAATAAAGTGCACACAGGCATCCCAGTGAAGCTTGCAAGAATTAAATAAATTTTTTTTAAAAACCACACACAAAGCAGCTCCCTGTCTGACTCAGTGTTCGAATGCAATGTGTGAGAAATGAGCCACAACACCGAGCAAGACTCCAGATCCGAATCCGCTTTGTTGCCTCAGAATTATGCAAATACTATCCAGTGGTACCCTTCCCTCCCCGACTGCAAATTGCATGTGGGTGGAGAAAAGATTGAACTTATCTACGGTGGCTGGCACAGTTAAACAGCCTGTCAGCACCCACTGTCCAGGGGCACACATGATGAACGCGCATTTGGAAGGTTGTCGCTGTCTGTGTGATAATGACCACAGGCAATGAGTCACTGCCTTCGGGAAAGGATGGCAGGAAACGGGAAACAGAAACACCCACAGAATTATGGGATCCCAATTCCTATCCTTTTCAAAACAAAAATGAAAGAAATCACCATTTTTCTGACAGTCCAAATGAAATAGAACCACATGTGTTTAAAACCATTACAACTGGGGCTTATCAAAAAATTTAAAGCAACACAAAAAAATTTGTGTCCCTCAAGCAAAATCTTTAGTCTTATGTATGAATGAGATTGTATTTTTAACTGTTAAATTATGCGAATAATAGGTTTGCGGATATCCGTAATAAACTAAATTATGGTGATTTGCTTTCACCATTGTTTGCCATTACTTACACATCATGCTCAGGAATAGCCCCACTAAGCCCTTATTTCTCTTCACCACCTCGGCCTGATGTGAAAGGTGCTGTATAAATGCAAGTTCTTCCTTCCCCTGGAGGCATTGGTATCATTATTTTTTAATTCATTCATAGACGTAGGCATTGCTGGAAAGGCCAGCAGTTACTGCCGATCCCAAAATATCCTTGAGAAGGTGGTGGTGAGCCACTCTCTTGAACCTCTCCAGTCCCTGTAGTGTGGATACAAGAAAGATGTTGTTAAGGAGAAAGTTCCAGAATTTTTGTCCCAGCGAGAACGAAGGAATGGCAATATAATGCCAAGTCAGGATGGTATGTGACATGGAGAGAGACTTGCAAGTGATGATATTCCCATGTGACATGCTGCCCTTGCCCTTCTAGGTGACAAAGGTCATGGGTTTGTGTAGTAATCTGATGTGTAATATACCTTTAAGATGAATGTTGGAATGGAAGATCACATGATCTTGATATCCAATAGCAGAATAGTGTGGGCTACCTCTGCAGCCAGTAGTCTTGAGTTAGAGTCTGAAGTGTAAAGACAGAGTTTTGAGTTGTAAGCACACAAGTGTAGCTACTGAGTTCCTTCTGTAAATGAACAGAATGTGTTTCTTCTAAGAACGATCTACTCATCTTTGTCTATTGTACCAACTCAGTCAGCTCAAAACAAACGTGCAACCCGAGTCCTTAAGTCCCAACAAACCAGGGTACAGGATCCAACAAATTGGCAACAAGAGAAAAAGCAAGAAAAAGACTGGAAAGGATGAGAAAAAGCAAGAAAGAATGAAGGAAATTGGACTGTACCTCGCACGGTAACTGTAAGTAAAGGAAAATTTCAGTCCTGATTGTCGAAACAATCCCCTCAAAGCATGCCACAATTTGGAAGAGTAGAACCTTTTGATTCAGCTTCGGACGATTGGTCTTATTATGTTGAACACCTCGCGTTCTTCTTCCAGGTGAATGACATTGCAGGGGAGGAGAAGAAGCACGCGATCCTCTTATCCACGCATGGGAGTAAGACATCTGGATAAATTTGAAATTTGTTGGCACCCAGTGCCCCAAACTCCGAAAGTTTTGATGTCTTAGTGAGCCTCATAAAGAATCACTACCAGCCGAAGCTCTTGGTGATGATGTAATGGTTCAAATTTAACTCAAGGAATAGAGCAGCGGTGGAGACAGTTGATTGTTATGTGGCAAGTCTGAAACAATTAACAGAATATTGCGAGTTTGGTACATCTATCAATGATATGCTTAGAGATAGTTTGGTGTGCGGTGTAAATGAAGATCCATTCAGAAGAGATTACTGTCTGAAACAAATTTGAATTTTCAGAAGATACTGAAAATTGCTCTGACAATGGAAGGCGCAGTGCGGGACTCAAAAGCGATACAGGGAGTGCAAAATGGCATCGTCCTCCACGTTGGGTGGGGAGCCTCAGCCAAAAAGAGCACGAAAGTGCAAGGCTTTGCTCAGAAGCGGGAAGCAGCTACTGCGAGCAGACAAATAAAAAGTAATGGTTAGCAGCAAAAACATGGCATAATGGTAACAGAGGTGGAAGCAGACAACCTTGTAATGAACTACAATTTTAAAAAATCGAATGTGTTTTTCTGTCATCAAAATGGATACCTTTTGAGACATTGTTAAAAATAGAATCAGGCAGACTTTCAAACAAAAGCAGAAACCCAAGGAGATTTACAGTGTTGAAAAGCCTGACTGCACCAGCTTTCCAAATGAGCATTATGACCTAGTGCCATTGCCCTGCCTTTTCCCCGCATCCTTGCACATTGTTTCTATTCAGATATGTCTCTAATGCCCTCTTGAATGCTTCGATTGAACCTGCCTCCACCACACTTCCAGGCAGTGCATTCCAGACCCAAACCACTCATTGTGTGAATAAGTTTTTTCTCACATCACACTTGCTTCTTGTGCAAATCACTTTAAATCTGTGCCCTCTCGTTCCTGATCCCTTTATGAGTGGTAACATCTTCTACCTATCTACTCTGTCTAGTTCCCTCACAATTTTGAACATCTCCATCAAATCTCCTCTCAGCCTTCTTCTCTCCGAGGAGAACAGTCCCAACATTTCCAAACTATCCTCATAGCTGAAGTTTCTCATCCCTGGAAACATTTTTGTAAACCTTTCCTGCACTTTCTCCAATGTGTTCACATCCTTCCTATAATATGATGCCCAGAACTGTATACAATATTCCAGCTGACGAATGTCTTATATAAATTCAGCATAACCTCCTTGCTCTTGAACTCTATGCCTCTATTAATAAATCCA
Source organism: Cetorhinus maximus (assembly GCF_964194155.1). Taxonomy (NCBI): domain Eukaryota; kingdom Metazoa; phylum Chordata; class Chondrichthyes; order Lamniformes; family Cetorhinidae; genus Cetorhinus; species Cetorhinus maximus. The sequence continues at coordinate 106,364,935 of NC_135889.1, read as the reverse complement.
GGATATTATATGCTTTATTAACTGCTCTCTCCATCTGTCCTGCCACCTTCAATGGGAAAGAATAGGGCCCATAAGGGACAAAGGGCGCAATCTATGGGTGGAGCCAGAGCACATCGCTATAGTGTTGAATGAATACTTCACGTCCATCTTCACCCAAGAGAATGAGGATGAAGGTATCGAACTCGGGGAGAGAGACTGCGAGGTTCTTAAGCAAATTGTTATAGGGAGTGACAAGGTATTAGAGGTGTTGACAGGCTTAAAAGTGGACAAATCTCCAGGTCCGGATGATTTGTGTCCCAAAGTGCTGAGGAGTGCAAGGGAGGAGATCGCAGGGGCTCTGACCCAAATTTTTAATTCCTCTCTGGCCACGGGGGAGGTGCCAGAGGACTGGAGAACAGCTAATGTGGTTCTGTTATTTAAAAAGGGCTGTAGAGATAAGCCAGGGAACTACAGACCAGTGAGTCTCACGTCAGTGGTAGGGAAACTATTGGGGAAAACTCTGAAGGAGTTGGAGAGGCAAGGTTTGATCAGGGATAGTCAGCATGGCTTTGTCAGAGGGAGGTCATGCCTAACAAATTTGATTGAATTTTTGAAGGAGGTGACCAGGTGTGTAGATGAGGGTAGTGCAGTTGATGTAATTTATATGGATTTCAGCAAAGCCTTTGACAAGGTCCCACATGGGAGATTTATAAAGAAGGCAAAGGCACATGGGATACAGGGTAATTTGTTAAGGTGGATTCAAAATTGGCTTAGTTGTAGGAGGCAGAGGGTGATGACAGAAGGATGCTTTAGTGACTAGAAGCCAGTGTCCAGTGGCGTACCATAGGGATCTGTGCTCGGTCCCCTATTATTTGTCATTTATAAAAATGACATAGATGACTATGTAGGGTATAGGATTAGTAAGTTTGCGGATGACACAAAGATTGGCCGGGTGGTTAACAGTAAGGTTGAGTGTCTTGGGCTACAGGAAGATATAGACGGGATGGTCAAATGGGCAGATAAGTGGCAGATGGAATTTAAACCTGAAAAGTGTGAGGTGATACACTTTGGAAGGAGTAATTTGACAAGGAAGTGTTCAATGAACGGCATGACACTAGGAAGTTCTGAGGAACAAAGGGACCTTGGCATGTTTGTCCATAGATCTCTGAAGGCAGAGGGACATGTTAGTGGGGTGGTGAAAAAGGCGTATGGGACACTTGTCTTTATCAATCGAGGCATAGATTACAAAAGTAGGGAGGTCAGGTTGGAGTTGTATAGAACCTTGGTGAGGCCACAGCTGGAATACTGTGTGCAGTTCTGGTCGCCACATGATAGGAAGGATGTACTGGAGGGGGTGCAGAGGAGATTCACCAGGATGTTGCCTAGGATGAAACATTTAAGTTATGAAGAGAGGTTGGATAGACTTGGGTTGTTTTCGTTGGAGCAGAGAAAACTGAGGGGTGACCTGATCGAGGTATACAAGATTATGAGGGGCATAGACAGGGTGGATAGGGAGCAGCTGTTCCCCTTAGTTGAAGGGTCGGTCACAAGGGGGCAGAAGTTCAAGGTGAGGGACAGGAGGTTTAGGGGGGATGTGAGGAAAAACTTTTTTACCCAGGTGACGGTCTGGAATGCACTGCCTGGGAGGGTGGTGGAGGCGGGTTGCCTCACATCCTTTAAAAAGTACCTGGATGAGCACTTGGCACATCAAAACATTCAAGGCTATGGGGCAAGTGCTGGTAAATGGGATTAGGTAAGTAGGTCAGGTGTTTCTCACATGTCAGTGCAGACTCGATGGGCCAAATGGCCTCTTCTGCACTGTGATTCTGTGATTCTGTGATTCTGATCTATGCACATATACACCCAAGTCTTTCTGCTCCTGCGCCCCTTTCAAAATTTCACCCCTTATTTTATATTGGAGGAGAGAAGATATATGTGAAGAATTTTAGAGAATGACCAACATGGTTATTTGGTGAAATAAGTGCAGTAACTGGACCTCTCTCCTAGCACGTGAAAGTGGAAGATCGAGTCATGGGAGACATGTGGATAATATAAGAAGAGGAGAAACAAGATAACCAGAAATGATTCCACCAGTGTTCGTGACTGAGTCAACGTCTCCTGTTGAAAGAAGTCAAGTCAGTCCAGATGTATCTGAAGGGTCAGCTGTACCTGTAAGAGTCGAGGAAACAGATCTGCAGGTACCTATCAAAGACTCTGATGCTCAGACAACTCCAGTGAAGGAGGTTCCGGATGAAACATCAGAAGCTGTAGAGCTGACGTTCTACACGCATAAGGAAACCCCCAGAAAGACTGATTTTGTAAATTATTTAGCAGTGTGAAATATCTGATATTTTGAAAAAATTGTAAAATGTATTTCTGAGTAAAAGGGGGAGGGATGTAGTAATCTGATGTGTCATATACCTTTAAGACAAATGTTGCAATGGAAGATCACATGATCTTAGTACTCAATAGCAGAGTAGCGTGGGCTACCTGCGTAGTCAGTCGTCTTGAGTTAGAGTCTGAAGTGTAACGACAGAGTTTTGAGTTGTAAGCACACAACTGTAGCTGCTGAGCTCCTTTTGTAAATAAACAGAATGTGTTCCTTCTAAGAACGATCTACTGATATTCTCTATCAATTGCACCAACTTGGTCATCTCGAAACAAGAGTGCAACCCCAATGCTTAAGTCCCAACATACCAGGGTACAGGACCCAACAGTTTGGAAGGTGCTGTTGAAGGATTCTTGGTGAGTTGCTGCATTGCATCTTGTAGATGATGCACATTTCAGCCACTGTGCGCTGGTGGTGGAGGGAGTGAATGTTCAAGGTGGCGAATGGCATGTTGATCAAGTGGCTGCTATTTCCTGGATGGTGTCAAGCTTCTTGAGTGTTGTTGGAGTGTTGTCCAGGCAAGTGGAGAATATTCAATCACACTCCTGACTTGTGCCTTGCAGATGATGGGCAGGCTTTAAGTAGTCAGGTGGTGAGTCACTCACTGCTTAATTCCCAGCCGCTGATCTCCTCTTGTAGCCACAGTAATTATATGGCTGGTTCAGTGCAGTTCCTGGTTAATGATAACCCCCAGGATGTTGATGGTTGGGATTCAGCAATGGTAATTCTGTTTAAAATTAAGTGGAGTTGGTTAGATTTTCTCTTGTTGGAGATGGTCATTGTTGGCACTTGTGTGGCGTGAATGTTACTTGCCACTTACCAGACCCAGCTTGAATGTTGTCCAGGTCTTGCTGCACACAGCTACAAACTGCTTCAGCATCTGAGCAGCTGTGAATGGTGCTGAACATGACAGAGAGTGAGTTAAGCACTTGATAATTTTTCCTCAGATAATTAATTTGACAATAAGGCACGAAGGGACATCTTATTGGACAGTAGAGGAAACAGGTGAGTGGAGAAAGCATCAGCAATGAAAGGGAGCTCGCAGACCTCAAGGGCACATGTGGTGACATTATCTCCTCTCTTCAAGAACCTTAGCCATAACTCCATCTCTTACCTGAGCACCTGAACTAAATTATTGCCTTTTTAATTTGACTTGGCTGTGGCTGAAAATTTTCTCATTAATTATCATTTTTTTGAGAAGGGTAAATATGGTTGGTACAACACTAAACACAAATGGTTATTCCTTTCAGCAGTTATGCCTTACATCTCACCATGTTTTATCCACATGTAGTTGTTTGCAAGAATTAGGACAGACAGCAATTTGGGCTCATAGCCATATTTCAAGGCTGTAGCACATTTGCCATTTATTAAAAAACCACATCCTTACTCTTACAGTTCTGGATCCATCTTGACCTTCACAAAGTGCATAAATAATGGAATCTAACAGCTGGATTCCACTGCTGAAAAGTAACAAAACTCATATGCTACATTGAAGTTTCAAATAAAGTAAGATCAGAGCTAATGCACCACCACAAGGTAAGCAATCCATGTAATTCTCATAAATACCTGTCACTCTCTATTATGTCTGAAACAACTGGTATAATCCTGTGGAGCCAAGAAATTGGGATATGTTGGGTTAGAAACTGAACACTGTTGTAATATGCCTTTAAGAGATAGTAGCATGACATCACTACAAAGGAAGTGTGTCATGTGATCCAGTCTTAATTTCACTTTTGCCAGTGAGCAGAACACGGCTCTGATGTTTTCAAGCCCTATACCCATATATATCTGTTCTCATATGCCTAAGGCTTAATAAATGAACCCACAACATATTTACTCAATCCCTTATGAATGATTGGTGTCTTTCTATCATTATAACAACATGACATGGTGTTCAGCGGTGGTCAAACAGCGTGGCAGCAAGATTAAGTACAGGTATGACATGGTGAACAGCATTAGATCGTGCTACATGGCATGAGGCGACCCTCAACCTTTTGGTCAGAACATTACAAAGTAACAGTGTTGAAGAGTGTTGCAAACACAGCTGCTGACTGCTCAGAAAAGCTTGGAAGACACAGTGAGACAGCGCTCAAATAAAGAACTGGTAAACAGACCCTTGTGGTGCGATTGCAACACATAGCCTGTCAATTCAGCGAGTGGGAAAGTGCATCAAGAGGACCAGCACCGCATTAGCTCGGTTAGGAAAGGTGAGTGAGCATAGTGTGGGCCAGATCGATAGTGAACAAGGGAGACGGAACCAAAAAAAACCATCATAAAAATCGGGCCAGAGAAGGTTGCGATTATAACAGGTGGGGCTTTGGAAATGTGCACAAAAGCGGCTACAGTGACACTCATCCCAGGTACTGGAGGAGAAGGAAGATCAAAGGGATATTGTCAAAATGTCCACAAAATTCCCCAGTTTGAATTGGAATGCAGCTGACCTACTGTCCGAATTCAAAATGTTTAAACAGTGCACAGAGCTATGGTTTCTTAATTCAGGTGTGCCTGAACCAGACAAGCAAGCCATAAAAATTCACCTATCGATCGGGAAGGAAATCTACAGGTTGAACACATTAGGATTAACAGCAGAAGAGCTAAAGGATCCCCAAATGATATGGACTACATTGGAAGACCGGCTCAGAATCAGGTTAAGCTTCCGTGTACATCAGCTAGATTTCATGTCATTTCGACGACAGCCTACAGAATCCATTGATCACTTCACCAGCAGATGCAGAGAAGAGGGTACGTCATGTGATTTTTCAAACACAGAACTAGCAGACAGAATTGTTGAGTTGGCGATCGTACTCACTCCCATGGAAAAATTCCAGAAAGTTCTGACGGATAAGTCCAAAATGTGTGGCATCAAAGAGCTACTCAAGGACGGATGCAAGTACGAAGCAATCCTCGCAGGTCACCGAAGCTTACAGGTCCTTAGCGTAACCCCCAATTGATGATGCACTCACTAACACACCCGAACCTGGCAAGACATGTGGGAGGTGTGGCCTTCTGCATGCACCAGGAAAATGCCCAGCTTTCCAGCAATTCTGTAAGGCATGTGGCAGAAAGGGTCATTGGCAACGGCAGTGCACTAGAGCAAAGGCTGATGCAGCTACAAAGAGCTGTGCACCGAGCCAAACAGACCGTACACAATGAGTGCCTTTAATCAACAGGAGTGACCATCCATTATCCCATCAGAAACATATACATGAGGTGATTGACAAACCAGAAAATGATGACGATGTGCATGACAAGATGATGAGCGGTGAACACATATTTTACACTTTCAATCTCGTGGAAAACAATGATGCCATCTCACTGTCAGAAGTGTTTGCCAAGATTAAAATAATCTGCCCTAAGAAAGTTGGCTCATTATTGGCCAAGATTGACACAGTAGCAAGTGCCTCTACTACCTCTGTGAATTCGAAAAGACATGTATCCACAGATGTGGAGTGCCATGGAGAAACATACTGGTGTGAAACTCTTAGCATACAATGGTTCACTAATTCCGTGTGCAGGATCCATAGTCCTGGAGTGTAAATATAATCAACCCTCCTGGATGCCGCAGATGTTCTACATCACGGAGACTAAAGGCTCAGCAACTGTAGGTCTACCAGCATGCAGTGATCTCACACTCGTGACAATGTATGAATTGGTCAGACATCACAAGACAGATCAACTTCAGAAACCACTCCTATTGCCTCAGTTCATGACCTAGCATTGAAATATACAGAGTGTTTCGACAAAATTGACAGTTTTGAGGGAGCTGCAATATTACACTTGTAGGAGATTGCTAGTCTGATACATTTTACGCAATGCAAATGCCAGCAACTACAAGAGAAATATTCTACACTACAGAAACTGTGGAAAACCATCACTGAAGGATGGCCTGATTCAATTCAGTATGTGCACAAACACGTGAGACCATTTTGGCCTTAATGGTATGGGCAAAGCATCTCCCAGGGAGTCATTTTCAAAGGCAGAGAGGTCATCATACCGGAATCTTTGCAACTTGATATTCTTCAACAAACATAGGCATAGATAGAATGAGAAGACTCATAAGAGCCACAGTCTTTTGGCCAGGTATGAGCAATAACATTAAAGTCATCACCATGAAGTGCGAGGCATGCCAAGAGCATATGCCAAGTCAGCACAATTGATTCTTCATAAAGTTCCTACCCATTCTTTGTCCAAAATCGCATCTGGCTTCTTTCATGTCCATGGCACTGACTTCACTGTCAACGTTGACTACTTTACCAAGCACCCCGTTGTTCAACAATTGCACAATACATCAAGCACATCTGGCGCACACACTCAACACATTATTTTCAGTTTATTTGGTGTGTCTAGAGAGATCATTATAGATAACAGTCCACAATTTATTGGTAAGCCATTTCAGGATGTGAGCAAGTAGTGGAATATTGATCACACTTCTACTCATTACCCTAGATCTAACGGCCTAGCTGAATGAATGATTCACATAATGAAACCGTTAATTTTCAATTACAGCCAGACCAAGCAAGATCTATACATTGTAATTTTACATCTGAGACCTTTAAGTGTAACTGTTCCACCGCCGGCAAAGCTCATGTTTGGCAGACAAATGTGTGCCAATCTACTTACTCTTACCCATTCTACTCTCCCAGAAACTAGAGAGCAATTTTTAAAATTGCAAGAGAAGATGACCAACGTGTGTGATAAAAATACAGGTATTGAATTGCCAAGTTAACAGTTGGGAGAACAGGTTCGCACATAGGATCCTGCATAAGGTACCTGGCAAACAGCTGGGGTGACAAGGATTCGTTCAGAACCAAGGTCCTGTGAAGACATTACTCGCAAAGGGCAATGGTGAGGTATAACTGAGGACAAATCAGATCCAATCCTGCTCCTCAGCCACTTTATAGTCCTATTGCATCTAGGACAAGATCCCAAATGCAACCAGGAACAACACCCAAGAATCACACAGATCCTGTAAGCAGTTAAAGAAATCTCCAGACAAGGTTACCATTACAAGACCTGGGCATAGCAGCAGATTACCTCTACGCTTTAGAGACTCAGGTTCACCAGTCTGAAGCAATTATATAATGGTAACTAATTATAAACAGGTATTGTAAATAGTGGGAAGTGGGGAAGGAATCTTTAAAAAGAAAGGGGGATGATGTAATATGCCTTTAAAGGATAGCAGTATGATATCACTGGAAGGGAAATGTATCATGTGATCCAGTCAAAGTTTCACTTTCCAGAACACAGCACAGCTCTGATGCCTTCAAGCTCTATACCCGTGCGTATCTGTTCTCACGGGCAGAACTTTCTGTTCAGCGTGTGAGGGCAGACCCTGTACGCTGACGCATAAAATGACGCACGGAGACGTCGGGCGTGCGTCCCGATATCACCGGGCGTCATTCCGATCTTTAGTTCAGTGGGTGCACACCGGAGGTGGCTGCGCGCCTGCCGAACTGCCAAAGGCCTGTTAAGGCCATTAATAAACTAATTCATGTAATTGTCAGGGCTGCCCGTCCAACCTTAAGGCCTTTGCATTTTTCATGAAACCTCATTCAAGGATGGGAGGAGGTTTCATGAAAGGTTTATTACATTTATAAAAATTTTTTAAACATTTGATAAACATGTCCTAGCTCATGTGACGCTGTGACATGAGGGGACATGTGCAAATGATTTTTAACTTTTTTTTACTTTGAACTGTGAAATTCAGCTTAATCTCCCTGAGGCCCCGACCCTCCCTCCTCCTGCACAGGTAGCGCTACGGGCACGCATCGCACTGGGCGGGCATTAATCGCCCCACCCACGTAAAATGGCGGCGTGCAGCTGATCGTGGACTCCTGACCGACCTGCCCGACGGGGAGAAAATTCTCCCCCATGTGTAGTCTTAATGAATAAACCCACAACGTGTTTACTCAATCCCTTATGAGTGATTGGTGCCTTTATATCATTATAAAAACAGGGCAAACACAACAATTTGGATGCCTTTTTATTGTTATTGTCAGCTTGTCCGTCCATCAAAATCTGATAGTAACAGGAGTTCCAACCCAACATATTGCAGTTTTCACTGATGTTCACAATTATCCATTTTACAAGAAAGCACCACTGCTTTGTTCCACTTCCGCGAGCATTGCTGAAAAAAGGATTTTTGTCAAAGCTTTTCGTCTTGCACTCATCAGGACAATTCGCGAGAAAACACCAACGTCAGGGGAAACAAGATATTTATACTGACTTTCAGTGCCAGTGTGACGCTAGACCGTACCTCCCACAGACTGGCGGATCGTATCAAACAGCATGTCCCAGCCGCTGTTTGCAACGGGCAAGGTACAGACTGTACCCCACCAGCCCGTGCTTGCAAAACTCAAAACACAGCGTCCAACATTAGATGTAATCCTGCGATTGGACAACGTTTGCTAAATAATCCTGAGTATACTAAGAATTCCGCTGACAACCAATTTAAGATTGTCAGTCAGACTCACAGTATGGTGCTTTTTCATGTATTTAGTAGCTACATATATTAATACACAGGGCCCTGTTGCTAACCAATCAGCACTCTCTTCTCATACAGTATAAATATGTTGTTTTCCCCTGACATTGGCATTTTCTTGCGAATTATCCCGATGAGTGCAAGACAAAAAGCTTTGACAAGATGTCTCTCTTTTTTTCAGCAATACTCAAGTTCTGTACTACCAAAAGGCTGTTTCTGAGAGTAGTCATACTAACAGTATGACTCATTCACTGCTCCTTTATGTTTATAAATACTGTTTCTCCGAAACTTAACAATTATCAAAACAGTCCATAAAAATGTATAATTTTTATAGGAAGATTGATTGTTCAGGACACTTAATGTTCTTGGAAATGTTACACATAAAATGTGAAGAAAGCATTAATAGGAGATTAAAAAAAACATCCTGCCACAAGTAAATATTTTTTCCTGCGGACTTTGTGACGTAAATATATTTTCTAATGGCTGATTTTGCCCTCCATTTTCTCCACCTTGTTTTGTTCCTGATGCCATGAAGACAGGGAGAGATGATGTTAATTTGCCAACATTTCCTACATATCAGCAGTGATTATATTCAAAAGTACTTAAGTTGCTGTAAAGTACTATTATATGGTTATATCATTTGTAAAGAAATAGGAACTAAATATTATGGAACATTCAGGGTGCCACATTTTACTGATGTACTTCAGTCGTATACCGAACAATAATGTATCATCTATCAGCTGACCAGCCACATGGAGAGATGCAATAAATACACTTGCTGAGGCTCCAGAATTTTGAGTCTAAGTTGTCATTGGGGAATTTTCTCCCCATTGGGCAGGCCAGTCGGGAGCGGGTGCAGGCGGGCGCCATTTTACGTTGGCGGGCCAATTAAGGCCCGTCCAGCGTAAACCCTTCATGAAACCTCATCCCGCCCGTAGATGAGGTTTTATGAAAAATGCAAAGGCTGCCTGGGCTCTTCACCCACCCGCCAACCTTAAGGTTGAACCCATCAAATGGGTTAATTGCACTATTAATGGCCTTAACAGGCCTTTGACAGTTTGGCAGGCGCACAGCCACCTCTAGCTGCATGCTCGCTGAATGACAGATCAGAATGACGCGCGATAGTGTCGGGACGCACGTCCGAGGTCACCGCGCGTCATTTTACGCGTTGGTTTGTGGGGCCGGCCCCCCCATGCCGAACAGAAGATTCTGACCATTATTTCGAATGGGAACCAGAGGACTTAACAAGCACTTTGGGACATCACAAAAGGTGCTACATAAATGCAATTGTTCCTTTTTTTTGTTAACGTCATGGGGAGAATTTCCTCTCCATCAGTGGGGGGGGGGAGGGCTGAGCGGGAGCGGGCGCGGCCGGCGATTAGCTGCGCACTGCCATTTTATGTGGGTGGGCCAATTAAAGCCCGCCCAGCGTGACACATATCCGAAAGTGCTGAGCGCTGAATGCTCCCTGTGCGGGCAGGGGTGGGGACAGGCTGAGTTGGGGCCTGCACATTTTTACACATGTGCGCGAAAGAGCGCAGAAATCTCCCTGAGGCTACAGAGCAACCTTAGGAAGTTTAATTTCATTATGCAAAATTTAAATAAAGAAAAATATATATTTTCAGACGTGTCCCTTGCTTACATGAGCTGGGACATGTCAATGAATTTTAATACAAAAATTTATTTGATTTATAAATCCTTCATGAAAACTCATCCCACCCTGGAAGAGGTTTCATGAAAAATGCGAAGGCCGCCTGGGCTCGTCGCCTGCCCACCAACCTTAAGGTTGGACAGGCAGTTCCGCTAATTCTCTTAATTAGTTTTTAAATGGCCTTAATAGGCCTTTGACAGTTTGGTGGGCACGCAGCCGACTCCAGTGTGTGCCTGCCGAACTGAAAATCGGAATGATGCGCAGTGACATCGGGACGCACGCCCGACATCACCGCGCGTCATCTTATGTGTTGGTGAGAGGGGCCCGGACCAGGAGATTCAGGCCCGTGTTAATTTTTACAAATCTACATTGCTCATGTTGGTGGGGAGGGGGGGGGGCGGGACTCAAAAATGTGGAATAATGTGACACATAAGAATAAGTTAAAGAAATGTATGCTTTTAAAATTTAACCCAAATGTACTTGAATGAGTCATATGCCCAAAGATGCCTTCGCATCCGACATGGACTCAATGGGCCCAGTGACCTGCATTCTGATCAGGTGAGAAGGGGAGGATGGTTCCCTTCTCTTTTCCCACTCCTCGTCTGACAAGTGATTTTTAAAAGGATCTGCTTGTCAATTCATTGGGCTGAATTTTAACCTCCGTTGGGGGGGTTGTGTGGGGGTGGGAGGGAGCGAGCAGGAACCCGATCGGCGCCCCCGATCGGGCCCGCGCCGCCATTTTACGTGGGTGGGCCAATTAAGGCCTGCCCAGTGTGACGCTCGCCAGGAAGCGCTGAGCGCTCCCTGTGCGGGCGGTGGGGGTTGGGGGGAGCGGAGGGGGGTGGGGGGGGGGGGGGGGGGGGCGTGCGGAGGGGGGGGTTGCGGTCGGTGGTGGGGTTCCCTTAATATCATTAAGCTTTGGGCTTTAAGCAGAATTGAGCTTACAAGCCGGGAGTGTGCTGTTTTGCGCATGTGCCTTAAGGTTGGACGGGCAGCTCATTTAGTTGTTTAAATTAGTTATTAAACAGGCCTTAATAGGCCTTTGACAGTTCGGCGGGCGCGCAGACCACTCGTCTGCTCGCCTGCCGAACTGAAAGTCTGAATGATACGCGGTGATGTTGGGGCACACGCCTGATGTCACCGCACGTCGCTTTACGCATCGGCGTTCCCGCTCGCCTACTGGAGAATCTAGCCCATTGAGCTTTTCACTGTTTACATGCTGTGATGATAAAAGGCACAAATACATAGGCTTTCTTGAGGTTTTTGAAAATAATTGATTGTATTTAAATTGTTCTAAGTGAAATAATAAAAGTGACCCAACTTTCATGCACACACACACACTCAAAGTTACATGCACACACATGAATAAATTATAGAGCGGGAGGATAGATCAAGTGATATTTTAAAACTCCAATAAAGATTAAAGTGATGTGGTTCTCTTAGGTTGATGACTTGGGTGGATCCAGGCTGAGATCGGCAGTCCTCAGGGTTTCGGCGTCGAGGCAGTTTAAAGATGTAGACAGATGAATTATCTGTTCTCCTGGAGACAGCAGATGTTGGCTTGAGTTCTTTAAAATCTCTGTCTGTGACACATGGATAGTCAAAAACAGCATACAGGTTCGAGCTTACAGAAATAGGTGGAGAGAGTAAGAGAGAGAGAGAGAAAAACCCACACAGGGGTCTAATCTCTTTGGCACCTGTTCTGCCCTGTCTCTGGTCCAGAGAAAATAGCTTCTCAAACATAAAAAGAGCAGGCTTGTCACATGATCTTTTCTCTCCAACTGACCAGTGACTGAAATATGGTCATGGCTTCTGTATTCCAGATGGATGGTTCAACTTGATTAGATTATGGCTGGGGTAGATTCCTTTCCCAGCCAGAGTTCATTGTTTGAGGTAATTATATCTAATGTGTAGTCCTCACCCAGATAATTGTCAGGATGTTATGGGTTAAGGGATGATCCCGTTCACACTCCTTCAAGGTAATTGTCTTTACCGGAATTTTCTAGACAGGTTGGGTCCACTTAAAGGCTTTGGAATTTATTGTGTACAGTGATGCAAGTTTACAGCCATCTTAGAAGCTGCAGTTTTAAGTCATTGGAATGTCTTTTTTAAAACCCAATCAGTGGTTTTTAGCCAGTAAATTCATTGTCTTTTTTTTATGTAAAGCATGGTTTCATAACACCTCCTTCTGTGTCCCGTCCATTCTCTGATTCTAGCATCTTACAGTTGATCATCATATTTTTGAGTAAAAGGGAAGCACCTTGGGAAGCTACATGTCATTTTGAATCAGGCATCTTTAAAGTGGGACATTGATATTTTGGCATTTCCTATGTGAATGCATCTATCTCAACGTTTTAAATGGTATTTTTCAAAGGTTTCGATAGCCCTGTTAAACTTGAGTCCGGGTTTCTCTTTGCCAGAAAACACTGATCTTTGTAACCAGCTCTGTTCCCTCTCTGAATTTTTAGCCCCATTGTTAATACACAGGGAAAATACAGTTGCCCGAGGAATAACTGCTTATTCTGGTGTCAAGAACCCCAATGAATGGGAAGTGGCTGGAAATAATTTGACTTTGAGAGAAAAATGTTATAAGGAAGCGACGATACTGTGACTGTTATTGTTGAAACAGCAGTTAACATCCTCAAAGAGGAATGTTGTTAATTTGTTAACTCCCAAAGAAATAGTGTAGCAATTGTCACTGCAGCTCTTGAAAAACTATATAAGAATTTTAGGTACAAGAAATACCCATAAGGCCCAAAATATTTGTCTCCTCAAAAACACTGCTAAACACCAAAAAAAAAAAATCAATTTTCAATGTGCTGAATGTCTTTACACTCTATAAATCCTTATAGAGTGCATTAAAAGGACCAGCGTTCTGACCTAGAGTTGCTACCTGACCTGAGCTAGACATTCGATGCAATTTGGTAAAGGTTAGCAGTCAGCCAGGAGTGTGTTACAAGGCAGTTCAGATGACAGAAAACATAAAAGTGAAGCTGTGGAGATTTATGAACATCATCCCACACACTTCATGTATGTTGCAGAGAATAACAAATGTACTCCTAACAAAGAGCCAAAACAGACTGAATAGCCACCAACTGTGTTGTACATTTTTATGGCCCTGTGTCAAAATGTGTATCATTAGTAATCAAATTATTGAATTTACTATTGTAATTGCCTTTATCTCTGTTTTTGTTGTCAGGATGTGGGTATTGCTGCCAGGGCCTCACTTATTGTCCATTCCTAGTTATCCTGAGAAGGTGGTGGTGGGCTGCCTTCTTGAAGTGATTTGTCCTGTAACTGAGTAGCTTGCTAGGCCATTTCAGATGGCATTAAGACACAAGCATGTGGTGGCAGACTGCTAGAAATACTGCCAAGACAATAAAGTCAGAGGCAGAGGAACTAATGAGTTCCAACATATGAAGAATAGGGGAGATACAGCACACTCATGAGGCGGAGAAGGTGACCCGGAGTACGGTAACATCGTATCACCTGGCACAAAGTGTCATGAAATGAATCACGCAAGTTAATTTTCTGATACTTTATATGCTTTATGATTGGGAACATCAGTACCTTTCTCTTGGTTTACTGGGATAACATTCATGCATCATTCACAAACTAGATAAGATGCAATTATAAGTAATATGATTGTTTTAGTCATCTGATCCTTCATTACTGGCATATGTTGCTAAACTTTCAGTTAAGAGACATTCTTCTTTAATTGATTTTAATTCTTTGTAATTTCATGAAATGCATTCATGTGGGTAATGGGTGATGACATTGCACCACCTACCATATCTGTTCCAACCCATTTTGAATATTTTCAATGAGATGCGGACACAAAAATGTACAGGGATTATAGCCAATAAATTTGGGAGTACTTAGTTTTGGGGTAAGAGACGAGGCAGATTGGGGGATCAGAGCAGATTGGGGAATCCATGCCAGACAAGAAGGTCAGTGGTGGAGGAGGGGGAGGGGTGGTGATCAGTGATCAGAGGTCAGGAGAGGGGGCCAGGCTGAAGATTCGAGGACCAGGAGCAGCAGCAGTGATTTGGAGAGGAGTTATCTGTATAATAAGTATTATAAGGTGATTAGCTAAGCTACCTTTGCTGCAAGTCATCCCATGGACTGATGTCCCTGAATGCAGGGCAAACCAACCTTGGAGACAGGAAGCCCGAAGCCTCTTATTAGCATATGCAAAGAGCTTAATGCCTGCTTCACGTGTAGGTAAAGGATGTTTTTTGATTGGTACTTGTCCAAGGCGGTAGGCAGCACACTTCTGATTGGAAGTGTGCATGCACTTCCTGATTGCCAATTTGGAGCAATGGGTGTCTCTGTAGCACCAAGAAATGGATGTTTCAATTTCTAGGCCAATGAACCACATGAGGATTTGGCTATCGGAACAAAACCTGACTTCTTCTTTTCTGCTACAAACAAGAATCTGTAAATCCAAACGAGAATCAAAATTATGTTAACTCCACTTAAATGTTCCACTTCCTATCTCCTTCAGTCGTCAACAGTAGATTTTTGGAACAGTTTTGTTTGGGCATGACAAAGCCTTTGATAAATTTGGTTTAATTCAGCCTCTCAGTCTTCAGAATATGTATTAAAATCTGGAGCGAGGCAAACAATTGAACATATGCAACTTATGTCAATTCAGATGGGTCATTTGTTTTGGTCTTGAATTCAATTTTGCAGAGGCAACTGAGTCTTTCTGCCTAAAGGCAACGTCTAAACCATATACCCATAATAAAGAGCTTACTCAACCTATCTATAACATTCCTGCTAAGTGGACCCCCAATTCTCATTTGATAACAAAAGGCTGTGCACAGCATCCTACCTGCTAGCTGGGATGTAGATGTAACTCTCTTCAACCCCTCAGAAATTCAACAATTCTTTCTGCAAGATCATGAGAGCTAGAATTAAAGGAGAGCAGCATTTAGATCATTGCTTTCCTCTTCCAAGATTCTCCCCTTTCCTGGGGATGTGATGTCCCAGTATATTCAGAACTTCAAACTAATTTTTATATTTTAAAAAACTCACCACGAAAGGCTACAAAATGATGTCAGCCCAAGGATCACCTGACTTTTCTTGTGGATTGAAACGAGTGCCCTGTCTCAAGAGGGAACAAGACGAACCTTCCCGACTGATGTTCTATCAATACCTTTCCTGAAACTAATTCAAAAGGACATCATCAATTGAATGGGTCTTTCAAGTACAAAGGCACTGGCTGTCTCAAACTCTCAAAGTGTGAAGTCCACAACACAAGAGGTATAATAGTCCTAGCCACCACCTTATTTGGAAAAGGACATTGAACTTGTACAAGTCACATGATGAGGCAGCCCTACTTTCTGTTTGCTTTTAAAAATAACAGTAAGAAGCTGTTCTGCAGACAAAGTTCCATCAGGAAGCTACTGAACCCACTTCAAGTCATCCAAGCAGCCAAGGTAATAAATAACAATACCTTGAAAGTGTGAGAAGGACTCCCCCCCCAAACTGTTCCAACTTAGAGTTCGCCTGAGAACTAATCTGGAGACTTGACTGAAAGAAGCCGCGCAGTTTAATGAGAATGCTCTGCTTTACAAGACATTCACTTCAACCAAAGCATCAGCTCATTTAAGAAACTACAGGTTCACCGTGAAAGAAACTGAGATGATTATAATTGTAACTGTACTCTTTTACCAATTCTGTATCGAATCTTTGCTTTTATGATCGTGTGGGTGAGATGAGTGGGTGAGACATTGCGTTTTAAACGTGCGAGGTCAGTGCGTGAAAATAGATCACCTGTTTTATTTTGAAACTCACAAAAAAGCTTGCTGCTGGAATGATTTAATTGGGACGATCACCCTGAGGGTAAGTGTAATAATTAGATTAGTTGTCCCTCCATCCTGTCAATCAACCATAGGTCAACGCCATGGGACAGGCTTCCAGTAGAAAGATGGCGACAAGCGTGTAAGCATCGTAACACATCTGCACTAAACCTGCTCCTCCCTCAAGTTATTACAGTTGGCGACGAGGATAAAACTGACTTATGCTGCATACTTCACCCTGGTTGCTGTGAGTGACACAAAGTTGAGAAATACTTACCGATCATGCTATTGTTCGGGAGGATTGATCTGTACGATGCAGGTGCAGGGGATTGGAGTCAGTATGTCGACAGACTCAGTTTCTATTTCATTGCGAATGAAATTACTGATGAAGATAAACATAGAGCTGTCAGCTTGAGTTTGTGTGGAACCAAAACGTATAATCTTATCAGAAACCTGACTGCCCCCAATGTGCTAAGTCATACAACAAGTTACTGGAGCTTGTGAAATCGCATTTTCAGCCAAAACCGTCTGTAATTATGCAGCGCTTCAAATTCAACACGAGAGTTCATGCTCCAAGGGAACCTGAAACAGCTGACCGAGTACTGAGAGTTCGGGGATGCCTTGAATGACATGCTGCGGGACAGACTTGTAAGCGGGGTGAATGACAACATCATACAGCGCCATTTGCTTGCTGCATCGAATATTGATTTCAAGCACGCTCTGGAACTTTCTCTCACTATGGAGAGTGCTGCAAAAGCCTGACAGGATTTGCAGCATGTGAATAATGGAGCAGTGCGCCATGTTAGGCAGAAGCCTGCTGCTGGGCATAGTGCAAAAAGCGGCACAGAAGATTTTCAGTGCGATTCTCTGTCTATCAAACGACGAGTCAGGGAGCTGAAGGACAATGCATCAGCTGACAAGCTACGGATTTGCTATAGATGTGGCGGGAATCATGGAGCAGGTGTATACAGATTTCGAGAGGCAGGGTGTTACTGTTGCCACAAGTAAGGATAGCTG
This sequence comes from Cetorhinus maximus, assembly GCF_964194155.1. Taxonomy (NCBI): domain Eukaryota; kingdom Metazoa; phylum Chordata; class Chondrichthyes; order Lamniformes; family Cetorhinidae; genus Cetorhinus; species Cetorhinus maximus. The sequence continues at coordinate 106,347,611 of NC_135889.1, read as the reverse complement.
GCTAGGCAGTGCCGAACAAAAAATAAACAAAGTGCAAAGCAGAGAACGAACCTGATTGAGTCAACTGACACTGCAGAAGCTGGTGCCGCTGATACATTCTCTTTGTTTCGTGTGACTGCTGTTAAATCTGAGCCCATCCCAGAATGAAAAAACAGTAAAAACTGGGAGATAAGAACACTGGTTCAAACTGGTCTTGTACACCTTAAAATGGAATACCAGTAAAAACTGAGAAATAAGGGTACTGGTCCGAACTGTTTTTCTCCTTCTGGGATTGCAGTGACAGTGCAGATGAATGGCAAGCAACTGCAGGTGGAGATGGACACCAGTGCTTCAGCTACTGTTGCTGGGGAGCACACAGTCAAGTACCTCATTGAAGGGAATCAGCCATTGACTTTGGAGTGCACTTCCGCCAAACAGAACCTACACTGGAGAGTCCATTCATGTCAAAGGCATTGCTGCTGTTCCAGTCTGCTACAAACAGCAGACAGCCAAAGCAAAAAATAAAAATACCTGGAAAAACTCAGCAGGTCTGGCAGCATCTGCGGAAAGGAACACAGTTAACGTTTTGAGTCCGTATGACTCTTCAACAGAACTAAGTAAAAATAGAAAAGAGGTGAAATATAAACTGGTTTAAGGGGGTGGGGGAGGTGGGACAGGTAGAGCTGGATAGAGGGCCAGTGATAGGAGGAGATAACCAAAAGATGTCACAGACAAAAGGACAAAGAGGTGTGGAAGGTGGTGATATTATCTAAGGAATGTGCTCATTAAGGGTAGAAAGCAGGACAAGCAAGGTACAGATAGCCCTAGTGGGGGTGGGGTGGGGTGAAGGGAAGGGATCGATATAGGCTAAAAGGTAGAGATAAAGCAATGGATGGAAATACATTTAAAATAATGGAAATAGGTGGGAAAAGAAAAATCTATATAAAATATTTGGAAAAAAAAGGGAGATCGGAAAGGGGGTGGAGATGGAGGAGAGAGTTCATGATCTAAAATTGTTGAACTCAATATTCAGTCCGGAAGGCTGTAAAGTGCCTAGTCGGAAGATAAGGTGCTGTTCCTCCAGTTTGTGTTGAGCTTCACTGGAACAATGCAGCAGGCCAAGGACGGACATGTGGGCATGAGAGCAGGGTGGAGTGTTGAAATGGCAAGCGACAGGGAGGTCTGGGTCATGCTTGCGGACAGACCAAAGGTGTTCTGCAAAGCGGTCACCCAGTCTGCGTTTGGTCTCTCCAATGTAGAGGAAACCGCATTGGGAGCAACGAATGCAGTAGACTAAATTGAGAGAAGTGCAAGTGAAATGCTGCTTCACTTGAAATGAGTGTTTAGGCCCTTGGATGGTGAGGAGAGGGGAAATAAAGGGGCAGGTGTTGCACCTTCTGCGGTTGCATGGGAAGGTGCTGTGGGAGGGGGTTGAGGTGTAGGGGGTGATGGAGGAGTGGACCAGGGTGTCCCAGAGGGAACGATCCCTGCGGAATGCCGCCGGGGGGGGGTGAAGGGAAGATGTGTTTGGTGGTGGCATCATGCTGGAGTTGGCGGAAATGGCGGAGGATGATCCTTTGAATGCGGAGGCTGGTGGGTTGATAAGTAAGGACATGGGGGACCCTATCATGGTTCTGGGAGGGAGAGGAAGTTGTGAGGGCAGATGCACGGGAGATGGGCTGGACACGGTTGAGGGCCCTGTCAACCACCGTGGGTGGAAAATCTTGGTTAAGGAAGAAGGAAGACATGCAGAGGAACTGTTTTTGAAAGTGGCATCATCAGAACAGATGCGATGGAGGTGAAGGAACTGAGAGAATGGGATGGAGTCCTTACAGGAAGCTCGGTGTGAGGAGCTGTAGTCGAGGTAGCTATGGGAGTCGGTAGGCTTGTAATGAATATTGGTGGACAATCTATCACCAGAAATTGAGACAGAGAGGTCAAGGAAGGGAAGGGAAGTGTCAGTGATGGAACATGTGAAAATGATGGCGGGGTGGAAATTGGAAGCAAAATTAATAACTTTTTCCAGGTCCAAACAAGAGCATGAAGCAGCACCGAAGCAATCATCGATGTACCGGAGAATGAGTTGTGGGAGGGGGCCGGAGTAGGACTGGAACATACCCCAAAAAGAGACAGGCAGAGGCCAAGCTTCCTGTGATGGTCATAGAGGGGGAGGGGCCCAGTCTTATGCGTCAAGATTGGCTGCAAAAAATAAATCTAGACTGGTCAGAAATATTCCGTTTGAAGCCCGATGGAATTTCAGAGCTCTTGAAGAAATATGACACTGTTTTTCAAGACAAATTGGGAAAACTGAAGGACATACAAGCTAAAATGAATGTCGATCCCCAGGCAATACCACGTTTCTTCAAGGCCAGGCCTGTTCCATTACTCACTCAAAGAAAAAGTGGAAGCAGGGTTGTTTAGGTTGGAAAACCTGGGAATAATTCAGCCTGTCCAGTTTTCTGAGTGGGCCGCATCCATCATCCCAGTTGTCAAGCTAGACCAGACTATACGTCTATGCGGTGACTACAAACTGACAGTCAACAAAGCAGCCAAGTTAGACAAATACCCCATTCCCAAAATTGATGACTTGTACACCAAGTTAGCAGGAGGCAAGTCATCCACAAAGCTAGACAAGAGTTATGGCTATCAGCAGTTGGATTTGGACAGCACATCAAGAGGGTATATTACAATCTGTGCTCACAAAGGCCTCTACCAGTACTCCCAGTTGCCTTTTGGAGTTTTATCTGCATGTGCCATTTTTCCGCAAACTATGGAGAGTCTCCTGCAGGGACTTCCACACATGGTTGTGCACTTGGATGACGTTCTCATCACTGGACTGACCAAAGCTGAACATTTAGCCAACCTTGAGGAAGTGCTGAGAAGGTTTATCGAAGCAGGTGCGCATTTGAAGTGAGAAAAATGCACATTCCAGGCGTCTGAGGTAACCTACCTGGGCCACAGATTTGACGCTGTGGGATTGCATCCTGTTGAAGACAAGGTCCAGCCTTTAAAGATGCACTATCACCCTATACTATGACTATGACTTTAAGCCATTCCTAGGAACGATAAATTATTACAGCCGTTCCTTACCTAAACTGTCCACTGTGCTTGCACCTCTCCATCTGATGTTGAGGAAGAACCACCGCTGGTCATTGGATTCACAGCAAGAAGAAGCCTTTGCAGCAGCGAAGAAACTGCTTCATTCATCATGCTTGGTGGTTCATTATGATCTGGCTGAAGAGCTAGTGCTGACGTGTGATGCTTCTCCCTATGGCATAGGAGCCAGGCTGTACTGTCACATCAAATGGAGGACAGGTCAGAAAGACCCATTGGCTACCTTTCAAGAACACTCTCCCAGGCTGAAAATAGCTACTCCCAGCTGGAGAAAGAAGGGCTGTCGGTTGTGTTTGGTGTCAAGAAGTTTCACCAATACCTGCACGGGTGACATTTTGCAATTGTATCCGACATTAAACCACTGACGAGGTTGTTCAGCGAAGACAAAGCTATTCACCTATAGCCTCAGCGAGAATCCAGCACTGGGCCCTGATGCCATCAGCTTATGAATACACATTCACGTACTGCCCTGACTCACATATAGCCAATGCAGATGCACTTAGTCATCTTCCATTACCAGGCAGCCCTGCCAATATACCTGTTCTACAAGAATTAGCGCTGCAGTTAAATTTCTTAGATTCATCCCTGGATGCACTAAACAGATCAAGAATTGGACAAGCAGAGACCCAGTACTGTCAAAAGCTAAAGACTTCATTTTACAAGGCTGGTCAAGCACCCTTGTGTCTGATGACCTGAGTCCCCTTTATTCCAGAAGCACTGAGCTGAGTTGTCAGGACAGAATTTTGCTGTGGGGCTGCAGAGTCATGGTCCCTTCCCAGGGCAGAGAGTCACCCTTGGCAGAGCTCCACAGCGCACATCCAGGCATGTCAAGCATGAAGGTGTTGGCACATAGTTATGTTTGGTGACCAGGAATAAATATCAACATCGAGAGCACGGTTAAACACTGTTCCCTTTGACAGCAACACCAGAAGCTGCCTGCTTCAGCTCCTCTTCACTCATGGGAATGGCCTGGCTGCCCTTGAGTCAGACTGCATATTGACTATGTGGGACCGTTTCTAAGTACCATCAATGCACATTTGAAATGGCTTGATGTCTGCAAGGTAAAAATGCCAACTTCAGCCACAACTATTGAGAAGCTGCGTCACTCCTTTAGTTATACATGGTTTGCCTGAGATTATTTTCTCTGACAATGGAACAGCTTTCACCAGCATAGAATTTCAGAGGTTCGTAGACCTGAATGGCATCCAGCACATAAAGACCACTCCCTGGCACCCTTTGTCAAATGGTCTTGCCAAAAGAGCTGTCCAGACCTTTAAAGCCAGTGTGAAGAAGTTGTCTGGAGGTACTTTGGAGTATCATCTTTCCAGGTTCCTTCTGAATTACTGCACAACACCATAGGTTACTGCTACAGGCTCCACACCTTCAGAGTTGCTGGAGAAGTGCCACTTGTGTACATGTCTGGATTTGGTGTTGCCCAGTTTGGAGGGGAAGGTGAGACAAACCGCTCAGAAGCTGAACCACAACCTACACAGCGGTGCTCGTACCCTCAAAGTAGGTGACCCTGTGTATGTGCGTACCTTTGGAAGTGCATCATGCTGGACTCCCGAAGCCATCATTTCAGAAACTGGCCCATTGTCATTTCGAGTTCAAGTTGAGAAGAGAGTAGGGCGCAAACATCTGGATCACATTCGAGCAAGAGAAACATCTCAACAACGGCAAGATCAACCTGCGATTGATGTTTCGCTGCCAACCTCTGAAGTGTGTGGTCACTCTACAGCTGCTATTCCTGACACATCCAACGAGCTGTTGAATACAGAACCACCCAGTTCCAATAATGCACCCTTTTGTGCAGCCCCATTGTTCCTGTTCCGGAACCTCCCTCAGAAGGGCTGTGTCGCTCTGACCGTTCCCGCAGAGCACCTCGAAGACTTAATTTGTAGTCGTGGCCTAGAGGTTCTTGCCAAGGACACTAAGGGGGAGAATAATCATCTCGCGATCACTTGGAGTTTGGGCAGTCTATCCAAATCTCCTGGATTTAGTTTACAAAAATCTCCTAGATTTTGTTTAAAAAAAGAATGATCTATTATTTTTTTACGAGGGAAGTTAAAGACAAGAGACCTTACAAATGTTTTGTTAGTTTTCAGACATGTTGCTGTAGTAAACATAAGGGGGAGGAAATGTAGTAATTAGATTGGTTGTCCCTCCTTCCTGTTAATCCGCCAAAGATCAATGCTGTGGGTAGAGCCTCCGGTGCAGAGATGACGACGAGCGTGTAAACATCGTAACATGCGTTCTCAATAAAAGTTAAGCTTATCATCACTAAACCCGCTCCTCCCTCAAGTTATTATAGTAAGAAAACACACACCCCTTATATGCATATCTGAGGGAGACGGTGGCATAGCCATAATGTCACTGGGGACTTGGATTCAAATCCCAACATGCAGCTGGTGGAATTTAAATTAAATTAATAAATCTGGAATTGAAAGCTAGTTTCAGTAACAGTGACCATGAAACCATTGTCAATTGTCAGAAAAGCCCATCTGGTTCTCCTATGTCCCTTAGGGAAGGAAGTCTGCCATCCTTACCTGGTCTGGCCTACAGGTGACTCCAGACTCACAGCAATGTGGTTAACTCTTAACTGCCCTCTGAAATGACCTAGCAAACCACTAAGTTCAAGGGCAATTAGGGACAGCAGCATATGCTGGCCTTGCCAGCAATGCCCACATCCCACGAAAGAATGAAGAGAAAGAAATACAAACATATTGATCATTGGTAGAAAAAAGGAACACATAAATTCTGTCCGTGATAGGAGGAAATGGCAAATTGTCAAATGCATGCACCAAGAGATAGGGGGACTATCCCCTCTCTTTCCTCTTTATAAAAGCCAGCACAGCTGACGGGTTACTAATGACTAACTATTCCAAGATTGATTTAGCTCATCGTTACTGATCTAACAGTTAACATATGACCGCTTAGCAAATAATTATTTTCAAAGCAGCCTTAGGTAAATTAGCCAGAGGTAGAGAATTATTCATAGTGTTCATTTGCATGCTAATTTTTACTAATTTTTTCTAACCTAGTTAATTAAATTATTAACCATAGCTAGTAAAGTTTGATGACCTAACTATCTTGTCTGGCTGCTGGTGCCTATCCCTAAAATCTATATGTGCTCACTTTAAATTCAAAATTAGGACTTGCAGTTATATCAATGAAGAACAACACAATAAGTAGCCTTGGTAGTGACTTGTGGAACTGCCTGCTCCTGGGAAATTGACATAAGCCTACATAGCACTGCGTTAAACAAATTTCTTCCCCAGAACCCTTAATAAAACACAAACTAAACTTAAAATAAAATCTTTCCCCGTACGATCAAATTAGTGAGCTTGCTGTCTCTTGGTCAACAGTCCGTAAACAGGCACCAGGAATTCTAATGTAGGAAATGCAGTCAATCAAACTGCCCACTGGGATTTTTATTTGAAAGTTTAATAGCATTGTCATATAGATCTTTGAGAAAAATTGGCAATGCTGATTGTTTCCTTGGTCTGTTACTTGCCCGTTCTTAGAAAATCCAATGATGCGTAATATGATTTCTACTTTGTTTGCATAAAAAGAAAAACTTGTATTTATGTAGCGCCTTTCATGACCTCAGGATATCCCAACACGCTTTACAGTCAATGAAGTATTTATTGAAGTGTTGTAATGTAGGAAATGCAGCAGTTTGCATTTCTCACACTGCTCTTACAATGTGATAATGGGCAGATAATCATGAACTTCTTTGTCACTAAGAGTAAGATAATTCGAGCAGCTGCCTCTGCCATCTACCTCCCTTGTGTTAGACCACTTGGTTAAACTTCTCCTAATGCTTCTCTCTGCCTTAGCCCTGAATTCACATCTTCTTTCCTATCTCCGCCTTCCCCAAGCTTACCTTGTTCATGAGATCCACTTCCTGTTCCCTCTTCTCACCATGCAACTTCTCCTCCTGTTCTCCATGTTAGCTGATATTGTTAATGGTTCTCTCTCTTCAGCTGTTGTCCTTCCCTCCTTCAAATTTGCTGTCATCACCCCTCTCCTCTGAAAAAAGCCAACACTTGATCCAACTGTCCTTGCAAACTACCATCCCACCTTCAACCTAACTTTCCTCTCTAAAGTCCTTGAACTCCCAGATCCATGAACATCTTTCTTGGGAACTTCATATTTGAATCCCTCCAGTCAGGCTTCTGCCCCTGCCACGATACCGAAATAGCTCTTAACAAAGTCACAAATGACATCCTACTTGACTGTGACAATAATAAGCATTCCCTCCTCAACCTTCTCGACCTGTTTGCAGCCTTTGGCATATGAAGATACGAATTATGAGCAGGAATAGGCCACTCGGCCTCTCGAGCCTGATCTTCCATTCAATAAGATCATGGCTGATCTGATTGCAACCTCAACCACAAATTCCTACCTATTCCTGCTAACCTTTCGCCCCTTTGCTTATCAAGAATCTAACCACCTCTGCCTTAAAAATATTCAAAGACTCTGCTTCTGCTGCCTTTTGAGGAAGAGAGTTCTAAAGACTCACGACCCTCTGAGAGAAAAAGTTTATCCTCGAGTTTGTCTTAAATGAATGACCCCAAGTTCTAGATTCTCCCACAACAGGAGACATCCTCTCCACATCCACCCTGTCCAATACCCTTCAGGATCTTAAAGGCTTCAATCAAGTCACCTTTACTCTTCTAAACTCCAGTGGATACAAGCCTAGCCTGTCCAATCTTCCCTCATAAGACAACCTGCCCATTCCTGCCATTAGTCTAGTAAACCTTCTCTGAGCTGCTTCTAACATATTTAAATACTTCCTTAAATAAGGAGACCAACACTGTACACTTACTCCAGATGAGGCCTCACCAGTGCCCCGTACAACAGAAGCCTAACCTCCCTACTTTTGCATTCAATTCCCCTCACAATAAACAATAACATTCTATTAGCTTCCCTAATTATCACCCATGTGCTCACTGATCTATGCTGTACCTGCATACTATCCTTTTGTGATTCATGCACTAGGACACCCAGATCCCTCTAAATCTCAAAGCTCTGCAATCTCTCACCAATAGTCATATGGCAGTACACAACTTGAGTATTGCTGAAAAAAGAGACATGTTGAAGCAATTACCATTTAGATAATAAGCTTCTTGTTTATTCTTCCTGCCAACATGGACAATTTCACATTTACTCACATTATACTCCATTTGCCAGATCTTTACCCACTCACTTAACCTATCTATGCCCCTTTATAGCCTCCTTATGCCCTCTTTACAAATTACTTTCCTACCTTTGATACCGTTGACCACACCATCCCCCTCCAAGGTCTCTTCACTGTCATCCAGCTCAGCTGGACTCTTTGTACCTGGTTCCATTCTTTCTAATTGTAGCTAGAAAGTTACTTACAATATCTTCTCTGGTTACCTCTGGTACCTCCCAAAGATCTATCCTTGACCCCCCTCATACTTCTCATCTTCATGCTGCCCCTTGGCAACATTACCCAAAGATACAGTGTTTATCCTCACATGTATGCTGACAACACCCAACTCTACCTCACCATCACTTCTCTTGATTCCTCCACTGTTGCTAAAGTATGAGAATGCTTATTTGACATCTGGTACTGGATGACCAGAAATTTCCTCCAATTTAATATTGGAAAGACTGAACTCATTATTTTTTGTCTTTGCTCTAAACTCTGTTCCCTGGCTACCAACTCCATCCCTCTCTCTGGCAAAAGTCTGAGACTAAACCAGTCTTTTTGCAACCTTGGTGCCATATTTTATGCTGAGATGAGCTTCTGACCGCACATCCACACCATTACTGAAACCGTCTATTTCCACCTACGCAACGATACCTGACCTCACCACTGTCTCAGCTCATCTGTTGCTAAAGCCCTCATTTTTGCCTTTCTTACCTTTAGACTTACCTAGTCCAATGCGCTCCTGGCTGGTGTCCCACATTCTACTCTATATAAACTTGATGTCACCCAAAGCTTTGCTGCCCGTGTCTTAAATATCACCCCTGTGCTCGCTGATCTACATTGGCTCCTGGTCAAGCAACACGCTGATTTTAAATGTTTTCAAACCCCTCCATGGCCTTGCTGCTTCCTATCTCTACAATCCCATCCGGCCCACAACCCTCCAAGATATCTGCACTCATCTAATTCTGGCCTCTTGAGCATCCCCAATTTTAATTGCTCCACAATGGGTGGTGCACCTTCAGTTGCCTAGGCCCTAATATCTGGAATACAGTCCCTGCACCTCACCACCTCACTATCTCACTTCTCTCCTTTAAGACACTCCTTAAAACCTATCTCTTTGCCCAGGTTTTTGGTTATCTGATCTTTGGTTATCTCCTTATGTGGCTTGATGCCATATTTTGTTTTATGATGTTGCTGTGAAGTGCCTTAGCTGGTTTATTAGGATAAAGGTATGATATGAGTTTTTGTAATTGTAATCTGTTTTTCTTTTACTGATGTTGATTGAGGGATAAATATTGGCCAGGACCCCAAGATAACTTCCCTAATCTCCTTCAAAAGAGTGTCATAGGATTTTTTTACACCCACCTAGACAGGGCCTTGATTTAATGTCTCCTCTGAAAGACAGCACCTCTGACAGTGCAGCACTCCCTACAATTCCATTCGGATTTGTTTCCTTCATCAGTGACTATACTTCATAAGAACTTCATTGGCTGTGAAGCACTTTGGAACATCTGAGGTCAGGAAAGGTGCCATCTAAAAGCACATTCTTCCTCCATTGTAAATTTTCATCAGGATTTCATAGTGATTATATTTGATCTGTTGTTCTGTATTTCAGAATTCAGGTGTCCAGCTGCCTTAGTGGGTGTCCTGTGGAGCCTCAAGGGCTTCATGTAAAGTTTGTACCAGTGTTCCCATTCTAACAATCACAAGTTACAGACACTAATAGATCTTCTTGTTCTGTTCCAGAATTTCTTCACCAAGGAGGAAACCGAGCTATGAATAGCCCTTGTTGCAGCTCCAGCTCCACAAAAACAAAAAAAAACAAATGAGTCAGTTCGAAATGAATGTGCCTTTGAGTTGCCTGGGCTACATGGGGCAAATTGTCAGCGATTATGAACTACATGTGGCCAACAGACTGTAGCTTTGATAGGCTGCATGTTCTGATTTATTACAGAGTTCACTTGAGTGCCTAAGATGCCGTACATAGCATCTGAAATGACAAGAGCCCTCATCAGACTCTTTCAAAGGGTCTACTGCTATACAGTTTTCACTACATTTTGCATGCTACCATTTAATTTTTATTTTGAACATCCACATTTAAGCAAAGAGTGCCAATTACAACTTTTGAAACTATTATTATTGCAAGTGAAAGGCCATGTCGAGGGTACCGTTGAGTTTGAAAAGAGCGGGAGAGAATCAGATAAATCAGGAAGTGGTAGTTGGATAACTTGCTTACTAAAGACATGAATGAATAGAATTAATGTAGAGTTGAAATAAAACAAAACTCCCTGTTATCCTTTGGACTATTGGCTGTGCTGTTAGGTCATCTCCCCCACATTACGGATTCAGCCAGCTCCTGCCAAGATTCCTTTTTATTATCAACAGGAAACAGATAGACTGAAAGCTTAACAAAATTAAATGGAAAGATATGAAAAGGATCCTAAATTAATCTAAATTCATTCCAACTGTTTGCTACAATAAACATATCAGAATAGCTCTCTCCTCGAGAAGCTGCTGAAGCTAGGTCAATTGGACATTTCAAAACAAGAGTTGTAGGTTTTTGTTAGGCAAGGTTATTAAGGCATATGGAACTAAAGCAGGTAAATGGAGTTAAAATACAGGTAAACCATGGCCTAAATGAATGGCAGAATAGGTTTGAGTAGTTGAATGGTTTACTCCTGTTCCTATATCTCATACGTGTATAAGCAGTACTTACTGACAAACACGTTGACAGTTGTAAATATAAAGGTGGATATTTTGCCACAAGAGAGGAACATTGTCAGGCTTTGGGAACCAGACCTTATGGGGAGAATTTTCTGCATGTCGGGCAGGCCGGTCGGGAGCGGGCACGGACAGGCGCAGAGCCGATTGCTGCCTGCGATCAGCTCCGTGCCGCCATTTTACGCAGGCGGGCCAATTAAGGCCTGCCCAGCGTGAATCGCAGTTCCTGAGTACAGCGAGAGGGGCAGCAGCAGCACGACTCCAATGACCGTCAGGTCCGATGGCGACCCGGCATCCTGTTTAAAAACCGCGCAGACAGCCTTCCGAAGACTGGCAATGATGGCGACCAGAAGGGTTCCCAAGAGCGCTCTCGGAGAGCAGGCCAGGCAGGAGGGCGGGTCGGTGAGGCACTGTGCCCCTCGATTCTTGGATGAGCACCTTGCTGCCATCCTCGAGGAGGTGGCAGCACGGTATGAAGCCCTCATGCCAAGGGACAGGAGGAGGAGGACCCCACCCCCCACATGGCGAGTTGTGCCTGGGAGGAGGTGGAAGAAAGGGTCAGCGCACACCATGTGGTGTGATGCACCTGGCTTCAGTGCCGCAAACGCTTCAACGACCTGTTGCGATCGGGAAGGGTGAGTACCGTGTTGGCATGGGTCACTTGGCACAGCAGTTAGGTTCCGCCCCCCTGGGCCCCCCCACCCCAACTCTGAATGTAGCTACTGCATTGAATCATTCACGGCATCTGGCCTTCGCTGGGTGGGCCTGCATTTATTGCCCATGCCTTGTTGACCCTGAGAGGGTGGTGCTGAGCTGGCTTCTGTATCCGCTGCATGTGGTGCACTTACACCCACAGGACTGTTCTGGGGGTGACATCAAATCTGTACCTAGGCGCAGTGCTGGAACGCCAAAACATTTCAAAGTCAGGATGCTGACTGACTGGGAGGGGGACTTCCAGGTGGCGGGGAACCCATCCATCTGCTGCCCTTGGCATTCTACATGGTTGTGCTTCCTTGTTTTGGAGGGTGATACAGTGTGGGTGGTAAATGTGATGGAGGCAGCATCTGGGCAAGGGAGTCAGCACTGGCCGCTTGGGGTGAGTGTACGGCTGCTCCAGGGTCACGATTCACATGAGCCCTGCAATGTTTCACTCAGGTGGGGGTGGCAGGGATACAATGGCAATCCAGGTAGAGGGGGGACTAATCAATGCTCCTCTCTCCTTTACAGGAGAAGGCCGCACACAATAACGCAGAGCAGATGCGGACTGGCGGAGGGCAGGCACAGTTGCAGATTCTCACCAGATACGAGCAGGAGGCTCTGGAGCTGGAGAGGTGCCATGCGCCCAGGTCAACCGGTAGTGGTGAGGCTGGGGTGCCAGGGGTAGGTAAGGGTGCCGAGCACTGAGGTCACCATGTCTGTCCTTGCAACCATTCCACTGCTGACTGTTTAGTGAATTCAGCATCCAACATGGGTTTCCCATTGATCATGGAAGGAGAAGCGCATCCTGATCCAGGGGGCCAGGCATGCACATTGACAGTGTCACGACTTCAACTAGTCAAATGTCTTTGTTCTTCCTTTCAGCCTCACTTGAGCAGGCCCGGAACGAGGAGGCAGAGGGCCCACCACTAACACCTGAGGGCCCTGACAACTTACAAGCACCAGTGTCACACCATCTCAGCCAGGCAGGCACCAGCACCGATACTAGCACCTCGGTGGGGATAAGATCATCGGCTAGTGTCCCGGGGCACAGTGGTGAGGGCACTTCACACTCCCTTGAGGTGTAGGCCGAGATAGAGAGTGCCCATGGCGCCGGCAGTCGGAGGACTGTCAGGGACCAGTCAGTGGCTGAAGATGTGCCTCTGGAGTTGTCCCTGAGGCATCAGATGCTGGAAGTCCAGCAGGATCTGCGGGAGGATCTGGTGGAGATACATGAGGCAATGCGTGCCATGGCCTCTGTGATAGAGGAGTCCATGCGGAGCATCAGCAATGCATTGACCCTCATGGCCGAACGCAATGCTTTCTCCATGGACAGGGTGGCAATTCTCATGGAGAGGCTCCTCCAAGAGAACAATCAGGGCTTCCTGGGGATGTGTTCGGACCAGCAAGCTCTCACATCGGCATTGACCTCAGCTGGTCACTGTCAGTGTGGGAGATGGATTGGGCACCCAGTATCCCAGCTCGGTGATCGTCCATCAATGGTGAGCAGGGAGGTCTGAAGTGACTTCACATTGACGCACGAGCTGCCAGTTGTTTCTGTGGGCTCCTCTCAGGGCACTGTGGATGCAGGCAGCAGCTCCTCCACCCCTCTGCCAGTGACTGTGGGATCTGATGAGGCTGCGGTGACTGGGGAGATGTCAGCCATGGCACTGGCTGCTCTCTCCCAGGTGGGGCCAGCACAGGCTCCATGGGCCAAAGGATGCCCGCCAAGGTCATCAAGGCCAACAGGACAGAAGAGTGAGCAGGCTGTCTCGAATGGCAGTGCCAGCGAGGGGGGAGCGCCTAGACGTAGCACCTGAAAACATAAACTTAAGGCACCTCAGGCACACCACGGGGTTCCCACTGATGGTTTTCTGTTGCCCTGGTATTAATTGATTATTAGTCGGTTTGCAGCTCAACACCTGTGAATGAACTTTCTTTTCTGTTTTGTTTCATGAAAACATTAAATGCTCTAGTTGTGAACAAGGCTCAGGGTGTTTCCTTACTTCTGCAGGTGAAGGGGAACCCATGATGTTATGAGCGACTTGTTTGCCTTTGAACTTTATTGACAAGGCACATAGTTAATGTTCCTAACCAGGCAGATGTTGCTCTCAGGTATTGAGTATGGAGCCTGCAGCCCAGGCATGTGTTGGAGGTACATCTGTGGTGGGCTAGCTGAAGGTTCGTTGGATTAAAGCCTCTCAGGTGTCAAAGAACAAAGAAACATACAGCACAGGAACAGGCCGTTCAATCCTCCAAGCCTGCGCCAATCATATTGCCTGTCAATCTAAAACATTTTGCACTTCCAGGGTCCGTATCCCTCTATTCCCATCCTATTCATGTATTTGTCGAGCTGCCTCTTAAACACCACTATCGTACCTGCTTCCACCACCTCCTCTGGCAGTGAATTCCAGACACTTATTACCCTCTGCGTAAAAAACTTCCCCGCACATCTCCTCTAAAGTTTTCTCCTCTCACCTTATATCTATGTCCCCTAGTAATTGACTCTTCCACCCTAGGAAAAAGTTTCTGACTATCTACTCTGTCCATGCCATTCATAATTTTGTAAACTTCTATCAAGTCGCCCCTCAATCTCTTCGCTGTAGTGAGAACAATCCGAGTTTCTCCAACCTCTCCTCATAGCTAATAAGCTCCAGACCAGGCAGCATCCTGGTAAACCACCTCTGCACCCTCTCCAATGCCTCCATATCCTTCTGGTAATGTGGCGGCCAGAATTGCACGCAATATTCCAAGTGTGGCCTAACCAAGGTTCTATACAGCTACAGCATGACTTCCCAGCTTTTATACTCAATACACCTGCCTATGAAGGCAAGCATGCCATATGCCTTCCTGACTACCTTATCCACCTGCGTTGCCACTTTCAGTGACCTGTGGACCTGTACACCCAGATCCCTCTGCCCGTCGATGCACTTAAGGGTTCTGCCATTTACTGTATAATTCCTACCTGTATTAGACCTTCCAAAATGCATTACCTCACATTTGTCCGGATTAAACTCCATCTGCCATTTCTCCGCCCAAGTCTCCAACCAATCTATATCCCGTTGTATCCTTTGACAATCCTCTTCACTATCTGCAACTCCTCCAACCTTAGTGTCGTCTGCAAACTTACTAATTAGCCCAGTTACATTTTCCTCCAACTCATTTACGTATACTACAAACAGCAAAGGTCCCAGCACTGATCCCTGCGGAACTCCACTAGTCACAGCTCTCCATTCAGAAAAGCAACCTTCCACTGCTACCCTCTGTCTTCTATGACCAAGCCAATTCTGTATCCATCTTGCCAGCTCACCTCTGATCCCGTGCGACTTTACCTTCTGTACCAGTCTGTCATGAGGGACCTTGTCAAAGGCCTTACTGAAATCCATGTAGATAACATCTACTGCCCTTCCATCGTCGATCATCTTTGTCACTTCCTCGAAAAACTAGATCAAGTTAGTGAGACACGACCTCCCCTTCACAAAACCATGCTGCCTCTCACTAATACGCCCATTTGCTTCCAAATGGTAGTAAATCCCTGCCTCCATGTCCCTGCCTCCCTGGAGGTTGCCCAGGTCTGCATCTATCCCCTCAGCATTCTCCTGAGCGTGCTCATCCTCGGACTCACTACTGGACTCATCGTCTGTTGCCAGAGCAGCTGTGTCAACATCTTCTTCCTCCACTGCATCGCCCCTTTCCAGCGCCAGATTGTGGAGAGCGCAGCATGCAACCACTATCAGCGACACACGATCTGGGGGGTATTGGAGTGTGGCCCCTGAACGGTCCAGGCATCGGACGTGCATCTTTAGAAGACTGATGGTTCTCTCTACGTCCTTGTGGAGGTGTGGCTCCTATTGTAGCGCTGCTCAGCCCCTGTTCTTGGATGGCGGAGAGGCATCATGAACCACCTTTGAGGGGAAAGCCCTTATCACCCAGCAGCCATCCATCAATCCGGGCTGGAGCGCTGAAGATCCCCAGTACCTAAGAGTGTTTAAGCGTCATGGGAGCTGCCTGGGTAACTTGCACAGACTTGTAGAATCAGCATCCTGTGATCACACACTATCTGCACGTTCAGGGAGTGGAAGCCCTTCCTGTTGATGAAGGCACCGGGCTCACCTGCTGGCGCCTTGGTGGTCACATGTGTACAGTCTATTGCACCCTGGACGCAGGGGAACCCAGCAATCGCTGCGAAGCCTCTGGCTTGCTCTTCCTGGCTGGCCTCATCCCAGCAGCAGTGAATGAAAGTCAATGCACACCTGAACAGAGCGCCTGTCACATGCTTGACACAACTGTGGACAGTTGACTGGGAAACTTCACAAAGATCACCTACTGACCCCTGGAAAGAGTTGGAGGCATAGAAGTTGGGGTCAGCCGTGACCTTCAACGCCACTGGCATGGGGTGCCCACCCACAAAGTTGGCGCTGATCTCAGGGCCTATCATTTGACAAATGGAGGTCACTGTCTCCCTTGAGAGATGGAGCCTCCTTCGGCATTGCACCTCAGACATATTGAAGTAGCTGCTTTGCCGCCTGTAAATCCTGGCAGCAGGGTAGTGGCGTCTTCTGTGGCCCCTTCTGCCTTGGACTTCCTGTTGGCCCTGCGCCCCTTGTGCCTGCACCTGTCCTCCCAAAGGTTGCTCCCCTGGTGGCTGAATATGGACTCTTGGCCTCCTCTCTCTTCTGGCCCTCTCTTACTCCTCAGTGGAGGTGCCTCCAGCGGAGAGGACAGCTTCCATTCCCAGGATAAGGGAAGGCTTCCTGAAACTAGCAAGGCCCCAAGAATGATGTTTGCTCCAGAGTCCTGACCTGAAGATTGTAAAAGCAGCTCTGAAGAGATTTGAAGTTCTCCAGTTCACACAGGCCAGTAGCAGTAAGTTTAAGAGGTAAACATCTAACAAATACGACTCGCGGGCCCACTCACCCCTCTTATCCCGCCCGTGAATGAAGTTTTTAAAAATGTGGCCTACCCGCCTTCCTGTTGCGCCCGTGTGATGCTCTGACGTTCGCACGGAGCTCCGGGAAATCTCGGCCTATTAATGCCTCAAGGGCCTCAAGTGGCCCGTTAATTAATGGCAGGTGTGCATCGGAGCTCATAGTGCGCCCTCCCACCGAAATATCGCAACAACGCGAGGCGACACCGGCATCAAGGTTCTGGCCTATAACTTTATCAGTTCTTTCAACATCCTCTAACTTTGCATAAAGATTTAAAACATTTGTAGATAAGCAAGTAATAACATGTCAATAAAAGCAAAACACTGCGGATGCTTAAAATCTGAAATGAAAACAGAAAATCTTGGAAAAGCTCAACAGGTCTGTCAGTATCTGTGGAGAGAAAAACAGAGGCTGGAATTTTACGGTCCCTCCAGTGGTGGAGTTCGTGGTGGGCGGGTTGGAAAATGAAAAGGGATGGAATGATTTGGGTTCCTGATGGTGGGAAAGGCCGACAGGAAGTTGTGGGCCTGAGTGTCTTGGCAGGAAAATGGCGGGCTGCCATTCCCACCAATGGCTGTCGGGAACCCGATTAGCACTTCATTAATAGAATTAAAATGAGCAACTGACCAGAATTCTGACCCCCGGCTTACCATCCATCCCACAGGCGGGAGTTTGCGCCGGTCCAAAACATGACCAGACCAGCGTGGTGTTGAGGTGGTGAGGGCTTACTGGTAGGGTGCAGCTGAGTCCACGGGGAGGAAGGTTTGGGAAGGCTGGTGGTGGTTGAGGGGGGAAGGGTAGGAGGGTGTTGTTGGGGTGTGATGGTAGATTAAACCATGGAGTATTTCAGGGGAGGATGGGGTGGGGGGAAGGGACCAGGGGGCAATGGAATGGCCGTGGGAAAGAAGGGTAGGGGGTTGGAGGATAGGACAGTGGGGAGAGGGGGTGTTAGCATGGGACACTGAGAGGGGAGGGTTCAGAGGGAATGATTGGTGGTAGAATCGATGGTAGAATCTTCGGGGGCAAACCAAGGGTATTGGTGGTGGGAGGGCACTGCAACTGTTAGAGGGGGCAGTGGGATGCGGTAGGGTGGGAGAGTGAGGGTCCTCCTGAAGGGCAGGTTTGGGTGGTCAGAGCAGACATGGAGGTGTACACAAACCTTAGGGGTGGGTAGGATCAGAGTGAGCATGGGGGTCCGTGACAGGTGTGGGGTCATCAGGGAGGGAAAGCATGTGATGTGTTATGGTGATGGGCTGAGGGGTGATGGGGGGGAGTTTCAAGAGTCACAGATGGGAGGGTGAAAGTAAGAACAGGAGGGCCAATGATGATGGGGTGGGGGGAGAGTGTGGTTATGGGACGAGGGCAGAAGGTGTTGGAAATGGTTTTCAAGTTCACACGCACTTTCTTTAATGTGAAGGTACAGCACTGGATCCACACCCTTAATGACCAACTCAAGAAATGCTGCTTGGGAGGAGGGCCATTGGGTGGGTGTTGCTGATGGTCAGCCCAACTGGACAACTGAGGGGGATCTCTGATAATCCGTCCAGACAAAGGAAAGGACTTTCTATAGACTCAAAAAGGCAATGGAGGGAAAGGGAAGAGTGTGAGTGGGAGGGTTCTCGCACGTGGCTCACGATGGTTTTGGTGAAGAGAGATGCCTCCATGCACAGGCATGATTCAGTGGGACACCGACTCAGCCTGGATCCCCCTGGACATGGGGGAGGCAGGTGTACGCAGGCAATAACACAAGCAGCAGCAAAAAAGAAATCCAGGAGACATCTGTCAGGTACAAAGATTAATATATTTACAAAGGTGCAACACTTACAATGGTTCTACACCTGTACAACCAGAGTGTACTTAATACAACTTAATTTTCCTTACCCTACTACATCTAGGTGCTTTTCCAACATCTGCAGCAGAGGTGGAGGCAGCCTGCTGCCCTCTTGTCTCTGATGACCTTGACAGGTGTCCTCTGGAGGGCCCTAGCCTTCTTTGGGCCTCCTGCTCTAGGGAAGGTGCACCCTCAGTGGTCTCAGAGGCTGGAGCTGATGGGGTCACAGGCAGAGGGGACTCAGAACACATGGACACCCTTGGAGAGCCCTGGGTGGAGGCCCCAGGGGTGTCCACCTGATGCTCCTTCCTTTGGATGCCTGAGGGTCCCTCCATGGTTCCTTGAGGAGGAGGGGCGACTGGAGGGAGCTCGAGGTGCCCCACCCCCCTCTCAAGTAGCCACTGTGAAAGCTCACCCATAGCTACAGTGATGGAGTGCAAGTCTGAGCACATCTCCGATAGAAACTGGGAGTTCTGTTTGATTGGCGTCTCCATGGCATCTGCCATCCTCCCACGGAGGCCTCCATGTGCTTACACGTCGGTGCCACTACATCAGGGAGCACGCGAACGCACTCCTCTGTCTCACGTGCCACTCTGTTGAGGGCCTCTGACAGCTCTGCCTGATATTCCCCTGTGCCTCGCTGTATCTCCAGCATCTTCTCCATGGCGCCTTCCAAAGGCTCGTCATCTGATGCAATCTTCGCAGAGGCCTCTTCTCCGGCAGTCCTCTGATTGCCAGGGACCTTGGCTTTTGCTGCCTCCTTCTGCTGTGGACATGCGACTATGAGGTGCCCACCGGGCTGTAAGCCCGAGCTTAAACGAGATATATCACCCGCCGAGGTTTGTGTATCTGGTCTGGTAGAGGGTGCAGTTGAATGCTGTGATGACTCTACAGGTGAGATGCCGTTCTCGTCCTCTTCCAAGTTCTCCCGTGGGCTGGGCCTGATAACTGGTGTGGGTTCTTTCCTCACTCTCTTACTGCTGACACCTGGAATGGAAAGAGGAGGGAATGAGTGACGGCCTCGGCTGCCTCCTACATAGCACACGGTCTGGCCCTCCGGTTCCAACTGGCAGAGATTAAGCATGCTTCCTCATTGAGTGCTTGTGGGGGGCTGACCTCACCGTCGGCACTTGTATGGTCACAGTCCTCTCCTGCTAGCTCGGCAGGCCGCTGTTCAAACTGTGTGAGGGGGCGGATTTCGGGCATGCGCCCGCCCCCCAATGTTTTCTCCCTCTCATACCTGTTGCATGCTGTCTTCTCCTTTGTAAAGATAGATAGATGGATTGTGAGCAATTCAGATGCTGGAGGAGGTCACAAGTTGCTAATTATGTGCCTTATAAGTGGCCTCGTGACTTTCCAAACCCTGTCCCAGAATTTAAAAACAGTAAAAACTGGGCAGCAAGGATTCTGGTCTAAACTGGTCTTATATACCCTAAAATGGAAGACCAGTAAAAACTGTGAAATAAGAGTACTGGTCTGAACTGCTTTTTCCTACTGTGGGTGTTTGTGGAAATATTATTCGCCTGCCTGGTTAAATGTTGCTCCAACAACACTAAGGAAGCTGGGCGTCATGCAGGACTACAGAGATCATCCCGTCCCACACCTTCAACACTGAGTCCCTCCACCACCAACCCATTGGCAGCTGTGTGTGCCAAATGAAAGATACATTGCTGTTGGTCCCCAAGGCTAGTTCCTTAGCCCCCTCCAGACCCATGGGCTCTAACAGTTAGAAGGACAAGGGCAACCGAGGCATGGCATCAGCAGTCTCTCCAGGCTGCCCTCTACTACAACACCCACCGACCCTCCACCACCCAACAACGGCTGTGCCTTCAGCGTGGCTGAGTCAGCAACCCACAGTTGCTCTCCCTACCAGCGGTGGTCACATGGGCTGCAATGAGACAATGGGACAGTACCCCAGCACCTCTGAAGGGCCTTTAGGGATGCACAGCACAGATGCTGGCCTTGCCATTGACGCCCACGTCCCTTGAGCTATTCAGAGACTGGTCAGGTGAGTATGGAGAGTGGAGGGTTCACTTACCCTGCACGGCGTGGATTGAGTCATTAATTTGTTTCCTGCACAGCAGGGCGGCCCTCCCCTGCACCCCTCTGGTACTGACCACCCTGGCGACCTTCTCCCAGGCAGGTGTGGTGAGTTGGGTGGGCCTCCTCCTACCATCCCTTGGAAAGAGGAACCAGCTCCAGTCCTCCACAGCCTGGATGAGCCGTCTCCCAGTGACTCGTCGCTGAACTTTGGGGCAGGGGCCTGCTGCTTCTTGGACACCATGCAGTGTTGCAGAGTCCTGGAGTGATGCATGAATGAAAGTCTGGGTGCATTTTAAATATGTTACCCAGACATGACAGCAGTGCACATGACTCCCTGCCCGCCCCACCGTGCAACTCAGTTTCCAATCCCTGGCTGCATAATTAATGAGGGGAGCATCGCACAGTTTGGTGCACTTACCCGCCCTGCTCTCCAGCGGGAGTCCCTCTGGATTCCCTCTCCCGCCACGGGACTTAGGCCCGGAGTGGAAAATTCTGGTCAGAGTTAATGTTTCGAGTCCAATATGATTTTTCTTCATAATATATATGTCAAAATTAACTAATTACCTGTAGAGCACTTTGGGATATTCTGAGCACATGAAAGACCCTAAATAATTGCACATCTTTCTGTATTCTGATCTTCTCATTTATTTATACCAAGGTGTCTTTATAACTTCGAAGACCTCCACTCTTTAATATGGTAACTGGGTAACCATGTAATTGCATAGCAAACAACAAGGCCCTCAAGAGGTACTTCTCTTGTCCCCACTACCCCATTTGTGCGTAAAACTGGAAATTAGCAGCACCAAGGTCACAAGGAAAGCTGAGGCAGCTATCACTTGTCAGTCCATTCTGGCGGCCTGAACTCTCACCCAATTCAGGAGGGAGCCTCATGGGTAAGTGCCAATCAGAGTCAAATGGTGTAATTATGACCCTGACATGATTTTCTTCGCGGCTCACTTTGTTACTATGAGTTCCTGCTGCCGTCCACCATGTTGTATAAGTGAGGATGCAGCAATTTGATCATATTTTAAAGGCATCCATAGTTGCAGACAGAGAAGTTGAAATCAGGTTTGGCAATTGTTTTTGCTTCAGTTACTTGTGTGCTTTGAGCATTAAAGATTCCTGATACTTAATTTCCCTGCTGTTGTAGGTGTTGCAATTATTGTCCTTGTGACTATAAACTGCACAACAGGTAATTTCACCCCAATTTAAAAGGTGTTCCTCTAAGAGAAAGATAGATTTGCATTAACTGTAAACTTGTCAATCATATCAGCCAACCTACCAACTTCTCCCCATTATC
This sequence comes from Cetorhinus maximus, assembly GCF_964194155.1. NCBI lineage: Eukaryota > Metazoa > Chordata > Chondrichthyes > Lamniformes > Cetorhinidae > Cetorhinus > Cetorhinus maximus. Next base: position 106,325,817 of record NC_135889.1, on the reverse strand, counting down.
TTGGCAAATTGCCTATAAAGAGCACATTTCATGCTGGAAAATGTCTTGATTAGCTAAGGCTGGACCATATAAATGCATGGAACCCGTGCTGACTTTATTAAGCTGACGCGGTGAACCATCCTACCCCTTCAGGAGCACAGCATCACCGGTCAGAGATGCTAATGAGATGGGGGTCCAGGCCCAGCTCAAAGATGCTGAGAGCAAACAGAGAGAATGACAGAACTCTGTGACGCCTGCCCGCCACATTCTGGCAGCAATGACCAGCACCATCGAGGTGCAGGCACCAGTATTGTGTCCAGTGAGTGTAAAGCCGGACCATCACCTTGGTCTGAAGGTTACACACTGCACAGGGAAGAAGCTCTGGGCTGAGACACATGCCTTTACCTTGTGCAGGAACCAAAGTTTCACATCTGAGTGACAGGAACACTGCTCATCATAACATGGCGCCGTAGACAAGGAGATGCTCTTGGGAGTTCATTTACAACAGTAAACATTATGTACAAGTAATTAACAGCCTGGCCATCTTCAACTGCTTCATCAATGACCTTCCTTCTACCATGAGGTCATAAGTGGGGATGTTTGCTGATGATTGCACAATGTTCAGCACCATTCGCAACTCCTCAGATACTGAAGCAATCCATGTCCAAATGCAGCAAGACCTGGACAATATCCAGGCTTGGCTGACAAGTGGAAAGTTATATTTACGCCACACAAGTGTCAGGCAATGACCATTTCCAACAAGAGAGAATCCAGCCATCACCCCTCGATGTTCAATGGCATTACCATCACTGAATCCCCCACTATCAACATCCCAGGGGTTACCATTGACCAGAAAGTGAACTGGACTAGCCATATAAATACTGTGGCTATAAGAACGGGTCGGAAGCTAGGAATTCTGTGGCGAGTAGCTCATCTCCTGATTCCTCAAAGCCTGTCCATTATCTACAAGGCACATGTCAGGAGTGTGATGGAATACTCCCCACTTGCCTGGATGAGTGCAGCGCCCACAACACTCAAGAAGCTTGACACCATCCAGGACAAAGCAGCCTGCTTGATTGGCACCACATCCACAAACTTTCACTCCCTCTACCGCATATGCACAGTAGCAGCAGTGTGTACCATCTACAATCTGCAGGAATTCATCAAGGCTCCTTAGACAGCACCTTCCAAACCCACGACCATTACCATCTAGAAGGACAGGGGCAACAGATAGATGGGAACACCAGCTGGAAGTTCCCCTCCAAGTGACTCACCATCCTGACTTGGAAATGTATCGCCGTTCCTTCGCTGTCACTGGGTCAAAATGCTGGAACTCCCTTCCTAACAGCACTGAGGGTGTACCTACACCACATGGACTGCAGCGATTCAAGAAGGCAGCTCACCACCACCTTCTCAATGGTAATTAGGGATGAGCAAATGAATGCTGGCCCAGCCATTGAAACACACATCCCGTAAATGAATAAAAAGAAACACAGAAACAAGAGGAATATAGAGCCAGGAATGATTTCATGTCATGTTAATCTGAAACATTAAATCAACCCCTATGTCAAAGCAATAGTCTTTTGAAAACTACATAATTAAGTACTTTTGAATTGAAAATAAATAAATGCACCGCACATGCAAACAAGCTGTCCAGCTACTTCTGGTCTCAGCTATAATGGAGTCAACAAGCAACAGCGATTGCGCGCATATTGCAAAAATACAAGTTTCTCACTAAGCACTTGGCTCGATTGTACTATTGCTGAAACAATGGGTGACCTGATTAAACAGCCATGGCCCACCTTACCATGACTCAATTGGGTAAACTGCTGGGAATATCACAGAAAATGTGCTAGCAAAATCAGCCAGAGGAAATGTATGAGTACCTGCAATGTAAAAAAAAAAACCCAACGTTAGGCTCACTCAAAATTAACCCGAAGCTCACCTTAAAAATTGTAAAAAAGGGATTGTATATCAACAGAAAATATACTGGTGCTTTTCCGAGTGTAATTTGATTCTATTTGAGCAGATAGGCCCTTCATCAAATCATATTGCAACTTTATTCTCATTCATGACTTGGTTGGGTTTACTTATAGGACACTAATTGGATTCTCAATACTAGCCTACCTTGTGCAGAAGTTGAATTTTAACACTGAGGGGAAAAATTTTAATACATGTAAATATATACAATAACAGTGATAAAAATGCTAATTTGGATAATGTATTAAAGAGCTGGCTGAAATACCCTCAGCAAAAAATTCAGCAGGAATTATCTTCTATTCGTTCTTTAGATGTAGTCCCTGGCTTGGCCAGCATTTATTGTTCATTCCAATTGCCCTTGACAAGGTGGTAGTGAGCTGCTTTCTGGAACCACTGCAGTCCGTGTGGTGCAGGTACACCTACTGTTAGGGAGGGAGTTTCAGGGTTTTGACCCAGCAACCGTGGAGGAACAGTGATATATTTCCAAGTCAGGATGGTGAGTGGCTTGGAGGGGAACTTGCAGGTGGTGGCGTTCCCATGCATCTGCTGCCCTTGCCCTTCTTGGTGGTAGAGGTCGGGGGTTTGGAAGGTGCTGTCAAAGGAGTAGGCAACAGGGGACAACACCTTCCAAGGTGTGTAAAATGGGAAAGTCTCATGCCTTATCCATTCTGCCTTTATTTGTGCTCATGTTATGGATGGTAATTTCAATCCCATGATATATTCCACAATATAAATCCTTTCACTGTAACAGACTCCTAAAGAAAGAACTAGCACCTTTCACAACCTCAGGATGTCCCAGTGTTTTACAGCCAGCGAAGTGCTTTTGAAGTGTCATCAATGTTTATAATATAGGAAATGTGGCAGCTAATGTGGTAATCAACAGGAAATCTGTTTTGGTGCTGTTGATTAAGGGGTAACCATTAGCCATGACATTCAGGATAATGCCTCTGCTCTTCTTTGAAATAGTGCCATGGGATCTTTTGTGTCCACCTGCGAGGGCAGATGGAGCTTTGGTTTAAAAGCTCATCCGAAAAGCAGCACCTCTGGCTGTGCAACACTCCTTCAGTGCTACATTGGAGTATCAGCCTAGATTTTTGTGCCCAAGACTCTAGGCGGAATCGTTCCAGATTTGCACAAAGTGCAGTAGCGGATGGGAAAAATGACGTTTTACCCATTGGCCACAGTGACAGCGTTTCACGCCGTATTGTCCCAAACCCGCCGCATTAATTATACATTCCTGGTATACGCGCCGTTTCCATGGCGGGCGGGCTCTGATTCGCCTGCGGTCACCTCGCCGCTTCATCACGCCAGGTACCACATTCAAAGTACAGCCACGCTCAGTGCTTCCAGCCCAGGACTGCAGCAAACAAGACATGGCCCCGAAAGGCAAGAAGGCTGAAGCCATCAGGCGCCTTTTGGATGCCATGGAGGCCAGCTGTGATATCCTCTACCCCTGCTCTGGCCGCAGGAGGGGCAGCTACATTACCACTCCAGCCTGTTAGTCAATGGCAGTGGTGTTCAGTGTCAATTTTGCATGGAAGAAGTTGTCCATTCAATGCAGATAGAGGATGAATGATCTCATCTGTGCAGCCAAGGCACGATAACCATCTCATTACTCTTAACTCACACACTCAAGGCCATCACACATTCACTGGCATCTCACTCACTGCCAGCTCAAGGGACATCACCACTCACTCTCACACACACACCCTCACATCTCCATCTGGCCTCATCTCCTCTGGAGACTGCCTCCTCTGCCCTCACCATCTTGAAACCACATGCACAGGTCAACATGTGCCCCCCACACACACCCTGGGATACCCTCCTTCCCCAGTACAACTGTCGTCCTGCAGCCTCTTCCCTTACCTGAGGCCACTTCTCCCCCTTTGCTAAGCAAGGCCTTGCCCTGCAGCCATTGAAAAGCCACCCACATATGGCTGATCTGGTAGGTAGAGACTTGCCCTTGAGCCCCCTAAAAGTGATGTGGTGCTGTCTGTGCAGCCTGGCACTGGTAACTGTGAGTGCTGCCCGAAGCAAAGTTGGCAAACAAGCCTTGAAGTCCTGAGCGAAGTGCAGCCTGCCAAGTGCACACTTTACATAGGCTGTTACAAGCCACTTTGGTGTGTTTTCCCACTGACGTGGGTGGACGATCCAGCGGGGGTGGGGTGGGGTGGGTGGGAGGGGACGATTCCGGTGGGCCGGCCTAACAATGATATGCAGGTGTATTACAGTCAGGTTCCCGACGTCCAATGGCGGGAAATGAGGCCATCACCAATGGGCTGAGCGGACAATCGCAAGCTGGTTTCATGCCATCGTGAAACTGACGGCGCCGTTTTGTCTGCTCACGCCACCGAACATGCCTGATGCCAATGGGCACGGAAAATCCCGGCCTCTGAAATATGCAACAACCCCCTGATTCAGAAATGAGTGTGCCGGCACTGAGCCATGGCTGACACCTAACCAGTTAGCAATCAATATGAAAGACATCCCATATTTCAGAAACAAAATATTTCAGCTGATGGAAATCTGAAATGAAAACAGACAGAAGTGGAAATAGTAGGTCTGGCAGCATCTGTAGAGAGAGAGAGAAAAGGATTTAACGTTTCAGGTAGATGTTAACAGATGTTGGCGGACCTCCTGGGTATTGCCAGCATCTTCTGTTTACATCCCACATTTCAGTTTTAAAATATTAACATATGGAGAATGCAGGTTCAAATGTATTTGACATACAAGACAGGCAAATGATTTTGCAGCATCTATCAGCCCCCATCAGCCCCCAACAAGCACATTCTAGCTTTTATACAAAAAAAAAACACACATTAGCAATTAGACTTATTCCCACACCAGAGTTAATAATTAGTCTCACAACTGCACAGAAGTGTCTGAGACAACATGTGGTGTTTGTGGCTAATTAGCTCTCACAAAGTAACTGATGAATTGGTGACATATGCGGCCATCCAGCAAATGTTGATTTCTTCTCATGTTTACGTGTGCTTGGCAAGTACATGCCAGACATTTTCTGCATTTTCTCAGACAATGGGAGTGATTTTAACCCTATGTCCCTGACAGAAATGGTTCAGGCAGGCAGTTCATTTATACCAGATCACATACCTACCCTGCAGCCTCCTGAAGCTAAGCAGCCACAATATTTGCCTGATCCATGGGGTAGGGGGCAAGTGCACCTGAAGGTGAAAGGGACCCTATTGAGCAGATGCATGTCAGATCCTGATGACATCGTTGGGACCTGACTGCAATTTTTACTAGTAGGCTGTCTTCCGCTCAGGCATACCCCACGAGGAACTGGATCAGAAGAGGCCCAAATGGTAAGTTTAATTTTATTTTTCTTTGCATTGGCAGGAATACTCTTTCAGGCCCGAAAAGAAAATATGCCTTGTCCTGATGGCAACCCAACCCACAGAGTCTCCTGTAGGAGGCCCAGCAAACAATGCCCCACAACTTGCTTTGATGGGTGCCCTATTTACTCCAAATCCTGATGACTTCCCATCCCTGACAGTCTATACAGCAGTAAATGGCTATGAAAAGCAGGATAATCTTTTTTCCCTACTCCTAGTGCGAGGATGTTGAAGCGAACTGCAGTGCTTCCACTGCCAGTCAAGGTGAATAGACTGATATATTGATGCTTCTTTATTTCAGAGACAGGGGGCGGAATTTTCCCAACACGACCGCGGCGGGTTTCATGGCGGGCGGGAGCGTAGAATCCAACGGCAGGCAATAAGTCGCAAACCCGCCATCGTAAAACTAGTTTGCAGTTCCCCCGATGGTGTGTTGATGGCGGGTCTGTTATCCCGCCAACTAATGGCGCGAACACCATTTGCATTCATTAACATGTCGTGAACGCTCATGAAAACAGCTGCTCACCAGAATCTTGCCGCACCTTCCTATCTTGCATCAGGCCAGCGGGAAATTACATCAGCCTCAAACCCGTTTGAAAAGCGATGGTGTGCACAATGCGGACCTCAGTTCGCTGGTAACTTCAAGGTGAGTACAACATACATAGCCTACCTGCCATAGCGCTGTGCCGGTCCTGTTGCGATGAGCGCCACTCTGCTGGGGCTGTAGAGTTGGTCTGCTCCTGCTCTTTGCCTACATTGTCCCCAGGAACACCACTGTGCTATGGTACCCATGCAGGCCTCCACTTTCAGAAACACATCAACTGGGGGTGGGCCGTGAGACGAGGGCGGGGTTGATGAACACGAGGCGGGGCAACGGGGAAGAAAGGCTGTGGAATGGCAGTGAGGGGGAAGGACGAAGATGATGGGGGCCCTTCTGGGATCACCCTCTAACCTCTTGTTGCCGCTGGAGTGAGCAGGAGTCTGCTCAGAATGAAAGGAGGGAGACCTCCTGGCGATGAAAGCCACTGAAAGCCAATGGCTTCATTAGCATTGTTAAAGGGCTTCTCAGAACTCAGTGGCTTCACATCACAATTGCTGCACCTCTACAGTAACACAGAGAAATGTAGAATTTGGGAATACAGGCAATAGTGAGGGAGACGCAGCTGTATCATATATGGCATTCCATCAATGAAGACCTCTCACCTTTTCACCAGAATTGACACTCCTAATGGGCCAAAGGGCATCCATTCATTGACCATAAGCAACTGATTGGTCATTAATACGCCACATCAGAGATTGGAGCACAGAGATAGGTTGGGTCACTCATCTCACTGAAACTTTAGCATCTCACACAGGGCTCAAGATGTTACATACCTGCGATGCCATCTTGGTCACCTCGATGTTTATGCCAGTGTCCCGGGGACAAGGCAGCATCAACCACCATGCAAGTAGGGCAGGAAAAAACTATGAACCCTTACAGTTTCCAAATGTATCATCTTCTGAGCTTCACTTTCTTGCCCCTTGAATCACTAATGTCTTCAATGTTTCCTTTCAGAGAGAAGGCAAAAGCAGATATAGATCCAGGGCTCAATGCTGCCTTTGTCAGGGCCCTAATGCAATGGAGGGTGTAAAGGAGGGAGAGGCGACTCCATGCGCAGCTTCAGCAGGAGGGACATGGTCAAGCGGAGCCACAGCATGAACAGGACGGTTAGGAGGAGAGACCCAGACAACCAGGATTCGCCAGACCTATGGTTTATTGTAGAAGAGTTTCCTATTTACAAATAAGTGAGAGGCAATGCCGTGCACATCTGTATTTATCCCGAGATCTGGTATATCACATATGACACATTCTTCGTGAAGACCTGAAGCCACCTGGAGGCTATCCCCTGCCAGTGGCTTTGAAGGTGACCACTGCACTCAATTTTTTGGCCTCTGGTTTTTTCATGGATCAACAGGCAACCTGTGCGTCATCTCTCAGTCCGCAACACATCGATGAATAAAGGAGGTCACAGGTGCCCTTTACAGGAAGGCCCATCATTATGTCAGGTTTGCTCTGGATGAAGATAGCCAGGCTGAGAAAGTCACTGGCTTCACCACCAATTCAGGCCTCCCTAGGGGGCAGGGTGCAATAGACTGCATGGGCTCCATGGCAGCAGGCCCTAATGTTTATAAACCGCAAGGGCTATCATTCCATCAATGTACAACTGGTGTGTGATCACTAGAAGCACACACTGCATGTTTGTGCATGGTACCCTGGGAGTTGCCATGACTCCTACATCCTGAGTCACATCTGGGCTTGGAGGGTGCGCGAGAGCATTGTGACTGTTTTTCTGGAGCTTCCTCTTTGGATGAGGCCCGGGAGCTCGCACTGGTGCTGGGCTGGCTTGGGGGCCTCGATCTGCTGGTGCCTAGAAAATAGAAAATAGAATTTCAGTTAATGAGCCTGAGCTAGATAAGACTGCATGTGACTCACTGTGAATGTCAGGGTTTGGAGTGATGGAGCTGTCATCTGTACTAGGTTGTTAGGAGAGGCCAATCTCCCCTTCCCCACAGGAGCAATCTCTGTCCTCCCAGCCAGCTCAGCTGCAGCCTCCTCAAACTCACTGAGAGAAATGATGTTGGCCGTCCTTCCCTCGGTCTGTGATCTCTCGCATCTGTTGTGAACCAGTTTGGCCTGCATGAAGAAGGAAGAAGGGCATGTGATGAGAAGGGATTGAGCAGAGGTTGGATGAGATGCATGTCCCCTGTGTGTGGTGAACTCTCCCCAGAAGGGCCAGAGGATGGAGTGTGAGGAACATGATAGGTGGGATGGTGGTGATGTGAAAATCCCTTGAGAGAAGGAGTGTTGATATGTGTCCTGTGCTAATGGTTGTGTGAAACCCCCGAAGAGAGTAGCTGTTTGAGTGCATGATGCCAAGATGAGAGTTTGATATTGGAGGGAGTTGAAGGATGACTTAACCTGGCGGAGCGGATGAGATCATTCATCCTCTTCCTGCACTGGGTGGCATTTCAGGTACGGTTGACAGCCACGCTGACCCGCTCCGCGACGGTCTCCCAGGCTGGAGAGGTGAGGGTGCTGCACTTCCTGCAGCCATCCCTGGGTTAGAGCATGTGCCTTTGCACCTGCACCCCTCTGACCAAGGCCTGGAGGGCTTGGTGTGTGAGCAGGGCTGCTGCCTTCTTCTTCAGGCTCTCGGCCTTCCTTTTCTGGCTGCCAGACATCTCTGGTGGGCTGGAGAGAGTGAGATTGTCGGTGGAGGTTTTCCGTACCCGCCCGCGCCAGGATCTTCCGGTCCCGCCGCAAGTCAATGGGCTTCTGGCTGGGGCACCACCTCGCCCGCGGCGGGTCCTGCTCGCGACGGGGCCGGAAGATCCCGGCCTGTGCGTTGGACTGGCCTTTAAATATGGAGCCTGGACACTCAAATCCGCCAGCTGATGGTGGCCGCGTGGATCAACCCCCGACCCCACCAGGCAATTCGGGCCGATACGTGCCTTTGCATAATTAATGAGGCTCCGAGCACAGAATTGGCTGCGACTTCCCGCCATTCCGGTCAGTGGGGTTGGCGCTGCCGAAACAGCCATCAAACTTAGTGTCATTAATGAAAAATTCCGCCCAGGGAAAGTAACATTCATGCACCAGCTCCATGCACACACACAATGCTGGGACCAGCTCTCTTATTCTCATTTGTGTGGCAAATCCTATTTACCCATTGTCCCTGTGCTTGCTGACTTGGCTCCCATTGAAGCAAAGCTTCGATTTTTAAAATTCTCTCCCATATTTTCAAATTCCTTCATGGCCTTGCCCCTCCTTATTTCTGTCATCTCCCCCAGCCTCACAACTCTCTGACATATCTGCATTCCTCTAATTCTGGCTTTTTGAGCACCCCAATTTTAATTGCTGCGCCACTGGTTGCCCTGCCTTCAGCTGCCTTGACCCTAAGCTCCGAATTACCCTTCCTACATTGGTTCGCATCTCTACCTCGCTTTCTTTCTTCGTCTTAGACCAAGTTTTTGATTAACTGCCCTAAATCTCCTTATGTGATTTGGAGTCAGATTTTCTTTTAGAAAACAAAAACAAAAATACCTGGAAAAACTTAGCAGGTCTGGCAGCATCTGCGGATAGGAATACAGTTAACGTTTCAAGTCCAAATGACCCTTCAACAGAACTGTTCTGTTGAAGGGTCATTCGGACTCGACACGTTAACTGTATTCCTTTCTGCAGATGCTGCCAGACCTGCTGAGTTTTTCCAGGTATTTTTGTTTTTGTTTTGGATTTCCAGCATCCGCAGTTTTTTTCTTTTTTCTTTTACAATGTCCCTGTAAAGCACCTTGGGATGTCCTAAGGCACTCTATAAACACATGTTGTTGTCATTGTTGCACGTTGATTAATATGGTGCCCGGACAAGGAAGCTGGTTTTAACAAGGTAAACATGAGCACTCAAAATCTCTTCCCAAAATGTGAACTAACCAAGCTTTTACCTAAAAACACCTTACAATCAACCCGTTCAGTGCAAGCTCGGGATAGCACCCAGGACCTGCTTAGTTTTACGCTACAGCACTTTACCAATTGATCCATTGGGAGCCGAAGAAAAATATTTCATTAGTTGAAAGATTTTGCTGTGGTAACTCAGCAGCTGATTGCTTTGCATATTGCTTCATTTAAATCAAAATCTTTCTGACCACTCTTCCAAAAATAGTTTGATGTAACGCCCTTTTGTTATTTTCTTTCCCCCTGTCGTTCTTTTTAATGTTCCTTCCAAATAAAACCTAATTGGAACATAGAACATTTTTTTCTTTTGCATTGACAGTTACATGGATTGCCGGGCAAAGGGTTTCTCAGCTGTATGTACACAATAACAGAGTTAGCAGCCAAACAGGAAACGCATTCCTCCTGATCATTGTGCAACTCAAATGACACAAGACTTTGACAGTAAAAGCTACATTCAGATTAGTAAACAGAGGTGGGTGTGTTCAGGAGAGTGACTCCGCACACGGGGTGGAATTTTACGTTGATCGGGTGGGCGTGTGCCCACCCCAATCAGGCGTGAAATCGCACGCAATATTTCGGTCGGCGGGCATTTGCAAAAGTCAGAAGCACGCTCACTGACAATGAAGAGGGTGATTAAACCCATTAAGAGTGCAATTGTCTGTCAGTTTACATAGCCCGTCCAACCTTACGGTTGGCAGATGGACGAATCATGCCTTTGCATTTTTCATCAAACCTCATCCACGGGCAAGATGAGATTTCCGTGATGAAATGAAGTATAAATAAATTTCTGTGGACAGCATTTTCATTGGGTAAATTTTCAGGTGACTGGTTATGATGCATGGACACTTTTTTTTCAGTTGTTGAAACCTTTATTTTTGCCGTTTCAGGTCTTCAGTTCCCTGAGGCAGCTCTCTGCCTTCAGGGAGCTTCCTGTCAGCGCTCGCCCGTCCCCACGTTGAAATCATCGCCCGCCCTCTTCCCGCCCCAGCAGCGCTGAACTTTTCAGTGCGTGTTTCACGCAGGCGGGCCGTTAAATGGCCAGTCAGAGTGAAATCACAGTCGGGGGCCAATCACGGTCAGCGGTCCATTTTCCAGCCAATCCCGGACCGGCCAATCGCACCCGCCTACCGACCTGAAAATTCAGGCCATGGAGTACAATCGAGTCAGGATTAGAGTCTTTTTTTGTAACGTTTTTAAAGTTCCAATTAATTTGCAAACGAGGTACATTGATTTTCCATTTGTTTTGTCATCAGGTTCAGTAATGGATGTGAATTGGGTAGTGTATCAGTCAGTGCCTACAGTGCGCTATGGGGTCCATTCAGGACCCATAGAACTCCTGGGAAGCCGGCAATCCTATGGAATGCAATACTCCTCTCCATTTGTTGCTCTGAAGACATGCTAACTTGACAAACTCAGAAGCCCTAGAGAATATGTTATCCATGACCTGGTGAGTGCAGGGCCTGGCAGCATCCTGTGATGTTGCATGTGTCACGGGTACCTGACTGAAATGACCTGCATGCATAAAATTTGACTGCGGTTACCTCCATGGCCACTGACAAGGCAGTGCAGTATCTAGAGGTGTGGCTGAGCCTCCTCCTTCAGCCACTCACAATAAAGATTCAGCAGCATTGTTGCCTGTCCATAGCCACCTTGTGTTGCAGCTCCTCAGTAATAATGATAAGCTGCTGTTATCAGAACTGTAACTGGAAAAGCATCTGTCTGAGCTCAGTTGTGATAAACCCAGTACTGTGTCCGCTTTTAGACATTTCTGTCATGGTATGACAGCAGATTTTATGGTCAGAAATAGTCAAATACTTGAGCAACCTTTTCCTCACAAATTATTTCCCATCTTTACATTCAAAGAACTTCTGTTTACGAATTATCTGACCAAGGAACTCACACTAAGTGGTCCAGATTTTGCAGTTTCAAAAATGGCAAAATTGTCAGCTTTTGCCATCCTTACTGTGCAAAACTAAAAGCAACTTTGATGTCCGCACACACACAGTTAATCGTGTAAATCCAGAAGTTACAGTTAGTGATTCCCTATTGCAGTCATTGTTGATGCAATTACCACAGAGATCAATGAAATTGGGGCTAATTTTTCTTTTATTCATTCATGGGATGTGGGTGTCGCTGGCTAGGCCAGCAATTATTGCCCATCCCTAATTGCCCTTGAGAAGGTGGTGATGAGCTGCTTTCTTGAACCGCTGCAGTCTATGTGGTGTAGATACACCCACAGCGCTGTTAGGAAGGGAGTTCCAGGATTTTGACCCAGCGACAGTGAAGGAACAGTGATATATTTCCAAGTCAGGATGGTGAGTTGCAGCGGTCATAGGTTTAGAAGATGCTGTCTAAGGAGGCTTGGTGATTTCCTGCAATGCATCTTGTAGATGGTACACACTGCTGCTACTGTGTATCGATGGTGGAGGGAGTGAATGTTTGTGGATGGGGTGTCACTCAAGTGGGCTGCTTTGTCCTGGACAGTGTCAAGCTTCTGGAGTGTTGTGGGAGCTGCACTCTTCTAGGCAAGTGGACAGTATTCCATCACACTCCTGACTTGTGCCTTTCAGATGGTGGACAGGCTTTGGGGAGTCAGAAGGTGAGTTACTCACCGCAGGATTCCCAGCCTCTGACCTCCTCTTGTAGCCACAGTATTTATGTAGTGAGTCCAGTTCAGTTACTGGTCAATGGTAACCACCAGGATGTTGATGGTGAGGGATTCAGTGACGGAAAAGCCATCGAATGTCCACTTGTTATGTATTAAAAAGAGCAGAAAATGTTATCCCTTGTCTGAGAAGATGTAGGGATCCTGTCTGGCTGCCGTTTAAAAATTATGCATATTTGATGGACCCAGGCTTGAGCTCGAAGGGGATTTTTATATGTGAGAAAGTTACACAAAATGTCTGAGATGCAGGGATCTGACATTTTCAACTTTTAAAAAATTGACATGCTTTTTCCGAAATTTCTTTTACATGTATGTGACATTCGGTTCGGAACTGCTTAAAGAGGAAATGTGTAATGAATAAATAAAGAGAAAAAAATCTTCCTCCACTTGTGGCCACAGTAGTGTATTCTTTGTATGTAACTGGGAACCCAGTGCAGGAAATAATGAAAAAGAGCCTGTCACTGTCGGCTCAACATGAGGAACTTCCAACCATCCCATTGAGGATATGTATATTCCGGGATGGTGTCAGAGGAGCTATGTGTGAGGAGACTACAGTTCAATAAACTATCCATTGACCACCTCTGTGATAAGTTGAAGGAGGAGGTTCAACCACATTCTCAGCACTGCACTGCCTTATAAATGGCCACAAAGGTAACCGCATTCCAATTTTATGCATGCACCTATTTCAGTCAGGTACCCATGGCATGTGCAACATCAGAGAATGCTGTGAGGGCCTGCATTCACCAGGTCATGGGTACCATATTCTCTAGGGCTTCTGAGTTTATCAACTTGGCATGTCTTCAGAGCAACAAATGGAGAGGAATATTGCATTCCATAGGATTGCTGGCTTCCCAAAAGTTCTACGGGCCATCAATGGAACCCATAGCACATTGTAGGCACTGACTGATACATCTGCTACAAAAACTTTCATTAAATGTGATGAACCCTTGTGATGCCCAACTGTGGATGACTGGGAAAGTGCTCATGCCACCTCTGTCCTTCATCACTCAAATCTGCCTGACACCCTCAATAGAGTGTGCCAAGAATCTGGATGGATATTAGTTGATTAGGGTTACCCATTAAAGCCATGGCTTATGTTACCTACCACAGGACTAAAAATGAACCACAGGAAAGATAACACTGTGTACACATGTGATGTATCCTACAACCTCACCCCTGACCCTGCTCCCCCCAGATATTCTTTACCAATATTGCACAACACAATTTCAAAGTCTTTGACGTCAATGTGCAATGGATGACAGCAGGTTGTGAGAAAATCCAAATCATTCATTCCTACTTTACCCGCCCAATCCACATCGGGGTGAAATTTATCTTGGCAATAATCATGTTTCAAAAAAGTTAGTGAAATTATCACCAGATGGAACATGGCCCCTCTTTCTACTCTTCCCGAGTGTTTAGCCAACAAATGACTAAACTCATCTGGCCTATATGTGACCCTAGAACCATGCCAATATGGTTGACTCTTGACTATCCTCGGCCTAGTAAGCCACTCAATTGTATAAAAACATTAGAAAGAATACCTTCACCAGACAAACTCCGGTTGCTCAGGAAGGCAGCCCATCACTATCTTGTCAGGGCAACAGAAACAGACAATAAATGCTAGCCTTGAAAGAGATACCAACCTTCTGAGAATTTGTTATAAGATATCAAAGGCATCAGGCTTCTTAAGTGCACTAAAAGTGCCTAATTCATGTTCCCTGCATAGGCCTGGGCACCTCTTTTGCTGCCTATACCAGTATGATGAATGGAACACCTTACTGAGTGTGACATCAAGGAGCCCAGGCAAAACTGGAGTCAATGGGATTCGGGGAAAACTCTCTGCTGGTATAGCACAAAGGAAGATGGCTGTGGTTGTTGGAGGTCAGCCAACTTAGTTCCAGGACATCGCTGCAGGAGTTCCTCAAGGGTAGTGTCCTCGGCCCAACCACCTTCAGTTGCTTCATCAATGACCTTCCCTCCAACATAAGGTCAGAAGTGGGGATGTTCACTGATGATTGCACATTTCCGACTTCTCAGATATTGAAGCAGTCCATGTCCAAATGCAGCAAGACCTGGACAATAGCCAGGCTTGGGCTGACAAGTGGAAAGTTATAATTATGACAACATGTGCCAGGCAGTGATCATCTCCAACAAAAGAGAATCTAACCATTGCCCCTTGAAATTTCATGGCATTACTATCGCTGAATCCTCCGCTATCAACATCCTGGAGGTTACCATTGACCAGAAACTGAACTGGACTGGCCATATAAATACTGTGGCTAAAAGAACAGGTCAAAGGCTAGGAATCGTGTGGCGAGTAACTCACCTTCTGACTCCCCAAAGCCTGTCCATCATCTACAAGGTGCAAGTCAGGAGTGTGATAGAATACTTTCCACTTGTGTAGAGGAGTGCAGCTCCCACAACACTCCAGAAGCTTGACACTGTCCAGGACAAAGCAGCCCACTTGAGTGGCACCCCATCCACAAACATTCACTCCCTCCACCACCGACGCATAGTGGCAGCAATGTGTACCATCTACAAGGTACATTGCAGGAATTCACCAAGCCTCCTTAGACAGCACCTTCCAAACCCACAACCACTACCATCTAGAAGGACAAGGGCAGCAGATAGATGGGAACCACCACCACATGGAATTTCCTCTCCAAGTCACTCACCATACTGACTTGGAAATATATCACCGTTCCTTCACTGTCACTAGGTCTATATCCTGCAACTCCCTCCCTAACAGCACTGTGGGTGTACCTACACCACATGGTCTGCAGCGGTTCAAGAAGGCAGCTCACCACCACCTTCTCAAGGGCAATTAGGGATGGGCAATAAATGCTGGCCTAGCCAGCGAAGCCTATAATCCTTGGATTAATATTAAAAAAATTCTCCATTATGGAATGTGTGCTTGTATACACCACCCATGCCATTGGATATTTTGATGCCTGTTTTCCATGTCATAATTGCGAGCAAAACCATCAGCTGCCTTAAATCCCTCCAGCTTTCACATTCTCTACCTTTAAAAACCTCTCAAAAACCTCTCTGAGCTCTTTGCGACTGTGCTCATCCCTATGACCCTTTTATGTCTTCCATCCTGCCTTCCTACCCCTGCAACTTGCATTAGCACAATTTTGACATTAAGGGCATTGAATCGATGCAAGTAGTTAATCATTCATCAGACTGAATAAATTATCATCCTCCACTCTGTTTATCCTGCTTTCTGTGGCTTGGCCTTGAGTTAATAATTTCATATTTTCTTTCCGTGTTTTATTTTTGTGCCACCCCAAGGGAAATGCTGGTTTATTAAAGTATCTTTAAAAGTAGAAAAGAGACTTCAATTTGCATAGTCAGTAGGAAATAAATCTTTGCAGTGTTAGATTTTAGCATACCTTACGATCTTAAGAGAATGCAGCTTCCAGTTTGAAACCTGTGGATAGGACATGGTAATCATTGGGTCACAGGTGGCAGCATCTCAAGCAACAACTCCATAATGAACACCTTAGGGCTAATAGGCACATATGGCCTATAACCTCTGACAGCCATGTCATTACAAACAACTGCGCTTCGGGGATAAGCTGAACTGAAAATCTATTCTGCTTCATTCATTTGCTGTAGATCCTCCCATTAACAGCAGTAGTTCTACTGACAAAGGCTTAGTAGCGACAAAATGAGCGACAAACCAATTCAAACAACATGATTTATAATGTCAGGTAATCATGCAAGCATGGGTGGCACAGTGGGAGCTCAGAAGCAACGCCAATGCCTTGATGGTGGCCTGAAAGGATGAACAGATGGGATTTGAAGATAAAACAAAAGAAGTCTCAAGTGTTGGAATTCTGAAATTAAAGAAGAAGATTAATACCAGGGCATTCGTTGGGCTTTCAGCTTTGGTGAGACGTTTAAAATAAGCATGGATATCGCCACTTCATTAGAATCCTGATTTTTAACGTCCCCCACGCTGATGAGGATGGGGCCATGTGGGCACTTAAAAAGCTAATAGAGGCCTACCCAACTGATGCTCATTGGCCTTGCATCATTGTACCATTTTCACTTGCGTGTTCTGGCCAGCCAGCAAGGCCCTTATACCAAGCGAGGACCTCATTGGTGTTCTGCTGTGGCTCAGTTGGCACCATTCTCACCTCTGAGTCAGCAGTTAAGGTCTCACTTCAGGACTGAAGGAGTGCTGCATAATAGGCGGTGTCATCTTTTAGAGGAGATGTTAAACTGAGGCCCCATCTGCCTCCTTGGGTGGATGTAAAAGATCCCATGGACTATTTTGAAAATGAGTAGAGGGATGATCCCTGCTGTCCTGGCCAATATTTATTCTCCAATCAACTCACAAAAAACAGATGATCTGGCCATTAGCACATGGCTGTTTATGGGAGTTTGCTGTGTGCAACTTGCCTGTCACAGTTCCTACATTCCAATACTATACCCCAAAAGCAATTCATTGAATTTAAAGTATTTTGAGAAAAGTGCTACATAAATGTGAGTTTCCTTCCTTTTGTTTAAAATTTAAAAGTCACGGTCTGCTAATGTCATTCAGTTCACTTTAACCCCCACTCTGGCACACTTGGTACTTTTTTTTATTCATTCATAGGATGTGGGCATCACTGGCTCAGCCAGCATTTGTTGCCCATCCCTATTTGCCCTTGTTCAGAGGGCATTTAAGAGCCAACATGGCATTGCTGTGAGTCTGGAGTCATATGTAGGTCAGACCAGGTAAGGATGGCAGATTTCCTTTTCCTAAAGGTCATTAGTGAAGGGTTTTTACAGCAATCAGCAATGGTTTCATGGTCATCATTAGACTTTTAATTCCAGATTTATTTTTACATTTTGAATTCAAATTCCACCATCTTCCCAGAATCCTGGGTCTCTGGATTGCTAGCCCAGCAACAACACCACTACACAATCGCCTCCCCATATCTCAGGCCTAGGCCTGCAGTAGTTGAGCCAAGTAGATAAGTGTATTTCAAACAAATGGTTTCCTGGTTCGCCAGGAGTAGCAGGAGTGCTCCTAGGGGCCCGGCAGTGAAACCTGTACCCTGGGCTCTCTTCCTGCTGCCCAAATTATAAAGTAAGCCAGAAAGCTTTTGCAACCCCATGGTATAGTGAAGTGATGGACTGAATTTTCAGCTCATCAGCCCAGTGTAAATGGACCCAAAAATGCTGGGAAATTACTTAACCATCCCGTTACCACTGTTGATGTGGCAGCAGTAATGTTCACTGGGACCTAGCACTGGGCAACCAGAGCTGTACATAGCCAGTTAAAATGGAATCCTACGGCATATATATGGGACAACTTGTACAATTTATACAGATCCTTTAACATAGTTAAACATCCCAAAATACTTCACAGGAGTGTAATCCAACAAAATGTGACTCTGGGCTACATAAGGAGATATTATTACAGATGATCGCATGCGCGTGTTACAGGAGGAGAGATGGGCTAGAATTTTACCTTAGCCATGCAGGCACATGTCTTGGTTGATTTGGATAAATCGAGGAGTGTTAAACATTTGCAGAAACTTCCTACAGAAAGGCCCCTTCAGTGCAGAAACCCGTGCAACCATCAGGACAAACATGGAGGTTGTGTAGTCAGCTGGAGGGACCTCCTCAGAAGAGAAGGAGAGGGCCAAAAGGGAGCGGATGCCAGTTGCTGACAGGCACCACAGCCTGCCCCCTGGACCAAGAGGCACGGCCAGAAGGGCTGGAGGGCCAGCAGGCTTTGCAAGGGAGAAGGGTCAGGAGAAATGATCATGCTACCTGGGCATGACAGAGGTCCAGTGCTGAAGAAGGTTCATCCTCTCCAGGGAAACTTTCCCCTCTATCTTCAACATGATTGACCCTGAAATAGCCTCAATCTGTTTAGGTGGCCATCCTGTGCCAGTGGCTCTGACGGTGACTGTGGCCCTGAACTTTTGCCTCAGGGTCATTCCAGGGGTCAGTGGGAGATCTCTGTGGAGTCTCGCAATCCACTGCCCAAAGCTTCATCCAGTTGGTCACAGATGCACAGTTCCAAAGGGTCAACACCTTCACTCACTGCAGGACCAACAAGGCCAGCCAGGCAGAGTGAGCCAGAGGCTTCGCTGCAATTGCAGAATTTTTCGAGAATTCAGGGAGCCATTGACTGCATGCATGTGCCCATCAAGGCATCAGCAGGTGAGCCAGGTGACTTTGTCAACAAAAAGGGCTTCCACTCTCTAAACATCCAGATTGTGTGTGACCACAAGAGTGAGATACTGCAGGTTTGTGCCATGTATCCAGGAAGCTGCCATGATGCCTACATCCTGCGTCACTCCCAGGTGTCAAAACTGCTCCTCGCACCAGCATGGTTGGATTGCTGGCTACTGGAGAACAAAGGCTATCCACTGAAAATGTGGCTGATGACGCTGCTAAGACACACAAGGAATCCAGCCAAGGAGAGCTACAACCACAGCCATGCCTCCACAAGGGCAATGATTGATAGGACAATAGGCCTGATCAAGATGAGGTTTCACTGCTTTGTCCACTCAGGGGATCACTGCAGTATCCATTGGAACATGTCTCCCTTATTGCACCCTACACACTCTGGCTTTCTCAAGGGGGGATCCATTGGACGATGAAGACAGCGATGCTGTTCCAGAAGCCGCTGATGACGATTCCAGTGCTGAGTCTGAGGAGGAACCTGATCATCCCCAGGATGAGGAGCAAGATCCCAAACTGAGGATACTTATGGCAGGTAGGGAGACCAGGGCTTTGATTCAGAGGACTTTCAGTTAGGATTCCAAAGCCAGGCGTCAAAATGATGGCAAGGAGTTCACCACCTCACTGATCAGTGCTGATGAGGCCCTCTTGTCACCCTCCACTCATGTCCCTCCCTCTGAAATAAACTTTGCAGCCCAGTCTCTGTGACACACAACTCCCAGGCCTCCTCCCTAACAATTGCATGAAGCACACTAAGGCATTGCAGAGAATCTCACATTTTAATAGTGAAGGGAGAGATATACGTATACCATTACACACGTGCCAATGAAAAATAATTCACCCGAGACCCGTTCTGCGATCATAGTGAGCTAAATTTCCGCTGTGAGTGCTACATCTTGGTGCTTCCCCCTCGCTGGCTGCTGCATTGGAGACAGGCTGCTGACTTTGATACCCCATCGGCCTTGATGACTTTGGTGGACGTCGTCTGGTATCCGGGGCCATGGTGGGTCTGACTGGGCAGGAAGGTCCAGTGCCATGGCTGGGCACTCCTCAGTCATCACGGTCTCCTCAGGTGTGACGGTCACTGGCAGAGAGGTGGAGGAGCTGCTGCCATCATCAGGAGGGCCCTGCGGGGAGTCCCAGGTGCATGGAGCCGCAGGTCACCTGGCAACATGAAGTTTGTTTGAATCTCCCTGCTCACCACAGATGGAAGGGCAGCTAACAGGGTCACTCGGTGCCTCATCCAACTCTCACATTGGCAGTGATCTGCTGAGGTTGCTGCCGGTGTGTGGGCTCACAGACCTGAACGCAACCCCAGAAACTCTGATGGAGTCCCTGGGGCTGCTTTTCCATGAGAGTCGCCACTCTCTCTATGGAGGAAACTGTGTGTTCAGGGTTCTGGGCCAATGCAATGCTCACACCCTGCATGGACTCCTCCAACACAGAGACCATGGCGCACCGACCCTCAGAGACCTCTGTCAGGTCTTCAGGCACATCCTGCTGGACATCCAGCATGCGGCGCCTAATGGATGACTCCAAAGGCTCATCATCTGCTTGGGGCTCAGCATTGTCCTGGTCTCCAGAAACCTTTTGACTGTCAGTGCTCTGGGCACTCTCCGCCAGCTCCTCAGGAGAGTTTGACATGCCTTCCCAGTGGTTAATGCCATCTGCTCTGAAATGCTTATGCCCACCGACATGTCTGTATCTGCGCTGGTGCATGGTGCAGAGGGAGGATGTAGCACGGGTGCATCGGGTAGCAGGTCATCCTCTGATATCAATGAAGGGTCCTCAGGATACTTCTGGGGTCCAGAGAACATTCCATCTGAGAGAGGGAAAAAAAATGTGAGTCTTAACCAGCATAACAAGCTGAGACTGCATGCAGTCTGGTTGCTTCTCAAAATGGACAGTTGGCAGAGCAAAGGCTTCTGAATGGACGATGGGGGTTAGTGGATTTCACCTGTCAGTTTTTCAACAGCTGTCTGACATCTCTTATATTCCCTTCCCCAATCTCTTCCTTGTCCACTAGACTCTTATCCTCCTCCGAGACCCCTGCCTCTCCATGATCAGTGGCACTGGCACCATGTTCACATGCCATCTTGAGTATATGCTCCTCCTTCTAACTTAATATCAGAAGATTAGGGACACCACCACCCTCTGTCCTGGCTCCTGTGCATTGTGACTCTTCTTGTCCTGTAGGGACAAAAGTGCTTTCATTAGTCCCACCCACTACATGCTAGAACATACCAGTCAACCCTCAAAAGACACAGGTTCAGGTGCCCATCACATTGCGGCACCTCACCCTTACATACGTGCCAGCCATCCGGTCTAATCACATGTAGCCTTTAAAGGCACAGGAATAAGTGCCAATTTAAGCTCGGGATTTCACACCCGTGTGCCCTAACAAGTGCTGCCACACACAAACACATCTGTCCACAGTTACATCTGGAATCAGTACTCACGCTGGCAGAGTGCAGAAGGTCATTGAACATCTTCCTGCACTGTATCCAGGTCCTTCACACTACATCATGCCCACTGACCAGAGTTGCTACCTCCGTCCATGCCATCTTTGCCAAGTGTGGTGGCCTCCTCTTTCCGTCTCACGGCAGCAATATCTCACATCGGGCACCGACTGCCTCCAGCAGAACCTGCAGACACTCATCAGAAAAGTGGGGTCTGATTAGCTCCGGCCATTCCCACCCTGCCTGGCATGGGCTCTGGGTGTGGATGACATATTGCAGACACAAGGAACAGCACAAGATCTAAAGAAAAGTAGTCTGACCCCTGGAAAATCACAGCAGCTCCCTGAGGCAGTTCCACAATGATTGTCAGCCTTCAGGGAGCTTTTTTTAATCCCCCACTTGCATCCTCATTTGTCCCTGCACCGCCCTCTTCCCACAACCACCCCCCCCACCCCCCACCCCACCCCGCCTGCACCTACCCCCACCCTGCTGACGATGCTGAGCCTCTCTCAGTGCAGGTTTCATGCTGGCCGGCAGTTAATTGGCCAGCCAGTGTGAAATCCTCATCAGAAGCCAATTGCAGGAGGGAGCGGATTTCACAACACTTTCGTTCTCGCCAATCGCGCTCCCTCAACAAGCCTCGAACTCAGGACATGGAGGTCTTTAGGGAGGGAATTTCAGATCATGCACGGCTGGAGGGGAGCACAGAGCTGGGGAAGATTGAGGCCATGGAGGGATTTGAAGATGACAACAACTTGCATTTACGTGAAAGTTGCCCCAACCTCTGGAGATCAGGACCTCCCATAAGAACCTACCTTCCTCAGGTACTGGCCAGGCTGTTTGATATTGCAGTAACCTAGAGTCGGCCTGGAGCCAGTTTTTGGCCTCAATCTGGGACCCCGATACAAATCTGGCCCAGTCCTTAAAATGGAGAACCAGTCAGTTAACTGCTACATTCCATTGGTCAACCACCTGGATACCACGAATACTGAGATGTCTTTCAACATTTTGCAAATAGGTTTTTAAAAGACATGAGCCCAGATGTTAAAAACATTCACTGGCGGTTTTTATTTTACACATAGGTTTTGCTTTGAGACAGTCCCCAGATGTTAAAAAATTCACTAGCAAAGATGTCCTCTTTCATCATTGATTCTTATTATTCTAGAGACACACATGAGTGAGAAAGATAACTAGCTCATCATCAATAAGTCTCGCAGTGCTTCTGGAGGGGGTGCGGCGCAGGGTTTGTGTCTATAATTTGAACTTTGAGTTCCTAGATCCTTCACTGTTTGCTTTTAGTCTCCAATGCTGATGTTTTGCATACTGATTGGCTCTTTCTGAATTTTAAAAGGATCAATTTCAAATCAGAAAGGAGTTAAACATGATTTTTTTTTGCCATATTCAGGAGAAAATGGTTGACTTCATGTACTGATTTCCAACAGCCTTTGCAGGTTGCTGGCAAAAAATAATTGTTACTTCAATTTCTCATATAAATGCGTCATTTCTCATTCCTCAAATTTCTTCTCTTTATTTCTGTCTCTTGAGGGCACTGACTCATCCATGCATTTCCTCAAGGTCCAGTTTCTCAACTGCATTAACTGCTGTTCTGCCCAGCTTCACTTTACACAGGTTCAATTCTTCCAGGACTCAATTTCCGAAACTTTATTCTGTGCTAAGTCCCCCTGCCCCTATCACCCTGTTCTCCACTGGCTCTGTTTCTCCAATATATTTACTTCAACTCTGATTCCCGTCTACAAATTCCTCTTTGGCCTTGTACCACCCTAGTTCTATAGTTTCCCTCTCTTCTGGCTGAGCTATTTTTAGCAGTGTGACGGACCTCGAAGAGAAAAGAGAAAAAAACTTACATTTTAAGTCGCAGATAGGGCCTCGGAGTTAGGGAACTGCACTTCTCAATGGGCCCTGGTGGTCTCTGTGCATGCGCCATCCATGGAATGGCCGTACATACACAGTTTGTTCTTCTTACGTTCAATCGTTCGTGGTTCTGCACATGTGCAGTTGATCCATTTCGATGTCTTCAGGCTGGTAAACAGCCCTGCAGACAAGCGCAGTTTGTTTATTTATTTTCACTTTTTTAGCTGGAAACTTGTTCCTGCGCGCCTGCACAGAAGGGAGTAACAAGGCCCGAAAGTGAAACAGCGCAAAAATAATGTTAGGGGACCTTCTACATCTACACAAAGGGGCGCCATTCTGCAAAAGGTGCGAGCAGAAGCAGGACAGCAGAGCTGCAGGGAGCAGGTCCCAGAACAAAGGAGAAAGGTTCTAGGGAGTTGGACAGAAATAAGTCTCAGGAAGACAGTTAAGTCAAGGGACAAGAACAGGAATCTGAAACAGGTCCTGTTAAGTGAAATTGAAAGTAATGAGCACAAGAGAAGGCTCCGACTTAAAGAAACAGATTATCCGGGTGCTAGCTTAAAGCAAAGTGGGCTTGAGGGAAGCCAGAAGATCCGAGGAGACAGCCGAAGGCTGGTGACCCCTGACTATCGACTTTTGGACCAGCAGCCATCTGCTTGGCACAGTTGAATGTCTGAGAGAATGAGTTTGGAACGTGAAGCTTGAATGTACAAAGAGCTCCAGGGGAAGGGGAGCTTGAAACCCTGGAGGTGGATTCTTGTTGAGGATGCCTAAGAGAAAGCGTCATTTAGGACAGAATTCCAAGGCGAGTTCTTTGAGCATGGCAGTTGAGAACACTCGTGAGAAAGACAGAGATTCAATGAGACCATTTGGCTCATGGTGTAACAAGCATCTGGAGTGGGGGGTGGGGGTGGGTGGTTGATGAGAAATCCATGGCATCTGTCGCGCCGTGACGTTGGGCGTGCATCGCAACGTCACCACGCGATCTTTCATTCAGTGGGCACACGCCGGAGTCAGCTCCGCCCCCACCAAACTGTCAAAGGCCTGTTAAGGCCATTAATAAACTAATTAATGTCATTGTGTGTCTGACCACTGTTCACCTATTAGTTTACATGTACTGCATGCTGACTGTGAATATTATAGTTTAAGATAGATATTGTAAACTGTGTTATCTTTACAAATTTGTATGTATCGGTAAAGCTTTAGTTGGGGTGAAGTAGTGAAATATAGCTTTATCTTTCTTATTTAATAAATGTTTCATCCTTTTGTTAAAAGTTCGTAGCAGACTCCTATGGCTGGCATGTTCCAGCCCAGTCCTGGTGGACCCGACATGGGGAATGCGGCGGCCCATGCAAAAGTCCATTGGCTTTCGGCAGGACCAGACGATCCTGGCAGCCAGGGGGAGGGAGCGGAAAATCGCACCCTTAGACTGTTCAGTTGTGGCCTTCCATGTTTCTAAACAAAAAATAAAAGTTAGAACCTATCAAACTGGGTTCCACCCTGGGATTTGACTTGTCCAGCTGGGGTGATTACAGCAACAAAGCTTTCAGTTATTGTGCCTTACACTCTGGAACTCCCTTCCTAAAACTACCCATCCCATTTCTCCTGCTCTTCAACAGCTCCTCAATGCTGTATCTTAATTCACACCCCCTATCACCTTCCCCATTTTTTTTTCCTGAATTCCTTCTTAGTGCCCAACTCCTCTCTCCACTTTGTGAATCACCTAATAGCCTATAAGACTTAGGAGCAGAAGTAGGCCATTCAGCCCATTGAGTCTGCTCCACCATTCAATGAGATCACGGCTGATCTGATAATCCTCAACTCCACTTTTCTGCCTTTTCCCCATAACCCTTGGTTCCCTTACTGATTAAAAATCTGTCTATCTCAACCTTGAATATACTTAACAACCCAACCTCTACAGCCCTCTGCGGTAAAGAATTCCACAGATTAACTACCCTCTGAAAGAATAAACTCCTCCTCATCTCTGCTTTAAATGGGCAACCACTTACACTGAGATTATGCCCTCTGGTCCTAGATTCTTCAACAAGGGGGAATAACCTCTCAGCATCTACCCTGTCAAGCCCCTTAAGAATCTTATATGTTTCAATAAGGTCGCCTCTCTTTCTTCTAAACTCCAATGAGTACAGGCTCAACCTACTCAACCTCTCTTCATAATAAAATCCCTCCATCCCCGGGATCAACCTAGTGAACCTTCTCTGGACTGCCTCCAATGTCAGTATATCTTTCCTTAGAAAAGGGGACCAAAATTGTTCACAGTATTCTAGGTGTGGTCTAATTAGTGTCTTGTATACTTTTAATAAGACTTCCTATTTTTATACTCTATTCCCTTTGAAATAAAGGCCAACATTCCATTTGCCTTCCCTATTACCTGCTGAACTTGTATGCTAGCTTTTTGTGATTCATGCATGAGCACCGCCAAATCCCTTTGTGCTGCAGCTGTCTGCAGTCTTTCTCCATTTAAATAATATTCAGCTCCTCTATTCTTCCTGCCAAAGTGCATAACCTCACATTTTCCCACATTATATTCCATCTGCCAAGTTTTTGCCCACTCACTTAACCTGTCTATATCCCTCTGTAGACTCTTTGTGTCATCCTCACCACTTGCCTTCCCACCTATTTTTGTGTCATCCGCAAACTTGGCGATAGTATATTCACTTCCCTCATCAAAGTTATTAACGTATATTGTAAATAATTGTGCCTCCAGCACTGATCCCTGCAGCACTCCACTAGCTACAGAGTGCCGTCCTGAAAATAACCCCTTTAACCCAACTCTCTGGACAGAATTTTATGGCCCCGTTTCGGTGGGGACGGAGCCGTAAAATACGGCGAGACATTATAATCCCCATTGACTTCAGCAGGAATGTAAAATCCCGCTGCCGTAAAATCCTGCCCTCTGTCTTCTATTAGTTAGCCAATCCTCTATCCATGCGAATATACTACCCCCAACACCATGGACCCCAGCACGCTGACGCATAAAATGACGCGCAGTGACGTTGGGCGTGCATCCCGACATCACCACGCGATCTTTCGTTCAGCGGGCACGCGCCGGAGTCAGCTCCGCCCCCACCAAACTGTTAAAGGCCTGTTAAGGTCATTAATAAACTAATTAACGTCATTGTCAGAGCTGCCTGTCCAGTCTTAAGGTTAGGGTGCAGGCAAAGAGCCCAGGCGGCCTTCACATTTTTCATGAAACCTCATTCATGGGCGGGATGAGGTTTCATGAAGGTTTTATTAATTAAATACATTTCTTAATCAAAATTCATAAACATGTCCCAGCTCATATGACACTGTCACATGAGGGGACATGTCTGAATAAATTTATTATTTCTTTTTTTCACAACTTTACAATTGCATTTACTCTCCCTGAGGCACGGAGCTGCCTCAGCGAGATTGCTGCATTCTTTCACGCACATGCGCAATAGGGTGCAGGCCCCGACTCTCCCTCCTCCCTGCGCCCGCACAGATAATTCTAAGCGCTACCGGGCATACGTCACACTGGGCAGGCCTTAAATGGCCCACCCACGTAAAATGGCGCCATCCAGCCGATCGCGGGCGGCAATCAGCTCCGCGCCTTCCAGTGCCCACACCCGACTGGCCGCCTGACGGGAAGAAAATTGTCCCCATGGCTCTTGTCCTATTAAGTAGCCTTACGTGTGGTACCTTATTGAACACTGTTTGAAAATCCAAATACATTGCATCTATTAGTTCCCCTTTATCTATCCTGCTTGTTACCTCCTCAAAGAATTCTAAAAAAATTGTCAGGCATGATTTCCCCTTCATGGATCCATGCTGACTCCCCTTGACTATATTATGCATTTCTAAATGCTCTACTATTACATTCTTAATAATAAACTCTAACATTTTCCCAATGATGTATGTTAAGCTAACTGGCCTATAGTTACCTGTTTTTTTTGTCTCCCTCCCTTATTAGATAAGGGCATTGCATTGGAAGTTTTCCAATCTTCTGGGACTTTTCCAGAATCTAGGGATTCTTGAAAGATTACTACCAGTGCATCCACTGGCTCTGTAGCTACTTCCTTTAATATCCTAGGGTGCAACCCATCAGGTAGCCCCATTAGTTTCCCTAGTACCTTTTCTCTAGTGATAGTTATTGTATTTATTTCCTCCCCTTCTTCTGCCCCTTGATTAGTTAGTATTTTTGAAATGCTATTAATGTCTTCTACCGTGAACACTGACGCAAAGTATTTATTCAACTCCTCTGCCATTTCCTGGTTCCCCATTACTATTGCCCCAGCCTCATTCTCTAAAAGGCCTATGTTCACTTTGGCCCCTGTCTTCCTTTTTATGTATTTAAAGAAGCTCTTACTGTCGTTTTTATATTACTTGCTAGTTTACTCTCAAAGTTTATTTTCTCCCTCATTTTATTTGGTCATCTTTTGTTGGTTTTTAAAACTTTCCCAATTCTTTGGCCTGCCATTAATCTTTGCCACATTGTATGTTGTTTCTTTCAATTTAATGCTATCCTTAACTTCCTTGGTTAACCATGGTTGGTTTATACCCTTCCTAGAATCCTTCTTCCTCTCTGGGATGTATCTTTGTTGTATTTTCTTAAACATCTGCCATTATTCATTGACCACCTTTTCTGCTAAACTCCTTTCCCAGTCCACTCCAGCCAACTCTGCCCTCATTCCTTTGTAATTACCCTTATTTAAGTTTAGCACAGTTGTTTCCAACCCAAGTTTTTCACTCTCAAACTGAATGCTATATTCGACCATGTTATTGTCACTGTTTCCTAGGGGATCTTTTCCTATGAGATCATTTATTAAACCTGCCTCATTACACATTACCAGATCCAAAATAGCCTGATTCCTGATTGGATCCAAAACATATTGTTCTCGGAAACTGTCCTGAATACACTCTATGAATTCTTGCTTGTAGCTACCTCTGCTGGTTTGATTTCCCCAAGATACATGAACATTAAAGTCACCCATGTTTAATGTATTGCCTTTTCTACTAGCCCTCATTATCTCATGATTAATTTTCTATCCTACAGTATATCTACTGTTAGAGGGCCTATAGGCCACTCACACCAGTGTCTTCTTCCCATTGTTATTTCTTACCTCCACCCGTATGGATTCTACATCTTCCGATCCAAGATCATTTCTTGCTGTCGTACTTATTCCATCTTGTACTAACAAAGCTACCCCACCCCCCTTTCCTTCTTGTCCTTTCGAAGAGTCACATACCCCTGAATATTTAGTTCCCAGCTTTGATCTCCTTGCAACCATGTCTCTGTAATGGCTATAAGATCATACCCAATAACTTCTATTTGTGCTGTCAATTCATTAATTTTGTTCCGAATACTACATGCATTTAAATAAAGAGCCATTAATTTTGTCTTTTTAACCATTTTTCTCCCCTTTAACCCTATTTGTTGCTTTTATTTTATGTTTGTATACACTATCCCTTCCTGTCACACTCTGGGTATCATTACCTAAATAGCTGCCCTGCAATGCTGCCATATCCTTTTGCTCTGTAAGCCTATGTATCCCCTCTCCAGAACCCTCCCCTCCTCCATTTAGTTTAAAGCCCTCTTACAGTCCTAGTTATTTGATTTGCCAAGAAGCCCGTCCCACTGGAACAGCTCCCTTCTACCCCAGTACTGGTTCCAGTGCCCCATGAACTGAAACCCATTCCTCCCACGCCAAACTTTCACTACATTCAAGGTGCTACACAAGAGGAAGTTGTTATTGGTAATGGTAGTGTTTCCTGGAAGCTTTCCGATAGCTTGCTCAAGAGACCATTCTTCATTTGTGAGCCTAAATAGTAAATGCCAGTGAACTGTTTGACCATAAGAACATAAGAACTAGGAGCAGGAGTAGACCATATGGCCTGTCAAGCCTGCTCCATCATTCAATACAATCATGGCTGATCTTGGGTTTCAACTTCATTTTCCCACCCGCTCCCCATATCCCTTACTTCCCTACGGGACCGAAAATTGTCTATCCCAGCCTTAAATATATTCAACAATGGAGCATCCACAACACTCTGGGGTAGATTCCAAAGATTCACAACCATTTGAGTGAAGAAATTTCTCCTCATCTCAGTCCTTAATGATCGGCCCCTTATCCTGAAACTGTGTCTCCATGTTTTAGATTCCTCGACCAATGGAACCAATCTCTTAGCATCCACCCTATCAAGCCCCCTCAGAATTTTGTAGATTGCAATGAGATAACCTCTCATTATTCTAAACTCCAGAGAAATATCCCAATTTACTCAGCCTCTCATCATAGGACAACCCCCTCATCCCACGGACCAGTTTAGTGAACCTTCCTGTACCGCCTCCAATGCAAGTATATCCTTTTTTAAATGTGGAGACCAAAACTGCACACAGTTATTCAGATGTGTTCTCACCAAAATCCTGTACAACTGTATCAGGACTTCATTATTCTTGTACTCCAATCCCCTTGCAATAAAGGCCATCATGCCATTTGCCTTCCCAATTGCTTGCTGCACCTGCATGTTAACTTTCCGCATTCCTTGTACAAACACGCCCAAATGTCTTTGAACATCAACACTGACAAGTTTCCCATGCCTTCTTCATCTGGCAACAACAGGAGTCACAGGATAGTAATCAAGAAGAAACTCTTCTCCCAGCTGTTCAGCAAATGCTAAAGCAAATTCTAACATAGTTGTTTCTACGCCGGACATGACAGTAATAAATTGAGCACCTTTTTCGGTTGGTTCAGTAGCACACTATTTCAGGCATTTCTCCATTGGAGAAGAAAATAAATCATTGCATACAGATCATTGTTTTAGTTTGGAAAATGAAATGTGACACTTGTTCTTTGGCTTAAGAAAAACAATTAGCATTTGCATTGTGCCTTCGTGGCTTAGTTGTTTTGATAATTAGGCCAAATTTCTATCCGCAAACATGCACATGAATGCAAATTCATAAACTCTTGGGTTTGAATTACCTGTGCACATTCCATTGTGTATGTTCCACATCTTTCAACCTCACAGCATGCACTACCCAGGTCAAATGTGTGATTTTAGTGTATTTGGGTAGCATGAGGCCATTCATGAAACCTACTCTTCCATACTGTCCAACAGTTTCTTTGCAAAATCTTGTAAGTAATAGCTCTGTAGCCCCTTTTCTAATAGGAACTTATCTAATCCCATTTAAAACCCAGTATGGTTTTCTGTTGTACTAGGTTGCTCCACAATGTAATCACCTTCTCTTTTTTTAAAAACAAGTTGCCCAAATTTGACATTTTCCACAGAAGGAAAGACTGAAGCCTGTTAATTAAGTTTCACGATGGGGAATAGAAATGATTCGGTTATCGAAACTATAAACATTAGCAGATTGAGCAAAATAGATAATTTCCAATTGCATTCAAACAAATACAGTATTAGTTCAGACATGGTATATTGAAGTGGTGGCTGTGTGTGCAAAATTTACCAAGATCAGCTGGCATCAATCCACTCCTGAAAGGGCAGTAGTCAGTTTAACTGGCAATGCTATTGACCAAACCCCAGACAGAAAGGGAGTCAGAGAGCAGATGTTTGGTTTTCTGTACAGCCAAGAACTTTAAAGGAAAACACATGACCTGGAGAGGCTGCCTGGTAGATCTGGTAAAGAGAAAACAGCAGCAAGGAAGTAATGATCTCTTCCAGAAGAACTAGCCACAAAGAAAAGGGACTGGTTTAAAGATTGTGCTCTAACCCATTGAAAGGGACAGTGTAGCTTAACTATTGTTTTATACATGTTATGGAATCAGTTGAAGTTCAGGATTTAGTATACTTTTCTGTCACATGTCATCTGTGGAAAGAGAACATAATAGGAGCTTGAGTAAGCCATTTGGCCCTTCAAGCCTGCTCTGCTATTAAATAATATCATGGCCAATAATCCATCTCAACTCCACTTCCTTTACTATCCATATATCCCTTAATAAGAACATGAGAAGGAATAAACCAGCTTTTTCATTTTTCAATAATCCCATCTCATTAAAGTATTACTCAGTTTGCTTTTTGGAAGATAAGCAGATGTAGGGGCACAGCCGAGATATCCAGTTTATTTGACACACAACATTATTTGTCATGAGCATTAAGTAATGGCATGACTAGACATAGGGCAGTAAAGTTAAATTTTTGAATGTAAGGGATGCATGATCCAGAGAGATCAGTGGCATTGAACCCAAGAAAATTTCAAGGGCAGACCCAAAATTTATAAGACTGGTATTGGGCCCAACTGCAAGGAGGAATTTGTAAATTACCATACGTAAAGAAGTGAGGTTAATGTCATCCATGCAAATGCTATTAATTACAGTGAACACATGAAAACACCATATTAATATGTCAACCCAACAGTGTTTGATCCGAAGTTTTTGAGATCAAGCATCAACAGCTGTTCACATCCGCAAAAATCATTCCTGGTCCAGCCGTGTATTGTGAATGAGATACAGACTTCTGATTTTTTTTTAAATGCTTAAGGTTATTAGCCTATGAAAAATGAGACCACAACATTAAGCTGTAAGCCAAATCTGATCTGCTTGACCAGGTCAATCCAACTGTGTGCCAGTGAAAATTAATTTAAATTTGTTATTAAAATATTCAAAAATGAGTTGCTGCAATTCTCCTTTAAAAGAACAAAATGAATCAAACCAACATATATCACTCAATCAGTGGCAAAAAACCACTCTATCAGGTTGTGGCCACATTGCTGTTTGTGCGCAAATTTGCTGCAGTGGTTTCTACATGGAATTTTACAGCAGTGGGATTTGACGTTCCTGCTGAAGTCAATGGAGTTTAGAATGGCTCGCTGCGTTTTACTGCCCCATCCCCACCGCAACAGGGCTGTAAAATTATGGCCGCTGGTGAATATATTTCAAGGGTGCTTCATTGGCTGTAAAGCACTTTGCAATGTCCTGTGGTCAGAAAAGGTGCTACAGAAATGCAGTTCTTCTTTTCTCATTGCCTGGGTCGTCAACGATTCTCTGCAGTCAAAGAGACGATGGCTTATGAATCTAATAATTTTGTACTTAGCAGCTTAATATCAACAAAGCTGTGAAATATTCACAGAATCACAGCATTGTTACAGTGTAGAAGGAGGCCATTTGGCCCATCGTGCCTGCACATTCCCCTACCTTCTCTCCGTAACCTTGCACATTCTTCCTTTTCAGATAACAGTCTAATTCCTTTTTGAATGCTTCAATTGAACCTGCCTCCACCACACTCTCAGGCAGTGCATTCCAAGCCCCAGCCACTCACTGTGTAAAAAAGTTTCTCTTCATATCACTCTTGTTTCTTTTACTAATTACTTTAAATCTGTGTCCTCTCATTTTCTCATGAGCAGGAACAGTTTTTTGCTATCTACGCTGTCCAGACCCATCATGATTTTGAATACCTCTATCAAATCTCCTCTCAGTCTCTTTTTTCTAAGGAAAACAGTCCTGACTTCTCCAGTCTATCTTCATAATTTAAGTTCCTTAGTCCTGGAATCATTCTCATGAATTTTTTCTGCACCCTGTCCATTGCGTTCACATTCTTCCTAAAGTGCAGCGCCCAGAAAACTCCAGCTGAGGCCGACTGTTGACTTGTATAAATTCAACATAACTTCCTTACTCTTGGACTCTATGTCCCTATTAATAAAGCCCAGGGTACTGTATGCTTTATTAACTGCTCTCTCAACCTTCGCTACCATCTTCAATAATATATGCACAAATACATCCAGATCCCTCTGCTCCTGCACCCATTTTAGATTTGTACCCTTTTTTTTATATTGTCTCTCCATGTTCTTCCTACCAAAATGAATCACTTCACATTCCTCAGCATTGAACTTCATCTGTCACCTGTCCGCCCATTCCACCAACTTGTCTATGTCCTTTTGAAGTTCTACAATATCCTGCTCACGGTTCACAATGCTCCCAAGTTTTGTATCATCTGCAAGCTTTGAAATTGTGCCCCTGTACACCAAGGCCTAGGCCATTAATAAATATCAGGGAAAGCAAGAGTCCCAACACTGACATCTGGGGAACTCCACTACAAACCTGCCTCCAGCATAAAAAACAACCATTAACTGCTACTTTCTGTTCCCTGTCACTCAGCCAATTCCATATCCATGTTGCTACTGTCCCTTTTATTCCATGAGTTATAACTTTGCTCAAATGTGTGTTGCGCGGCACTGCACCAAACACTTATTGGAAGTCCATGTACACCACATCAATAGTATTACTGTCATCAACCCTCTTTGTTACTTCTTTGAAAAACTCCAGCAAGTTAGTTAAACATGATTTTCCCTTAAGAAATCCATGTTGACTTTCCATAATTAACCCTCATTTGTCCATGTGGCTAATAATTTTGTCGCGAATTATTGTTTCTAGAAGTTTCTCCACCACTGAAATTAAACTTGCTGGTCTGTAGTTGTTGGCTTATCTTTACACCCTTTTTTAAACAAGGGTGTAACATCTGCAGTTCTCCAGTCCTCCGGGACCACCGCTGAGTCTAAGGAAGACTGGAAAATTATGACCAGTGCCTCTGCAATTTCCACTCTCACGTCCCTCAGTATCCTTGGATGCATTTCATCCAGTCCTGGTGCCTTATCAACTTTAAGTACAGATAACCTATCCAATACTTCCTCCTTTTAAGCTTTAAACCTCTCTAGCATCTGAATTGCTTTATTTTTTCCAAGGTCTGGGTAGCCTCTCCTATTTTTCTAAAGACAGATGCAAAGTATTCATTTAGTACTTCAGCTATACCCTCTGCCTCCAAGTGTAAATACTCTTTTTGCACCCTAACCAGCCCTACTCCTCCTTTTATTGCCCTTTTACTAGTTATATGCCCATAGAATACTTTGGTATTCCCTTTCATGTTAGCTGCCAGTTTCTTCTCATACTCTCTCTTATTTGCTCCTTCACTTGTTCTCTGAACCCTCTATTCAACTTGCTCTTCAATTGTATTTTCTACCTGACATCTGTCATAAGCATGCTTTTTCCTCTTTAACTAAATTTCTATTTCCTTTGTCACCCAAGGAACTCTGGATTTGTTTGCCCTACCTTTCCCTTTTGAGGGAATATACCTTGACTGTACCCAAATCACCTATTATTTAGAGGTTGCCCATTGATCAGCTATAATTTTTCTTGCCAACCTTTGACTCTAATTTATTTGGCCTGGATCCGTTCTTACCCCATTGAAGTTGGCTTTCCCCCAGTTAACTTTTCTTACTCTGGTCTGTTCTTTGTCCTTTTCCATAGTCAGCCTAAAACTTATGATACAATGATCACTCTGCCCTAAATGTTCTGCTACTGGCACTTAATCCACTTGGCCCACCTCATTTCCAAGAACCAGGTCGAGCAGTGCCTCCTTCCTTGTTGTACTGGAAACAAACTGCTATAGAAAATTTTCCTGATCACACCCTTTGCCCTTTACACTACTACAATCCCAGCCTATATTTGGAGTCCCCTAATAAAGTCCCCCATTATAAAAACTATAATTTTTGTGCCTCTGTAATTTCTTTGCAAATTTGTTCCTCTACATCCTTCCTATAGTTGGTGGCCCGTAGACTACATAAAGCAATGTAACTGCAGCTTTTTGTTCCTTAGCTTAAGCCAAATAGATTCTGTCCTTGACCCCTCGGGGACATCCTCTTTCTCCAGGCTGCAATGCTCTCCTTTATCAATACTGCTACAGCCTCCGCCTTTTCCTCCTTTCCTATTTTCCCTGAACAACTTGTTTATTTAACACTCAGTCCTGCCCTTCTTTGAACCAGGTCTCAGTTATAGCCAAAACATCATATTTCCACATGGCAATCTGTGCCTGTAACTCATCAATCTTATTTATCACACTGCGTGCATTCACATACATGCACAGTTACCATGATTTTCTCTATCATTATCCCCTTTACTCTAGCCCTTTAGCCTATTATTCCCTATTCTAAAACTATCTATCTCTCCTGGTATTCTGTACCCGTTGGTGTTCCTCT
The DNA here is from genome assembly GCF_964194155.1 of Cetorhinus maximus. NCBI lineage: Eukaryota > Metazoa > Chordata > Chondrichthyes > Lamniformes > Cetorhinidae > Cetorhinus > Cetorhinus maximus. The sequence continues at coordinate 106,290,866 of NC_135889.1, read as the reverse complement.
CTATGGTTACCACAGCTCTGCCGAGTTAGTTTAAACAACTAACAAGAAACACAAGAAACTCAGCCCCGCTTCTGTTCTGGCATAAACTGTCCGGCCTGTACAGGTCCCATCTCCCCCAGAGCTGACCCCAATGTCCCATGAATCTAAAGCCCTTCTTCCTGTACCATCTTTCCAGTCACACATTCATTTGTCTTATCCTCCTATTTCCGTACTCACTTGCACGTGGTGCAGGCTGTAATCCGGAGATTACAAATTTTGAGGTCCTGCTTGCTAATTTTCTACCTAGCTCCTTAAATTCAGACTGCAGGACCACAGCCCTCTTTCTACCTATGTCATTGGTACCGATGTGGACCACAGTTGCTGGCTGTTCACCCTCCCCTCTCAGGGTGCCATGTAGCCTCTCAGTGACATAAACTTATTCCTAGTTCAAAGCCCACAGTGGGATGTCTCACATGGACAACATCACAAGGAGGGCTTACACGAGGAATGAAAAACCTCACATTGCTAACACACACGATATTCTGCTGACTTTCTGGTTCAGGTGCATTAGAGGAAGATGTCTTTTATCATGTGTAGCAAAAATACAAATGCATTCTTTATGATTCAGCTAAGTATAGCAGAAGTCTTCCTCCATTATTGGGTAAGTGTAGTGGGAGCTTTACCGTGAATCAAGTTACACAATGTTCATGATCAAGTTGGCATTAAAGGTGTGAGAAGGCAGCACTAATTGGATCAGCTTTAATGCTATTCGCAGTTTTCTGTCCTGTGCAAAATAACCACTTAGCACTAGCACTGTTCTCATTTAACACTGACTGCTTAATTATAATCAGTGAGGGCTTGCTATTTACTCTTAATGCTGATTTGTGCTGCTTTCCTTCTGCGCCAATGTGGTCAAAGATTTCTACTAGCAGAAATTTATAAGGAAGAATGCCAGCATTAAAATAGTTTGACGACTAACTTAAAACATCTCAAGGTAGATAAATTCCAATGAACAGAAACAAAATACTGTGAATGCTGCCCACCTGAAATAAAATAGAAAATGTGGAAAACGCTCAGCAGGTCAGGCAGCAACTGTGGAGAGAGAAAGGGTTAACACTCCAGTTCTAGTGAAAGTTCATCAACTTGAAACTATAAATCTGTTTCTCTCTATACAGTCTCTGTCCTGTTGTGCTGATGGTTTCCAGAATTTTCTAAATTTTAACGAGGATGTTTGTTTCTTTGCTTGGAAGGATGGGCAGTGGGACTCAGGACAGCATATTGCTGCCGGCAGCCAATTAAGAGGCAGCTGTTGGGGTAGCTGAGCACCTAAGGACAGCAGCCCATCCCCGAAAGTTGCCAGCTCTATCAGAGGGGCAGCAGCTCAGCAGCCTCAGCAGCGTCACTGCTAGAGCTGGCCATTGCTGAGACTGTAGCTCCAGGGACAGTGTTCCTCAATGGCCGGGCACCCTTGAAGAAAGGTGGGTTAGATTAGGGGAAGACAGGGACTGGCAGCCAGGCCTGGTGATTGAAGTGGAGGGGGGGGAGGAGTGGCGTGTTGTAGGGCATTGGTAGTGCTGCTGTCATGAGGACGGTCAGTGCTGCCAGGGACTGCTCGGTGGGGCCTTGGAGCACCCAACATGGAGAGCCACCCCAGAACATGCTAGGAGCTAGTCAGGTTTCACTGGATGATCTCCCCATGTGGCCCTCCCAATGCAGGCAAAAAGCCTGTAGAAACTGGAAGTGGCCATTAATTGGCCACTTAAGTGCCTCAATTGAATGCCCAGTGAGTAACCAAACCGCCAAGATTCCCGCCATTGGCAATATGGCATGACAACAGGAAGATATTTGATTCCTCTCCCAATGTTTCCCCTCACCATTTTGTCATCCCTTTAACTTCTCAGTCCTCACCAATGAGCCAGGTGTGGGGGGTGGCGTCACACCCTGGAGGTACCCCAGAACATGCACTGAGGGCCCCCTGGAATTCCCCAGGCAATTGGCCGGGAAGTTCAAACTTCCAATGGGCAATTATCCTGCACTGGGAACCATCTGATACTTTGATTTAAATCGAAGACTTCGGATGGTTCCAACTTTCCTACAGGAATATTTACCCAGGAAAAGTTAGAAGAATTAAAACCACTTCTAACTCTTGGGTAACTATAGTACTGAACCCACCCCCCCACTGGAATCAAGACTAACCCCCAATCCCGACCATCCCCCATCCCCCTGACTCACCTCCCAAGCCTCACTAACCCCCAACCGCCAATTACGCCCCCATTCCCCTGACTACATACCCGATGCAAACGACAACCCCACCCCCTAACCAGGCCCTGACCACACCCCCAGCTGACTACCCTCCCATCCCCCGATTGACCACCCAACCCCTCCTGAGCCATCCTACCCCCTCCTGATTGATTATACCACTCCCGACCAATCATATCCCCCACCCACCCATCCTAATCCCCAAACCATCCCAACGCTCACCCATCCTACCCAATGTGCCCCAATCCCCACCCATCCTACCCACTTACCTTACACACTTATCTTCTCAAAGTGGCCTCGACCTTTAAACTTAAAACTCCAGATGGGCAATGCCTGCTGGGAGCTGTACTGTTTAGAACACGGTATCCAGCCTGATGGGCAGATGCCCAGTGATAAGACCATTGGAGGTGGTGATGACTCCTTCAAAACCTTCTTCAGTGAGACTGGAGCATGGAAACACGTCCCGCGAGCTGTCTTTGTTGATTTGGAACCAACTGTAATTGCTTTATCGGAACTAATGCCACAAAAAGGGGGCGTGGCTTCACTTCTCCCAACACTGCTACGCTGCACAGAAGAGACCCAGAAGCCGGCAGGCTGCACATTTCTAAGAAGGCCTGATTTGGAAAGTTGGGCAAGAAACGTGCAGCTCCCGACTAAGGTCAGTAAAATGGAGCGGAATGGCAATCTGGCTGCGATTGCCACTCCTCGGAGGTTCTGGCCCATTATTTCAGTCTTCCCCGCTTACTCAGCTGTCTCATTTTCCCCAGGACAGTGACTAGATAGCAGCACATTTCTAATGCTGTTCAGTCTCCAAGCTCAGATCATGAGGGTTGGAAAGGAGAGCCTGGGGCTGGGGAGGCCCTCACTTTCCTTGTTGGATCCGGAGGACCACTCCTGCTTTTCCCTGTTTCCACATTAAGGAAAGATGTTGAATTACCTGGAGGGTTTCTTGTTCCTTACCACCAGCTGCTGACCAGCTCCAGCCCGAGTGGGGCATTCGTGGCTGCATTCCAAATCAAACCCCACTTAGAGAAAGGAAGACCTACATTTCTAATGTTTTTTTTGGCCTCAGGGCATCTCAAAGCATTTTACAGCCTGTGAAGTGCCCTGTATTTTTGAAGTACAGTCACTGCAGTAATGTAGGAAACATTGCAGCCTATTTGCGTACAGCAATGTCCCACAAGCAGTAATGGGATAATCTGAACTTGATCATCTGGTTCAGTGGCATTGGCTGAAGGATAAGGACACCAGCAAGAACTCCACTGGCATCGGCTCCTCGTGACATAGTGAGACCCCCAGTTTGCATAAATCCATGAGCCAGCAGATTAATATCAGAGATAATGTGAAAGGCTTGGTTTCTGAGTGGCTAAGTATCCTACTCGATCATTGTGGCCTTTGTTTCAACCTCAGAACAACTTCCATTCAGCACAAAGGTAGACCAAAGGGCAAAGATCAGCTTTTTTCATTTCATTCACGGGATGTGGGCTTCACTGGTTGGGCCAGAATTTATTGCCCATCCTTAGTTGCTCTTGAGAAGGCAGTGGTGAGCTACCTTCTTGAACCACTGCAGTCCATGTGGTGTAGGTACACCCATACAGCTGTTAGGAAGGGAGTTCCAGGATTTTGACCCAGCGACAGTGAAGGAACGGTGATATAATTGCAAGTCAGGATGGTGAGTGACTTGGAGGGGAACATCCAGGTGGTAGTATTCCCATCTATCTTCTGCCCTTGTCCTTCTAGAGGATGGTGGTCATGGGTTTGGAAGGTGCTGTCTAAAGCGCCTTGGTGAATTCCTGCAGTGCATCTGCTGCTACTGTGCGTTGGTTGTGGAGGGAATGGATATTTGTGGATATGGTGCCAATCAAGCTGGCTGCTTTGTCCTGTCCGGTGTTAAGCTTCTTGAGTGTTGTGGGAACTCCACTCATCCAGGCAAATGGAGAGTATTCCATCACACTCCTGACGTGTGCCCTGTAAATAGTGGACAGGCTTTGGGGAGTCAGGAGGTGCGTTACTCTTCCCAGGATTCCTAACATCTGCCCTGCTTTTGTAGCCACAGTATTTATATGGCTAGTCCAGTTCAGTTTCTGGTCAATGGTAACCCCAGGATGTTGATAGTGGGGGAATTCAGTTATGGTTATGCCATTGAACATCAAGGGGCAATGGTTAGATTCTCTCTTGCTGGAGATGGTCATTGCCTGTCACTTGCATAGCGTGAATGTTACTTGCCACTTGTCAGCCCAAGCCTGGATATTGTGCAGGCCTTGCCTCATTTGGACATGGACTGCTTTAATATCTGAGGAGTGGCGAATGATGCTGAACATTGCGCAATCATCAGCGAACATCCTTATTTCTGACCTTATGATGGACGGAAGGTCATTGATGAAGCAGCTGAAGATGGTTTGGCTGAGGGCACTACCCTGAGGAACTCCTGCTGGAGCTGAGATGACTGACCTCCAACAACGATAACCATTTTCCTTTGTGCTAGGTATGACTCCAACCAGTGGAGAGTTTTCCCCCTGATTCCATTGACTCCAGTTTTGCTAGATCTCCTTGATGCCACACTCAGTCAAATGTTGCCTTGACGTCAAGGGCAGTCACTCTCGCCTCATCTCTGGAATTCAGCTCTTTTGTCCATGTTTGAACCAAAGCTGTAATGAGGTCAGGAGCTGAGTGGCCCTGGCGGAACCCAAAGTGTGCATCAGTGAGCAGGTTATTGCTAAGTAAGTGCCACTTGATAGCACTATTGATGACCCTTTCCATTACTTTACTGATATGGAGAGGTAATTGGCCAGGTTGGATTTTTCCTGCTTTTTGTGTATAGGACAATTTTTGTATACAGGTCAATTATCCACATTGCCAGGTAGATGCCAGTGTTGTACCTGTACTGTACTGGAACAACTTGGCTAGGGGCGCGGCAAGTTCTGGGGCAGAAGTCTTCAGTCATATTGCTGGAATATTGTCAGGGACCATAGCCTTTGCATTATCCAGTGCCTTCAGTCATTTCTTGACATTTGACACCACGTGGAGTGAATCGAATTGGCTGAAGACTGGCATCTGTCAGGGCTGAGATTACCATTGTCGTTTCCTAGGTCGATGCCAAGTGGTTCATCCGTTTTCATTCCTTTTTTGAGGTTTTATAGCAGTTTGATACAACTGAGTGGCTTGCTAAGTCATTTCAGAGGGCGCTTAAGAGTCAACCACATTGCTGTGGGTCTGGAGTCACATGTAGGCCAGGCCAGGTAAGGACAGCAGATTCCCTTCCCTTATGGGTATTAGTGAATCATACAGATTTTTACAACAATCGACAATCGTTTCATGGTTATCATCATCAGACTTTAATTCCAGATTTTTATTGAATTCAAATTCCACGATTCGAAAGCATTACCCTGGGTCTCTGGATGACCAGTCCAGCGTCAATACCACTACGCCATCGCCTCCCCCTGTTGTCTTAACTTGCAAAATGCTTCAGCGTGTTTAAAATGGGAGCTTTTTTTTTTAGAAAAATGCTTGAAATTCATACTTTAAAATTAAAAATGCAGACACTAAAGGAAATATTTTGCAATGTGAGTAATAATTTACAACTGTTTTCTTGAGTCAAACAAGCAATCTCTGGGACCTCTTAGTTGAGGGTTCTATTGCATCAGAGATGAACGGTTCCCTGATCGAACGTCTTAAAGAATGCTTGCTACTCGATCTTTGATGTATCCTGCTGTGCTTCACGTTCCAAAAGGACCAAGAATAGTAAAAGACGATTATAGGATTAAAGGTCTCCAGGAACATGGCATGGATTATCTTGGAAGATCTGCTTAAGGCATTGTGGTACCTCTGATGTATAAAGGCACTTTTCTATTTTATATGGGATTAAGGTCTGGCAGATTTAATCTAGTTTGCAATCAACAGAACATTTCAGTCAAAGGTTAGTATTGGCATTCCATTCCTTTGCAATCATGAACTGTACCTAGAAACAACTGTTTCTACATTGTGCAGGGCACATACGGTGCGATAGAGCCTACAGTTTGATTTCTCTTACTATTGACACTAGAGCATCTCCATTTTAAGTTCAAGGCAAAAAACATTTTGGTTGTTTTTGAACCTCATTATTTGAATCGCTGAGGTGTTCAGTTGGGGTTAGTGATGCAAGTTACAAGTCTTTCCATTTGTGCTAATGGCTGTTCTAGAGTTCCTCATGTCCAAATGTGAATCTGTCCTCTTAGCTGTCTCCATCTCTCTCAATCCCTTATGATCTCTTGTCCCGACTCTTCCAGTTCCCACCCACAATTTCACTGTTTCTTCACAATTTACCTCGATCACTTCTAATTTCCCGCTCCCCCAAATCTCTCAATCCAGCTCCTCAATGATCACGGCGGGAGTCAAGCCCAGAGGTGATGAAGATCTGGATGAAGGATTCAGCAGAGATTATGGGTGGAAATGGGTATTGTTAAAGAGGTGTAAGCAAGTGGTCTTTACAGTAGGCAAGGATATAGAGTTTGAGGCTCAGTTTAGAACCAAATAAGATACAGTTGTGTATCTATGGGTTCAACATAACTGAATAGCTGAGGAGAGGATTGGATACTGACATGTCAGGAGTGAAACAAGATGACTGTAATCCTACCAACATTAAGTTGGAGAAAGCCATGCTCAACAATAACAACGTAGGATTAATAGTCAGACAGCACAGTGGTGATTTTGGACTCAAGGTTGATGGGCGGGGGGCATGGAGCTGGTTACTTAGGGGCAGTGACAGCTCTGAGATGCCCCAATGGTGCGTCTTGTTGCAGTCTTCTTTCCCTTCATTCCACCCTCAACACTTACCTGCTCAAGGCCTCAGTCTCAACTGAAATCTTCAATAGGATGTCTGATTGGATCTTCAGTCTACTCCAATGGTTTTCCCATCTCTACCAGTCCTTGCAGATTCACAATGGTGAGCTTTCACTTGGTGGCAGGAATCACACTGAAAAATCACCTTGTTTTCTTAGTGACCCACAATAGGAAACTGGTTTAGGGTTACGGCGGTGTTAAAGGGGCAGGCAGAAGTCCAACGCCTCTAAGATAAGCCATTGGAAGAAGAGTCGCAGCCAAAGTCTTACCATAGCCAAGACATTCCTCAGCTCTAAACCATTTAAATATTTGGCTCTAGACAGAAACAGCACACCTAAGGTGCCAACTTTTTTTCTCTCCACACTGCTCGCTCAGCCTGAACCCTTAGGTGAGCATCCTTATCTCTGAACTGGGCTTCAAATATCACATCTGGTTCATTGACATGACCACATACTCCTAAAATTGGAATATCGCTTTCTTATTCTTTGTCTCATTCCTACTGCTTCACTGAAAGCCCCATTACCTCAATGCTCGATTTCTCTCAGACTTCCCTACCCTCCGAACAAATTCCAACTCATCCAGAGTTACGCAGCTTGTTTTATCAACATCAGGTATTCCATTATTTCATTAACTAGGTCTTAGGAAATTTATATCCTCATGAGAGTGAAATCCTTGATATATGTAAAAGAGTGAGATGGGTGAATAAGAAAGGTACCTCATCTAATTATTCCAATTGTCAATTAAGAAGAATAATTAAATTATAACAAAAAAACTATTGTCAGTACAACCTGTAAATTGAAGGTTAAATGTTAGCAGCAAAGCCAGATGAGTTTTTGATAAAGCTGAGAAACGCAGAAGAGAAAAAAAGCATTTATTTTATCTTCTAACCAAATAATTGGGTTATATGACAGCCGGTGTAAAATTCGGTAATGGTGTTTTCTCAAGTTTGCTATTACATATGTTCAGAACTATGGTTGGAGCACCTGAGGCTACCTTGAGAAAGACCTAAAGTTATAATTGAATCATAGGATGTTAGGGCACAGGAAGAGGTTATTCAGCCCGCATCTTGCCTATGCTTGTTTCAAGTTGTGCCTTGAAGCTATAAGCACTTTCCTACTACCTTGTGACTAGGAATGAGAACCAGACCAGGCCTGGCAGCACAAATCAAGGCCCCTCCTGCACAGAGAAAAAATAAAGCTTTATAGGGAAGTGGCAAATCTGACGCCCTTGCTCAAGAATGGGTGTACATTCCTAGTAACTGCAGTTTAATGTCAGTGGTGGGTAAGGTTTTAGAAACAGTAATTAGGGAAAAATTAGCAGGCGCTTGAGAGGTTTGGCTTAATTAAGGAGAGCAGCACAGGTTTGTAAAAGGCAGATCATGTTTTCATGTTTGACTAATCTAATTGATTTTTTTGGATACTGTCTACATGGATTTTAAGAACTCATTTGGCAAAGTACCACATAAAATAAAATGGAGGCTCATGTAATAGGAGGATCAGCGTCAATTTGGATTAAAGAATTGGCTTGTACAGAAAACAGCAAGTTGTGGTAAAAGGTTGTTTTTCAGGCTGGAGGCCTGTAGACAGTGATTAGGCCACGACTAGAGTATTCCAGTGCTGGCCACCACAATTTAGGAAGCATGTGAGGGTCCTTGAGAGGACACATAGGACATTTACCAGAATGGTTCCAAGGATGAGGGATTTTAGCTATAAGGTTAGGTTGGAAAAGCTGGGGTTGTTCTCTTTCCAGCAAAGGACGTTCAGTGGAGATTTAATAAAGATGTGCAAAATAATGTAGACAAAGAAGAGCTGTTCCCATTAGCTAATGTTACAAGGACTAGGGGACAAAAGTTTGGGGTTTTGTGCAAGAGAAGGGGGTTGTTGGGAAGAATTCTTTTTTACACAGTGAGTGGTAATGAACTAGAAATCGCTGCCCGCGAGGGTGGCGAAAGTGGAAACAATCAATGATTTCAAAAGGAAATTAGGGCAGTTGAGAGAAACAAACTGGCAGGACTACAGGGGAATGAGACTGACTGAAAACCATCATGATCTTGAAGGGCTGAATAGCCTCCTTTCGTGCCGTTATGACTCTATGGCTGAAATTTTCTGACCCCATTGGCGTCATGCATCATGATGGGCAGTAGGGGGGGTGCAATATGGCAAGAAGGCCAAAGTTGGTTTCATGCCGTTGTGAAACTAGTTTGCGATCATCTGCTCCACCCATCAATGGTGAGCCACGTTCACTGCTGCATGATTTCAATAGTTTAACATCTCATTATACGTCCTGTTCGCTGGAATCATCTCCCAACGCTGGATTATCCGGGCACGTCATAACTGTACATAAACGACGTGCACCTGGCTAGCTGCACTTCGCTCGGGACTTCGAGGTTTGGTTGCCTACCTTGCTTCAGGCAGCGCTCACAGTCATCAGCACCGGGCTTTGGGGGCAGCACCACGTCACTTTTAGGGGGGCTCATGGGCAGGTCTCTACCTACCAGACCAGCCATAAGTCAGGGGTGGCTTTTCAATGGCTGCAGTGCCAGGGCTTGCTTGAGGAAGGGGGAGGAGTTGCCTCAGGCAAGGAAAGAGGCTGCAGGGTGAGGGCTGGACTGGGGAAGTGGGGTATCCCAGGGTGTGTATGGGGGCACATGTTGATCTGTGCAAGTGGCCTCAAGGTGGTGAGGGCTGAGGAGGCAGTCTCCAGAGGAGATGAGGCCAGATGGAGATTTGAGGGTGTATGTGAGAGAGTGAGTAGCGATGTCCCTTGAGCTGGCAATGAGTGAGATGCCAGTGAATGTGTGATGGGCTTGTGAGTGTGTGAGTTTAGAGTGATGAGATGTTTGCCTTAATCTGACAGCACGAATGAGATCATTCATCCATTTTGTGCACTGGATGGCTGACCTTTTGTGTGCAGCATTGGCACTGACCACCTCTGCCACCAGCCTCCCAAGCCGGAGTGGTGAGACTAGTGGGCCTTCTGTGGCCAGAGCGAGGGTAGAGGACATCATGGTGGGCCTCCACAGTGTCCAGAAGGCGGCCTAGGGATGCGCCATTGAATTGGGGGGTCTACTCACTTCTTGGCTTTTGGGGCCATGTCTTCACTGGCGCAGTTGTGGGCTGCAAGCATTGAGAAGTGAGCGCACAGCTGCAGTTTAAATATGGCGCCCTGCATGAGGAAACAGTGAGTTAATTGCGTGGCTGACAAATCAGAAGCCGCCCGCCAGCGGGAAGGCATGTTTCCTGTGGCTGGATAATTAATGAGGTGGGAATGGGATGATATGGCGCGAAAACCCGCCATTGAGGCTGGCGGATAAAATGACTGTTTTCTTACCCGATACCACACTTTGCGCAAATCTATGACGACTCCACCCTATAGCAGTTCTGTAAAATAATTTTGAATGATCAAAGGAGGGCGCAGATTATCATTGCATAAAACAGCACAGAATAAGGCCATTCGGCCCATCAAGTTTGTGTCAGCTCTTGTGAAGAGCAATGCAGTTAGTCTCACTCCCTTGCTCTTTCCTCACATCTCTTCATTTTTTTTCCTTCAAATCGCTATCCAACTTCCTTTTGAATGCTACTGTTGAATCTGTGTTCATCACTCCTTGAGGTACTCTATTCCAAATCCAAACCACTAATAAGAAAAATGTTTTTCTTCTACTTTTGCCAATTGTTGACCATTACAGAAAAGGATCAAAATCTACAGATTGATTCATCTTTTTTTTATTCAATTACGGGATGTGGGCATCCCTGGCTAGGCCAGCATTTATTGCCCTTCCCTAATTGCCCTTGAGAAGGTGGCGGTGAGCTGCCTTCTTGAACTGCTGCAGTCCATGTGGTGTTGGTACACCCACAGTGCTGTTAGGAAGGGAGTTCCAGGATTTTGACTTAGCGACAGTGAAGGAACGGTGATATATTTCCAAGTCAGGGTGATGAGTGGCTTGGAGGGGAGCTTCCAGGTGTTGGTGTCCCCATGTGTCTGCTGCCCCTGTCCTTCCAGATGGTAGTGGTCGTGGGTTTGGAAGGTGCAATAAAAGCCAGGATTTTTCCTATGCCGTGTGGGCTGGGCAGTAGCGGATGCGGGTGGGCACGGAGCCGATCGCCGCCCATGATTGGCAGTGCGCTGCCATTTTACGGGGGCAGTAGCGCTACCTGTGCGGGCGGGGGGAGGAGAGAGAGTCAGGGCCAGCGCTGTTTCGCGCATTCGTGTGAAACGAGCGCAGCAATCTCCCCGAGGCATGGAGCTGTCATGGGGAGATTGAATGGATAATAAAACAGTTTAATAAATGATGTAAAAATTTATTTAAACATGTGCCCCCTCATGTGACAGTGTCACATGAGTGGGGACATGTTTGCAAAGGTGGCAAAATGTATTTATTTATTTTATGAAAGCTTCAGGAAACCTCATCCCACCTGTGGATGAGGTTCCCTAAAAAACGTGAAGGCCGCCTGGGCTTTTAGCCTGCCCGCCAACCTTAAGGTTGAACGGGCAGCGTTCTTAACTACTTTAATTAATTTCTTAATGACCTTAACAGGCCGTTGACATTTCGGCAGGCACGCAGCCAAACAAAATATCGCACGTCATTTTACAGGTCGGCCTGTCGGGCCCACCCCCGCACGCCGACCGGGAGGTTCTGCCCAGAAAGATTCCATGTTTTGGATTAACTTGTAGGTGTGCTGTGGTTCTGTTCGTTTGATTACAGGGGCTATGTTTTTATCATGTTTTAAGTTGAGCTTTGTTTCTATAAACATGACTGTTGATTCTACTCTTATCCTTATGGTTAAGTTGATAAAACTGAGGATATTTTGTAATTGCCATACTAATCCCTGTCAAAGGGAAGGAAGGAAGGGGGGAACTTGTTTCTGAGCTGCCTCTGTCGCTAACATTTAAAGGCGGCATTGTCCAATACATTGGCTGCATATGGCTAATTGGGAATCTAGACCAGGCTAATTTATGAGTCTTCAATGGAAAATGAGTCATAGACATTATCATTTAACATGTAACCTCAATACTAATGTTTCCAGGGCATAAGCATGTGTACTTTAACCTTATTGCATGACTGTTGGTAGAGTTGTAAGATTAAAAGCCGCGTGTGTGGGTGTTTGTTTTAACTGCTATGTATACTTTACATTTTTGATGGCTTTAGGCTTTGTTAATCAATAAATATGGTTTGTCCCTTAAATAATTAATGTAGCTGTGGAATGCTTGGGTAGCATCTGGAATTAAGCCTTGTTGTGTCAGTCATCCTTGTTGAATTGAATTAGTGGGAGCGCCACTAATTCTTCCTTGGCATTTTCCACCCTCATGCTGTGCCATGGCTTTGCTATCCTGGTAATCAAGATAGATGTAGGGGCCCTTTTCAAGGTGAAGCTATAAAACCTGCAACAGATAGCAATTATGCTGAAATACCTTGAGGGAAGGAAATTGCACAAGACTTGTTGGCCAGACACATGGAAACAATGATTGAGTATCATCAACTTTTGATAATAGTTCTGGTTATGGCCATTTGGCCTATATTAGCTTATCCATCCAGAAAAAGCCTGCATTTTTATACAGATTTAACCAAAAAAATCCATCGAGGTTTAAGGCACAATTTTAACCTGGAGTTGGAATTTCAAGAGCCGCTCAAATCAGAAGACAGCAGGAACAGAACAGCATACCAATGAGTAAGTCTCCTGCCCGTCAGGTTTCTGCTGAACAAGTAGAGGATTAAGAATCATCCTCTGCCATTTCCGCCAACTCCAGCATGATGCCACCACCAAACACATCTTCCCTTCACCCCCCACCTGGCGGCATTCTGCAGGGATCATTCCCTCCGGGACACCCTGGTCCACTCCTCCATCACTCCACATACCTCAACCCCCTCCCACGGCACCTTCCCATGCAAACACAGAAGGTGCAACACCTGCCCCTTTACTTCCCCTCTCCTCACCGTCCAAGGGCCCAAACACTCCTTTCAAGTGAAGCAGCATTTCACTTGCACTTCCCTCAATTTAGTCTACTGCACTCGCTGCTCCCAATGGGGTTTCCTCTACATTGGAGAGACCAAACGCAGACTGGGTGACTGCTTTTCAGAACACCTTTGGTCTGTTCACAAGCATGACCCAGACCTCCCTGTCGCTTGCCCTTTCAACACTCCACCCTGCTCTCATGCCCACATGTCCGTCCTTGGCTTGCTGCATTGTTCCAGTGAAGCTCAACGCAAACTGAAGGAACAGCACCGCATCTTCCGACTAGGCATTTTACAGCCTTCCGGATTGAATATTGAGTTCAACAATTTTAGATCATGAACTCTCTCCTCCATCCCCACCCCCTTTCCGATCACCCCCCTTTTTTTCCAATAATTTATATAGATTTTTCTCTTCCCACCTCTTTCCATTATTTTTAAATGTATTTCCATCCATTGTTTTATCTCTACCTTTCAGCCTATTTCAATCCCTTCCCTTCACCCCACCCCACCCCCACTAGGACTATCTGTACCTTGCTTGTCCTGCTTTCTACCCTTAATTAGCACATTCCTTAGATAATATCACCACCTTCAACACCTCTTTGTTCTTTTGTCTGTGACATATTTTGGTTATCTCCACCTATCACTGGCCCTCTATCCAGCTCTACCCCCCCCTCCAAACCAGCTTATATTTCACCTCTTTTCTATTTTTACTTAGTTCTGTTGAAGAGTCATATGGACTCGAAACGTTAACTGTGCTCTTCTCCACCGATGCTGCCAGACCTGCTGAGTTTTTCCAGGTATTTTTATTTTTGTATAGAATTAAAATCATCCCTTTAGAATCACCGCACCATGATTTGATCAAGGATTAAAACCAATCATTTGACTTACAACAATCAATCATTGAATATGTTTATACCCATGTGATGCCATAAATATTTTTCATGTCATTGTCATACTACACTGTAAGACTTAGTTGGCAGCACTCTTATCTCTGAGTCAGAAGGTTGTGGGTTCAAGTTCCACTCCAGGAATTATACACAACCTAGGCAGGCAGCAATGGGGGATTGCTGCATAACAGAGGTGCTGTCTTTCGGGTGAGATGCTAAGCTATAAGGATGGAATTGTCCCAGATTTGCACTAAGTGTGGTAGCGGGTGGGAAAAACGACGTTTTACCCGCTGGTCACAATGGCGGCTTCTCACACTGAATCCTGCCATGTTAATTATGCATTCCGGGGAAACATGCCATTTCGATGGCGGGCGCGCTTTCACTTGCCTACCACGCCATAACCTCACACCAGTCGCTATATATAAAGTGCAGCCCTGTGCACATCTCTCAGTGCTTCCAGTCCACGAGTGCTGCACAGAAGACATGGCCCCAAAAGGCAAGAAGACTTCTGCACTCCCCTCACCACCCCGGTTTAATGACGCCTCCCTGTGCCTTTTGGACACTGTGGAGACTTGCCGCGATGTCCTCTGCCCCTGTTCTGGCCGCAGGATGTGCAGAAACATCACCTATCCAGCGTGGGAGTTGGTGGCAGTGGTGGTCAGCGCCAATGCCCTACAAAAGAGGACAGCCACCTACTGCCGAAAAAGGATAAGAAGGATACCTCCAGGGTAAGTCACTCTTCTCACCACTCTCAACTCACACATTCACAAACTCATCACAGATCCAAAGGGATCTCATTCACTGCCGGTTCAAGGGACATCACCATTCATTCTCTCATACACCCCTTCATTGTCCTCAACCCATCCATGGGACCACTCACCACCCACACATTCCATGCATACTTATCATCAGGCATGGCAGGCGTCCTGCTTACACTGTCTCCATCTCTATTTATGCAGAGGAGGCTGGCACACAACAACAGGGAGAGGCTGCAAACTGGTGGAGGAATGCCTGAAATCAAGGTCCTCACGGACTTTGAAAACAGAGCCATCCAGCTGGCCGGTGAGGATCTGAACCAGTCCTGTGCTGATAGTAATGTTGGCGCTGCTCTACCAAGCGAGGATTCAGCTGTACAACATTCATCAGGCAACCATGCTGTGAGTGATGTGTCCTGTTTCACAGGCTACTGCCATGCACTAATTATCTTGTCCTTGCTTTTGCAGGCACATCTGGGAAATAGCCAATGGAGTGCACAACACATGGCCTCCGATCAAGCTCTGAAGAGGAATCTGAAGGCAACTTCATGGAAGATCCAACACAGCGCTCAACCACATGCTTCATCAGCGCAGAGACACACACCTCAGTGGGACCTAACTCTAGAGTACCTTTGGGATCACAATCCAGTGAACACATCGCATTGTTTGATCCACAGCATGCAGCATCAGGGACTCCCTAGGTTTCCGGCATTTGGAGGACTGCTGGAGGCCAGAAATCTGCTGAGCCTGAGTCAGATGAGGAGCCTCTGGACTCTGTCATACCTCAGTTGCTGGAGCTGCAAAGGCAAGCTCGGGAACCTCAGGAAGGGATGTCTGCTGAACTCCTCAGGTTGAAAGGTACAATGGAGGAGCCTGTCCGCCTTCAGGCTGAGGTCATAGCGCTGGCATGCCAACGCACTGAGGTCAACACTGGTAGGATGGCGGCCACCAGGACATTGCTCCTGCACTGCTGCGTGGGGTCAACTCTGTCACTGACGCCATAGTTGGCCTCCAATAGTGTGTAAGTGACTGGGATGCAGGGTAGCTCAATCTCACTCCAGCTACCCCTTCTCCTCAAGAACTCAGCCAGGGGCCCTTGTCCACCCATAGGGAGGAGGATCAGAAGGTGCTCACACTGTGGCCATCCACCCAGGTGATTCCGGGAGTGTCCGGCCCATCTGAATCCCTTCTTCCTGTGACCCCAGCAGCTCAGCTCCACAGGCCGAGGAGGGTGCCACTGCCACACGGCAGGACCCTGAAAGCAGACCGGGGCCCTCGAGGTCTCGGCCCTCCAGAGAACATCCACCAAGATCATCACAGACAGGGTGTAGCAGTCAGCAGGCTGCCTCCACTTCCGCTATGGATGTCGGGGGAGCACCAAGACGTAGTGGCAGGATTAGGAAGATTAAGAAGATGTAGCTGCACAGCCTGGGCACGAGTGTTAATCACTTGTACATAATGTTCACTATTGTAAATAAACTCCCAAGAATGTCTCCCTGCCTATGGCTCCTTGTTCTGATGAGCAGTGTTCGTGTCACTCAGATGTGAAACCTTGGTTCCTGCACAAGATAAAGGCAGGTGTCTCAGTCCAGAGCCTCTTCCCTGTGCCTTGTGCAGCCTTCAGGCCAAAGTGATGGACCGGCCTCACACTCCCTGGATACATTACTGATGCCTACACCTTGATGGTTCTTGTCATTGCTGCCAGAATGTCATGGGCAGGCATCATAGAGTTCCGTCATTCTCTCTGTTTGCTTTCAGCATCTTTAGAGTGGGGCTGGCCCCCATGCTGTCAGCTCTGTGACCAGTGACAGTGTGCTCCTGAAGAGGTCAGGTACCGAAGGCTGACAAAGGATCAGGTGCATTTAAAGTTTAATGGCTGCGTCTCGATGATGTGACCCTGTTCACAGAGCACAAGCAAGCTGCCCTCGGCCAGACAGGAGCCAGTCATTCACAGAGGCAATGTGAATGTCTATCGAGTGTCCTGACTGCACATCATCATCATCCTCCTGGAATCAAGTGATTATTAGGTTCTCTACTACGTCTCCATGACAGGAGCATTATCACCAAAGGTATGTGCGCCGCCAGAAGCCAGACTGGAGTCAAACGTTCACAGATGTAATATGAGGATCTGTGGTGTCTCCCCACTGCATGTCGTCATCAACCTCCACAAATCTAGCAGCTATGAGGGCGTCTGCCTCGCCTGGCCATTGTGATGGCCTCATCGCCGTCATCATCGCCTCTGAGGACTTCCTCACCCTCATCCCCATCAATGTCCTCCTCATTGGAGAAGACCCCCAGCTCCTCCATCTCCACCTCAGCCAGCTCCTCTCCCCATTGCAGTGCCAGGTTGTAAAGGGTGCAGCACATGACGATAATACACGACACCCTCTGTGGTCTATATTGCAGGGCCCCACCAGATCGGTCCAGGCACTGGAACCTCATTTTCAGCATCCCAATGGTTTGGTGTGAGTTGCAGCATGACCCTCGTTATACCTTCACTCTTCTGCAGTCTGAGGCTGCCACACAGGTGTCATCAGCCATGTCCTCTGCGAGTAGACCTTGTCCCCGAGGAGCCATCCCTGCATCATCTGTGGACCCTGGAAGACGTCAGGGATCTGTGACCGACTGAAAACGCAGCAACCATGGACACTCCCTGGACATCAAGCGCAGACCTGCAGGATGTGTTTCTGGTGGTTGCACACCGGCTGCACATTCAGCGAATGGAAGCCCTTGCTGTTAACATAGTTGACTGCTTATTGCAACAGAGATCTGAGCACCTTGTGAGTGCAGTTGATGGCACCCTGCACCTGTGGGAAACCTGAGATCTGGGAAAGTCCAATCACTCTTGAGTCCTGGCTATCCAGGTCCTGGACGAAATGCACAAAGTTTGTGCCCTTGCAAGGATGGCATCCGTGACCTCACAGATGCATTTGTGGGTGGAGGCTTGTGATGTCCCACAGGGGTCACCTGAAAGGAACCACTGGCGTAAAAATTGAGCACCACGGTCACTTTCACGGCCACTGCCCTCCATGTCCTCAAGGCGCCAAATCCTGCAGTAGCTGGCAGATGTGACTGACCAGTTCCCTAGATGTATGCAGTATTCGGGACGCTGGTTCTCAGTCATATTCAGGATTGAAAGGCGACATCTATAGACTCTGGGTGCCTACCAGTGATGGCTCACTGTGGCTCTTCAGCAGCATGTGCAGGAGGCCCAGCCAACCCTTCTTCCTGAGGGAGCTGCTCCTCCTTCTGCCCAGCCAGGCACCTCCGTCGCTCTCTTCTCCTTTGTCTTTACTCTCTGTAAGCCATGAGGCATACAACTAGGTCACCTGGCTACATGTTCCTAATGCACTCCTCCTGCAGGATGAAAATGAGAGATGTGTGAGTTAGAAGCAAAAGAAGCAAAAAATCCATCGCATCTGTTCTGATGATGCCACTTTCAAAAACAGTTCCTCTGACATGTCTTCCTTCTTCCTCAACCGAGGTTTTCCACCCACGGTGGTTGACAGGGCCCTCAACCGTGTCCAGCCCATCTCCCGCGCATCCACCCTCACACCTTCCTCTCCCTCCCAGAAACATGATAGGTCCCCCTTGTCCTCACTTATCACCCCACCAGCTTCCACATTCAAAGGTTCATCCTCCGCCATTTCCGCCAACTCCAGCATGATGCCACCACTAAACACATATTCCCTTCACCCCCACTGGAGGCATTCCGTAGGGATCGTTCCCTCCGTGACACCCTGGTCCACTCCTCCATCACCCCCTATTCCTCAACCCCTCCCACAGCACCTTCCCATGCAACCGCAGAAGGTGCAAAACCTGCCCCTTCACTTCCCCTCTCCTCACCGTCCAAGGACCCAAACACTCTTTTCAAGTGAAACAGCATTTCACTTGCACTTCCCTCAACTTAGTCTACTGCATTCGTTGCTCGCAGTGTGGTTTCCTCTACATAGGAGAGACCAAACGCAGACTGGCCGCTTTGCAGAACACCTTCGGTCTGTCCGCAAGCATCACCCAGACCTCTCTGTCGCTTGCCATTTTAACACTCCACCCTGCTCTCATGCCCATATGTCCGTCCTTGGCTTGCTGCATTGTTTCAGTGAAGCTCAACGCAAACTGGAGGAACAGCACCTCATCTTCCGACTAGGCACTTTACAGCCTTCCGGACTGAATATTGAGTTCAACAATTTTAGATCATGAACTCTCTCCTCCATCCCAACCCCCTTTCCGTTTTTTTCCCCCTCCTTGTTTTTTCCAATAATTTATATAGATTTCTCTTTTCCCATTATTTTTAAATGTATTTCTGTCCATTGTCTTATCTCTACCTTTTAGCCTTTTTAGTATTCTTTCACCCCACCCCACCCCCACTAGGGCTATCTGTACCTTGTTTGTCCTGCTTTCTACCCTTAATTAGCACATTCCTTTAGATAATATCTTCAACACCTCTTTGTCCTTTTGTCTGTGACATCTTTTGGTTATCTCCACCTATCACTGGCCCTTTACCTAGCTCTTCTTGTCCCAACACCCCCCTCCCCCCACCTTAAACCAGCTTATATTTCACCCCTTCCCTATTTTTACTTAGTTCTGTTGAAGGGTCATGAGGACTCGAAACGTCAACTGTGCTCTTCTCCACCGATGCTGCCAGACCTGCTGAGTTTTTCCAGGTATTTCTGTTTCTGTTTGTGATGTGTGAGTTAGCATGGGTGTTCTAAAAACCTCTCTTGGTTAAGTCTGAAGGTCCTGTAACGCATCCCAGAGAGTGTTGGCCACCACTTGGATGACCAGAGTTTATTGCGCTGCATGGCTGCCCGAAACCCCACCCACCTCCACCCCACTCCACCTGACCGATTGGCAGCAGATTTGCCCACTGGACTGCATGCTGTGCTCTCAGCTCAGACGCAGGCATTCTCCTAACCCGCACTGCAAGGCTGCACTGTTAGCTTGAACCCTGGGCTAGACTGGTCCAAATTGGAATGATGAGTTTGCAAGGGGCTGTGAGCGCCTCCACCAGTGATGCTCCATGGCCAGCTTTAGCAAGGAGATTGTACAACGTGCCCAGTCATCTAACTGTTCTGCAGTCCACTAAAACGCTCATTGGTTTACAGTCAGTGCCTGAGGGGTGAAAAGCTGTGGACCACTTGGTGGCACATTCATGCCTCTGCGTTGCTTGAGTGGGCAGATAAACTAGAGGTCCAACACCACGCATGTTAATGTAGCTGCATCTGAACTGTCTCAGCTGCAGAGGAATGGTCACTTTATACAATGTTTCCTGATGAGTGGCTGCTTCCCACAACCTGACCCCACACTTGCTTGTCCACTACC
Source organism: Cetorhinus maximus (assembly GCF_964194155.1). Lineage (NCBI taxonomy): Eukaryota > Metazoa > Chordata > Chondrichthyes > Lamniformes > Cetorhinidae > Cetorhinus > Cetorhinus maximus. Next base: position 106,270,896 of record NC_135889.1, on the reverse strand, counting down.
ATCAACTGCAGGGCAGCCCTTTCCCCCACCCCCAAAACTCACCTCAACTGCGGGGTGGCCTTTGCCCCTCCAACTCGCCTCAACCTTGAAGCCCAATAGGCAACCCTTGCGAGTGCTGCACAACGTTACTGTGCACTCACCTCCAAGTTGCCCTTAAAGTGCAGCCTGCCAAGTGCACACCTTGTATGTGCTCTTGTGAAACACGTCAGCGTGCAGTCACGCTGACCTGCTTGGACCATCCAGCGGGGGGTGGGGGGTGATTCTGGCAGGCTGGCCTAATAATGATATGCATATGTATTCCAATGTGGTTCCCAGCATCCGATGGCGGGAAACACAGCCTGCCATTTACGGTTAGAATGGACGATCGCAAACTGGCTTCACGACATTGTGAAAATGATTTTTGGCCTTCTCGCCATATTGTCCTCTCACACCACCGAACACGCCCGACGCCAGCGCGCAGGGAAAATCCTGCCCTAAGACTCTGTTCTGCCCTCATGGGTGGATGTAAAAGATTGAATGGCATTATAGCAAAGGAAGAGCAGGGTTTGTAAATTTCCCTTTTGCACTGGCCATTATTTATCCTTCAAGCAACATTATAATAAACGGATTATCTGATCATTATCACATTGCTGATGTGTGGGAGTTTGCTGTGTGCAAATTAGCTGCTGCTTTTCCGACATTAAAACAGTGAGTACAATTTTAAAGTCTTTAATTGACTGTAAAGTGCTTTGGGACATCAAATGGCCATGAAAGGTGCTATATAAATGCAAGCCTTTTATTCATTATGCAGGTGCTATTCCCAATGAGACACTTAAGTAAGTGTTGCTTTTTTCTACCAGTGCCAACACATTCAGCATTGGCAGCTAAACAAAGGCTCCACTAAAGAGACTGTTATTCTATTTCCCAGATTACTTAAAGGAGAATAAAGTGTAGTGAATAAGCAGTAAATTTCCCTTGGTACCTTTCATTAAAAGCAGCTATAAATATTTGCAGTCATAAGAAGGTGTGTGCCACCATTCACTATGTTAATGTATAGTTTGCACTAATATGTCCTAATATATAAAATGTACTAATATCACTCTGACAATGAATTGCTGCAATGCTAAAAAGTAAGCAGTGGAGACAGCTCATTGACAGCATGGTGCTATGATGCTGTCTATTACAAGAAACAGCTTTAGCTTAGCACAACTGACTTTTCATTAAGGGTCACAGCCCTCGATATCGTAATACTCGGCAAACACTACAATGGACACCACTTTATAGAGCAATGGGAGTGATTTCATAGTTTTTATGCAACCCTTCCACTTACTGCACAGAGGCTGATGAAATAGTTCTTCTCCCTCACATACATTAGCTTTCAGTAGCTCCCAGTTTACAAACTCTATCTTGCAGACCACTTGACTCACCCAGTCTGCACCTAATCGGTTGTGAACCTGATAATACTCAAAAGGGGGCCTTTGTTCTCCCCGATTGATCACTACTGAAAGTGATGAATTTATTAAACTTCCAAAGTAATGTCTCTGCGACCAAGTCAAACAGATTTAAAAAAGGAGACATTAATATTGACATTCTGAGGGCATGTTTGGTCCTGCTGTTTGGTATTACGTTTTCAGACAGGGGCTCCATAGTTCATAATCTGCTTACCTCCAACACATTCCTACTTGACTAATCCCCTTAAGTGGGCTCCAGTCTATACAGATACTTAAATGGCTATCAGCATTGCTGAGAAGTCAAGAGGAGTTGTATGCAACAAAAAAAAAATAGTCTGCTTCTCCTATCTGCAAAATTTATCATCTCCTGGCACTGAGCCCATTGGAGAGATGAGCACTCTCATTATCATATACCTTTGATCAAAAGTTGGCTGGGGGTAAATTGTGACACTTTTGTTTTTGTTATGATCAATGCAAATAAGCTTGTAATAACATTGTTTTCCTGAGGAAACATTGCTTTTATTAGATCTGTGATATTTTCCCTCTCAGAAAATTCAAATTGGTAAAATATATCCATAGACTGAGAGTGCCAGTAATAAACGTACCATGCAGATAGAAACACTAAAGTTAGTATTCTATTTGTACAAAGTTAGAAACTTTGTGTTTGATAGTTTCAGTCCCCGTTTCATGTTGAAGTAATTATGCTCATGTTTTTAACTTATAGAAATCATTTCTCCAGCAGAGAACATCTGTTCCCTCAATTTTTCCACATTTCACAACATATTGTTAATTCTAAATATCTCTCTTGGGCTGAAAATGATCTGTTTCTGTAATTCTTATCCCCTTGCACAAAAGCATGACTTTCAGCCAAAGCTCTTCCCAAAGTTATTTCACTGCACTCCTTTCAAAATTAGCCAGATTGTAACTCTCTTCACTGCGGCCCATGAGAATTTAGGGTGGTGCTCTCAGCTACTATCCCTCCAGGCCCAAGGATTATTCCATGATATCTTTACCCTTGTTACCAATTTGATAAAGTCAACATTTTGTTCCTTGTGATGGTTTGTATTACTGATTGATTGGAATCATGCCCTGGAATACCAGCCCATCAAAGTTGGGAAGGGAGGCAAACAGGGCCTGAAACTACCGGAACCAGCTGCCGTGCCAGTTTCCCGACCCCATTCCTGGTGCTGGCATTTTGGCTGAGTTGGGTTCGGAGGCCAGGATGGTCATCTGCCCCTATGAGGTGGGCAGCCAATTAGGCTCATTAAGAGCTTTGACAAAGGTAATTGTCGGAGGCTGACTGGAATTTTCCAGTCAGCCTCTGCTTTCCTGATGTGTCAGGGATGGGCGGTGGGTAGTGGCAGGCTGGGTTTCTGACACGCTAGGCAGGCCTATAGGCCCTCCCTGCCTGCCTGCCAGAGTTGGGTACAGCCTAAAGTTGCCTTGTAGAGGGGGTGTCTCCAACCCACCCTCACACAGTGGTGGCCTGGCTGCTTTCTCTATTTTTAATTAAATATTTTTTAAAAGGGGCTGAGATGGCACCTTCGTGTTGAAACGCCCTCTCAGTTATATTGCGGCCGTGTGCTCCTCCTGAAGCTGGAAGTCCTCTGATTGGCCCTCTTGTTTCTAGAACCTGCCTGTCCTCCTTAATTTGGGCAGGGGACCTCTGTCCATGCTAATTAAGGGGCAAAATTCCAAGGAGTAAATGTTTTCCCCTGGGGCGGTTCAGGATTTGAAAACAGTCCCATCTCCCGATTCACACCCCAAAGTAAAAGCTTAGCCCAATATGCCCCTTTCTTGCGTATAGCGAACACTTACTGTCAATGTCACGTTTATTCCCGGTAACCTACTCCGCACTGTGAAAATGCCCCCATTATAAAACATCAAATTCTCACACTCACTATTGACAATGGCACAGGAGATCTGCTACCATACAGACCTCCACTCAACTCCACTCAACCTTTGGCTTGATTTTAACTTGTCTTGCCTGACAGAAACCCAGGGTGGGATTTTCCTGCTCTGCCCGCCGCTGGATCATCCGCAAGCTAATGGACTTTTGGCTGGCCTGCAGCATACCACGTGGCGGGCCCTGCCACAATGGGGCGGAAAAATCCCAGCCCAAGAGAAAAGGATAGTTAGAATGGAGTCGGGGGTTTATCCGCTCCATTCCCGCCTTGATCTGGCTGACTCCAATTTTAACTCATAGGCAGCAAGAACTTCCTCCTAGAAACTCTGTGTCCTCTATAAATTTACAAATTGAACGCCGATGTCAGCATCAGAGTTTTAAACTGCAATTTTAACCTGAGCCATGAGTGGGGCGGAGAGTTGTAGGGCCAGGCTTTATGGAGGTGGCAAAGGTCTCTGCCACTGTGGCTGAAAGCTAGGGCAGAGGGGTTGGGGTGCAAACCCACTTCGACAGTCAGCGGGGATCCAGGGCTGCACCTTGTTGACAGCAGCCAATTAAGGACTGCCGTCCGGCCTCAAGAGCTGCCGGCCAACCAAGGGCTGGCAGCCTTTGCAGTGTCAGCAGCGCCACCGCTCATGGTGGCCACTGCTGGGGCTGCACCTGCAGGAGTAGGTTGCATCAAAGGCCGTGGACGCTCACAATCGGATAATTGAGTGCCCAAAAGGTAGGCACTGACACCACTAGAGCTCACCAGGAGGCTGCCAGGGTTCACCTGACAGTCTCTCTACTTGGCAAAGGGCCCCTCCGCAGCCACAGCAAGAGGCAGGAAGAGACCCCTAATTGGCCATATAATTGGCTCAATTGGACTCCCTGCAGGGTGCCCACCTGCCATCTTTCTCACTACTGGCAAGTGGCACGGCTGCGGGATGATGATGGGGACACCAGCACTGCCATACATCTTGCCAGCCCCTCCCCAAATGGGTGGTAAAATCCAGCCAAGCTAAACTTGCTGGGAACAGGAGCCAGGGCTAGAAGAGGGCCAATAAGCTAAGCTTTGATTTCTTTTATTTTCCTTTTAGGCCAGGAAGAACAGGGGTACTCTTTAGGACCCCATAAGGAAAACACGGGTCTCCTTCCCTTTGGGATTCCTCTTTGACCTTGGTTCCACACAGCTCCCCACTGCTTCACTGTTTGGGTGGTGCAGCCAGCAACTGAAGAAGCACAAGTCAAGACAAGCATCAGCTTCTCCGAGGCTTCTCTGGAGGTCCTGCTGGAGAAGCAAAGGGTGAGAGAGGAAGTTCTCTTCTTAGCCACTGCTGTATCCCCAAAGAACAAAAGGTATGGAAAGAGGCAGTTCCAGGAACATCACACTCAGGATATGGATACAGTGCTTCAATGGCCTCACAAGAGTGCCAAGGATTAGCTCCGCTTATTTCAGCTCTCTCAAAACACATGGCAACAGTTCTTTTCACCTACCCCCATCACTCTCAAAAATCCCCTCGCCTCCATTACATCCTTCACCGACCAACACAAGGGTACACTATACTGTTTCTTATTCTCAATGTAGACACTCATCTCCAACATGTGCAGCTACTAGCACTATTCCCTTCAAGTTTGATTGCCTCTACACAATCATCAAGATCTCTCATGGCTCCTTCCTCGCTGCCTACTTCACACACTTCCATTCAATTCAACACTTTCCCCTTCTAATTTACTCTTGCTTCTTTTCCCACTTAGCACAACAAGCAGAATGCCACCCCGCCTCCTCCCCACCACCCCTCACGACCACCCCTCCCCCTCCCCAGGCCCCCCACCCCCCCCTCCCCTCAACAACAATTGAGGAAATGGTGGATTAGTGGTAATGTCATTGGGCTAGTAATCCAGAGGCCCAAGCTAATGCTTTAAGGGCATGGGTTCAAATCACACCACTGCAGCTGGTGGAATTTAAATTCAATTACTAAATCTGGAATATAAATCTACTCTCAGTAATGGTGACCATGACAACTATCATCGATTGTTACAAAAACCTGTCTGATTCACCCATGTCCTTAGGGAAGAAAATCTGCTTACCTGGTCTGGTCTACATTTGACTCCACAACCACAGCAATGTGGTTGACTCTTAACAGCTGTCTGCCATGGCTTAGTAAGCCAGTCAATTCAAGGGCAGTTAGGAATGGGCAACAAATGCTGGTCTTGCCAGTGACCCCCACATCCCATAAAAGAGTAGAGAAAACAAACTTCTGCATTCCCATTTGTGTGAGTCACTCTGTAACTTTTGCCCTCTCTGTCACTGCACAATAACAGGGAAAGAACTAGGAACAAAGTAGGAGCAGCCAACCACATGGTGCCATTGGAGCTGGAGCAGTAAGCACTGAGGTCACTGGTTCTGTAAGAACAGTCAGGGCATTTCAAGGCCGGAAGCTTCTGGGAACAGGATGTTACTTACATGCCTTCACGAACCTCCAGAAATGCATAAATATGCAGCTTGATTATACTGAATTACATTGTGATGCCTGTCAACTGCTATTGTCTAGCATCTCAGTGCACTCATTGCTTTAGCCTCCTGAACAGCCAGGCACCACTCAGAAGGAGAACCCTTCAAGAAGGTACCGTCATGCACGCCGACACTCCTCAGTAACAACACGGAGACTGATCCTGGCTGGGTGAGTTAAAGGGATCTGCACCTGTGAAACTTCCAGCCTGTGTTGTGTTATGTCCCAGGGTATCAGCATTATGCAGACTGCCATGGAGTGTAAGGTCTCCTCTCAGGATGACTACAGATGTGCCCTCACAAAAGGTGTCAATAATCATGGCCTTTGGTGCAAGTTCAAATGGCTGCCTTGCAAATTCTGGGCTCAAACCTGTTCTCTGCCTTGGAGAGGCAGATGCCCACCTTGGACATGAACAAATTGGAGCTCTTAAGGTACGACTCACCTTCTTCAGACTTCTCTCCCACAGATCAGTGGGAGCGATTGCCCCCAGCCCCATGGGAGTGACAGTAAGGTATATAATTACTTATGTTCACAGCCTAATTTCAAAGCCCAAAAGTTTCTTTCGTGTGGCCTGTTGGCACAATGTGTTTTACCAATAGTGTAATAGTGCCCTACGAACTGATAGGACATAGGCTTCTGCTCTGTGATATCATAGGCTTGATAGAGCCATCAGAGTAGATATCAAATTAAGTGTGTCTCCACCAGAAAGAGAAAAGGGTGAGTCAATCTTAGCCTTTACCATTTGAGCCCTACTAGCAGATTGCATCATTCTACTGGCAGGCAGCCAGGACAATGTTCTCAACCGAGAACCGAAAAGTTCTTAAACCAATTACTTAGCCAATGAATCATTCCCCAAAAAACTATACTGTTCATTTCTTTTGTCACTCATCCTGCGGTATTTCAAACTCAAACTCAGAAATCATCCACACCAAGTAGCATTGTTTTGTGCTGAATGTAACAATAATTTTTTAACTTTAAATTGCGAAAGACCTTTATAGCAAAAATTGCTCAAAGCAAAATATGCTTAATTTTCTTTTCTCCATTATCACCCTGAGTTGTAAAACAGGTTGACAATGGAAATACATTGAGAAATGTAAGGTTAAGCAACAAACTATGCTTATTCCACATAACTGGAATGTATGGCTTGCATTGTGGGTGCCATTGCCCTAACTTTAGCAATACTGTAACCATGGAATAACAGTTTCATTACATTGGAATGTCTTCTATTTAACTGTAAAGTATTTTGTATTGAAGCACAGGATAACTGTGTGCAAGTTGTCATTATTGAATTTTGTTACAAGAGATCTGCCAGAGTGAAACTCCACAACTAATTAAACTTTGTGAAGACAATCTCTTGCTGAAATAATAGTCATGCTTGTGAGTTCTCAACTTATTGTGGTTTGAAAAGTTGTTTAGCTTGAATCCTTCTATTGTTGACTTGTTTCATCGAAAGACAGCAGTGTACGGTGGACAAAAATGATGTCATTTGCCAGTCAGCTGCACTGTGTAGTGGTAGAATATGATTTTACCTCATGGTTTCTCACCAAACTAGTGCCCTATTTCAAACAGGTCTGTTGATTGGTGGTGAGGTAGGTCCCCATCGTACGAGAGCATAAATGAGAGAAGAAAAGATTGTCTCTTTATACTTTGTATGAAATAATGAACATGTTTGGGACTGTTCGCTCCACCTTTGAAACAGAGATGTTTAAGTAAGTATAATGATTGGATTTATGATTTTGTTACAATTCCAATCAGATACTTCCCCCAGACAACAACTTAACTGAATCTCCCTCATGTTGATGCAGCAGTCTTGGCAGCAGCTGAGAACATGTTTTCTGCCAACGGTTCTGCCCTTTCAGACAAGATGCCTAATATGACTAATGAAGAAGAGGGAAAAACATAAATATGGGACAAGGCAGCAGTATGTTTGGATTGATCTTAATAGATTTTTTTTTAAATCAAATGATTCAAGAGTTTTCAGATATTCTCCACCTCCCTTTCCACCTTTAAGACACTCCTTAGAACCTCCCTCTTTGACCAGGTTTCTGGTCATCTGCCCTAATAACCTCTTATGTGGGCTTGGTATCAAATTTGGTTTGACAACTCTCCTGTTTGATAACACCTTGGGACATTTTGCTATGTTGAAGGTGGTTTATAAATACAAGTTTTGCTGTTGTTGTTGGGTTGGTCACATTGTTTGGATGTCAGACATCAGGCTCCCAAAACAGGTCTTCTTCTCTCAGGTCAGTCAGGGCAGGTGCACCAGGGGAGGACAGAAGAAGTGCTTCAAGGATGGGCTGTAAGCCAACATGAAGGAATGCAACACTGACATCAACTCCTGAGAGACCATCGCCTTGGACCGAACCAGATGGCGGCAGAGTCTGTGGGAAGGATCCCAGTGTTTTGAGACCCAACGATGACAAATTGAAAATTGACAGGAAAAGGGAAAGTGGCGAAAAGAACACACTATGACCCGAACTGATAATACACGACCAGACATCCCACATGACAACAAAGGTCCTCTGTGCCATAAAGTTCCAAATCAGCCTCATCAGCCATCTTTGGACTTATGGAAGACAATCACTCTGACTAGTGAGGGAATAACCAATAATATAATACAATATAATATACCAAGGTTATTACTGACAATTAAAATGAAAATTAAGAAGTTTCTTCCTGCATGCATGTACACATCATTTATTGGTGGTGATAAAGCTGAATATGCATATTGTATCATAGAATCATACACACAGGAGGCCATTTGGCCCATCGTGCCTGTGTTGGATCTTAAGAAACAGCTATCCAATTAGTCCCAGTTCCCTGCTTTTACCCTGTCCTGCAAAACTTTTCCTTTTCAAGCTTATATCCAATTTCCTGTTGAAAGTTACCCTTGAATCAGCTTCTACCATCCTTTCAGGCAATACAATCCAAATCATCACAACTCATCGCATAAAAAAATTCTCCTCAATGATTGAAGCATATATTCCCAGTTTGCTTCCAAGCAGTGGGTTACAGAGAAGCTTTTGTGAAGAATTTTTCTTCGGCGCTATGGTGAGTTGACATGAGTGGGAATTGGGACGTGGGGGTCAATAGGCCTTAGAGGATCAGCCATCCATTAAAATTAAGTCATAAGCTCTGCTATTATAATCTAAGCTTTGAATATGCTGCAACAAATCGAGGCAGCTACCAGTGGAGCAGAGACAGTTACAAAATGAAAGCTGCTCAATGTTGCAATTGAGCAGCAAAGGTTTACATAATGCATTTCCCTTTTTGACCCCATGTTCCACATTGTGCTACAGTAAGTTATTGCCCTGTTGTCCTGTGACCACTGCAGTGAATGTGCGGTTTGAAATAAATGTGGCCCAAAGGACATAGAGATATAGTCAGCCAGCTGTAAATAATTACTAAAATACATGCTGTAATTCTTTTCACAGCCTTAAAGTCATAGAACCATAGAGGTCTACAGCACAGAAAAAGGCCCTTCGGCCCATCGAGCCTGCGCCGGTCAAACCTTAGTCTTTAAGAATGTCAGTACTGGATGAGAGTGTGATTAGCTGGAGCACTATAGGCTTTGCATCTGTACAGGGGCCTCCAATACTAGATCGAGGCAAATAATGCAGTTAGTTTATTACTTCTGGGCTTCTTTTTACTTCAGTATCCACATTCATTAAAGTAAAAGTTGAAGCAATTTATTTTTATCCTGTAGGCATTGATTACCGTGCGAGATGAGAAAAAGCTGGATTGTGATATTTAACTTTCTGTGGCTTAGATTTCTGAGATTTAATATGTGTGTAATTGAATTGCTATAACAAGGAGATTCAGGTCCAGATGAACCTACTATTTATGCCTGTGATTGAGGCAACCCCTGCATAAAATGCACCCGCAAAATTTCACCCAACATCCTTGACTGCTGTAAAAATTGAAGGTTGACTTTACACAGCTACTTTGCATTTTCATCTACTTATTGTGAAGGCTGTGGGGAAAAGATCAAGGGACTGGGGCTAATAGAATAACTGTATCAAAGAACCAGAATAGCCATGATAGGCTAAATGATCTCCCTATGTGCTACATGATTCTGTCGTTTGATGTTGGCTGGTGTCGCAAATATATTTGCCCTTTCTTATTTTGACCATGTGTCCTCAATAAATGTTCCCCTGCTCTTGCTCCTGTGGGTTAATGGGGCCATAATTTCCATGGAGCGGCAATCACAGTTGGAGTGCAACTCTGCTTCTAATTACTTGCACTAAAATGCAGCCACACCTTTCTCGCCCAATCCTCTGACTTGGGTTGTGTGAGAAAAGTGCAGCGCAGCGGATTCCCGAGGCCTTCAGGTCCAATAGAGTCAGACTAAAGGAAGCCACACCATCTTTTTTAATAATGCTACCCGCGCCCTCCCCCCTCCCCTCCCCCCCCTCCCCTCCCCCCTCCCCTCCCCCCCCCTCCCCTCCCCCCTCCCCTCCCCCCTCCCCCCCTCCCCTCCCCTCCCCCCTCCCCCCCTCCCCTCCCCCCCCTCCCCCCCCTCCCCTCCCCCCTCCCCCCCTCCCCTCCCCCCTCCCCCCCTCCCCTCCCCCCTCCCCCTCCCCCCCCCCTCCCCCCTCCCCCCCTCCCCTCCCCCCTCCCCCCCTCCCCTCCCCCCTCCCCCCCTCCCCTCCCCCCTCCCCCTCCCCCTTTGGGCAATTACCCGGCAGTGGGAACCATCCGATACTCTGATTTAAATCGGAAACTTCGGAAGGTTCTGAGTGTCTTACAAGAATAGTTACCCAGGAATTAGAAGTGGTATTAATTTTTTGAAATTTTTCTGGGTAACTATTCCTGTAAGACAGTCAGAACCATCCGAAGTTTGCAATTTAAATCAGAGTATCGGATGGTACCCAGTGCAGGGCAATTGCCCAATGGAAGTCTGAACTTCCCGGGTGATCGCCATGCAATCCTTAGATGGGGACTTCTGGCGCCAGGGGTGGGGAACGGACCCTCGACCCATCTTTGCATACCTCCCGGGTACAATGCCCCGGAGATCGGAAGTTATGGGCCAATATTTAAATGGGAATTCATTCTCCCAAATTTCATTTTGACTCCTGCTTAAACCAGTTTAAATAAATGGTTATGCGCTCTCCATTGAAAGAGTGGGCAGAGGAACATGCAAGCGTTTTAAGCATTTATCTGCTGCTTTGCCAACAGTAATTTCCATCCTTTTGTACATTAGTAAATTGTAATGGTGCCTCTGACATTTCTGACCTAAGATTGAACATCGCAGCACAATTGTTAACCTCAGCTTTGGCTGTCATGGCATTTACAGTCCACGGTCTGTTAATCCTCCTCCCGCTGCTTTATACTCACTTGGACCCAGGAACAGAATCTACTGCACCCACTCCTTCTCTGCCTCCCTTTGCTTCCTTCCACCCTCAACCCCACTCAACCCCAGGCTCCCTCCATTCTTCCAGCTCCAGTAAATGGTTGCCCCGTCTCTGGGCGAGCCAGTCAGTCTTATCCGCTGCTTCTTTTGTTTCTGACGCCTCCTTCTTTTTCCTGTCTCCATTGCAAGCCCAGCTTCAGCCCTCGCTCCCGCCTCAGGCTGATCAGACCATGTTGTTAGGTTTACCAGGCATCTGCTCCTTGGTTGTTTTAAGTAGACAGATGGAGTCAGGTTGGGGTGAATTGAGAACTTAAAACGTTTTGGGCAAAATTTCCATGCCCCACCAAACCTGGAAGTGACGCAGACAGGGCCTGAATATACCCGTACCAGCCAGCATGCCGGTTTCCCAATCCCATTCCCAGTACCCACCATTTTAGGGGAGGTGAGTTTAAGCCCAGCAGGGCTGCCCATCCCCATGAGGTGTGCAGCTATTTAGGCTTATTGGAGCCTTGTAAGGACAGCTATAGGAGGTGGATTGGGAGTTTCCAGTCAGCATCCAGTTTCCCAAATCAATGGGGACCAGCTTAACTTCCTGGAGGTAGGCACCCAGTGGCAGGTTGTAGAGGCGATGGCGGGGAGGGGGTGGTGATGTAGAGCTCCAAGCAGGCCCACAGGCTCTCCCTGCCTGCCTGGGTGTGCATGCAGCCAGAGACCAGCCTATCGAGGGGCTTTGCACCCCCTCCCCCACCCCATTCCCAGTGATGGCCTGGCTGCTTTTCAATTTTTTATCTGAGCTTTCAAAATTGTTGGTGAGGGAGTACCTTCATGTTGAAGCACCCTCTCAGTTACTTACCCTGTTCTGCAGATTGCTGTTTCTCACAAGCTGGAAAACCATTGATTGGCCCACCCTCAGCCCTTAATTGGACAGGGAACCTGTCACAATGCTACATAAGGGGATACATCGATCAAAATCCCAAAGAGTCACTGTTTCCTCTGGCACAACCACCACTGCCTCTCCCACTGAGGGGGAGGGTTCAGGACCTGATAACAGTTCTAGCTCCTATTTCCTATAATCAAAGTGAAAATTCAGCCCTTTATCATCCCACCAACCCCCAATACACCTTGTTCTATACTAGAAAGCCAGTTGATGAAGAATAGAGCTGGAGCCAATACTCTTTCATATCTATTTACAGATTTACACATTACATCCATACATCCCCTAACCCAACAACCATAGTTTTAGTCTGTGTTTATTTATAGGGGCTCAAGTGAATGTCCAGTTAAAGCCCACCACCTGCCTACAATCAAACACAAATAATGTACAATTAACACACTCATCCTTGGTTAAAATCCAACCTTTATCTCTCCAGCACAAATGCCCTGCTCCTCCCACCCACACCTTTCTACTCCTTCTCAATCTGCATTCTTTTATTGCCTCAAAGCCTATGTACTCCTCCACTCCCTTCTAGTCTAAACACACCAATGTCTTCATGCTTGACCTTCCCATCTCAAGTTCCAGTCCCTTACTTCTTAACTGCTCTCTAGATGTAATGTATGGAACAGCTCTATATCATCTATAGCTGCTCTGTGGACAGGCTATTTCATTTAATCAATGCTTTGAGGATGGGCTTTATTATCTTTTATCTTTTCTTGACGGACATGAGCAAAACAGAAAGGATTTTCCTTTCACACATATGTAATGGGGTTAAGACATCACACTCATATCATCATGGCTAATTTCTAAAATTTTAAAACTGGGTAATGACCTTTTAAAATGGCTGAAGCAATGTCTAGCTATGACCCTCAAACAATAAGAGCTATTTGGCAAATCATAAAAACTTGCAACTCATTATCTCTGAAGAGATGCTAGTGGCCCCTGTGAGCTGCAGAGACCAAATTCAAAGCAAACCATATCAAGATCATCTGCATCTCAGAACCCAAGCTGGCCAACTGGAGACTACTAGTCTGCTAGGACGAAGAGCCCTGAAACCTTCCTTTCAAATTCTTAATGGTTGGAACATTAGGAACCCAGACAAAAGGATCCACATTCTTTGTCAAAGACAAAGTGGAAAGGTGGGAATCATGTGACATGACCCCCCTTAGCTGGTGGAACCTATAATATTGCCTTGTGGAGCTGCAAAGCTCAGTCTGCCATCTTTTCATCTACCGAGTAGCAGCACAGAAAAAAAGGGTTCTGTCCAGGTTTGAATGCCTGGCCCCATTTACACTGTCTCTACTGGAACTTCTGAACTTCTGTACCATCACCTACAAGACTGATTCATCTCCGCATGCCTATCTCATCGTGGAAATCAACAATACTGGAAAAGGGATGTAACCAGCATCGGTTCAGCCTGACAACCTCTATGAAAGAATACACCATTGGACTTTGATCCTGGACTCTGGACACACGTGAAACAATAATTCTTTACTTTAAATCTTTCTTTCTCCATCCGTCTCTTTTATTGTATGAGTGAAAAGGAGGCAACATTGCTGCCCTCCTCCTGCATTTGAGTGTGTGCAAATAAACTAACCCTCTGAGTTCACCCTATCTCGAGTTTGCTGTGGGGTTAGTAATAGAAATTGGATCATACCAAAACTGAAGTGTCGTGAAATATGGCACTGCTTATAAAGCGGGAAATCAAAATTAAAACAGCTTTCTGTTTACAGATGGGTGGTGAGAGGAGAAATCAGGGCTGTTTAAATTAAGCCCTCCCCCTGTCTGTAACACATAAATTAAGGCAAGAAAAGGCAGGTTGTCCTTATATTGTACAATGTCTTGAAATTTAAAAAAAAACACCAAATTTACATACATGTCAGATAAAACCTACATAGCCTGCAAGAACACATTAAATGAAGCACCAAGGGATTTTGTCCCGACTAATTCTCAGTCATTAATCATCATAATGCAGTAAGAAGATATGGGGGATTAAAGTGGGCAGTGATGCATCAGTTCCCCGGGAATCTGAGATTGAGGAGATTTTAACTCCCTGGCCATATTGCACGCCACCCAAAGCTGCCAGGAATGATGTCAACATCCATGGTTAGGAGTAGAAAGTCATGGGGAGATGGGATGGGGAGGTGACCAATTGAAATTGTCCCTGACAAGATTGGAGAGCAGGCAGAGAGGAGGTTGAATTCAGCAAAAGCCACAATCAGGCAAAGGGGTAGCACACTAGGGGCAGAAAAGTGCAGGGTATCCTTGTGCACAAGGAATCTTTAAAAAGTAAAGAAAGATAAACTACCTGGGCTTTTTTTGCAGCTGTTGCTAGCTTTCACTGGCAGGTCTTAGAACCCATGGTTAAAATGATGGCACGTCTGAATGGCATCATTTGGCGGACCCCTGACAGTTTAATTTGTGTCCCCATTTGTCTGGAGCAGCAGGGCTTCTTCCTATGTCTGATTTAAGGTAAGTTAAAATGGTGGACTATGGAAATGCTTCAGGAATGCAGAGACATATAACCACGCTCCACCAACCCCCGCCACCCCCCACCACCGCCCACCTCCTCCCCACTAATTTAATCTTCTTGTTCCTAGAACATGGCTGGGGAGGTGGAGTGAGGTTAAAATTGGGGTATATGAGCTTGTTTCTATTATTTTCAACATTAACTGGTTTTACTGTAGTTTTGAGGTGTCACATCATTATGCAGCAAAGGACATTTTTGGCTTGTGAATGTACATAAATGCTGCCTGCTACCCTGCTAATCCCTGCTTATATAGTTGGTCAGGTTTAATAAATTCATCAAGTTACTAATAGGCCAAATACCAAACCAACTTCAGACTTTTCCTGTGCAAGCTGTGTAAACCAAACCAAGTGTTGCTACACGTGTTCAACCTCCCATGAGAACTAGACCTCACCAATTTTTGTGCTCCAGCTTTCTACAAACATATCCCATATGTTTTGAATTTCCTCTGCAGTCTCGTTTACTGGCAGCAGAAATTCCAGGCTCCAGTGTAGGCAGCACTGGTGTAATGAGAGAATGCCTTGCGGTCTCCTTTTATTCATTCGTCTCCAGTGTTCTGCTTATCATTTGTTTGAAGTAATATAATGCTTTTGCTCAATATTATGGATGCTGGGCTGCATTCACTGCAGTGATTAGATCAAAGTTATCGACTAGTTTAAGACCCCATTCTTTTTTAGTTGAAAAGCACTAAAGAGCTCTTATAGATCAGTCTAACTCTCTTTCTACCATACTACAGACGTGATAATATAGAAGTGATAGTAACATCACTTTTGCCAATGTAGGTGTTAGCTGTGGCTCAGTGATAGCACTCTTCCCCTCCGAACCAACCAGTATTGGGTTCAAGTCCCAAGCCAGGCTTGAGCACAATATCTAGATTGACACTCCAATGCAGTACTGAGGAAATGCTGCACTGCCAGAGGTGTTGTCCTTCAAATGTTTAATTGAGACCTCATATGTCCTATTAGGTGAGTGTAAGAGATCCCGTGGGACTATTTGAAAGCAGAGCAGGGAAGTTTTCTCTGGTGTCCTGGCCAATATTTATTCCTCAACCAACATCAGTTAAAAAAACAGATGATATGCTCAATATTATTTGTGGGACCTTGAGGTGCACAGATTGGTTGCCACATTTCCAACATTACAACAAAGACTATGAGGAGAGTTTTCTCCCCATCGAAGTGGGGGGTTGGATGGGAGTGGGCGCAGGCATTCACACAGCTGATCGGTGCCCGCGATAGGCTGGGCACCGCGATTTTATGTGGGTGGGCCAATTAAGGCCCACCCAGCGTGATGTGCACCCAGAAACGCTGTGCGCTCCCTGTATTGGTGGGTGAGTCTGGGTCTGCGCTCTTTCGCGCATGCAGGCCCTGCCCCCGCTCGCCGAGCCGAAGATTCTGCCCTATAAAGCACTTTGGGGTGTCCTGAGGTTTTGAAAGGCTTAGTATAAATGCAAGTTCCTTCCTTCCCTCCGCCTTCCCTTCCCTTTGCCAGCTTAAATACACAGCACGCAAGTAAGAACGGATAACCTGTCATACCCAACACCCCCCACTGCACCCCAACCCCCATCCTAACTCCTCACCTTTGGCACTTTCCGCAGCAAATAGAAATAAAAATAGAAAATGGCAGGCGATCACCACAGCCCAACTGGGTTAAAATTACAGATTATAATAATAGGCACAAATGCATCTGCAATGCTAAGATATTATCGTGGTGGTGGTGCTGGATTAGCAATTCTAGATGTTTGAAACTTACCCTTGAAAGTTGTGAAATTTGGCAGTTCATGACCAGATAAAATAACTATTAAAATCCCAACTGGTTCATTGGTATCATCCTTGCTGACTTTGTGCGCTATCTGACTGACTCTTAATCCTTCATGTAGTGATCGTAACACAATTGCTTCACAAAGGGCCCATCATTGCTTTCTCAGGACACGTGGCTGTGGGCAATGCTGGTGTCAGCTGCATCCTGAGAACAAATACAGAAAACGTCTCTAGTTGTTATTTTAACAGACGTGCTAGATCATTTATAATGAGCAGGTTAATGACTCAAAAAATCGAGAGGAATTTCATATAAGCACAAAGGTTTGCTACTAAATGTATCACTCAGAAAATCTTCAATCCATAAATGCAATAAGGAATAAGATGCTAACATCTGGTGCAAGGTATTGACAGTCTCTGGGCTTGAAATCTCATCATTAATATCTTTTGAACTTTGTTCTTATGGCTTGCAATGTCATCCCAACATCCTCATTGTTTACTGTTCTGTCACACATGTCAAAATTTGTTGATCCCTAATTATACTGCAAAGTGAAAGGGGATAATTTTGACTTTGGGCAGCTAGTGTAAAACAGCCAATTTCTCCTGATTTTCATTTATATTGACTGCAAAATGCAAAAAAAAAAACTCCCCAATTATTCTTCAATGCACACAGCGCTGTGGCTTCTCTGTGAAACCGAGTGCATTATTTCTCTAACTTCCAGACAGTTGTCACTGTTCTGTTGAGCTGATGATATAAAGTTAATGAATGGGAATAAAGAAGCCCTTCTAGAATTCCATAGAGCTTTGGTGAGGCTACATCTGGAGCGTGCAGTCTTTGGCCCCACATTTAAGAAAGGATATACTTACATTGGAGGTGGTACAGCGAAGGTTCACTAAATTGGTCCCTGGGGTGAGGGGGTTGCCCTATGGTGAAAGGTTGAGTAAATTGGGCTTATATTCTCTGGAGTTTAGGAGAATGAGAGGCATTGAAATCATTGGAACAGACACAATTCTGAAGGAGCTTAAGGGGGTAGATGCTGAGAGATTGTCTCTGCTGGCCAGGAAATCTAAAATATAGAGGTACATCTCAGGATAAGGGGCTGATCATTTAGGACTGAGGTGAAGAGAAATTACTTCACTCAAAGGATTGTGAATCTTTGGAATTCTCTACTTCAGAGGATGTGGATGCTCTATTGTCGAATACATTTAAGGCTGGGATGGACAGATTTTTGGTCTTTCAGGGAATCAAGGGATATGGGGAGCAGGCAGGAAAGTGGAGTTAATACCCAAGATCAGCCATGATCCTATTGAATGTCAGAGCAGGTTCGACATTTCTTGTCTTCTTGCGAATAAAGCACATGATACAGAGCAGGCTGAAAATGTGCAGAGACATAATGATGGGTCTTTGCAGTGAGGACCTGAGACACAATGCCAAACCTCAGTGCATGCAAGGTAGGAGTGCACATGATTGTGTTTAAGGAAAGCTAGCGTGTACTTCATGTGTGAGTCTCAGGGTTCAGTTAATTTTAGGTCATTTAAGCTTTGCTTTCATGATTTACGACTTCATCCAAACCCTAGAAATGTAAATTTTTGTTACATTCACCAACAATGTTTATTCTATGTGACTGACTGCAAACAAAATGTGTAGTTTCCCTTATTGGAATTTGATGAAACTGTAGAATTCAGTGCAACCATAACAAAATTTAGTCATTTGGCTCTATGTGCCACATAGTTACACTAACAGCACCCAATGAAACAACAGAATAGCACACTCTCGGCCTCATAGCTGGCAATGTACTTTACATTGATTTTCTTTACATATTAAATATTTATATGCTATGTATTTTATGATACAAAGGTTGGGTATACTGCCTTCTCACCTCCATTAGCAAAAATCTGAGCAATGTAGAACTTGCCCCAGTCAAGTTGTATTTGAATGTATACTACATACAATTGACAGCACAGAAACATGCTATTGGGCCCGTGCCAGTGTTTATGCCTCACACAAGCCAACTCTCACTTCCATCATTTACCATGGGAAAGGATGTTTTACATTGCAGTCTGTGCCATGACAGATCGGCCTGTCTGCCATTCTCCTGCCTTTTGCTGTTAATGAAGCAACTGATATTCTTAGGAGCCAGCAGAGCTGTGGCAGTGCTGCTTTGTCCGTGAAGCAGAAAGCGGCCGTGACATTCCAGTCGATGTGAAAATGCTGCTGGAGTCACGGCGTCAGCGGAAAGTGACATCATAATGTCACAAGTGGGAGTCACCGCATATATCCGATGACATCGAGATGATGTGCTGTCCTCATACCGCCAACAGAGCGACATATTTACTGGCCACAGGAAGCCCGGTGGCAGCTGGAATAAAAAAGGGGCTTTTCACTCCACCTGCTTTAAAATTTAAAGCAACAGCCCATTTAGCTTTCAGGCACTAGACTTGTAAAACCTCTTCATGTGTTGGAGCTTGCAGTACAAGGTCAACTTAATGTTTCCCCAATTTGTTAAAGAAACACGCAAGTTGAGTGAAAAAGATCATGCTGTTGGAAATTAGCAAAAAAAAAAGCCAGATTTGAGGAAGAGATAAGCTTTCCGACAGTAATGTGCTTCCTTGTGACTGTTGAATGATGTGCCCATAGAATGTCATCTTCTTCATCAGAATCAGTCTAACCTTTCTCTTCAGTTAGACTTGGAATCCAGAGGCCTAAACAAAGGGTGCAGGTTCAAATCCCACCACGACAGCTGAGGATTTTAAATTCAATTAATGAAATAAAATCTGGACTGAAAAAAGCTAGTATCAGTAAAGGTAACCATGAAACTACTGGATTATCATAAAAACTCAACTGGTTCACTAGTGTCCCTTTGGGGAGGAAATGTGACTAGTCTGACCCATATGTGACTCCAGGCTCACAATAATGTGGTTGACTCTTAACTGCCCTCTTAGTTTGTCTATAGTAAGGCACTCAGTTGTATTCAGGAAGGTGGTTGACCATCACTTTCTCAAAGGCAATTAGGGATGAGTAATAAATGCTGGTCTTACTAGGGTACATATGGGTAAATAAAAAAGGGGATCCTCCTACTAATTGTTGTTATGGGGTATTATTTAATAGTTTTAGTTTATTCTTTTCCCTCAGTGTTTTGTAAACCAGGTCAAGATTACTCCTATTTAATGAATAACCGACATTTTTCAAAATCGTTTTGCTCGTAATGTGTTTTGATTGACAAGAACAGAAATAACAAGCCTGTTTGCTGGCATGGCGCCTTATTGAAAATAACAATGGGAGATTAAATTATAACATTGTAAACCTGATTCTGAACCCTAAATTCACATCTAAAGAAAATTCTGGATCTGTAGCTCATTGCATTCTCACCCCTTAGCAACTGAACAGAAAATAATATTCAGAACATGAACAAATAACAATAATCAAAATAAAAACTGTTGAAAATTATATAAGAGACCAATAATAAATGCGAGATGTTTCTGTAGTGCACAAAATGCTGTGTGTATGACTGCTGCTTGGCATTTCTAAAGATGATGACAGTGCTAAAACTATTGATGCTATATTTATCCATGTGAAGTTATCTCCAATGGTAGTCTCAATCAGCTCTCTTTTGGAACTTGTGACTGCCAACAATTCAGCCATTGTAAAATTGTATTTGGATATCAATTGTTAATGTGGAATACCCCAGACTGTGCATTTCAATAAGGCCATCACATAATATCACAATGCAGGGAAATCAATTTGATTTTCACATTCCTACTTAAGGAATATAGCATTCAATTTTGTACAGGCCATGCAGATTTCAGTAAAGCAGAATACTGATCAAATGTTCTTTGATCAACATGTGTTCAGTGTTCGGTGAAGGCAAGGTTTCCCAATTAGTTTAAATCAAAATCTATAAACAGGCATGACCAAACCAATTAAAATACCCTCTAGTTTGATGTCCTTCCAGTTATTTTCCACCATGGGTCTATTTTTGGACACATGTTTCTCATTTCTTTCTTTATTTTTTTAAAGCCCACCTGGGTTCACATTTTTCACAAATGATCCCTGGGCATCACATAAATCTCCACCATTCACCTTGTAGGGGGCTCTCTTTAAACCATGGAACACAGCACAAGCAGGCATTACCCTGATACTGGTCCAAGCGGTATTAAAGTTGCTGATACTGAAGAAATTATGGATAATAAAAGATCAGGTAATGAGTCATCCTAGCAAAAGATCCACCGCAGCTGGTTATATTGGCTGAGGTTAGGGAAGGCGTATTTGCCAATGGGAACAATGCTATGGTTATGGTCCAAGAGCAGAAACCTAGAGGCTGGAAGATCAAATTTAGCTAATGCCAGAAAATGACAATGGTGGTCGCTGGATTATTATGAAGACTTAACTAATTTTTATAATGCCCATTGGGCATTGTGTAACTTGTCTTGTGTAACTTCAGTCCTATTTGTGGTTGACATTTCATAAGCCAATTAATCGTAAACACAATGAGGTACAGTTGTGCCTTCGGCGAAATCACAAGACAAGTGGTATCACATCAGCTGTCCATCACACTTGCAGCCCAATATTCAGTTCTAATAGAGCTGAATGTCAGGCAGACGATGTGATACTGTCTGCTTTTTTTTTTGTACTACTCTATTGGCACAATAGGATTGGTAAAATTCTATCCAAATTGCCCAGGAAGAAGTCTCACTGCCACATTCTGAGGGGCACTAAAGATACCAATAAATGTGATTTGCCAGTGTCGCAAGCACCCTCAGAACAAATTATATTTTAAAAAACTCTAGGAATGGGGTGTGGACCAGAAGAACTGAGGAGAAAAAAAAACATAAAACAAGGAATTGGAAATAAAAAGAAAAAACAAATAAACAATTTTCATGTTATATTATTCAGCGAGTGCAGTCTGATTTACTTTCCCGCTCACATGTTTTCTCCTTTTAGCTCATCTTTCCTGACTGCACTGATTTATACCAGCACAGGTCCAGAGGCAGTGCTAGTTCTTCACCTTCACCATCTTTTAAATGTGATGCTGCAGGGGGAGGATTGGCAGACTCTTTGATTGTGGGAGGGCATGATAGCCAATGTCAGGACAAAAGTGATCTGATACGGAAATAACAACACTACTCATCATGTTTTTCCTGCATCAAAAGTGTTTTGCAGAGAGATGGACCTGAGCAAAATAGCCCTGAACACTGTACAATCATCAGCAAACATCTCCACTATCCTTTATGATAGAGGGAAAGTCATTGATGAAATAGCTGAAGGTGTTTGGACCTAGGAGACTGTCCTGAGGAACTCCTGCAGCAATATAATGGGGCTGAGATGATTGACCACAACCATTTTCATTTGTGCTGGGTATGGCCCCAACCTTGGAGAGTTTCCCTCTCCATTTCCCATTGACTTCGATTTTACTAGGGCTCATTGATGTCACACAATCTTTAGTACCCATAGTGCTGTTATACATTGGCCAGAGGCTCCCTATCTTATGGGGCTTTGAGGCCAACACAGCACTTGATATTGGGAAGAATATCAAGGAATCAGGATTGTATTATCAGCCGGATTTTTTTAATGTGCAAAATTGGATTTAAATGTTTCCCAATTAATTTCAAGAGTGATGGGAAGCCTGTTCAGTAAAGTTCATAAGTGCATACAAAATGGGAGCAGGAGAAAGCCATACATCCCCTTGATCCATCTCTGCCATTCAATAAGATTATAATTTCAACATCAATTCCACTTTCCTGACCTATCCCCATACACCTTGGCAACCAACCACTCTATGTGGGGGGGGGGGGAATGAACATTTAAATATGATCAGGAGACTCTGTGCCTCATGGTCACACAGCTTATGAAATGTAACAACTTTCAGCCGGGTTTCCCAAGTGTCAGATAACCCATCAGCTTCCTCAAGGTGAGAACTTGGTGGGTTCAGGAGGCTAAGTGCCTTCGCACTACCGCCTGGATCCAGGTGTCTTCCTTGAGGAACCTCCACAATAGGGTTCCTCTCCACAGTGACCTCTCCGATCCCTTCCCAGGCTCCAATCATCCCTTCATCAGCAGGTCTCGCCCCTGCACCACCACCAGTCCCAAAGCCCTCTCACGAAAACATACTTTATGCCAAATAATGATTTTAATCCATTGGCTGGAAAATCAAACTGAACATTTAAAAATTGAGACTTTTCAAAACACAGACTTAAATGTGTGACTTGAGCTCGCAACAAGAATGGCTACTCAATTTGCATCACTTTACATTGCAACCAACTGAGATGGGGACACCACTTCTGTAAAGACCCATCAAGGATAATGGCCTCAGGAGAATATGAGGGAGCCACATATCCTGTCCCCATTAACAAGTCATCAAGACATTCACCTGGGATATGCAATGGGAGGGGTTCCCAGACATGAATTTATCAAGCTATGATGGAAATACACTTTAAATCCAATCATTTGAATAACGGCTGGCTGGAAAAGAGGATTCCTAGACATGAACTGATTGAATTAGATGGGGGAATACCCTAGTGATGACCATGTTTGAATCACAGGGTGACAGTCATGTGACAGGTCCACTCTTTGTGCGTTTAAACTTCTCCTTTCTCTGCAGTAAGAGGACAGCAGCTGAGACGCTGATGAGAGAAGACGAGTGGGGTCCCTCCCTCCTCCCTCTCTCTCCAACCCATCTTGCAAGCTTCAGACTCTGTTTTCTGTCTGTGACCTTCCAGGGACGCCCCTACTGCAGACAGAGACCTCTTAAAAGAATTCAACTCAACACTACCGTCTCCAGGAAAACAGCCAAATCAGCTGCCTACAACTTTAAATCAGAAGCATCAGGACCACCGAAGGAAAGTAACAAGACCACCAAATTCAGCCTGAAGGTAGCAGAGTCATCAAGCTACAGACTGTACATTCCTTTTATTTCTCTGGACTCTAAGTTGACAAATCCATCCTTCCCCACTCTGTAACCTGTTGGTGTGTGTTTGTGAACTTTGAGTGTGTGTGTGTGTGTGTGCGAGAGTCGGAGCATATTTTATTATTTTACTTAGATTGGTTTAAGTATAATAAAGCTCACTTCTTTCTTTGTTAAACTCAAGAAAACCTGTCCAATGGGTTATTTTACGATCATAATGTGTAAACAGTTAAACACTGAATTCGCAAGTATATCCTTTTCAAAAAAGACATGTTGCGGTCAAATGAGAAGGTAAACAGGAGAGATATTCGACCCCTCCTCACCTGACTGTAACACCCACCACACTGAGGCCTCTGATTGTCCCAACCCTGAGCCCTTTGGCTTCCCCTCTACTCAGACACCTGACCTCCATCGCATGCCCCACCTCCACGCCAGGATCAGAGGCCCTCAACAACCCCATCCCCCCACCGATCGCTCCCCCTTCAGTCGCCTCCTTCCAATCGACTCTGCCACCCCACCCCAAACACAACCCTCTGACTGCTCGATCCCGTCCCTTCCCTACCCCCTATTCATGGCATGGAATGACCTGTTGGTACAACCATCAGTAACCGGTGCCCTGAGCGTGGGGCAATCCCGAAATGTGGGTTCCCCACTGACTTTCTGGCCATGCAGCAAGTCAGGCCAGTAAAAATTCTTTGCTAAATCTTCACCATTGACTAAAATATTTGGACTGACTTGAAATAATAAAGTATCCATTATTTATTAATGAAAGGATAAGATTGATTCAAACAACACTGATAACTTTCAGTGGACCTAGGAAAATAAATGAATGATGTTAACATTATCAAAGTTCGCACAGTATGTTTGAGGTTTCATACATTATCAAAATAAGTGGTCTGCACAGACTATCAGAATGAGAGTTGGTAGTTTGAAATTGCAGAACCCCAAATGAATAGCCTGAGAGGCTTTGGTCTACCGGAAGATAATTACAAGCTGATACACTTTGTCTCCCTCCTGTCTACTGGCCACATGTAACTTAGTGCCATGGGCCATTAACAGCAACCACCCACAAGGTTAATGTCACTCATCTACTGGCATGGCAACGTATATTTTAACAGATCTTTGAACTGACAGATGTGAATTATGGCAGAAAGATCTGGGTTATATCTGAATATAATGTCCAGGTTTTCGTTCAGGTTTCTTTCTGTTGAAGGATAATAAAAGAAGTAATGTTCAACAGATGAATTTAACTGACAGAATAAAGGCTGGAACTCCTCAGATTGCATCCCAACACAAGCTGCAGCTATGTTCTTTGAAAGTGAACCTTTGTATTTTATAAATCTTGCTCGGAACAAACTTCCCCCCACCCCCAATTGCTGAGTAGGTAAAGCTCCCCACCCCAAGGATCTTGTCTGGGCTGAGAATTTTAGTCATGAAGAAAGATTGCGCAACCTGGGATTGTTTTTGTTTGAACAGAGGAGGCAGAGGGGGGATCTAATTGAAGTGCATAATTTCATGAGGAGTCTGGAGAGAGTGGATAGGAAGGCCCTAGGCCCCATGATTGAAGACTCCATAACCAGGGAGAAAAGATTTAGGCTAGGAGATTGGAGGTTTAGTTGGGATTTGAGAGGAAATGTTTCCCCCCTGAGGGTGGTAGGGATCTCGGACTCAATGATTGAAAGGGTGGTAGAGTCAGAAACACCTGTAAACCTTTGGACCAAGAGATTGAATGTGAGATTAGTCCGGATGGTACCTTCTCGGCTATCAAGGACACAATGGGCTGAATGTCCTCTTTCAGTTGTGTAAATTTCTATGATTTTAGGATTCTATTTTAAAACAAAACCACACACACCAGGAAATCCAAGGTTCGATTTCCGGTCCGAGCTGACCTTGATGGTGGTGTGTTTTACATTTGGCCCTGTGACAACAAAGTCAGAAATGGGAATAGAAACCAGTCAGGGACCTTCCCACACAACCAAAACCAGCCGCGCCACACCCCCACCCCACCACCGCCCATTGATTCCAATCAAGTGAATCCTTTTCGGCCACCCACCAACTCTTTGGAACTCTCCCTCCATAAAGTTATTTTCCTTTCCATCTCTCCCCACCTTTTAACACCTCCTCAGACTCTTTGAAGAGTGAACATCGATTGGGATTAGAACTGAGCTGCCTTATTACGCCCCCATGTGGGACTTGCCTGTTGCCACTCGCCACCTAGGTTCACAGTGATCGAGTGGGTGAAGTATTGGAAGTCAGCCAGTGCCTGGCGAACCATCCTCTAGAAAGACTTCGCATCTTTTTTTATTCATTCATGGAATGTGGGCTTCGCTGGCTGGGCCAGCATTTATTGCCCATCCCTAGTTGACCTTGAGAAGGTGGTGGTGAGCTGCCTCCTTGAACCGCTGCAGTCTATGCGGCGAAGGTGCACCCACAGTGCTGTTGGGGAGGAAGTTCCAGGAGCAGAGAGACAGAAGGATAGAAATTAACACTAATGCTTGGGGCAGCCACTGCAAAGGCTCAATAGGGAAAGGCCACTGTCTAACCACTGTTCCCATAGAGGGGTTGGAAACTGTGGGTGGAGTCTAGTGAAGCTCCCAGTAGTGGGAAATAAGGCAAGCAGGGCATTTAATTCTGTGGGAGGCAAAATGTCAGCGACCTCTGAATGAAAGTTGGGAAGTAAATTGGTCGTGGATTAAAGGCGGATTGTGGCTCCTGATGGCAAATGGCAGGAATCTATTTTTAATGAATTAGCATGTCATGTACACTCATTAAAACACACAGTCGCCAGGTTAAATAGTACCTTTGAGATTTGGTCGTCAGCAAATGAGAAACACTTGCTTTCAAATTCACGACTGGTTAAAGGTGGCAAGCAGCAGGCGAGGTGGCTTCCTGGTGGATTTGGAGCGAGTAGGAGCTGCTTTTCCTGTACGGGGAGTTTTGTTGGGCCAGGAGAGAGGGGGCTGAGCTGTTGCACTGATCTCAGGTGGTGGCTGTCCAGGGAGGTCGGAGCATGGATGCCCAAGGGAGGGAGGTCCGGATATGGAAGCTCTAAGAAGGGTCGTAGGGGACAGCATGGGTCATGCTGGATGACGGAGGAAAGATCAATCTCTACCAAAGGTATGATAGAGGGGAGATCAAGGGTGATTGAAGTCAGGTCAGTGGCGAGGCTGGGAGAGTTGAGGGTAACCAAGGGCAGATTAAGGGGACGGAGGGCTGAAGATGATGAATGGCAAGCCGTGGGTCATGCATGAAGGGTGCAGCTGTAGTTTATTTAAATGTATTCTTTCACGGGCTGTGGGTGTCACTGGCTAGGTGAGCATCTATTGCCTAAGTCTAATTGTCCTTGAGGTTGACAGGCAGTTAAGGGCGATGGCGGGTGGCTTGAGGGTCACAGAAGGAATGGCTAGGGTGATGGAGGGAGGGTTGAGGGTGATGGAGGGAGGGTTGAGGGTGATGGAGGGAGGGTGAATGGTGACTGAGGGAGGGATGCAGGGTGATGGCTTGCAGCTCCGAGGATCCAATTGTGGCAGTTGAGGAGGGGTTGGCAGCATCAAGTTCAAAATCCTCCTCTTAGACAAGCAGAATGGCGCCGCTGGCTCGAAGAGAGTGGATGTCTGTCCGACTGCCATTTAAACATGGCACCCAGAGCTTCGACCACTCTGAGGTAATGTGGGCTCAGCGACTTCCTGCCCGGTCCGCTGCACAATTGGCCGGGCCCCTCAACTGTGCATAGCGGGTTGGCTGAGAGCTGCATGATTGCATGTGGCCCACTGTCCTTCCTCCGAGCGGATGACCCTCTCACTCCTGGTCTCACTGTCGGGACACACGATGCTGTACAATGATGTGAAGCAACTGGTTTGCATTTTGATCTCAGTTTATTGTTAAAGTTTTCATAACTTTCCTCTTAAATGTTCCACTCCTCCCCTAAAGGTATTGAATGAAGACTGGGATAGTCTTCCTAAGGCACTAGCTGTGTTTTGTACAACTGCTATATTTTAGGTGTAATTTCATACAGATTGCAGGAGATTCAATTAAGAGGAGCATCACAGGCAAATCCACAACTGTTGTGGCATCAATATTATCAACTTTCCAACCTAGGTCTCTGAATATTAATCGGGAAGTGGATTGGTATTTGCATTCTCTGGATCAAGTCCAGCACAGATCCAGCAAGAACTGAGATCTTATTTGTCCATACAGCATTGCTCTTTTCTACACTGGGCAGTGAATTTACCAACTGTTTGCAACTCTGGCCTCCTATGCATCCCTTCACTGCCTTTGACTTACCATTTGTGGCACAGACTTCGCTCACTTCAGACCTACTCTTTGGAATCCTGTCACTAAGCCTCTCTTCCAATGGAGAGAGGGTGGCAAATTGGAGTGGAGGCAGAAGAGCTTCTTGCATGATGAATAGGCTCAAGGGCCCATATGGCCTACTCCTGCTGCTATTTCTTAGGTTATATTCTTATGTTCGTCGCCATCTCTCTCCACCTTCGAAGCCTCCTTAGAATCTATCTCTCTGACTGAACTTACAGATGCCACATCCCATCCTCCCCCAACTCACCACCTTCCGGGATCAACATCTGTTTCCATTACCCTAATGTGTGAAAGCACCTTGGAACATTTTCTAACATTCAAGCTACTGTAAAAAATGCAAATGTTTGGAGTGTAAATCTGCTATAGTGTCTCAAGAGTGACTTTACCAGATGAGAGAGCCCTTAACCAGCTGTGGGATGACAGTACGTGTAATATAGAGATGTGTGTTTCAGGTGACATTGGCCATACACTTGTGAAAGGAATTCAGAGAGTATACGCAATGACTGTGATAAAAGCAATTGAGCAACAGAGTTATAAAAAGTTGATTTAGACTAATGACCATGAAGAAGAATGGTTAGTTGTTTCCCCCCTAATTCCCCTACAAATGAAAGTGGGGATGGTTTAGACAGATGAAGGGGTTCATTTATATAAGAATAAATGCCAGTCTGCAAATCCCATAGCCAGACTTAGCCATGGGTATATGATGGTTGCCTCAGGACTTTATTCAAAGCAGAAATTTATTTCTAGTATAACTGAATATAAATTAAGATTGATTTCATGAAGTGATAGCATTCACCAAACAAATCTACAAACATTATACATAAACACAAAGTTCAAATTAATCTCTACTTGGTGCATTATTTGCAAATAAAATGCTAAATATCATAGTTCATTTTAATTCTAAGATTTTACCTTAGCTAAGGATTAGAATGATTGGCACAGTGTAAATACCAGTACTGTGGATCACTGGTGCCTCTATATTTAAATATTGCCTGGAGAAATCAACAACTAGTCTAACTGCAGTCACAAAAGACATCATTTGACCCCAAAACAATAAAATTTATTGGGATATATAAGTCAGAACATAAGATATGCATCAAGCTTAGTTTAAGATATACAGCAGCTCACACCAACTCAGCAGCAGCTTCCAACTTGCTCTGGGGTCGTTCCCACCCAAAACAGGGCCAAATCTGTCGATCAGGCTGACTTCTGGGAGGTAACCCTGCAGACAAAAAGACTCACCGTCTAGTATTAAAAACATCGGAACAGGAATCCGGCTTTCCTGTTCAAACTCTTCCATGTCCTCCCCGCTTACGAAACCTGCTCCAGTCGATAGCAGGACCTGCTTGTTGAGTGAGGATCCTTTCCTCTGATTTGGTGAAGAGCCTCACTCACAGAAGTCATGTAGAGGGTGCTGTGTTGAATCAGGCACTGGATAAGAGCAAGTCTCTATTCAAAAGTCTGCAAAATCTTTGCGGGTAGATGTCAGCGAAGCGAATAGCAAAACACAATTCCTTCATCTGACCACAAATCTGGAGCAGTATCTTTTTTGCACAATCAATGTATTAATATATATACATAGTACAATTACATTTACAGGTATGTATGCAGCAAAGAAACATTTACAGATTGCAGCAAGAGGCACATGTGTGGAAAGGTTTGTGTATAGGGGTATGGTGCAGACTATATAAGTATGGATGTGTGTATAGCAAAGAGATATTTTTGTACCAAAAACAAAATACTATTGATGCCAAAAACATGAAATGAAATATGCTGGAAATGCTCAGCAGTTCTGGCAGCATCTCTGGAGAGAGAAACAGTGTTAACATTTCAGGTCTATGATCCTATACCAGAACTGAAATTTCTATAACCATCCTTCGAGTAAGTTTGGTTTAAAGCAGAAACATTTTCGGAAGCTGCTGTGAGCCAATTGAATTGAAATATGAAATCAGCAGAAGGAATTCAGTACATCAAAAGGAAATATTGTCAAATAGACCTGACTCCTTTATTTATTCACTCTTGAAGATGTTCTGCAGATGCACAGCAGAAACTCACCAAGCCTCCTTAGACAGCACTTTCCAAACTCATGACCACTACCATCTAGAAGGACAAGGGCACCAGACACATGGAGACACCACCACTCAGAAGTTCCCTTCCAAGCCACTCACCATCCTGACTTCCCAGAATGAACAAACAGTAGAAACTGGGAAATAAAAATACTGATCTAAACTGCTCTTATATGCCTTAAAATGGAACAGCAGTAAAAACTAGGAAATAAGAGTACTGGCCTGAACTGTTTTTTTCCTTCTGGGTTGGAAATGTATCACCGTTCCTTCACTGTCACGGGGTCAATACCCTGGAACTATCTACCTAACAGCACTGTGGGTGTACCTACACCACATGGGCTGCGGCAGTTCAAAGCTCACCGCCACCTTCTCAAGAGCAATTATGGGTGAGCAATAAATGTTGGCCTAGCCAGCGATGCCCACATCCCATAAATGAATAAAAGAAAAATGTTTCCCACATCCTTAATTTAGTTTAATCAAAACCAGTGACCTTACTATCAATTGGCTTGTTATCCAGTTAATCTTCCATTCTCTTAAACACCACCCATTGCACAGTGGTGTCAGGTTCCTGACAAATGTAACCATAGCAATGTCATTAATCTTATGTAGCAATCGAGGTGTTACAGTGAGCAAAAGGCTCCTCTGATTAGAAGCTGTGATCAATTAACTTGAAGGCCTGGCATTAGGCACTCATCACACTTCTTATTTCCTTATACCATGTATCAACATATCAGTAACACCATCTACGACTGGAGTCAATTCAATTTCAACTTAACAGTTGGTGATTTTTTGTGCTTTCAAGCAGGGGTTCTTAGTAATGGAAATGGAATATTTGCTCTTTTGTTGCCTGCATCATTGGCATCAAGCATGATAACCCACATATAACACAGCCAGTTAGAGTCAAAGATGCCTCAGGTTGGTGCCCAAGCCCAACCTCAGGGGGATTCTATTTGCCACTCAGGTGTGCCATTCCCATTTGTCATACCCTCCGCCCTTGAAGTAAATCTTCTTAAATTCCTAAGGGCAAAATGCTCACTTACATATTTGTAGTGAAATCTTCTGCACATCTTGAGTCTGTGAATCTTTCTCAACCTTCTAAAAGCAGATCATAGACATATGACTGGACTTTTAGCTTCAATGGAGTAGAATACCATTAATGATTACCAAGCTACTACCCATGTATTATATAATTCAAGTTTCTGAGGTGTGGTTTTCATTTAGGTTGCATCCAAACTATCTCCTATTTTAAAATTGATTAAATTGAGTATTTTTCTGTTTGTTAATACACGTTTAGATGTTATAAAATTATATTTTCTCTAGTAACATATACTCTGATACAGATACAGCTTCAGTAAAAAGATAAGTTTGATTTTAGAAATGAATGTCATGGATTGTAAACTATAATAAACCAGGATTGCATCTGCAAATGAATTAGATATGATCATGTACAATAATATACTTCAGTTTGGCACACTTTTCAGATGCAACCATTCCAAGGCAATTGCTCAGCTCAGAAGCAATGTCTATAAAAGTTTCAGCAAGAAACGATAAGAATGTATTTCATGGTTTTATAATAGAATCTATAACATTTGTTTACAATTTCTTTATAACTTATGTTTGCAGTGTTTAAAGTTTCCAAACTGGACAAGATGCTTGTATACAAGCATGAACGGCAGATGTATTTCACATCCTCTCGTGTTAAATTGCACAACATGATCACAATAGCTATTGGAAGCTCTCCAAAAAATCATTTTACATCTAAGGAATTGCTAGATGACACAAGACAGTTGTCCATCGGGTTTGTCTTCCTGGTAGTCATATGATGCATGGAGTTGTTGACCCAACATATTTAAAATTGTAAGTGGTGAGAATGAAAGAGATGCCCTGTTACTGTCGCATTCTCTAAAGTGCTTACTGTAAAGTATGAGCAATCAAGTCATGAGAGCCAACTTGTTTCAATCAAGACATCAATCAAATTAGATACTCAAATAACCCATTGGCAACAGGCCAGTTGTTGCCACAATAATGTAATGAACTCTCAGGCACTCATAAAGTTGATAGCTGATCTCCTCTTCTGGGGAGGGATTGAATATCGTCCAGCCAATTCTGATGTAGAATACTACTTGTACAATAAATTCTATCCACAACACATGTAATGCCAAATTTAATTCTGTTACAGCTGGCAAAATACATTTTAATACAAATTAATCACCAATCCAGAATTGAGTCAACACATAAATTCAATTCTTTTTTGCAAATTGTTTTCAGTAATGCCAATGAGTTCATCGAGCAGCTGAACCATCCAAACTAGGAGGGTCTCAGGTTCAATCCTCTGTCTGTGCTATATTGGCTGAACTCAATTATAATTAGACTCAGGCCTCTTGGGTTGGGGAGGGGAGAATTCACCTTGGTTTTAATGATTGCCCAGAGATTGCCGCTAGAATGTCTGTGGGCACTCACCAAACCTTCTACAGGTGGCAGCTGGGCCAAGCAAGATCGGAAGGGATGATAAATAGATGTGTTTTGGGTTGGCAGGATGTGGGTACTGGTGAGCTCCAGCCATCTGTACTGGGAGTTCTTTTGCTTTCCATTTATATAAAACCACTTGGACATAGATGCAAGATGAATGATGGGTTTGAAGTTTGCTGATGTTTCCAAATTAGGACAAAGATTTAGGAGATTCACTGAGAACATGGACTATTGAGCAGAGTGGGAGGTAGGTACAGCCGTAAAGTAGTACATTTTGTGAAAAAGAGCAGTGAAAAGTTGCACATCCTAACTGTAAGAATCTTTGGAGGAGCAGGGAGATCTAGTGGCAGGGTTTTTGGGTCAGTAGGTGAGTGTGATCGGCAGGTCCAGGACCAGCCGGGGCATGGACTACCGACCACGATCGGCCCCCAACCGTGATTTTACGCTGGCCGGCCAATTAACGGCCAGCCAGCGTGAAGTGCACACTGAGAAGTTCAGCGCTGCCAGGGTGGGGGCTGGAGGAGGCTGGGCGCTGACATCAGTGCGGGTGCAGGCGAGCGCTGACAGAAAGCTTCCTGAAGGCAGAGAGCTGCCTCAGGGAGCTGAAGACCTGAAAAGCATTAAATAAAGGTTTTAACATCAAGAAAAAAAAAACATCTAAGCATCTCAATCAGTCGCCTGAACATATACATGATTAAAAATGCTGTCCATAGATTTTTCTTTTTCTTTCATTTAATAACAGGAACCTCATTCCGCCTATGGATGAGGTTTCTTGAAAAATGCAAAGTCCGCCTGGCCGATTCGCCCGTCCGCCAAACGTTAAGGTTGGACGGACCACAAAAAAATCGGATACAATTGCTCCTTTAATAAACTTAATTGGCCCCTTAATTGTCACTGGGCGTGCTTCCGACTTGAGCACACGCCCGCCAACCGAAACATCACCTGGACGGTGTCTGGCGAGCGCCGTGCAATTTCGCATCTGATTCTGATCAGGTTGGGCGCGCGCCCGCCCGATCAGTGTAAAATCCTGCCCTAGGAGTGCATGCGCATGGACTTGGTAAGCAGAAGAGGCCAATACAATCAAATGTGACATGGACCTGGATCTTCCGAGAAGCAGCAATCGTCTTCCGATTGTCGCTGCAACTGCAGCTGCAGTTTAAATATGGCGCCCGGCGTGGGGCAGCAACGAGGTAACGATGTGGCGGGCAAATCGGAGGCCACCCACCAGCCATCCAGCGTGTTTCCCGTGACTGCATAATTTATGAGGCGGGACCGGGATGCAATGGGATGAAAATTCACCATTGCAGCCGGCGGGTAAAACATCTTTTTTCATGCCCGCTACTGCACTTAGTGCAATTTTGAGACGATTCTGCCCAGCGTCTTAAGATGTAGATAGAAAACAGCAAGGACTGAGCAATACTTGCCACTCAGTTGCAGTTTTCGAGCTATCTGCAATAAAGTGAACAATGCTGTGCTCAATGAGCATTTCATGCCTAACAGAGAATATCCACCTTGGATAAACTCCCTCTCCTGTTATCTGGGGTTAAAGGATTTAAAACAAGAAGCAACAGCCATGTGGAAACACAGCACAAATCCACCACGTGCTAATGTGGTAGTGGAGGATATAGTTTGAGTATTCCATACTACAAGGTTTTTTAATCTCAGCTGTGGCAGATGTGGCTCAGTAATCGCATGCCTGCCTCAAGGTCAAGAGGTCGTGTGTTCATAATCCCATTCCAGAAATTTGAGCACAAAATTTAGGCTACAAAGCTCAACTGCTCTGGAAAACAAAATTAGTTTTTGTTAGTAGATTAGATTAAAATCATCCCACTATTTTTGTGCAAATGGAATATCTTCACCTATCTATTTATATATAGACCCAGATCTTCCAGTCTCTGGAACCTGTGCCTGCGATCCAAGACCCTGCAGAAGTCCTGACCTGCTGACCTCCGTGGGAAGCGCACTGGAAATTTGAACTTCTGACAGAAAATTCCCCCGCTCCCTGGGACCCTCTGCAAAAGTCTTCGACTCTGAGTTAGAGTCAGGGATTTCTTACCGATGTAATTGCCTGGATAGTTACTCTTAACCACAAAACTGACCCCACCCAATCACTCAAACTGATCCCACCAACCCACCCTTTGACTAACACCACCCCCCGATCTCTGAGTGATACCCGAACCAATCATGCTAACCCCTGACCACTTGACTACACCATGACCCAACCCAACTACCCTTCCCAACCATACTAACCCCCGATCACCCCAGTACACCACCCCCCCACCACCCACCTTGCCCTGACTACCCCCCACACCCCCACCCCCCCCACCTCACTGAGCTGACCGGACTGGCCCCTGATTTATCTACCCCTCCTGACCCAAGCAACTACCGTGCACCGACCCACCTCCTCACTCATCCACCTACCCACTCACCCACCTTCCATCCTGCCCACCTGCCATCTACCTATCTACTACCCTAACCACCTACCACTTCATCTACCTGTCACCCTAACCACCTACCACGCTACCCAGCTACCTCCCTACCCACCTGCCACGCTTACTCAAAGAAGTTGGCTTGCTGCTGCACGTCCAGTGGAGCTTACACATTCACAAAGTGAAGTGCCACACCCACTAGGCGCACAGTTAGGTGCAGCAACTGGCCTAGCACTGGCTCATTGACCCCCAAGATCTCCGGCTGAAAATGTGGGGCCAACAAGGTAGCTACCCTGCCAGAATTTGAAGCTAGGTGACTCATGTAGACCTCCAAGGGGTCCACTACCAGAAAGGTCCCGCCCACAGTGAGCCCATTTTCTAGGGCCAGATGCACCACCCTTTCCGACCTCAGGAAAATTAAGGCTTTGCCGGACATTTTCGAGGCGGCAACTATGGCTGAGGGGCCAACGGCCCCAGCTATGGCCCTGACGCATGCCTCAATCATCATTTCAGGGTGGGTGTAGCTTTTGACGCCTGGGGTCTTAGTAAGGAGGCGGAAAGCTGATGGGTGCCGGGGGAGCAGCTGCACCCGCAAATGTTTTCTTAGGGGGCCCTGCCACCTGTGACTGCACCGCCTCCACAGTGGCTCAGGAAGGCCCGGCCATAGGCGACCCTGTCATAGCCATAGGGGCTAAGCCAAGCACTGCCCCCCTACCCCCAGAGCTCTATACGCAAAAATATCCCACCAGGGGGAAGAGGGGAAAGGATGGTATGACCTCCCCCTCTGGAGTGCCGAAAACAAGGAGGAGAGGAGGTAGAGGGGGAAAAGGACAGGAAGATACAGGAGGGAAAAGGTAAAGCATGCAGGGTTGGTAGGTGTCACTCGATGGAGTGGAGTGGGGGGGTGGGGTAGTATGGGGGCTTCGTTGGTCTTTGTAGGGGGTGAGGATGATGTCTTCGCCAGGCAGTCAGCACTGCCTGGCACAAAGCAATCAGCACCGTCCCTCTTCACCAGGCAACACCAGCTACCTGGGCTGAGACACCGGCAAAGTGAGGGTGGGGGTGGGGTGGGGTACCGCAAGATCTTAAACAAACACACAGGCCCCTTCTCCCCAACTCTCTGCAAATGTCTTCTTTCCTCCCCCCTACAAAGTACAAGGTTGTCTTCTACCCCAACCAAAAGAATGTCCAGACGCCGACCTCAGGTGTTATTTGAGGAAAACTCCTTGCCTCCTGGCGACCCTGTCCTGCAGCACCTCCTCTCTCTCTCTTCTCCAATCCTTCAGGCCTCAATAGGCTCAGGCCTTGCAGGCTCCAGGCCTTTACATCCCCGGAAGCAACACCAGCGGTAGGGCTCACAGCTGTTGATGTTTCCTGCCTAGCAGCAACAGGGGATGGAAGAAGTCCCGAGGAGCCAGAGAGAAGGCAGCAACACAATAGTTCAAACGGCCAAAGCAGCAAGAGCAGTAACTCCGAGCTCCTTCCAGCAACACACCCAGCAACAAGCTGCATCTGTGTCTAATCCTGAAGTTGTAATTTGCAGTCTGGGCACGGGTGTCAATCACTTTTACATAATGTTCACTATTGTAAATAAACACCAAATAATGTCTCCTTGCCTATGGCTCCTTGTTCTGATGAGCAGTGTCTGTGTCACTCAGATGTGAAACCTTGGTTCCTGCGCAAGATAAAGGCAGATGTCTCAGTACAGGGCCTCTTCCCCGTGCAGTGTGTAACCATCAGAGCCAAGTGATGGTCTTATTCATACTTGCTGGACACAGTAGTGATGCCTGCACCTCAATGGTGCTTGTTATTGCTGCCAGAATGTCATGGGCAGGCGTCAGAGTTCCCTCATTCTCTCTATGTGCTCTCAGCACCTTTGAGGTGGGGCTGCACCCCCCCCATCTCTTCAGCATGTGTATCCAGTGACGGTGTGCTCCTGAAGGCTGATAGCTGACAAAGGATCAGGTGCATTTAAAGTTTCGCAGCTGCATCTCCATGATATGACCCTGATCCCAGACTGCAAATGAGCTTCCCTCAGACAGGAGTCAGACATTCACAGAGGAAATGTGAAGATCTATGGAGATCTCGGCATGTCATCATCATCCCCCTGGAATCTAGCAGCCATTAGGGCCTCCGCTGCATCTCCAAGACGTGGGCCTGAGCACTGAGCCCTGCCACCAGCCACACAGGAGTCAAACATACATAGATGCAAATATAAAAACAAAAAGCTAAAAGCTACTGCGGATGCTGGAAATCCAAAACAAAAACAGAATTACCTGGAAAAACTCAGCAGGTCTGGCAGCATCGGTGGAGAAGAAATCAGTTAACGTTTCGAGTCTTCATGACCCTTCGGCAGAACTGAGTATAGTTAGGAGAAAAGTGAAATATAAGCTGGTCTAAGGTGGGGGGGGCGGGGGGAGAGAGAAGTTGAGGGTGTGGTGATTGTGGAGATAAGCAAGCAGTGATAGGAGCAGATAATCAAAAGATGTCACAGACAAAAGGATCAAAGAGGTGTTGAAGGTGGTGATATTGTCTGAGAAAAGTGCTAATTAAGAATGGAAGACAGGACACTCAAGATACAGCTCTAGTGGTGAGGATGTCAGGACTGTGCTCATGCAATTCAAAGCAAAAACAGAATTAAATGGAAAAACTCAGCAGGTCTGGCAGCATCGGTGGAATTCATGTTCATCCTCCACGGATCTTGCATCTATGAAGGCCTGCTGAGTGTGCCTACCTCACCTGGCTAGTGCGATGGCCTGACCACCAGCATCCTCGCTTTCGAGGACCTCATCACTATTATCTTCTTTGACGTCCTCCTCATCAGAGGAGACCCACAGCTCTTCCATCTCCTCCTCAGCCAGATCCTCCCTCCTTTGCATTGTCAGGTTGTGTAGTGTGCAGCAATCTACAATGAGTTAGAGGCACACAGTCAATGAGGGGAGACTTCGGCCTGAGTGAGATAGAGACTGAGTGAGTAAATGGGGAAATTTGGTTCAAAATGGGAATTCGGTGCATAGGGGGGAAAGAAGTGCTTTAGGTAAAGTTTATTGCAAGAAATAAAGTGTGCTGAGTGAGGAGTTCGGTGAAGGGTTGAGAGGAGGTGCATTTTTCTTCAACACTTTTTCAGCCACCAGTATTTGATTTCCATTTTGGGGCAGCAGAAGGAGCAGGTAAACCAGTAACTGGTGTTACTAGTTTTATCAGTATTATATTGTTTTATCAGTATTGTAAGGGGGAATAATCCCTCCAGCGGGGGAGTTGTGCAGGGGCAGGTGCAAACCCGATTGGCACCCCTGATCGTGTGCGCGCCGCCATTTTACATGGGCAGGCCAATTAAGGCCCGCCCAGCGTGACGTGTACCCGGAAGCGCTGAGCGCTTCCTGTGTGGGCGACGGGGGGGGGTTCCCTAAGTTGAGGCCTGCGCTCGTTCATGCATGCGCACAAAAGAGCGCAGAAATCTCCCTGAGGCGCAGAGATGCCTCAGGGAGATTAGTTTAAGTTTTAAAAAGCTAATTAAAGAAAAGAAAAACTTTTAAGACATGTTCCCTCATGTGACAGTGTCACATGAGCTGGGACATGTCAATGAATTTTTATTAAAACTTTTATTCAATTTCTAAACCCTTCATGAAACCTCATCCCGCGCCTGGATGAGGTTCCATGAAAAATGCAAAGGCCGCCTGGGCTCTTCGCCTGCCCCCCCCGCCAACCTTAAGGCTGGATGGGCAGCTCAGTTAATTGGTTTAAATAGTTTTTAAATGGTCTTAATAGGCCTTTAACAGTTCGGCGGGCGCGCAGCCGAAAATCTAAATGGCGCGCAGTGACGTCGGGATGCACGCCCGATGTCACCCTGCTTCATTTTATGCCTTGGTGAGCGGGCACCACCCCCGCTCGCCGAGCCGAAAATTGAGGCCGTAAAATTTACTGGCAGTGCCAAAATCTGCAGGAGTTTCAGCCCTTGCAATTGTCCAATGGGTTTGAAGTTTTTTTCAGCTTGTTTGGATGAGAGTGGGGGCTGCAGGGTGGATGAGCTAACTGACCATGACACTGTGATACCGAGCAGAAAGGTTTCAGAGTCCCGACTCCAAGCATGTCAATGGGCCTCCTGGTGAACGGTGTCAGCTGTGGAAGAATGGTCGCTTTTGACAAACTTTTCCAAGTGCATGGCCGCTTCCCTCATCCCCTCCCTACCATCCCCCCCAGCATGTGCTGCTGTTCTTCCTCCAGTCTGTGCTGCCTTTGCCCCCACTACCCCCAACCTCAGGCCTAACCCGCAATGGAGCCTTTTCCCCGGCACCACACAGAAAGCCAGCCAAGAAATAGTGAATTACCTGTGCCCCCCCGCCCCCGCAAAAATGCACAGCGCCTCTTTCCTTGGTGTCCTACGGGCGATGTTCATGATCACTGTGAACGGTTATGTGCACTCACCTCTGAGTTCCCCTCGAAGTTCAGCTCGCCAGGTGTACTCCTTTTGAAGGCAGCCATGAATCATGCCGTTCTGAAATCACGCCAACATGGGCGGTAAATTTGACATTGGGGGTGATTCCAGCTTGAGGGCACAATAATGAGATGCAAATACATTAAAATTAAGTTCGCAACATTGGACGGTGAGGAATGCGGCCACACCATTGATGGGCGGAGCAGACGATGGCAAGGACGACGGCGTGAAACCAATTTTTGGCCTTCTCGTCATATTGTCTGCTTACGCCTAAAGAGACTGGACGATTCTGCCCATTGTAAGTTTCCATCTTAATGATTGGAAGTTAAACATTTCCTATGTGGAATATAGAAAGGAAAATTATACAAAAAAGGATTGTATGCCTTTAGCAGAGCCCACTCAATTTGCCCTGCATTTGTTTAAATGAGAGAAATAGGGAAAGCTCTGTTCTGTGCACGCCCAATTTTGTCTCTAACCTGCATCTAGAAAATCTTTATCACCCACGCAACGAAAGTGAAAATGTATCCCATAGTATTCATTTTACACAGCTTGGAAAGATGAAAGGCTCAAGTGTGACTTGAACACCTTTGGCCCTGAGTCTAGATCTCAAACAACTGAGTAGCTAAGCTTGATTTATAGGCCATTTATTTAGCATTATAGAAGACATTTATCACTCAGGCATATGCTAATAGATGTGATGTGATGTGCTGAGTGACTAAGCCTGTGAACATTGTCGAAACAGTCTGAATAATACTGATAGTTTCACAATGATTAGAGTTTTTTAAATGACAGAATTCGACATTAAATCATGTTGTTTTGAATGAACTCCAAAGATATATTGTTACTCAATTAGAGATTACTCTTGAGGTTGCTCGAAAAAAATCTTTTCATGCAGTGCCAGTTTGGCTGCATGCTGTCAGGCACTGCAAACTTTTGCAAAACACTGACTAAAGTGTTTTACAAACACAAATGAAGATGTAATATCATTACAGTACCAACACAATAAAAAGACTTAAATTCATATGTATTTCTTTAACAAGTTTCTGGGAAATATTGCAAATTACTTCGCACCACGAAATGTAAATGGGTAATCATTTTACATACAGCAGGATATCAAAAAAAAATCTATTTCTGTGGTGTTTATTGAGAGGGGTTTTCACCAGGGGTCCTGGGCATGCCCTGCTTTGCTTCAAATAGGGGCATGGGATCTTTAAAGTCCAGCTGAACAGGTCGACAGACCATTGCACTTTGCTCTATTTTCAAATGTGGATATGTTTTCCTCTGCTTGTTAATGTTATCAAAGGCTTGTATGTATATATAGTGAATGGCAAAACTAACTAAACTCTCTTTCAGGAGACAATAGGCTAGAAATTACTGCTTTCTACATGAACTTATAAACATTTAACATGTTAATATAATGTTCCTTTAAACTGCTGACTCATTTAAAATGTGTTATGCACCAATATCACAAAGAGCCATTGTTAGGCTATTTTTTTAATTGGCTATTTACCTTAATAACATAATGGTTCAAATTTTCATTGCACATGAAATGAAATCAAGTTGTAATTTCTGTACCAAAGCTTCTATGAGAATAAGATCTAATGCACTCAAAATATTTTGGCTCACATATGGTGAGTTTACATAACTGATTTCAACAAATAAATCATCCCAGCAAGTGAAGGTTTATTGCAGTGCAATCAACTCCATACTGTCATGGTTCATTACTATTTGTTTTCCGTGGTGCTGGGAGTGTACTTTAGCATGTTTTCATGGTCACATTAGTAATTTGGCATGACAGTACAAAAGAAAACTTTTGGAACTAACCATTTGTGGGAACTGGGTGGCACGGTGAGTTACAACACTGCCCTTTCACCTCCGAGGCCTCCGTGTTAAAGTGTGATCCTGGCTGAAGGGTTGGAAGACTCCCCTTGCTGCAGCTTGTAAACAAGTGGGGAAATTCATACAAGCTGTATTTCTGAAGTTTGAATTCAAGCAAAATTATAGGGGTAGCATAGAAGAAGCTTTTCACTGTATCTGACAATGGAATTCCTCCAGAACAAAGAATGCTTGCTCCTGAGTCCTAGTGTCCAAAATAGAAAAGTTGTTTGAATTTCTGGACATGGGTCCCCAATTCCCCTCAGTAAGATACATATCAAAATATCTCCCAATAAAGAATCATAGAATCAAAGTGCAGAAGAGGCCCTTCGGCCCATCAAGTCTGCACCGACACGTGAGAAACACCTGACCTACCTACCCAATCCCATTTACCAGCACTTGGCCCATAGCCTTGAATGTTTTGACATGCTTTTGGTTGTGCTTTAGGTTTAATTTCATTGAATGTTTTCCATGTCAGGAGTGGAAAAATGTTGTCTCCCGAAAAGCAGCATGGAAGTGCCTGTGTAAAATGTCTTCCAGTATAGCTTCAGTTTAAAATGACATGTTGACTCAATTCTATTCTCCCATTACTAGACATGTCAGTTTGAAGTCAATTCAATCATTAAATGACCTGGTTTACCTCTTGAGAGTTGGTTGTTAGACAATGGATTAGCATGGGATTGAGCTCTTGTGGGCAACAGATACCAAGAACTCTCAAGTAGAATGATAAGCAACACAACTCATCACTAAATAACTATTTTCAGTTGTTGACTTTACAATGAACAATGGCTGAGTGATAGACAGCAGCCAATTCAGACTCTAACAAATGACCTCCAAACTACAAGAAACATTACCATACAAAGAAGCATTATCTGACAACTGTAGTTTCTGATTAAGATTTATTTTGTACTGATTCTCTAATTCCTTCAGTTTCTCACTCCTGTGCCTTATGTATTTCATCGATGTCGTAACAGGGTATCAGATGGCCTCGGAGGGTCAAAGATAAAGAAGTGCCCAAGAGTCTTCTAAATTGTAAATAAATTTTGTTTAATGACGCACCAACACTGGCTTTATCTCTGACTCTCATGGCAATTTCCTCTAATGAAGTGAATACGATGCATGATAAATAGCTTGAGGAACTGAAGAGCAATAATAGGAAAAAACTAAATTCAAAATCATCCTTGACAAGAACATCGTTGAGTGCGTTTGTATGATTACCTCATAGTTTGACTTCAGGACCAGTTAAGGCTTCATCCGCACAGAAAGTATTTGAGTAATAACTTTGAAGGGCCAAGCTAGGATAACTCCTAAAGATCACACTTTAGAGCCTAGATATTGTTGACCGTAATGACAGGAGAGATCAATTGGACCAAGATAAAAATGCAGGAAGTTGAAATACATTCAGTGAATTGTGTGTTCATCGAGAGGAAGAAATAAGATCAGCATTTGGAATAGATCATTGTGTCATATTATGACCAGTATTCATCAAGTACTCCTTAGTGAGGTGTAGCACAATTTCAGCGCATAATTGTTTTTTGACTCTCCTTCAATGGGTGTCAACCTCAGAGTA
The DNA here is from genome assembly GCF_964194155.1 of Cetorhinus maximus. NCBI lineage: Eukaryota > Metazoa > Chordata > Chondrichthyes > Lamniformes > Cetorhinidae > Cetorhinus > Cetorhinus maximus. The sequence goes on along the minus strand of NC_135889.1, from coordinate 106,228,440 downwards.
GCGCTCCTGATTTTTTTCATTCTTTCATGGGATGTGGGCGTCACTGGCTAGGCCAGCATTTATTGCCCATCCTTAATTGCCCTTGAAAAGGACGTAGTGAATGAGCCACCTTCTTGAACTGCTGCAGGCCATGTAGTGCACCCTCAGTGCTGTTAGGGCAGGGTGCTCCAGGATTTTCACCCAGCGACAGTGATGGAACACGATGTAGCAACAAGTCAGGATGGTATGTGGCTTGGAGGGGAACTTGCAGGTGGTGATGTTCTCATACATCTGCTGTCCTTGCTCTTCCAGAGTGGTAGAGGTCACAAGTTTGGGAGGTGCAGTCAAAGAAGATTTTGTGAGTTACTGCAGTGCATCCTGTAGATGGTACACACTGCTGCCACTGTGCGTTGGTGGTGGAGGGACTGATGTTGAAGGTGGTGGATGGGGTGCCAGTCAAGGTTGCTTTGTCCTGGATGAGGTTGAGTTTCTTAAGTATTGTTGGAACCATATTCATCTACACATGTGGAGAGTATTCCATCATACTCCTGACTTGTGCCTTGTAGATGGTGGACAGGCTTTGGGGAGTCAGGAGATGAGTTATTTGCTGCAGAATTCCCAGCTTCTGACCTGCCCTTGTAGCCACAGTATTTATATGACAGGTCCGGTTCAATTTCTGGTCAATGGTAAACCATAGAATGTGGATAGTGGGGAATTCAACAATGGTAAAACTATTGAACGTCAACGGGAGATGGATAGATTCTCTCTTATTGGAGATGGCCATTGCCTGTATCATGACAGTGGATCACAGCCCCGCATTACTTATTGACGTATAGAAGTTTTTTAAGTAAGTCATATGTTTTTATAAAAAGACCTATAAGCAAAAGCTGGCTGAGAATGTAAAGTAACCACTTCCTGGAAAATTCTTATGTGCATTATGCTTTACTAACTCATCCAAAGAGAACATGGAATGTCACACCTAAAAAAAGATGACATGGTCTACTTCAGGCAGATACACTTGGAAGGGAGAGAATCAAAGCAAAAGACTGAACTTTAATCTCCTTTGGCTACAGAGACAGTAGAGATTGATTATCACATCTCAGCAGAAACCATCTCCTGTTGAGTTATATCTCAGAATGTGGAAATGGTCTGAGTTGAAAGAAAGCAGATTCTGGGCGAAATATATGTTTGTTTGTTTTTTCCCTTCCAGGAATACACAAGGAAATGTGTTAAAAACCCAGCTGCAAACTTGATCTGTGTGTTCTAGTTCTGGTGTGCTAGTGTGAGCTGTGAAGGTCACAGCAGAAGAACATCAACTAGACATCCCTGAAGCTTGCAGGTAAAAGTCTGACTGTCTCTCTCTCTCTCTCTTTCTCTGGCTGGAGGCAAGCCAGTAATGCCACAGTCAAAAAGGGGACAGGACAACTCCTTCAACTAACCTTCAGAACCAAGTGTCTCCAAACCAACTGCTCAACTGCCAAAGTCAGCTCTACCAGAATCACCTTACTTGCCGGCCACAATGTTTCACCATCTACTCCTCACGGACAAGCCAAAGACTGATTCTTTTTTTTTTTACTTTTATTTTTGGACTCAACTTCTCATTTCTGATTTGTGTGTATATGTCTTGCATTTTCATTATTTTTTCTCGGGTTTTTAGTAACTAATAAACTTACTTTTTCTTTGACTCGAGCAAGTCTGGTTAAATTGGCTCCTTCTAAAACATAAATACATTTGTACTTGGAAAAGATATCCACGAGGGAAGGGATCCATTTTAAATTAAACCTTATTGTGACCGAATGAGGGGGTTGAATAAAGAAGGGGAGTCAGCTCATTCCTCCTCAGCTGGGAGCATAACAAAATTGGGGTCCCGTTCAGGTATGTTGTCCAGGATCATAAGAAATTGGGGGACCTTGCCCGGGGTCTGGTTGTAACACCTGTCACTTGTGTGGCACAAATGTAACTTGCACCAGCTGATGTTGAACATAAGGAAAAAAAGGCTATTCAACTGTTGCTACATTGAGTTAAGTACATCCAGTTGTGCTCTTCATGTTACATATATGGAATAATTCCATTTCCTACACACTGAGATGACACTAATTTATTTTATAGTGCTTGTGGCCACATATGTTTTCTGGTTCCACTTGTCAAACTAGCTATTCTTAAGGATTATACCCATGAGTTTGCAATTTAATTTCACCTCAGATTTTATTGGCAAGGCGCATAGAGACTTTCATCTGATTAGTCTAAACCCAGATGCTAGAAGTGAAAGGACGGAGGGAAACCTAAGTTTACCATTCAATCCTTTCATTCACTAAGCTTTTAACGTGTTCTGTTGAAAATGAGGAATTGAACAAAGGAAGTCAAGTCAACGTGAAAGTTTTACTATGCTGCAATTGGTGCCATTAATTGACCATAAATCAAAGGTCCAATTGCTACAAAAAAATCAATCGGTCATTAAAGGTGATTGTTTGCATCAAATTCCTTTTGGGAGATGCAAAAATGCATTGATTATCACTAAGTTGAGTAAAATGAAGTGTAAATACTGACAGAGATTTTTCTATTATCAGGGTTTTAGAAGACTTTCCATTTATTATGTAAACAAATGCAGAAAGCTTCATTTCCATGACATTCATGACATCAAATTAATATTTTATTCAGCTGTATCGTTGATTGCACTGCTGAATTATAAAATGTCTGCTAAGAGCAATTGCACTTTTTTTACACTGATTCTATTCCTTAGTGAAAAGGCAAAAATTTAAGGCTGAATTTTGCCAGCCTTATGATGATGGACTTGGATGTGGGAAGGGCTGGTAATAAGGCACGTAAGGCATTGGGAAAGCAGTCTTCCCACTGCTGTGGCATTTTACCAGCAATGGGAGCTTGGTTGCACGGCTGCCTGCTGGGTGGCCAATTGAGCCACTTTGGGACTAATTAAGGCTGTTTTTGAGCCCTTTGGGCACTTTGCCCATGTCAGGGGGGCTTGTGCCATGTGCGGAAACCACCAGATGAATTGTAGCAGCCTCTTTGCAGGTTCCTGGTCGGGGGACCTCCCTCCTTAATGGTTGCTCCATGGCCCAAAGAGGGCCTCCCATCAGGAATTACCACCCCTGCCACCGAGAAACCGCTGTAATATGATCAACTTACTCAATCACCAGAACCTGCTTGCCTGGCCCCTATTTGTGGGAAAAAACAAACCTTACTTGGCCTTCAAGGGCATCTTGGAATGCAGACACCTGCATCCTCCTCCAGTCACTCCAGTAGTGGCCACCGCCTGTGGTGCTGCTGCCGAGGCTGCTCAACTGCCAGCCTTGTGTTTGGTCTGGTAGCTCTGGGAGGCTGCTGCCCTCGATTGGATGATAGTCCTGGCAGTGGTCTGAAAATGCCACCCTAGGGTGCCACTGTCCGCTGGCATGGGTTGGCTCCCATTCTGATGGAGAAAATTCAACCCATAGTTTCAAAAGTAGAATATTACTGTCGAAGGCCCAATGTAAAGTAGCAGTAGAACCACACTATGTGGCCCTAATTGTCCACTGTTATGTGATCATTCCCACATGGGATATGAAATGACAGGACGTCACATTACAGAAGTCACCAACACAATTTCCTTTTTCAAACAGTTCCGAGTGAATTCATTGCTCCTCAAGGTGAAAGATGTCAATACTACTGAAATGTTTTTCCACTCTTGTCACACGATGTCAACATCAAGTGTTCCCAGGTGAGGTATAACTCAACAAGCCACAGACTGGAGATATTTTCATGGGTTTATGAGAATGTGGGAAGCTGGTACACAGATGTCAGTTCATGAGACCTGAACTAAAGAAGCATTAAATGCAAAAGCACCTTAAACCTCCTTGACCTTTCCCTAGCAACGTGCCCTCCATCAAGAGTGTTCAGAAAAATACACATCTCCCATTCTTCCTCAGGAGAAATTTGATGGCTAAATACTGTCTAACACAGTGGTCAGTAAACTGTGGGGAGAAGATGGAATTAGAGCAAGGAACAGGGTTTGAAAGTTAAAGTAAACAAAGAGAAACAAGAAGACAAAGAAAGGGACACTGAGATGAGAGGTAACAGAATATTATGCTAGGTTACACCAGATTAGTTTGCCTTTTGTATTTTATATTGCATAAAGCATGTTCTTCCCTTTGTATTTCACATTCGCCTTTGTGCTTTACTTCTAATGCTGTCATAGCTACAGCAAATCCTCATAATTAATACAATCTTTCTCTTCCCTCCAATTTTCCTTCTTCCTATTGAATCATGGAATGGTTACACCACTGAAGCAGACCATTCGGCTTATTGTGTCTGTGCCAGTTTTCTTCAAGGCATAGTCCCACTTCCCTGCCCTTTCCCCATATCCTTGCATTTTTTTCCCTCAGGTATTTATCTAACACCCTGTTGAAGATTGAATATGTCTCCGCCCTACTCTCAGGTAATGCGCTCCAGATTCTAACCATTCACTTCATTAGAAAGTCCTTCCTCATGTCACCGTTGCTTCTTTTGCGAATCACCTTAAATTCTCTGGTTCTTCGCCCTTCTGTGAATGTGAATAGTTTCTCTCTATCTACTCTGTCCAGGTTAGTTATGGTTTTGAACAGCTCTATCAAAATCTCCTTTCAACCTCCTCTTCTCTAAGGAGAACACTTCCAGCTCCTCCAATCCATGTAACCGAAGTACCCCATCCCTTGAACCACTCTCATAAATGTTTTTGTGCCCTCTCTCTTCACATCAGTCCTAAGGGTGCCCAGGATTGGACACAATACACTAGATGTGGCTGAACCATTGTTTTATAAAGGTTCATCGTGCTTTTGTACTTTATACTTCTATTGATAAAGGCCAGGATCCTGTGTGTTTTTTTTCCAACCACTTTCTCAACCTACCTTCAATGATTTGAGTATTGATACCTCCATGTCCCTCTGTTCTTACACCCCCTTTCTTACCCTTTAGTTTATAATGTCTGTCCTTGTTCTTCCAACCAAAATGCATAACTTGATACTTCTCTGCATTAAATTTCACCTGCCAAGTATCTGTCCGTTCCATCAGTCTTCTATATCCTCTTGAAGTCTTTTAATATCCTCCTCACAGTTTACAATTTCCTTTGGAAAAGAGCCTCTGATAAGCATCTCCCCAGATTCCTTTTCTTTTTATTGCCACTTTTCCTAGAATTCGGATGATTGTTCTGTTTTATTTTGCATGGCTTTATTAAGCGAGTCAGTCAATCACTCACCTAAACACAGGTATGCTGACCTTTCTGTATATTTCAATGAAAAACAAACTTGTTGTATTTAATTGCTATAACTGTTAGATCAACCAACGGAACATGTTTCATGTTATTGTTTTGGTGGTACAGTGATAGAATTTTTTTTCTTAACTGTTTGATTTTATGCATTGATTATATATACACAAATATATTATATTATATATAACATTTGGTACAAGTTAAGTTTAGTTTTTCACACTCCAGGTATTATAGTTTGGAAAAGCACAATGCAGTAATAAAGAGCCAGAAAGGCAGTTAATTAATGCCAATCAAAAATGAACATTTTGAAACTTTCAAAAGGTTTGCAATCTGCATTGTTCATTCAATAATTCTACTTTGTAGTTAAGTAAACATAGCCTAAGATCAATCAAACCTTTAGATCTTACATTGACAGAACTCTTAGACATTATGCATTGCATGGTTTTCCTGTCCTTATAAAACAGCTCATAAAACAACCTTTGTTCATATATTCAGTAACAAGAGGACAATTTGGAACAGAAGCCTTAACTGAAACACTTTTAAGGAGAATATAAGTATTTCTGCAGATATATTTGTTAATTAAGAGATGTAATAAGTTTAAACTTATACTTTTTATACATTTCTTGACATTTACTGTAAACATCTACACCCTAACCAAATGGACAAATAAAGACAAGGGTTTGCTTCTCTGTTAGTGTTTTAGAGTTTTATTTATCCAACGTTGGCATATTTTTATTCCTCTACCTGCAGCGGGGAAATTGATAGAACAATGATAGTGAATTAACAGAACTCGCTGTTTTAGTTCGCAAAAAAGCCACTAATCTGTGGTTAAATAAGGAGATATGCCTTGAGCTCTGATTCTCCACAAATTACTAAATGAATTGCGCTGCTCCACTGTTACATAACAACACAAGAATTAGGAGCAGGAGTAGCCCATAGGGCTCCTTGAGTCTGATCTGCCATTCATTAAGATCACGGCTGACCCTGACCTTGACAAAACCAAAAAAGCTTCAACTTTGCCATGAGTTGTTCCATTGAAACTAATGGGGTGTGATAAAATTGCTAAATTTACACTGTTAATGCAGCAATTTAGGGCACTAATTCACATCACAATGACCCTGTAAATGACATGATTTATTGTCCCAGCATGCAACCCAACCTTGGAGTGTCAGAAAGGGAACAAAGAAGCTGTCAAATCTCAGCCATGCAGTTGGTGAGTTGTCCCTACAGTTTTTGAAAAAAATTACTGGTCTTGGCAGCCTTTTTATACTAGTCTTGCCGCCAACACTCCTGTTAGTGTTGGAAGGCAATCATTTTCAGGGATGTAATGCTGTTTTGCCATGCAAATTAGATAGATTTCTTTCAGAAAATAATATTTTGGGATCCAGCATAATAATAGAGAGACGGTACATGTGGTAAACTGTTGCATGCTTGGGAGTAATAAAGTGAATTTTGATCTGTGATCTCCAAAGCTCTCCACTGGGGAATTCCTCATGTCATTCCTGGGCTTGTCACAAATTAATTGATAGAGATTGATTAGTCAAGAGCTCCATCATCATTGCATTATGCGACTATGAAGACGGTAGAAGGTGAAGCAGATGGATCTTGATCTTTTCTTTTATCTAAAAATTCCTTTGTTCCTATGAAAGTCATTCCAATGCTCCTGATCATGATGGACTGGGCTGTTGGTTCCATCATAGACGTCTACAGCACAGAAGGAGGGTATTCGGCCCATCGTATCCATGCCGGTCAACAAAGATCTGGCTGCACTAATCCCATTTTCCAGTGCTTGGTCCATATCCCTGGAGGCTATGACAACGCAAGTGAATATCTAAATACTTCTTAAATGTTACGAGAGTTTCTGATTCAACCACCCTTTTAGGCAGTGAGTCCCAGACTCCCACCACCCTCTGGGTGAAAAGATTCCTCCTCATCCTCATGGATCAAGAATGTTTGTGCATTTCACAAACCACCCTGCCATTCGTTCAATAACATCTCAACAATACAACAACTCCCAAACACAACTGGGATGCAATGTCTGCTTCATCTGCTTGTTCTTTTTCATTACTTTCTTGCTTTTGCATTATGCCTCTTTTCTTCTCTTACTTTTAATCCACTTTCTTTCATTCTCTTAATATTCTTTCTCTGTCTAATTTGACTTTAATTCCCTGTATGTCCTTCCCTGCCATTCACTCTGCTTCCTTCTCCGTTCTTTCCTTCCATTGTTTAAGGAGCTGGACCATTGCACACAATGTTCATGGGATCCCAGATGCGACATTGACATTGCAGTGTAGTTATCGCTGCAACGTTCTAGGAATTAGTGCTGCAAATACAGTGTGATCTGAACAATGAGGTAGAATATCCATTGCAGGTTGATCGACTTGAGCTGCATCATTGTAGCAATTTCTGGTGCTTTATTTTCTATGAATCACTCAAAACACTGTCTCGGTCTTACAAATATCTTTCCTAATTCTTTCAGCAGAAATGTGTGCTTCTCCCCTAGTTCCATGTCTCTTATCGCCCAGCTCTCTTATCAGTATATTGTATTTCCCATAAAAATCACCAATATATTATATATATAATATGTACTGAAGAAACAGAGACTATTAAGCAGACTTCAAAATGAAGGAGAAAATTATCCATTGGTTTATGAACTTCAATGTTTTTTCTAAATCAAACAAGATTCTCACATATAGGGAAGGAGGATTGTTGAAAAGACAAAGAGTTACCTTTACTTCTCAAAGGTGGTTAGTTACTGCAAGTACTCACCCACATGTTTTCATTGTGTAATTGTGTAAACTGAACCTGACTGGTTCCAACCAACTTTTTCTGAGGTTTGAATGCAGGGTGATGTAACCTAACAAATAAAGAACATATTATGTTATGTTCATGTTATGTTTAAAATGCGATCACTGAATAGCAGAGGGTTACAGTGTCTCCTTGACTTTATCTCACATAGTGGATATCTGTAATTGTCATCATTTTCACAAGTGTACAAGAAATAGAGAGAGGGGTAAATGCTTCAGGTATACATGAATGTTAAAGTAACAATCAATGTTCAGCATTTTTTCAGAGAAAAGCTTCTGTGAGGGCAGGAGCGAAATATACTTACAACACCCTTGTCAGAATGGTGACATTTATGATCCATTCAATGAAACTTGGGTGTAAAATGATAAGTAATTTCTTAAATCTCACTGTCAAGTGAATGCATGGTGCACTGACCATTAATTGCTTAATGGTGTGGGCTAATAGTTTGAAAGTAAAGCCCTCCTCTTCTAGGAACTGCAAACTTTACTTCTCAAAGGTGAAAGCAGCTGCCCGCATCTCCCAGTTGAAAGGACGAAGTATGTGGTAGGTCTGCCAGGGGAAGCTCTCAGTATGTTGAGTAGACGCAGACCTAAACCAGTACTGAATATTTTAATTGCATTGCAATGCCAGAAATGACATCCAGAACTGGGAATGATGCCAATCCTCACTAAATATAACAAGAGTCAACTGAAAACAGACTTAAAAATACCTGAGGACAGCTTTCTCATGTGGCACCTCTCCAACAAGCTGAATTCCTCACAAAGGAATGCTAAAATTTCTCTCCTTGGCTGGAAGAAACGGCAGCTTTCTTCACGGTGCTTAGAGAAAGAGGAATAGTTCTTTAAATTGAAAGTTAATGTTAGCTCTGCTCATTTGGTCACAGTCACTATTAAGTTAGATAGTTATGTGTTCAAGCATAACTCAGAGGCTTTAGCCAGACGATCTAGGATGACACTTGAGTGTAGCATTTGGGAAGTGCAGCTTTGTCAGAAATGTTTCCTTCGGTTGAGACATAAAATGGAGACCATACCTTCACTGTTCAAGTGGATATCACTATTTACTGAAGGGCAGGTGTCCTGGCCAAAACTCTACCCTTCGCCAATCATCAAAAATAAATTAATGGTCATTCAGCTCATTGCTGCTTTGAGGAGCATTTGGCTGTGGAATTTGCCTTTTTGTGAGCAGTACTGCACTATAAAAGTAATTCATGAAATGACATATCTTCAAGGTGTCATCTAGAGATGGAATAAGGTTCTATATAAATACAAAGTGGTAGAAATTAGTTCATGACAGCACTTTACAGACTTAAATTGATTTCCTAAGGGCAGGAAGCAGTCCGTGCAATTTTCGTCAGTGATTCATCGAAGAATGCCATACAAGCTGTGAAGTAATGGCCAATGGCACTGCCTGCCCCAATGAATCGAGGTAAGTCTATCTACGATGACGAAAAGCAGCACTACGCAAACAAAATTTTCCCCCAAATTCTTTATTGCTCCTACGAAAGGAGCAAATAAAGGGGCCCTCTCTAGAGCACTGTCCTCCTTAAATCTGTGTTGTGATGAAGGGAAGCAAATAATGGCAAAAGGTTAACTGTGGTGCATTGTCCCACATGTAAATATAATTGGGATTTAGATGTGGATATCGGTTATCAAAACAGTTTTTTTCAACTTGGCAACTGGAGACTTTGTGTGAATTTTCCTCCCAGGTTATTGCTGGGGAATCACCATGTTATTGTAACCTCTGTGTCATGTATAGCTTTCGAGACTGCAGTTTGCTTTCCTGCAGTGTATAATTTCAGGACATCACTTGAACCGCCTTGTCTCTGACTTTTTAATTGCCCTACACTGGGTAGGTGTCGTCATGTTATGTTCTTACTATGTAGCTGAGCTTTTGTATCTGTTATGTAACCATAATCTTCTGGATACACAATGTTAATGGGTCAATTGGTGAAAATTACACAGATGAACAGAAATGTGACATTATCAAAGACAAGAGGAGATCAAAGACCAGTACCACCAACCTGGTTATAGCAGCAGATTTGTAAACCAGTTCTGACAGGTGGCTTCTCTATGCATACAAATGGAGGTGATATAATAATTAAGTATTACAAAGAACAGATGAGGGAAGAAACCAAACACTCTTGGATTAACTCAAGGAAGCAACTATCAAAGCAGTGCTGCTAGTGGTAAAGATTGTTACCATTAAAGCCTACTAGTTAGTAGGCTGTGGCATTGTGAAAAAGATCGAACCTGACCTTTCACTTAATTGCTTAATCCTTTTACTGTAAAATCTGATGTATAATTTGTAATCAATTAAAACTCATGCCATTAGTTCTATTACAGGCTGCAGCAAAAGATCATTAAAGTGCAAACTCAGGTCTGCAAGGCACACAGGCCTGTTCAAAGCTGCCACTTCTGCTTCATCAGACTTAATTACAATTGCATCAGCGACTGCAATGTAGCAGATTGTCCATCATCATTTTTATGGATTCACAAATGATTGAATGGATTATTTGCATAAACTACTTCCTTGCATGAGGGTTTGCCTCTGAAGTAGGTTTTGATGCCACTTATTTGGATAAAATGTCTGTTTTTTTCACCATCTCACAGGTCTGAGCTGCACAAAAAGAAATATTTGGGGAGGGGACGGCGCTCAGTATTGTTTAATAGTTGGATATCCACTTACCAAATCAGGCAGAAGAAGGCATTGTGTAAATCACAACTATTTTATTATTAAATTATAGTTAAGTACAAATACGAGTTTCCACTGTTCACTTCTAGATCCTTTCCCCGTCCAGAAGCAAACACTCCCTCACTGGGAGGGGGCGGGAAAAGGTGGGGGGAAACCCAGCTCTTAATGTTTCAATGAGCATCACCTGCTCTCAATTCTCGATGAAGCTTATCCTGGTTTACTATTAAAGGGACCTGCATTTCTGACATTGTCAAGTATATCAGTCTGCACTGCAAGAGATCAAGGAACCTCTATATAAGAACAACAAAGCTGTCCTCCCACAAAGCAAAATAGTGCAAACGCTGGAAATCTGAAGTACAAACAGAAAATGGTGGAAATACTCAGTAGGTCTGGCAATATCTGTGCAGAAAGAATCAGATTTAATAGACTGAATTTTAGGCCTGCAGTGGATGTGGTCGGCGGGAGTGGAAGTGGATGTGAAATCTGCTCCCGCCCGCGATCTGCTCCCAGCATTAATTTTGTGCGGGCTGGCCAGTTAACTGCTAGCCAGCATGAAACAGGCACTGAGACAGGCTCAGTGCTGCCAGCAGGGCTGGATGAGGGTGGGTACTGGGACGAATAAGGGTGCAACGGAGGGGTTTAAATGGAGCTCCATGAAGACGGACAATCGTTGTTCAGCAGCCTCAGGGAGCTGCATTGAATTTCCAGGGGTCTGACTAATTTTTTCAATTATTGTGCTGTAAGTGTCTGCAGTATGTCATCCACACCCAAAGCCCATGCCAGGCAGGCTGGAAATTCTGCTCCCAGAAAGCAAATTCTGGGACGGTGCCTGAGGGCAACTGCCCTCCTCTCCCTTCTGGCTCCTCCCCTCCTCTTCTGAAGAGGTCCCTCCAGCTAACTACATAAGCTCCTGACAAGGGTGGTGCTGTTGTTGTCTGGGGCACTGACCTCTACCTCACAGAGGCTGAGTGTCAACTCGCAGACACTTCCTCCTACCTCCCCCTGGACCATGACCCCACAACTGAATATCAAGCCATTGTTTCCAGGACTGTCACTGACCTCATCTCCTCTGGAGATCTTCCCTCCACAGCTTCCAACCTCATGGTCTCCCAACCTCAGACAGCCCACTTCTACCTCCTACCCAAAATCCACAAACAGGACTATCCTGGCAGACCGATCGTGTCAGCCTGTTCCTGCCCCACGGAACTCATTTCTTGCTATCTTGACTCCATTCTCTCTCTTCCCTTGTCCGGTCTCTCCCCACCTACATCCACGATTCCTCTGACGCCCTCCATCGCATCAACAATTTCCAGTTCCCTGGCCCCAACCGCCTCCTCTTCACCGTGGATGTCCAATCCCTCTACACCTCCGTCCCCCACCGGGATGGTCTGATCACTCTCCGCTTCTTCCTCGAACAGAGGCCCGAACAATCTTATCCACCACCAATCTCCTCCGTCTGGCTGAACTTGTTCTCTCACTGAACAATTTCTCCTTAAACTCATCTCACTTCCTCCAAATAAAAGGTGTGGCTATGGGTGCCCGCATGGGCCCCAGTTATGCCTGTCTCTTTATGGGGCATGTGGAACATTCCTTGTTCCAGTCCTACTCAGGACCCCTCCCACAACTCTTTCTCCAGTACATCAATGACTGCTTCGGTGCCACTTCATGCTCTCGCCTGGACCTGGAAAAATTTATTAATTTTGCTTCCAATTTCCACCCCTCCATCATTTTCACATGGTCCATCTCTGACACTTCCCTTCCCTTCCTTGACCTCTCTGTCTTAATTTCTGGTGATAGACTGTCCACCAATATTCATTACAAGCCTACCGACTCCCACAGCTACCTCGACTACAGCTCCTCACACCCTGTTTCCTGTAAGGACTCCATCCCATTCTCTCAGTTCCTTCGCCTCCGTCGCATCTGTTCTGATGATACCAATTTCCAAAACAGTTCCTCTGACATGTCCTCCTTCTTCCTTAACTGAGGTTTTCCACCGACGGTGGTTGACAGGGCCCTCAACCGTGTCTGGCCCATCTCCCGCGCATCCACCCTCATGCCTTCCTCTCCCTCCCAGAACCATGATAGGGTCCCCCTTGTCCTCATTTATCACCCCACCAGCCTCCACATTCAAAGGATCATCCTCGGCAATTTACGACAACTCCAGCATGATGCCACCACCAAACACATCTTCTCTTCACCCCCCCGAAGGCATTCTGCAGAGACCATTCCCTCCGGGACACCCTGGTCCACTCCTCCATCATCCCCTACTCCTCAACCCCCTCCATGGCACCTTCCCAAGCAACCGCAGAAGGTGCAACTCCTGCCCCTTTATTTCCCTCCTCTTCACCATCCAAGGGCCCAAACACTCCTTTCAAGTGAAGCAGCATTTCACTTGCACTTCCCTCAATTTAGTCTATTGCATTCGCTGCTCTCAATGCGATCTCCTCTACATTGGAGAGACGAAACGCAGACTGGGTGACCGCTTTGCAGAACACCTTCGATCTGTCTGCAAGCATGACCCAGACCTCCCTGTCGCTTGCCATTTCAACACACCACCCTGCTCTCATGCCCACATGTCCATCCTTGGCCTGCTGCAATGTTCAAGTGAAGCTCAACGCAAACTGGAGGAACAGCAGCTCATCTTCCGATTAGACACTTTGCAGCCTTCCGGACTTAACATTGAGTTCAACAACTTCAGATCATGAACTCTCTCCTCCATCCCTACCCGCTTTCTGATCCCCCTTTTTCCAATAATTTATATATTTTTAATATATATATGTATTTTTTCTTTTCCGACTTATTTCTATTATTTTTAAATGTATTTCCATTCATTATTTTATCTCCACCTTTTAGCCCATTTCAATCCCTTCCCCCTATCCCACCCCCACTAGGGCTATCTGTCACTTGCTCGTCCTGCTTTCTACCCTTAATGTCATCATTAGCACATTCCTTAGTTAATATCACCACCATCAACACCCCTTTGTCCTTTTGTCTATGACATCTTTGGCAATCTGTTCTTTGCCTACACCTATCACTGGCCCTCTATCCAGCTCTACCTGTCCCACCTCCCTCAACCAGCTTATATTTCATCTCATTTCTATTTTTCCTTAGTTCTGACGCAGAGTCAGATGGACTTGAAACGTTAACTGTATTCCTCACCGCAGATGCTGTCAAACCTGCTGAGTTTTTCCAGCTATTTTTGTTTTTGTTGTATTTAATGTTTGTGCTGATGGTTGTATAGGTTTCTACACTGAAGGGGCCTCTCTGCAGGGAGCCCCTGCAAATGTTTAACAGTCAGGGAGTTATCCAAAATGCCCAGAAACGATCTCTAATCCATCTCCAAACAACTCACAGCAAAACTCCTAACTCCTCACCTTACCAACATCTTCTGGACCTTTTATCCTGCCCTGGATGTAGAACAAATGAATCGACCTGGCTGATTGGCCCGTGCATGGGCTATTCAAAATCGCAGTCAATTGGGCTTAATTGGCCCTTTAACCTTGGGCGGGCTCACTTCCGACTTCCACGTGCGCCCACCAATCAAAATATTGTAAGGGATGCCCTCCCAATGTCATCATGCCCCATTTTGTGAACGCTCGTGTCTAACGCGTGCCCACTTGGCGACCGTAAAATTCTGGCCAATGTTCTTTTATTAGAACTGATGATTCTTTCATTTATTTATGCAGCCTTCTCAGTACTCCAATCTCTACAGAGATTCTGGTATTTGGCAGAAAAATCTCTTGATATTTACCACTCCACAGGGACTTAATGCTTCTTGTCCATTTAATTTTATGAGTGCCAATATCCTCTGAGGAAAGTTGGAATCACTGTTTATTTTCTCGAAATTGTAACCATTTCTCATAGGGTACTATTTCTTGCAAAGGACTAGTGCAGACCCATAGGTCAACTGGTGAACACCAATAGAGGGCAAATGAGGAAATGAGGCAACAAAGAGAGAAAATGAGAGAAAGGAAACCTGAGGTAATCTAGAAAGATAGAAGAAGATACAACAAGGAACACAAGGGAGAAAGGAGAGAAATGGTAAAGAAAGACACTAGAAGAGGTCGACTCATCAGAATTATCCTTTAGGCCGATCAAGTTCTATGGCAATACCGTATTCAGATGGGGTAGGGGAAAGAAGATTGGATTGGACATTAAGAGGAGAGAAGGGTACCTCCAAGATAAGGTGACAATGTCAGCAACTTAGAAAACAATTCAATATATAAACAATTGAAAAACAATTTTACAATTTGCTTTAGCGTCCAACTTATCACTGCCATAGCCCACAATTTCTCCATATAAATGAGGAAAGATTTCCAGAATGTTTACAACAATTTGCTGTGACAGAAATGATTGAATGTTGGGTACACTAGCTACTTAGGCATATCTACGTGTTAGAGGCCTATCTGTTCCCCTGCTTATGAGTTGTCAGCTATTTTGAAGCTGTTGATCTGCACAGGTCATCATGTATGAGTACATTGATGGAAAATGTATAGCAGAAAACTTTGCTTATCAGGAAAGTGAATTGGGTTTTTGTGTTTACATTCGGAATCTCAGCAGAAAGGAAGACATTTTTTTCAATTCTGGAAAGAGGCTGATATGGGAGATAGATTCAATTCATTTCAAATGGGCCGCTTAATTATATTGCCCAGTTACTTGAGTTCATGATCGAGACTGGGACAGTAGAATGGCGCTAATGGAGTGCTGCACTGATGAAGGCATTGTCTTTTAGGTGAGATTGTAAACTGAGGCTCAATCTTTTGACCATTTTGATATCAAAGATGCCTTGGTACTATTTGAAGAGGAACAGGGGAGATCTTCCAATGTCCTGGCCAACAATTATCCAAAATGGTTTGTATGGTTATTTGCCAATTTTGGGCTCTTGCTGTGTAAAAAATTTGGCTGCTGTGGGGGTTTCTTCCAACATAATAATGACTACATGTCACGATTCATCAGTCTGAAGTTACTGAAACCTTAGCAAAATACTGGGATTGTAAATTACAGTGATGAATGCAATCATTGCTCCCATTATATAGGGAGCAAATTTAGAAAAACTGAATATGTCATTGTCTATCATTGTGCCCCTTTCTACACCAGAAACGTTGCAAGGTATTTTTTCACACATCCTTTCGCAGCCATGCACCACACGCCAAGAAGTGGGCAGTCAGTTTACAACTGGTCCCCTCAGCCTCTGCTGGTTTTTATCTCAGCAATTCTCTGCTCCTCAATCTTCTTCTGAAACTCTAGATCATTGATCACACCCTCATGTACTTGTTAAAGTGCCCTTTATTAAGGTGTGAGCTTTACATTTGGAGTCAACAGGTGGTTTAATTGCTTCATCATGTCAGCTATGGCTTAATTGGTTGCTTTCTAACCTCAGAGGCAGAAAATGTATTGGTTTAAACCCTACTTGAGGTCAAAATTTAGGTGGACACTTCCATACTGAGGGAGCGCAGCACTGTTGAAGGTGCCATGTTTCAGATAAATTGAGGTTCCAAATGCTCTTTCATGTGACTGTAAAAGATCCCTTGGTACGATTCGAAGGAGCAGGGGAATTTTGCTGGCCAATGTACATCCCACAATCAACATCACGAATAAACCAGATGATCTGGTCATTATTACATTGATGTTTATAGGGTCTTACTGTGTGCAAACTGGCCACTGCATTTCCTACATTACAACAGTGACTGCACTTCAACAGCACTTCATTAGTTATTAAGCACTTTGGGACATCTTGACGTTGTGACAGTTGTGCAAATCTTAGTGCTTTTAAAAAAAAAAATTATGAGGGCTTCACTTTCATACCTTATCCTGCCCCCACTGAAAGCCCATCCATACTCACACTCCTGTCGAAGACAACTACAGCACCCACTACCACTGCCCAGATGAGTTGGCTCAGCACAGCCTGGTGTTCAAACCAGGGATCTTCCTGACTCCTATGGGTCACTCCTGCCCCCACGAAATAAACTAGCTGAACCACCAGGGGAGCTTTGCCTCTGCTGCTTTTAAATTGAATAGCAGAGGTTGAACATTTTGTGGATTGGCTCCACGCTATGGCACTCCTGCCACTCACACTCCTGTACAGCAGTGCCCGATTACCTTCAACGCTTTGACTCACTCTCTCCCGGCATAATACCAATCAAGAGAGTGAAAATAAGCTCGGAATATTTCCCTTCCCTACCGGATTGCTGTACTGTGCTGGATGCTACAAAAGAGGTTTCCTGATTTTTCTGGATGCAGCCTGAAGGCAGGATGAAGGCAGCCACCGTTGTTAGGGGCAACATTTTTTAAGATAAGTGTCATGAGTGTTTGTTTGGGCATTCAAGTTTATGTCCAAGGCCCTTAGTTCCTGCTGATGACCTGGCAGGTTTTGCACTATCTGTCGACGATGGAAGCGCCAGGCACGGCTAGTCCTGGTGATCCATCTGTGTTGTGCTAGCTGAAGGTTTGTTGGATTAGAGCCTCCCGGGTGTTCCTGCCCCCTTGGAGTAGTCCCAGGTCAACGTCTATCCCTTCAGCATTCCCCTATTCCCCTGTACATGCTCATCCTCGGACTCCCTGCTGGGCTCATCGTGTGCAGCTGCAGCCAGTGCGTCAAGGTCTTCATCGTCCACTGCGTCCCCCCTTTCCAGCGCAAGATTGTGCAGAGCGCATCATGCAACCACTATCACTGACACATGATCTGGGGGGTACTGGAGTTTGCCCCCTGAGCGATCCAGGCATTGGAAACACACCTTGAGAAGACCAATGGTTCTCTCCATCACAGCCCTTGTGGAGGTATGGCTCCTATTGTAGCGCTTTTCAGCTTCTGTTCTTGGATGGCGGAGAGGCGTCATGAGCCACCTTCTGAAGGGTTTGCCCTTGTCACCCAGCAGCCATCCATCCAGCCGGGTGGGAGCACTGAAGACCCCTGGCACCTGGGAGTGTCTGAAGATGTAGATGGGAGCTGCCTGGGTACCTTGCACAGACTTGTAGAATCAGCATCCTGTGATCATACACTATCTGCACGTTCATGGAGTGGAAGCCCTTCCTGTTGACAAAGGCACCGGGCTCACGTGCTGGTGCCTTGATGGCCACATGTGTGCAGTCTATTGTACTCTGGACACGGGGGAAGCCAGCAATGGCCACGAAGCCTCTGGTTCCTTCCGCCTGACTTACCTGCTCCTAGCGGAAGTGGATGAACGTCAATGCCCGCCTGAACAGAGCGTCTGTGACCTGCTTGACACAAGTGTATATAGCTGTTTGGGAGACACCACAAAGATCACCCGCCGAGCCCTGGAAGGAGCCTGAAGCATAGAAGTTAAGAGCAGCTGTGAACTTCCGAGCCACTGGTATGGGGTGTCCACCCACACAGTTCACGGAGATCTCAGGCCGAATCATCTGACAGATATAGTTGACTGTCTTCCTTGACAGTCAGAGCCCCCTTCGGCACTGCACCTCAGACATATTGAGGTAGCTGCTTCGCCGCCTGTAAACCCTGGCAGCAGGGTAGTGGCATCTTCTGCTGACATTTGCACCTTGGACTACCTCTTGGCCATGCGCCCCTTATGCCTGCACCTGTCCTCCCAAAGGTGGCTCCCCTGGAGGCTGAATATGCACTCCTGGCCTCCTCCCCCTTCTAGCCCTCCCTTCTTCCTCAGAGGAGCTGCCTCCAGTGGACAGATCAGATCCCATACCCAGGCTAAGGGAAGGCTTCTTGAAAGCTACAGGCCTGCAAAAGATTCCTCACTGCAGAGTGCTGACCTGAAGGTTAGAAGCCCAGAAAAAGCTGTTGGGATGCATTCTGAAGTACTGCAGACCACACAGGCCAAGTTTAAAATACTTTCTCCAATAAATACTCCACAAAGCAGATTCATGACCCCACTGACGCCTCTTATTCCGCCCATGGATGAGGTTAAAAAAAAGGCTCTTACCCGCCTGCCCGTTGTGCCCATGCGCCAACCTGAAGATCGTGTGGGCGCCGAAAAATTGGCGTCGATTGAAGACTAAAGGGCCTTAACTGGTCCCTTAACTAATGGCGGGCGCACATCGGACTTCATCGCGCGCCCGCCCAGCGAAATATCGCGATGGCGCGCGGTGATGTCGGGACACTTGCCTGATGTCACCGCGCGTCATTTTACACGCGGACGTGCAGCGCCCACCCCCTGCACGTCAAACGGAAAATTCTGCAGTGACTACTACTGAGACAAGCTTAATATTCCAGATTTATTAACTGAATCCCGAATTTACCACCTGGCATGGGGGTATTCAAACCCATGCCCCCAAGTGCTCGAATCCCATGGGCTGGATTACTAACCCAGCAAGATTACCATTATACCACCATCTCCTCTCACCCTTTCTCTGCCTATTTTTCATAGCTGCTGAACCACAGTTGTTTCTGTTCAGATGTTCAGCCCTATTGTTTGTTGAGATTTACACACCCATGGGGCAGATCTGGCATTTTAGTCTTTTTTCACGGCTTCTGCACCTGAATTGTTTTTTTTGCAGCAAGTAGTAATAAACTTTGCATGAGAATCTCTAATAAGCCTTTATATTAACCTACATTATCACAATTACCTCTGTGTGCTTCTTCCTTCAGGCGGGAGTTTAAAAGAGACAGGGCCTGGGCTTTCCTTGGCTCCCAACAAAATGATGCATTATCAAATGCACATATGTTAGCATACATTTATTCATGTGTTTGTACTGATTGGTCCTAATCTTTCTGCTCGTTGTGCACTGGTAACAGCTGAATAAAATGTGCTGCAATATGCATATTTAAAAGCTGCTTGCCACCAGGAACACCTGATACTGTCTGTCCAATTACAAAATTCATCAATAATGTCCCACCCATGCATCTTTCCTGTGCTTACTGACTTATATTGACTCCTGATCCACAATCACTTCAATTTTAAAATTCTCGACCCCCCCCCAGGTTAGGATCAGTCCACGATTTCACCCTTCCCTTTCTCTGAAACCTCCTCTAGCCCTACAACCCTCTGAGTCCTCTGCATTCTTCCAACTCTGGCTTCTTATGCAATCTCCACTTCCTTCGCCCCACCATTGACAGTCATGCCTAAGCCATTTAGGCCCTAAGCCCTGTAATTCCCTAAATGTCATTGCTTCTCCACTTCTCACTTAAAGCGCTGCTTCAAACCTATCCCTTCAACCAAGTGTTTGGTCACATGCCCTAAGGTCTCCTTTGGCTCAGTGTCAATTTTTATCTGATTACTCCTAGAAGCACTGTGGGAGGCTTTACTACGTTAAAGGTGCTATAAAAAATGCAAGTTGTTGTTGCTGTTCAGGAACAAAAATACACATTTCTTAAAGGAGTTCACTGCCCTCAATTCCACCCTTCCTCTCACACCATCCTGGCTGATGATCAGGCTTTGGATAAAGGTTCCTGAAATCCTTCAAAAATATCATTTTTACCTATCTCCTCTGTGTTTCCCATTACGGAAAGAAGGTTTACCATGGACTCGAATAAGAATATAGTTTTGTCCCCTGAATTAAGATGTTCTATTTCCACGGAAAATGAGCATTGTGTTTAATATTCTGGCCAGTAAACAGATAATTCCATTACGTGTGAATGAAAGTTTAATATATCAGGTAATATTAGGATGTGAACCATTGGGCGGAAACGTCCCAGATTTGTACTAAGTGCAGTAGCGGGCGGGGAAAAGGGTGTTTACCCGCTGGCCGCAATGGCGGCTTTTCACGTCGTATCATCCCATTCCTGCCCCATTAATAATGCATTCCCGGGAAACATGCCATTTCGAAGGCGGGCAGCCTCCGATTCGCCCACCAAGCTGTCACCTCGCCGCATCCTCACACTGGGTGCCACATTTAACGTGCAGCCACACGGACACCTCTCAGTGCTCCAAGCCCAGGACTGCTGCACAGAAGACATGGCCCCGAAAGGCAAGAAGACTGCAGTCCCCCCCACCAGTTTAGCGACGTGGCCCTTGAGCGCCTTTTGGACACCATGGAGACCCGCCATGATATCCTCTACCCCTGCTCTGGCCGCAGGAGGGGCAGCAATGTCACCAATCCAGCTTGGGAGGCGGTCGCAGCGGTGGTCAGTGCCAGCACTGCCCACAAGAGGTCGGCCATCCAGTGCAGAAAGAGGATGAACAATCTCATCCGTGCTGCCAGGGTAAGTCAACCATCTTATCACTCTAAACTCACACACACACAAGCCCATCACACATGTACTAGCATCTCACTCACTAACAGTTCAAGGGGCATCACCACTCACTCTCACATAAACCCTCACATCTCCACCTAGCCTCATCTCTGGAGATTGCCTCCTCATCTCATCCATGTCTCCACTCATCGCACGCACACACACACACACACCTGGCTTCCTTCTCATTTGGCCGGGCATGCGCCTTGCTCACACTCTCTCCATCTGTCTTTGTGTAGGACAAGATCGTACGCAATAAAATGGAGATGTCCCAGGCCTGGGGTGGAGTGCCAGACAGCAAGGTCCTCACTTCCTTCGAAGACCATACCGGAGAGGACATGGACCATTCCTGTGGTGACGGCAAGCATTCAAATGAGGATTGTGCGCCAGATCATCGCTCTGACACTCAGCTGTGAGTCCACTATTCCTTGTACCGTGGTGGCCATGCACTAATAATCTCCACTTTCTCACATAGGCACATCTGCCACGTCGCCCTCAGGCAACCTTGGCCCCGACTCCAGCGCTGACAGCACCTCGGATGAGGACCCTGAGGACAGCACCCTCGAAGACCCATCACTGCGCTCACCCACACCCTCCACCAACGCAACGACACGCACCTCGGTGGGAGCTACATGTACAGCAGGCTCGGGTTCTCTAACTGGTGAGCACAGCACACAATCTGTTCCACAGCAAGCGGGGGCAGGGATACCTGAGGTCTCAAGCAATCGGAGGATTGCTGGAGGCAAGGGATCTGCTGAGTCTGCAGCGAAATCACGGGAACAGCTGGAAGGGACGACAGCTGCGCTCCTCAGATTGAAAGGCGCAATGGAGGAGTCCGTCCACCTTCAGTCTGGGTGATAGTGCCATCATGCCAATGCACCAAGGTCAACATTGGTAGAGGTGCCCGCCATGGAGGCCTTGGTCCAGGATAGTGGTCCTGTACTGCTGCATGGGCCGAACTCCATTGCTGATGCCATTGTTGCCTCCAACAGTGTCAACATGAGAGGGGTGCTGGGCAGTTCGATCTCACTCCAGTTTCTCCTTCTCCTCAAAATCTGGAATTAAATGTCTGATGGCGACCATAAAACCATCGCCAATTGTTGTGAAAACCCATTTGTTTCACTAATGTCCTTTAGGGAAGGAAATCTGCCGTCCTTACTTGGTTTGGCCTACATGTGTCTCCAGGCCCACAGTAATATGGTTGACTCTTAAATGCCCCCTAAACAAGGGCAATTAGGGATGGGCAATAAATGCTGGCCTAGCCAGTGATGCTCACATCCCATGAGCGAATAAAAAAAAAGTGAGGTGTCAGCAGCCAGACAGGAGTCAGACATTTACATCAGCGATAAAGCATCTATGGAGTGACCCCACTGAATGTCATCATCGTCCTCCTGGAATGTAGGGACTATGTACACCCACCACGTCTCCATGACAGGAGCCTTAGCAAAGAGGATATGTGCGCTGTCATCAGCAAGACAAGATCAAACGTTCACAGATGCAATGCGAGGATCTATGGTGTCTCCTCACTGCATGTCCTCATCATGCTCCATGAATCTAGCAACTGTGAGGGTCTCCCGAGTGTGCCTGCCTTGTCTGGCCAGGGCGATGGCCTCATCATTGTCATTCTCGCCTTTGAGGACCTCCTTACCCTCATCCCTGCCAATGTCCTCATCATCGGAGGAGATGTGCAGCTCCTCCATCTCCCCCTCAGCCACCTCCTCTCTCCGTTGCAGCGCCAGGTTGTAAAGGGTGCAGCAGGTGACGACGATGCATGACAGCCTCTGTGGGCTGTATTGCAGGGCTCCCCAAGACCGGTCCAGGCACCAGATCCTCATTTTCAACATTCCAATGGTTTCTCCACCGAAGTGTGTGTTGCAGCATGAGCCTCGTTGTACCTTCTCTCTGCTGCACTCTGAGGCGGACGCACGGGCGTCATCAGCCACGTCCTCTGCGGGTAGCCCTTGTCCCCAAGGAGTCAACCCTGCAGCCTTTTTGGACCCTAGATGACGTCAGGGATCTGAGGTCTACTGAGAATGTAGGAGCTGTGGATACGCCCTGGGAACCATGCGCAGGCCTTAGGGATACATTTGTGGTGGTCGCACACCAGCTGAACATTCAGCTCTTGTGGTTGACATAGTTGACCATGGCGATCTGAACGCTGTGAGTGCAGTCGATGGCACCCTAGATCTGTGGGAAACCAGAGATCTGAGCAAATCCCAGCAGTCTTGCTTCCTGGCTTTCCTGACCGCGGGTGAAATACATAAAGTTATGTCCCCTCACAAAGATGGCGACCATGACCTCATGGATGCATTTGAGCATAGAGGCTTGTGATATCCCACAGAAGTTACCTGTGGAGCCCTGAAAGAAGCCACTGGCATAAAAATTGTGTGCTGTGGTTACTTTAACAGCCACTGGCAGTGGATGCCCTCCATGTCCCCGTGGCACCAAATCCTGCAGCAGGTGGTAGATGTGACCGACCAGTTCCCTGGACATGCGCAGTCTTTGGTGACACTAGTTCTTGGTCATCTGCAGGAATGACAAGCCCTGTCTATAGACCCTGGGTCTAGCTAGGTGTTGACCAGCATTGGCTCGTTGTGGATCTACAGCGGCGTGTGCAGGAGCCCCAGCCGCTCCTTTTTCTTGAGGGTGCTGCTCCTCCCTCTGTCTAGCTGGGTGCCTAAGTCGATCTCTTCTCCTTCATCTCTGCTCTCTGTAGGCCATGAGACAGACAGCTAGGGCACCTGACTCTATCATCCGGATGTACTCCTCCTGCAGGATGAAAGAGAGAGATGTGTGGGTTAGCTTGGGTGTACTAAGGACCCCTCTTGGTTAAGTCTGAAAGCCCCTTAACACATCTCGGAGAGTGCTGGCCACCACTTGGATGGCCAGAGCTTAGTGCGCTGCATGGCTGCCCGAAAACCCACCCACCTCCACCGCACCCCACCTGACCAATTGGCGACAGCTTTGTCCGCTGGACTGCATGCTGTGCTCTCAGCTCAGGCGCAGGCAATCTCCTAACCCGCACTGCAAGGCTGCACTGTTAGCATAAACCATGGGGACGACTGGTCCAAACCGGAATGATGACATTGCAAGGGGCTGTGAGCTCCTCTGCCGGCGACTACTCCATGGCCAGCTTCTGCAAGGAGATTGTACAGTCGTCCAATTGTTCTGCAGTCTGCTAAAATGCTCATTAGTTTGCAGTCTGTGCTCAAGGAGTGAAAAGCTCTGGAGTATTTGGTGGCACTTTGATGCCTCTGCACTGCTTGAAATGGGCAGATAAGCTAGAGACCCGACTCCAAGCGTTTGAACTGTCTCAGCTGCGGAGTAATAGTCACTTTATACAAGGTTCCCCTAATGCGTGGCTGCTCCTCTCACCACCCCCTGCCCCGCATGTGCTTGTGCACTACCATCAGATCGGGCTGCCTTGCCTCCCCCAACTCACCTCAGATACAGTGCAGTCCTTGACCCCCCCCACTCATGTCACAGCATGCTGCTTTGCAGCACCCCCCCACACCCCCGTAACTCACCTCAGGCACAGTGTAGCCCTTGCCCGGCACCACACTTTCAGCCAGCCGGGAAAAAGCGACTTGTCTGTGTCCTCGCTTGAATGCACAGCGCCTCAGCCTTGAAGTCGAACGGGCGACCCTCGTGTGCACTGCAGAACATTGGTGAGCACTCATCTCTGAGTTCCCCTCGAAGTGCTGCTCGTCAAGTGCCCACCTTATGAATGCTGTTGTGAAACACATCAGCGTGCAATCACACCGATGTACCCGGATGATCCAGCGTGGGTGATGATTCTGGCGAGCAGGGCTTATAATAATATGCAGATGTATTAAAATGATATTCCCGACATCTGACAGCAGGAAACATGGCCCGCCATTGACAGTTGGAGTGGACAATCGCTAACTGGTTTCACAGCGGCGTGAAACTAATTTTTTGCCTTCCCGTCATATTGTCCACTCACACCCGCCATGATTCCTGATGCCAATGGGCACAGAAAATTCCACTCATTGACTTCCTAAGATTAAATGGAGATTCTCAATAGTAACATTGTCAGACCAGCAGTCTGTTTTTCAAACTAATCATAGTAAACAACCCAGATAAAATCTCAAAACTCATGAAGCAATCCTCAAGCTTTCCCCTCACTCTTGTTAAATAGTCATTGAGCAAACCAAGAAGTATAGTTGTCAACTGATTTCTAAAGACCCATTGACCCAAACCTTCTGGTTTCTGGATCGTCTGAGATGGGATGTAAATTGGAAGATGTGCGTCAGGACTCCATGGAAATTTTGATGCACAGGCATTGCTGTCATTGTCTGGGGAGTTTAAACTTCTGATGGGCTGATTTCCGCTGTCCAGGACACTACACAAAAGTCTCCGGCCTTGAGCTCAGGGCAGAGGCTTGGGCCAGATACATGGGACTTAATTGCATACCTACCCTGGAAATATTACACAGTTTAATATATGTTCTAATTCAGTGATGAGCCAGCATAACTCAACTGAGCACCACAACTGTTCTCTCTCACAATCACCCCTTGAGATGACTCAACTACCATCTTGATCACCTGACTGCCTCCCTGACCTGACCACCATCCCCCCAACCAACCAACTACCCCCCGACCGGACCCGACTAACCCCTGACCACACAGCCAAGCCCCCAGCCACTACCTGACTACACCCTCGACCACCCGACCACACCCCTAACCTGACCCAACTACACCTCCGACCACCTGACTTACCCCTCCCACCCAACTACCCAGCCACCTAGTCACCCATTCACTCACCCACTCATTGACCCGCTCACCCATTCAGCGACTTTACAATTTGCTAGGTCAGGTAATGCCAACACTGTACCTCAGGAGGATTCATGTTTCCGTGACAAAGAGGGTGGGTGTGCATTGCTTTATGCCAGTACAGTAAATGTGGATAAGATCAGCTCTGTAAATTAGAGACTAATCAAAGCTGTCGTTCCTCACTTTTATCCCAAAATTGCTTTCTAGGATCAAAGTCTGAGAATAGGGAAGGTCTTCCCAGTGTTCTGGCCAATATTTATTCCTCAGCCACTGAAAACCCAGATGATCTGGTCCTTATCACATTACTGTTCAAGGGACCTTGCTGTGTGCAGATTGGCTTGCCACGTTTCCCACATTACAACAATCGCTGCACTTTAAAAGTGCTTTAGGACATCCTGATTTGTGAAAGGTGCTATATAAATGCAAGTCGTCCTTTTTCTTTTCACTTTAGCTTTGTAAAGAATTGCTAGTGCCATTAGTAAGAGGTTAATTAAATTTATGGACAAAAATGCTTCTTGTCTTGGAAATGCAATGTAATGTCATAAATCACATCAGAATCCTTTCAGTGTGGTGTTTATGGGTGATGTCACATTGAGATATGTGACATGTGTCTCTTCAAGATCTCCCTCAGTCCCAAAATTAAAGAAAGCATCTGCCAAACACTTTTCATTGAGATAATATCCATTCAAATTCTATGAAGTTCTTGTAAACAGGACATAGTGCTCAGTTCATTGCAAGGTCAGAGCATTCCACTAGATTGTTGAAGGCACATTCTCATTCTGTCGAGCTGAAAATTGCTATCTTTCTGCCTTACAAGCAATGGCTTGTAGATCAATTTCCATCTTCAGCATTCCTGACACAGAACATCACATGAGTGCTTAGCATGAATTGAGGCTTCTGCCTATCACCATTTCTATGTTGGCAGCAGCTAAAGATGCATCTTGTGTTGGAAAAAAATTGTTAATTGAAGACACATTATTGCAATGTGACAAGCAGTGAGAAATTTCCTGTATATTACACAGAATTTCATTGAATGTACAGGGCAGAAACAGGCCATTCAGGCCAACCAGTCCACCTTAATGCTCCACTCTAACCTCATCCCATTCTTCCCCATCTATCAGCATAATCTTCTATTTCCTTCTCCCTCAAATACTTTATCTAGCTTCCTCTTAAATGCATCTATACTATTTGAATGGACTATTCCCTGTGGAAGCGAGTTCTACATTCTCAACACTCTCTGAGTAAAGAAGATTCTTCTGAATCCCCTATTTGATTTCTTGGTGACTATCTCATATCGATGGCATCAAATTTTGCTCTTCCCCCACAAGGGGTACTCTCTCTCTGTGTGTCTACTCTAACTAAACCTTTCACAATTTTAAACAGCTCTATTAGGTTACCACTTAGCCTTCTTCTTGCCAGGGAAAGGAGATCCAGGCTGTCCATACTTTTCTAATAGATATAAACTTGCAGTTCTAATGTCATCCTTGTAAATTTTTTGTACCCTCCCCAGTGTCGGATTATCCTTTGTATACAGTGACCAAAATTGTGGTCTAACCGAGGTTTGGCATAGCTTCATTCCTTTTCAATTCTTCCCCTCCAGAAATAAACCATATTGTTTGCTTTGCTTCTGCCCTGGGTTTATTGATCTGTGCCATGGCTTTCAATGATTTGTGTATTTGAATTCTCAGCTCACTTTCCTCTGATACCCCATTTAAAGTCTTGTTTTCAGAGTAATATTTGTACTCTTTATTTTTCCCACCAAAAAGTAAGACCTCGCCATTGCGTATGTTGAAATTCACTTGCCAATTATATGCCCATTCAGTAAATTAATTGATGCCTTGCAAGTTGTTGCAATTCTCCTTTAACTTCTGCTCTCTGGTGGAAACAGGCTCAATAGTAACTTTCAAAGATAATTGGAGAAACGCTTGAAGGCAAACAATTTACAGGACCATGGGGATAAAGCGCAGGGTAGAATTAATTGGAGAGCTCCATCACAGAGCTGGCATAGGCATGATGGACCAAATGTCTTACTTCTGTGCTAGATAAATGCTAAATATTCTACGAAGATTCCATGTACTGAAACTTGAATTAAAAATTGCAAATTTAACATTAAAGCATTAGGCATACAGTAATTGTAATATTTGTGCTAACCTTGGCTCAGTGCTAGCACTCCTCCCTATGAAGCACAAAGTTCTGAATTCATATTCCATCCCAAGTACTTGAGCACTTAATCTATGTTGACATATCTATAGAGTACTGAGGGATTGCTGCACTATCGATGTTGCTACTTTTCAGATGAGATGTGAAACAAAGGCCCTCAACTGCATTCTCAAGTGGACATAAAATTCCCATAACGCTGTTTTAAGAAAGGCAATGTAATTCTCCCAGTGTCCTGGCCAACATTTATCCCTCAACTACATCACCACGGCAAATGATCTGGTCATTTAACTTATTTATTGTTTGTGGTTCTTGCTGTTCACAATAAGCCTGCTACGTCTCCTTGCACTGCAAGAGTGACTATACTTGGAGAACTGTTCATTTGCTGTGAAATGATTTAGGACATCCAGAGTTCATGAAAGGCCCTAGGTGACCACAAATTCTTTCTGTACTTAATATAGGTCAAACTTTCCATAATCTTAAAATAAAAAATCATCTGAATGCTTAAAGACCAGGGTTGTCCAACAAACAGCCATTGGACCCAGAGTCCAGCCTGCCAAGGGTTTCTATCCAGCCTGCCGAACAGTTTCTTTTAACCTATTCTTTCATGGGATGTGGGTGTTGTTCCCAAGCCCAGCCATTTGTTGACCCTCTCTAATTGCACATGAACTGAATGGCTTGCTAGGCCATTTCAGAGTTCAATTAAGAGTCAACCACATTGCTATATATCTAGAGTCACATGTAGACCAGACCAGGTAAGAATGGCAGATTTCTTTCCCTAAAGGGCATTAGTGAACCAGAAGGGGTTTCCTGATAATTGATGATAGCTTCATGGTCACCATTACCGAGACTAGCTTTCACTTCCAGATATTATTAGTTGAATGTAAATCCCACCTGCCATGGTGAGATTTGAACGCATGTGCCCAGAGTATTAGCCTGGGCCTCTGGATTGCTAATCCATTGACAACATCACTATGCCACCGTCTCCCTAAAAGTGAGCCTATCAGCAGCAAATACAGGAGAGAAACAGTCCATGATTGGAGGAGCAGCAAACAGAGGGATGGTGAGTGGTGGCATTCAGCCTGAGCACCGATGCGCGAGCGGCAGTAAATCTTTGGGGGGATTGGGGGAAGAGGGGCTGGGGGAGGCTGCCAGCTGAGGGGTGGGAACAGTCACTCCTCTATGACTTTGTGTACAGGTAGTGAATGATGGCACAGTATTCAGCCTTCGAGGATCTAGCAGCCACGTCCAATCCCATTCTCTCCCATGCACTTCCCATCAGAAGTCATCGAACAGTGAGCAAGTGCAGAATGATTTCTTTTTCCACGTCACTAAGTGAGGAGTAATGAGGCCAGTTATAGCACGCTTGCTTCTAGCCTTGCTAAGGTTATCCAGTCAGCATTTGAATGTGGAATCTCCTTGGTCTGTGTGGATCGCTCTGCACTTTGCAGTGCGTTTAGCTTTGAGCAAGTGAGATTTTCTGTTGGGAACATATGCATGGCATGGAATGCATTATTTTCATAAAATGAGTGGCACAAAATATAACAGCATGATAAGAGTCTAGGTAAAGTTTCATTGATGTTGGTTTAAAAAAAACACTTAGGCAATATCTGGCTGCTCCTTTTTGCTGTACTCAGTATCTAAATTTCCTCTGACTGTGATTCCAACATGGCAGAATAATGTAGTCTGCTTTTCATACCTTTGAAAACTTGAATGCGTAGTGTAAAACTAATGACTAAAGCTGTAAGAAGAATGAAGGAGAAGTCGCTGTTGTTATTAGCAGGGAACATGTTTATACTATGAAATTTATCACCGTTTGGGTTCCTGTGACCATTTATTATTTTTTTTCCCTATAGTGTCTTAAAAGAGGCAGAGAGGCTTAGGGAGGGAATTCCAGAGTATCAGCATGTGCTTTGAGGAAGTGTTGATCTGACATGTCCCCAGAAAGTCACCATGCCGGGTTGTGCATGCAAAGATAAATGAGAGGTGATTCAAATGTATGATGGGCAATTGTTTTAGCGGTGTCAGGTAATTTAGGAATCACTTATTGCCTTAATGTAGCGGCTACAATGCCAGGTAGCTCATTAAATCAGTGTTCAATATAGTGACGACAAAGTAAGCTGATAAATTGGTCTTCGCATTTGATGCTTGTTCATAAAAATGTACATTTTTATTGTTTTGATAATGACAAGATCAATTTCTATTGTCTCCTCTTTCCAAAAGTTGCTCATCGGCCCCGTGAGAGAGAGAGAAAAATTGAACTGTGGCCCCTCATGCAAAAAGGTTGCTCACCCCTGTTATGGACTGAGAAGCTCCAGCAGCAGGTGTTACTTTGTGGGAGGAAAGCACTGCAGAAAGTCTTAATGTTTGAAGAAAGCAAGGAAAATTAGCATCCAAACATGATTAATTATGGTCTTTGAAAATTCTCCTTGATAATTAAAGCACTGGCGGTAAAGCCTTAGTGGAGCACATGGTCACATGACAGGAAGTCTGGCTGGCACACAGTATTCAGTTTATAATCACCAGACAGAAAGGTTTTGTGCATGTGATATAAATCATAATTTACAAATTACAGCAACATTCAATTGGGGATAATGTTAACATCAGTATTTTGTTTATAATATCTCAGAGCTGTTGATGCGTTTTATAAATATTTGTGTTATAAATGACTGGGTGGCATATCTTTCACCTCTCTATCATTTTGGAAGTTAGGAGCTGATTAAATACAATTACATATTATAGTAATGAACATTTGCTCTGAGGACAGTCATACATTGCTTGATCAGGGGTGAAGAGTTTAAGTGCTTATCTAATCAGGTATGGACTAGAAACATTAACTGTATTCCTCTCCGCAGATGCTGTCAGACCTGCTGAGTTTTTCCAGCTATTTTTGTTTTTGTTTCATGCTTATTAACTCCTTTTACATTGCTAAAGCCCCTAACTTTCCATTCATCCCAATTCCCTCATCATATAAAAATTTTTTAGGAAACACTTATTGTTCCCGTTTGGCATGTATATGCTATCCACTGCACACAAGTATGCAGTAAAACAGATGACTTTAATGATATTCTCATGTAAACTCTGATTGACAGAGATATGCGTTCTAAATTATTAAATAGATGGCAACTTAGGAGAAATATGGTTTGAATTCTTATGCAAAAATGACAACCAGCCATTGAAAGATTTTTTAGCTGCTGGCCATTTTATTATCAAGATAGAGATCCAAAGAGTCTGCAAGCCAAACATTCCCTAACTTAATTTTAACATTGAGCTCTTATTAAGGTAATGAATAAATAGGAGTTTAAAAAAGGCACATAAGATGCTAGAAATCAAAAACAAAAGCAGAAAATTCTCAAAATACAAACGTTGGATCTGTAAAGAGAAAGCACAGGTTAGCATTTCATGTGTGGGCTCTTCAAATGAATACTGACATTAGAGTGGACCGGTTAGCTGCCTGGCTTGGCAGGTGATGTGTAAAAATAATAACTGGAACTCCATCTCGCAGTTAACTATAAAAAAGTAAACAGCTGCTGAATTTAAGAATACTGAGTAAAATAAATGACTGAAGATAGCCCATAATTTTCCATATGAATAATTTAACAGCCTCATCTGTAAAATAAACATGACACTGCGAAAGAGAGAGTGCTCGAAATTCCCTCAGGCTTTTCAAGGTTAATGGTGTGGTAAAAACAATACTTCTTGGGAAAGCTGTTGGTCTGTTTCGATGTATTCATGTCATCAAGTCTGAATCTCACAGGTCACCTCAGCACCATCTGGAAGCTTCATCAAAAGGCTCCTACTGACATGCACTGGAATACAAAGCCCGAAGACAAAGTGCTGAGAGAGAAAGTATGGCATAGACACGTTACATTAATGCTGGTGGTCTCCACACCACCTTCTGTGAAAAATGCTGCCTCTTCCAGTCTAACTGGGTTTGTAATTCAATGCTAGCACAGTAAGCCTTGGACTAAGCCCTGCCCTTCCTTAGGATCACAAGAATAACTGCAGGCAGAAGAAAACAAGTAAAGCTCACGTTGACCTTTGGGTCATGAGAATTTCCAAAGGTGAAAAGGGCATTTGAAGGTATCTAGGAAATTTGCATCAAATAACAGCATCTAAACCATACTTAAGTCCTCATTTTCCCTTTGAAACTTCGAATTGTCAGTTGATCTACGCTAGGTCATCAGGTACCTTTAACTAAATAGTAATTCAACCCATCTAAACATCTTCCATTTAACTTTCTAGTACATCAATGGAAGAGTGCAGTGGTATCTTCTGCCTTATGAATTATGTATGACATCTACATCTACCCTTGTCTCATGCTTACATAGACAATTGTCACCTGCAGTTGCATTCTGTCTTCAATCCTGATACTTGGTACATGCAAAGATAGGAAAATATATTAGTGCATAAAAGATGTTGGCCTGTAAATTCTGAGCTCCCCAGCGTCGGATTTGGTGGGTACCCCAAAGATGCGCTGGGGAATCCCTCTGGGAAGTTACCAGGTGAGGGTTTGCATGACAATTGCCCAGGAATGCACACTTCCTCTGGGCAATTACGTTGCGCTAGGAACCATCCGAAAATGCAGTTTAAATCGCAAACTTCGGATGGTTCCGCCAGGGTTACGCCAATAGTTACTCAGAAAAGGTTAGAAGAATTAAAAGCTCTTCTAACTTCTGAGTAACTATTGTAAAGACAGAGACCGACCCATCCCAACCGCCCTCCACCTATGGGACACCCCCAACCCACCCCAACACCCCCCATCACCCGCCCCCCCGTCCTCCAACACCCCCACCGTCCAACTTCCAACTCCCCTGACCTCCAACACCCCCACCGTCCAACCTCCGATCTCCAACACCCCCCACCACCAAGCCCTGATTCCCCCACTCCCTGACCTCCCACACCCCTCAACCCAAATCCCCCAATGCCCAACCTTCGATCCACCACTCCCCCGACATCCCCAAATCCCCCTGACCGCAGACCCCCCTCCCACTCTGCAAGGACCTCCAACATCCCCCCAACCCCCGGACCTCAGACCCGCCTCCCACCCGCTTATGCACCTCCGGCCCCTGCCCCCACACCGGACACCCTCGCCCCCTCCACCTGCCAATCCTATCCACTTACCTTAGATACTTACCTTCTCCCTGGCCTGTTAATTTCCCTGACCCTTTAAACTCACCTGCTTTATGGCAGCAAGTGCTGTAAAAAAGGGGGCATGGGCTCCTTGAATTCGCTGGAGCTACACTTCGCTGGGGCCTGCAAGGAGTCTTTCGGTGAAGGCCCCTAGCAGCTCTGGGGAACAGAAATGACAATTTAATTCTCAAGACAAGGTAATTGGTATTCATTTCTTCTAATTCCTGCAGACCAGCACTTTCCGATGCAGGTCGGAGTTATGGCCCAATGACAAAATCACAATGTTCAAATAATTTGTAGGAACTGAGATCTGTACAACTGTAATCAACATGCACATCATAAAGAATAGAACATTAATGGCAGCTATACAGTGAGAACAACTATGCATTTAAAGAACAGCAAAATACAGTGGATGCTGGGAATCTGAAATTCAAAACAGAAAGTGCTGGAAAATCTCAGCAGGTCTGGCAGCATCTGTGGAGACAGAAATAGAGTTAATGTTTCGAGTCAAATATGACTCTTCTTCTGTTCCAAAGAAGAGTCATATTGAACTCAAAATGTTAACCCTGTTTCTCTCTCCACAGATGCTGCCAGATCTGCTGAGATTTTCCAGCTCTTTCTGTTTTGAATTGCATTTAATTAGAGTCTCACATGTAGAAAAATGTCCTAAGACTCTACACAGAGGAGTGAAGAGGAGCATTGACTGTTTTTGTGCCATTTGGTAGATACGATAGAACGTTTATTCGACACTGCATTTTGAGACAGGGGGTTTTTAAAGGTGGCTAAAGAGGCAGAGGAGTTCAAGGACGAAATTTCAAAAAGTAGAGACAAAGCAGCGGAAGACTCTGCCAATGATGGAGGTTTGGCTGGTGGAGAGGTGGGGGTTGGGAGAAGAGGCAGGTTGTTGGTTCACAGGTGGACGGAGCCAGATGACAGGAGGAAATAGAAAAAAGCTAAAGCTAAAAACGTTTGCATAGATAGGATGGGATGAAGCAATGAAGGGACTTGAAGGTGAGGACATGGATTTTAATCTGAACCCATGGCGGGGGAGACAGGAAGACAATGCAGGACAGCAAGGATGTCAGTGATGGGTCGAGGACTTACTATGATAAATATTGGACATGTGGTAGTAATGGCACTTATAAAATTCTTTTTGATATATTGTGCAATGAGAAACTGTGAAATGATTAAAACACAAACTGACAAATGACTTTTTAATTTTTAATTAGGACTGAGTTTCTTCAACACACAATGTTATTGGAATAAGTAAAGGCATAAACTAGTAGAAACAAGTGAAGGGCAGTCCGTCCATGTACACGTACTTAATGTTAATCTGTATAAACCAGCTGCCATTGCTCCCATCCAATTTCCTTCTGCTCTCAGAGTGTGCTGCAAGTTGGGATTCCGTCCAAAATTAAAGATGGTTGAGCAGCCAATCAGTTTTAAATAAAGTTTCTATTCAATACTATGATTCAATCCCAGTGCTGTAGTGTGGATAGGTTTACCTGTCCGCTTATGATTAAAACACAAAAGCTGTGGGCGAGGTTAGCACATCCAGCTTATGAAAATTATAATATCATGTAATCTTACAGCAATGAAGACCAAGTAGCCTACCCTGCCTCTACCAACTCTGAGAGAACTGTCCATTTAGTCACATTTCCATGCACTATCCTCCTATCTTCCTTAATTTTCAAACATTTATTGTCCTCTATTACAGATTCTGCTTCCACCCTTGATCCTAGGAGAGCATTCCATGCCTTTCTTTATCAAAAAAGGTCCAAATCTCTACCATTGTTCTTTTGGTGATGATCTTAGATGTATGCCCTGTACCAAAAAGGTTTTCCCTCTGTGTCTTATCAAAATACCAGGTAATTTTAAACACCTCTATTAGATTTTAACTTAACCTTGTTTATTTTAGGGAAAAGAGTCCCAGCTACTCTAGTCTATTGTCATAACTAATGCATTTTACCCCTGGTATCATTCAAGTAAATTTCTTCATGGCAAAACTGGGCCTGGTCACATGTAGAACATAACCATGGAAATCGATAGAATTTACTGGGAAAAGAAAATCTTTGGAAGTAGCTTTCAATCAATAAGGAGTCAATTATTTTGCCTTTGGGTCCCACCTCTAAAATAGAAGTCCGAATTGTGGACTGAATAACATGTTCCATTCTCTAGCACTGAAACCATCATCACAGTGAACACAAAAAGTCACTAAACCAATATGAATTTAAAGGAATCAGTAGGAAATTAGCGATAATGTTATATGGAAGATATATTGTTTTATGTTTTCGGTTATCAGGTTCGCTTTGTGCGGCGAACGCTAGCTGTGCCCTTGATATTAACACATTCGTTAGTGCTTGAAACAATATAGGCAGAGAGACCAATTAACTAAACAAACACTGGTAGTTTATTGGAAATAAGAACAGAGCACTAACATCATGCATGCTTCTTCAATCACCTCCAGCTCTAGACTTACAGTTACTTAAGAAGCCCGTGCTGTGTAGCGATTGGTTAATACAGTCACATGGTCAACTAACTACATTCTCTTAAAGGTACATAGCACTCCACTTTACCACATCCCTCCCCCTTTACTTGAAAGTACAATTGACAAGCATCACAACATCCCAATTATTCACATGAATAACTATTTACAAGTCAAGTCTCTCAGGAGGTTTCCTCGGACATGTCAAGCGTCGTAGCTCAACGGACTCGGCTGGTTTTTCCGAGACCCCCTTCTCAGGGGTCAACTGTCCACCAGGCTCTTCGGTGAAAGTGAGCAAGTTTGCGTCTTCGACCCTCTCGGGTCTAAAAGGCCCCACTGTTACTTCTAAATCATGTGACATTTCTTCAACGTGCAGTGCTGGCTCAAAAGCAAATGATGATGGCGTCCCTTCTTGTGGGACTCTCTCTCTTCTCCGGAGATGATCCACATGTTGTCTAATTATTCGGCTATTTACCGACACATTATAGGAGAGAGGCCGTGTCACAGCACTCACTTCGCCTAATAGCCAATTGGGCCCATCTCCAAAGTTCTGTGTCTCCCACCGTGGAATTTCTTTCATGATTATGGCCACCATGTCTAGCCTTCTGGGCCTCTTGGCTTCCCTCCACCCTCCCCCCTAAATTTGGCCTGATAAGAGTTAGACGGGGGCAGAGACGTCTCTTCATTAGTAATTCAGTGGGGGCAATATCAGTGGTCATGTGTGGCATCATCCGGTATGTCAACATGAACTGTGACAATCTACTGCTGATGGAATCCCCGTCCAGCTTTTTCATCCCGGACTTAAAAGTTTGGACTCCCCGCTCAGCTAAATCATTAGAGGTGGGGTGGTAAGGTGAGCTTTTGATATAAGTTATTCCATTGAGGGTTGTAAACCTGTGGAACTCCCCGCTGGTAAATGCAGTCCTGTTGTCTGATACGGGCACCTCGGGTAACCCATGCACTGCAAAACTTTGTCGCAAATGATCTATGGTGGCAGCAGATGTGGGTGACCTGACTTTGTAGAAATCCATCCATTTGGAGTGGGCATCTATTAGTAGAAGGAGCATTTTT
This sequence comes from Cetorhinus maximus, assembly GCF_964194155.1. Classification (NCBI taxonomy): domain Eukaryota; kingdom Metazoa; phylum Chordata; class Chondrichthyes; order Lamniformes; family Cetorhinidae; genus Cetorhinus; species Cetorhinus maximus. The sequence goes on along the minus strand of NC_135889.1, from coordinate 106,191,922 downwards.
CCCTAGAAAGGCCCCACGTGGTCGATGTGGAGATGCACCCTGGCCATTCCCAGGGGTGCAATGGAACTAAGGGGGGTAGCTTTTGTACCTGCTGGCATTGAAGACAACCTTTGACTAGGGTTTCGATGTCCGTGTCCATCCCTGGCCACCACAAGTAGTTGTGTGTGAGCATCTTCACCCTACTGATGCCAGGATGAGCGCTATGTAATTCGGTCAGTGATGGCCTTCGCCCTCTCGGGAGCACGGTAACCCTTGCTCCCCAGAGCAGTATGTCATCCTGGCAGGTGAGCTCATATTTGTGATTGAAATAGAGCTTCATGTCATCAGACTTTGGCTCAGCTGACCATCCATTCAAGAGCTGCTGTCGAGTTTTGAATATGTGATGGCCCCTTGCCAATTTTGAATATAATTCATCAATCTTCGGTATCGGGTGTCTATCAAGTTTGGCCACTCTGTTTACAGTTCATTTATATTCACAGCATAAGTGGTATTTGGCCTGGTACTATGGGGGCCACCCACTCGGAAAATTGCACCAGTTGTAAGGTATCCAACTTTTCCAGGCTGTTTATCTTGGTCTCGGCCTTACCCCATAGAGCATAAGGGACCAGTCTGGCTCTGATAAATCTGGGGGTTACGTTAGGATCTACTTGGATTTTGGCTTGTAGCCCATGAATCTTTCCTAACTCGTCATTGAAAATAGAAGCGTACTTTTGTAACAATTCCTGTAAGTTTCTCATTCTGATTTGAAAAATCTCGGCCCATTGCAATTTAATCTTTTGAGCCAGTTGCCATTTTGACCAATTAAACTGGGGCCCGCCCCTGCTATGGCTATAAGGGGTAAATTTGCAGACTGGTCCTCATACTGCACCAGGACTTGACATATCCCTTTCCCTCTTATTTCTTCGCCCGTATATGTTTTTAATTTAGTGTCCGATTCTACCAACCTTAAAGGATGGACTCCTTTATTCAATTATCTGAACGTATGTTCTCCTAAGACAGACATTGATGCCTCAGTATCGACCTCCATCTTGATGGGTTGTTCATTGGCTCTAACGACTACCTGGATTGGCTCAGTTCTACCCATTTTCAGGTTGTATAATGAACAGATGTCAGAGTCTGCTTCCTCTGGTTCTTCAACAAGATAGATTTCGCGATTTCTACCTTTGCTTTTAAAATGCCGTCTCAGCCTTTCTTGACAGAGCCACATTATGTGACCATTGGGGTGACAGAAAAAGCATTTAATATTCCTGAACTGTCAGGCTGCCTGGATGCATTTTTCTCATTAATGTCGTGGGTTTTCACTGTAGCACTGTTGTTCTTCAATGGTCTTTACATAGTGGGCGTTCCCTGCCTTTCTGTGGAGTCCAGCGTTTTTGTGCCTTTTGTTATCGGCCCTACAAGATGGACGGCGCCATTTTATTGCCTCCGAGTTTCTAGCAGCACTCTCCATGGCTGTTGCCAATTCCAATGCCTTACTGAAGTCTAGACTGATTTCAGATATCAATCACTTTCGAATAGCATCGTCCCTGATTCCACATATCAACCGGTCTTTCAACATGTCATTAGTTGAAGTTCCGAACTCACAATATTCCATTAATTCCTTTAAAGCAGCTACATAGCCAGCGATTATCTCTCCTGGAAGTATATTCCTCAAATTGAATTTAAAACGCTGCATAGTGACTGAGAGCTTTGGCTTCAGGTGGTTTTTGACAATATTTACTATCTCATCAAAAGCCTTCGTATCAGGGTTGTTAGGTGATGTGAGGCTGTGGATCAGACCACATGTTTTGCTCCTGCAAGTGGACAAAAGAATTGCCCTCTTCTAGCCCTCCCCCGTGATGTTGTTAGTGGTAAAGAAGAACGCTAGGCATTCGACATAATGAGATCAGTCATCAGAAACAGGGTCAAATGGTTCAAGCTACTCAAACTGCAGCATACTCGATGACTAAGAGGACTGCGCTTTGAAACAGCTTCAAGGTAGTGGCGAAGTAACATAGCTGGTTGATCGTGGCTTTCTTGATTGCCATCAATTGATCAGGTTTATCCTCATCGCCAGTTTTATGCTTTTGGTTATCAAATTTGTTTTGTCTGGCAAAAGCTAGCTGTGCCCTTGATATTAACACGTTAGTTGGTGCTTGAAACAATATAGGCAGAGAGATCGATTAGCTGAACAAACACTGGTAGTTTACTGGAACTAAGAACAGAGCACTAACACGATGTGTGCTTCTTCAATCACCTCCAGCCCTAGACTTACATTTACCCAAGAAACCCACACCATGTAGCAATTGGTCAATACAGTCACATGGTCAACTAACTATCCTCTTAAAGGTACATAGCACTCCACTTTACCACATATTGGTAGATATGAAGTAAAAATAACATTAAAATTTGAAAGAAAAACAAGATAGAGGACAATGAAGAAGATAGAGTAAGGGGAAAAAAGACAAAGAATCAGCAGAAGTAAATAGTTGCACATTTTTAAATGTCCTAAGTATAACAATGGGATAATATCAAAACCATTTCAGACATTTGAGTAGTTTTATTGAAGTAATGAATTAAGGTTTGTTTCAATATCACTGTGCATATTGAAAACCTTTATAAAGTAAGATAGGTTCAGAGAGCCTGTAAGTCCCCTGAGCCGCTGGGAAAGCTAACAGTTAAGCTAGAGAGAGAAATCTGATTAATGGATGAAATGAAATAAGTCTTTCATAAATAGGAGACATAAAGCCTCACTTCTGACTTAGAGGAGTGTTAAAAGATTTATGCCACTTGGCAGTTCCTGTCATTAAGCTAGGAAGTCATAATTCTTAATCTGCCTTCCAATTTGTAAATAATGCATTGGCTTTAATCATGAGGTATTTCCTTCATATATAATATATATGTATTATATTATTATATATTGTATATTATATATAATGGACATATAAGATTTATATTAGATGCATGATGTATCAATAGAATGTAGCTGCAGACATTGTAAAAGTAATTAGCATCTCATGAATTTGACCATGGTCTTTGTCAGCATGGCATAAAACTTGTTATAATTGTAACTTGGCTCCAATGGGTTCATGATATCAGCCCCAAGTTTCTGAATGCAGCGAAATTGAGGCCCTGCTCACTGGGTGTGACTGTGCCTGTGGGGAAGGTTGACCTTGCAAATTGTGAAGGATAAGCCCCTGCCTTTCATTTGAATAGATGTTTTGACCAAGGATATCAAGGACAGGAAAGAAGGCCAGCACAATGGTTGACAGAAAAGAGTGCCAGCAAGTTGGCTGGCTGAAGCTCACAAAACTCGGTGAGCCATGAATCTGCAGAGGGCATTGGTAAAGGTGGTCTGATTCCACCACTCACAACTTTCAGGCTGGTGAAGATACCAGTAAGGTATCTTGCTGGGAGGGGGATCGTGATCGTAGAGGGTGGAGTCTCAGGGCCCACAATAATAATTCCACACATCCTTCTTGTGGGCCTCTTCAGTTCTATTGTCCTCAGAACTGTGTGTATGTAATGCAAGCTCCAACCAGTTCCGACCTAAAATGCAATCGGCATTCTAACTGCATGTTAGGAACCAGATTTCCATTTTAAAGGGATTTAGTGCACCTGGCAGTTAGCCCTTACAAAACAGAGCCAGTCATATTTCTGATGTACGGGCTCAATTTTGAGGCCATTCTTGTGTCTAAGCCTCCACAGCCGAGGCTATATTTCTGTAGCAGTTAACTGAGTCACTTAAAAGTCAAATAATCTCACCTGTTTCGGAAACTGTTATTAGGAATGCATTCAAAATTTGCTACAAATTTAAGTTTTAAAGATTGTTAAATTTTGGGACTATTTCTTTAAGGTAGGGTAAAATGGAGGAAGGAAAGGGGTCATGTGACCTGTTCCTACTTCTGCCTGACTTGGTTGTTACAGTCTAAAGGAGAGGGGCTGCTGTTTTACTGGGAAGAAGTTGTGAGGTGTTCATACCTGTGGACAATGGCAAGGGCATCTGTATTGATTGTGGGTAGACTGTTTTTCTCCAAGGGCAGAATCTTCTGCTCGGCGAGCGGGGGGCGGGGCCTGCTCGCAGAGGTGTAAAATGACGCGCGGTGACATGAGGCATGTGTCCTGACGTCACCGTGCGTCATCCAGGTTTTCAGTTCGGCAGGCGCACACCCAAGTCGGCTGCGCACCCACCGTACTGTCAAAGGCCTATTAAGGCCAGTTAACTATTAATTAAAACAATAAACTGAGCTGCCCATCCAACCTTGGCGGGCAGGCGAAGAGCCCAGGCGGCCTTCGTATTTTATCCACCGGCGGGATGAGGTTTCATGAAGGTTTTCAAGAAAGAAATTTTAATAAAATTCATAGACATGTCCCAGCTCATGTGACAGTTTCACATGAGGGGATATGTCATAAAATATAATTTTTTTCCTTTATTAAAATTTTTTAAACATGAACTAATCTCCGTGAGGCAGCTCCGTGCCTCAGGGAGATTTCTGCACTCTTTCGCGCGCCAGCACAGGCCCCGACTCAGGCAACCACGCCCCCCACCCTCGCCCACACAGCGCTTCCGGGCGCACATCACGCTGGGCGGGCCTCAGTTGGCCTGCCCACATAAAATGGCGGCTCTCAGCCGATCGCAGGCGGCGATCAGCTGGGCGCACGCCTGCGCCAGCTCCCGCACGGTGAGAAAATTCTCCCCCAAGTCTCACAGGGAGGTGTTGGGAATGTCAGGTTTTATCAAGGGTTATACTTTAAACTAGCAATTTGATTCCAAGATAGAATGGACTTGGGGAGGGGAATCTTGTGGTCTCACTGGTGGCGAGCTTGCAGGTAGGAAAGGCATGTAATAAGGCGGGATAGTGGCATAATGGAACCCTGCAGCCTTCCCGCCTGTGTCTGAACTAAGTTCCTGGGCAGGAAGGCCCATGGTCAACCTTCCTGCCCTGCCATCTGTTGAGGCCCTTAAGTGGCCAATTAATGATTACTTAAGGGTCTCATCCCACCACTGCTGGTATTAACCCAGTGGTGGGTGGGCCTGTTGCCATGCAGCTTATATGATAGGTAAAACTGCAACCAGCTTGTTGCGTTCTGGGGGTTTGGGGGTGGGGGGAGGTGATCGACCTCAATCAAAGACATTCAGTGCCTGATCGAGGAACTTGACATCAGGAAGGAGGCGGCCTGCTAAGAGCCACCCCCTGCCCTTGCTGGCACCCCCTTGCACCCTTCTTCCTGTGACCCCTAACCCGCGAAACCCCCTTTCCCCACATTACTAATCTGCGGCCTGGGTTGCCCCACGGCCCTGGGACTTCAGTACCCATCCTTCCAGCAGCAACCACAGCCTCCCCAGTGGGGAAGTGGTGAGCACAACAGCTGCCGGCCTCTCATTGGCCTGCAACTCTTGGTAGGCGAGACTTCTGCCCCCATGGTCTTGACTCCAAACAAAGGCCCACCCCTAGCCTCACCAAGGACTGAATGGTGGTTTCCAGAAAAGAGGCAGCGTGGGTCTCTCACCGACCCTCCAGCCAAAAGGTGAGAGCCCCGACGCCTTAAAAATTAGACACAGACCTTTAGTGAAATTAGGAAACACTTCCACAAAGGATGGTGGCAGTTTGGAACTCTGTTTCACAAATGCCAGTTGGTCGATTTTTGTTACCTAAAGCTCTTAAGTAACATGGGGCAAAAGCAGGTATAAACAGATCAGTGATTACCTCATTGAATGGCAGAACAGCCTCCAAGGGCTAAATGGTCTACTCCTGCCTTCACGTCGCTATGTTGTCAAAGTCCACTTCCAAAAACAATACAACAGATGGGGCGATGAAAAATACATTTCCCTCTGCAGTAATCCTCTGATTTCAATTAAGCTAGTTTTGTGAATTGGCAAGAAAAACCTCGGTAGGAAGATAAAATCAAATTAGTGAGGTCAATAGTTCTACTTTCATAGGGCTTTTTCGTTTGCTGTGTGGAAACGAGCACTCTCACCTCCTGGCGTGAGTCCTTCGGCTTAATTTGCAAGTGAATGAGAGGGCGTCGCGCTAAGTGGGTCAAACTTCTCCAGGTTGGACAAGATAAGGAATGAAGCACTTTGGAAGTGTAGCCAATGTTGCAGAGCAGGGAACTTGTTGCAGAGCAGGAAACATGACGCCTTATTTGTGCACAATAAGGTCTCACAGACAACAATGTGACAACAATCCAAACAGCCTGTTTTTAGTGATATAAAAACAGAAAATGCCGGAAGTACTCAGCAATCCGGCAGCATTTGTGGAGCAAGAAACAGAGTCAATGGGCTGGATTTTATGGCCCTCCACCGGTGTATTTGAAGACTGGGGAGACCGTAAAAGGCAACATGTGGCCTGCCCGCCCATCTCTGGCCTGTCTCCCATTTTACAGTGGGTAGTGGTGGAGTTGTTGGATGGCCCACTCACCCTTGGGCCTATTCATCCCCCCCACACCCTCTCCCACTCCTATGTTACCTGCAAGCAGGGGGAGGCCCAGGCCAAGCAGGCAGCCAGGCAACTTTTACTGGTTGTGCTTGTGTGAGGCAAGGAGGGAGATTCTCCATTGGGGAGTCCCCTGTGCCCATTGGAAGCACCCACCATCCTCCAGCCCACTCACAAGGTTATAACCCTCCCTTTAACACCCATGTGTCTCAAACCTTGACCCCTACACCCCTCACTCCCTTTGCCAGGGCCTGTCAGCTGGGCCCCACTAATACCCCAGACTTACCTTTGGTCCGGCTTCCATGACCTTCATTCCCTTCGGTTCTGGCTGTAGTCCCAGCAGGCAATGGCACGCCTGGAGCTGCTGGCACTACAGAGCTGCCAGCCAATCGGATTTGCCAGCAGCTTTCTGAGGCAGGACTTCCTTCCCAAATGGGAGCTGAAGTCTTGTCCTGAGTCAATTAACGCCGCTCCGAGTGTAAAATGACTGTGGGGCAATTTGCTTTCTCGTGGACAGGCTCCCAGCCGATTTTTTAGTTGGGAGGTTGTGGGAGGGCAGGGAACATAGCACCCCGTTAAATCCCGTCCAATGTTTCAGGTCATGACCTTTCACCAGGGTGGTCTGAATGAAAGATCATGGCCTGGAATGTTTATTCTGTTTCTCGCTCCTCAGATGCTGCCAGATGTGCTGAGTATTTTCAGTATTATCTGTTTTTTTTTTCACAGGGTGTGTGCATCGCTGGCTGGGCCAGAATTTATTGCCCATTCCTAGTTGCCCTTGAGAAGGTGGTGGTGAGCCACTTTCTTGAACCACTGCAGCCCCTGTGGTGTAGGTACACCCGAAAGTGCTGTTAGGGAGAGGGTTCCAGGATTCTGACCCAGCGACAGTGAAGGAATGGCGATATATTTCCAAGTCAGGATGGTGAGTGACTTGGCGGGTAACTTGCAGATGGTGGTGTTCCCATCTATCTGCTGCCCATGTCTTTCTAGGTGGTAGAGATCTCAGGTTTGGATGGTGCTGTCAAAGAACCCTTGGTGAGTAGCTGCACTGCATTTTGTAGATGGTACACAATGCTGCCACTATGCATTGGTGGTGGAGGGAGTGAATGTTTAAGGTGGCAGTGGTTGGGTGCCAACCCAAGCGGGCTACTTTGTTCTGGGCGGTGTCCAGCTTCTTGAGTGTTTTTGGAGCTGCACTCATCCAGGCAAGTTGAGAGTATTCCATCAAACTCCTGACTTGTGCCTTGTAGATTGTGGACAGGCTTTGGGGAATCAAGAAGTGAGTTACTCACCATAGAATTCCCAGCCTCTGACCTGTTCTTGAAGCCACAGTATTCATATGGCTGGTCCAGATCGATTTCTGATCACTAGTAGCCACCAGGATGTTGGTAGTGGGCGATTCAGCTATGGTAATGCCATAGAATGTCAAAGGGGAGATGGTTAGATTCTCTCCTGTTGGAGATGGTCATTGCGTGGCACTTGTGTGGCACAAATGTTACTTGCCACTCATTAGCCAAAGCCTGTTTGTTGTCCAGGTCTTGCTGCGTAAGGGCACGGTCAGCTTCAGTTTCTGAGGATTTCCAGCAACTGCAGTATTTTGCTTTTGGATTACTGTTTTTAGTGATCCTGTTTGAGGGATAATATTGGCCAGGGCTCTACTTTGAACAGAAGCCCATGGAATTCAAGGAAAAAGGAGCTAAGATTCTTGTTAATTATCCTTGTGCTAATGCAATGGTATAGAGGTCATTTTTGTCACCTCTACAGCCATGCAGGCTGAGGTAATCTGCAAAGAACATGGATTGAACTTTATACCTTCCAAACCAAACAGTTTACTATGCAGATTACATATGGGCTGCAGAGCCAGTTATGAATAAATTTAAACTTAAATTTAGATAACATTATTGAACGAGAAACAGAAAGGACTTACATTGTATACCACCTTTCATGACCTCAGGATGTCCTAATGTGCTTTACAGTCAATAAAGCACTTTTTCAGAAAAAAAAATGTATCTCTTGTATTGTAGGGAAACACAGCAGCCAATTTACACACAGCAAGCTCTCACAAACAGTAATGAAATAAAATGTCTACGCCATCTGTTTGAGTGATGTTGGTTGAGGGATAAATGTTGCTGTTCTTCGAAATAGTGCACTTCCGACAGTGCAACAGTCCCACGGTATTACACTGAACTGCAGCAAGAGTGATGGGATGTAAAACAAGCGGCTAATCTTTTCCCATGAGCGGATAAGTTTTAAATTACCTGCTACAAGTTTAATGCAAAGCCATGGTTCTGCCAAGCCGTGCCCATGCATGGCTGCACAGCAGAGTGGAAGGTGCCACACAGGCCATGTTCTGTGTTAAGTGCCACACTGTGGGGCCACAAACATCTTTTTTTAAGGTACCACTTATGGAAAAACTAGCCACGGAAAACACAACATTTAACAGGGAACATTGGTGCAAAACATCTTTTACCTTTGTACTGTTAAATTGGCAGTGTAAATACAGACACACAGAACCAAATCTGGCTTTGAAGCAAAGTGCAAAGTAACTCCCCGAGGATTGGGGAGGGGCAGCAGTGTCCCGCTGCTTGGATTTATCACTGAGAGGACTGTTAACATGGAACTAAAGGGCATGCATTGTGTATTCAGAGTTAATAAGCATTAAAAAGGGCTTTCTAAGTAGAAGAGGAAAAAAAGGGGAAAATAAAATTTTATGGTTTGATCTCTGACTTGGTGGTTTCAACCAGGCAGAATAAAGTTTACTTGAATTAGACTGTGACCTGATGCAAATGAGCTGTGACAGTTTAAAATCCCAGTGGTGTTTATTTTTAATGATACTAAAGTGAAACCGCCCTCAGTAATGACGGAGACTCACTGGTAGCATTTTCTGAAATGAAATAAGCCTTGGGCAGCAGTTGCCTATTACCGTTAATATTAATCATTTCATAGGGTCTCATCCACTTAAACTTCCATTCCAAAAATCATACATCTATATCCAATGATGACCACATAATTTTAAGCATTTTGCTTTTAAGTTTTAGGTTTTTGACAGATTACACAGATATTTTGTGAAGTAAGGATCTTGTGTCACGGCATCTGAGGTTGCTTCAGTTACAGCCTTTGTGAACGAGAAAGGAATGACAAGTGGAAAAGATGCAGAGGAGTATGTTTAGTTCTTAGCTGTTAGTTGTACTCTCAAGCTCTTCTCTGTTCCTCTGCTTGCACACGAACAGGGGAGAGAGCTCATCCGGAGTGAGACACAGCCAGAGCGGGTATTGGCAATTTGGTGCACAGTGGGAATTCATTGCAGAGGGGAAGAGGTGCTCTTTGCATTTTTTCCTTGCTATTCAACTTCTTAAATCATCAGAGAGTGGTCTTGCTGCAGCAGTAGAGGCTACAAGGGAAAGTAATCACTGGTAAGTAGTGGGTAAGGTCGGGTTAGTATTTACTACTTTCATCGCTTATAGTTTAAGATCTTTTTGTAGTTTATAGTTTGTATATTCTATAATAATGAAGATCAGGAAAGAAGGGCTCTAGAGTAACTGATTTAAAAGGTTTAATTTAAAGGGATAAGCCATGGCAGGAGAGCTCAAAGCCGTGGTGTGCTCCTCGTGCTCCGTGTGGGAAGCCGGGGACATTTCCAGTGCCCGGGACCAGCATGTGTGCAGGAAGTGTGCCCAGCTGCAGCTCCTGGAAGCTCGGGTTTCAGAGCTGGAACAGTGGCTGGGGACACTGTGGAGCATCCGTGAGCCTGAGAGCATCGTGGATAGCACGTTTAGAGAGGTGGTCACACAGCAAGGGACTTGAAGGAAGGGAATGGTTGACCACCAGGCAGTCCAAGAGAAACAGGCAGGTAGTTCAGGAGTAACCTGGGGTCCCACTCACAAATCGGTATTCCATTTTGGAGGCTGATGAGGGCGCTGGTTCTTCTAGGGAGTGCGGACAGAGCCAAGCTTCTGGAACCACAAGCAGCCTGTCTGTGCAGGAGGGGAGGAAGGGAGGAAGAGCAATAGTAATAGGGGATTCTATTGTCAGGGGAACAGATAAGTGCTACTGTGGCCGTCAACATGACTCCAGGATGGTATGTTGCCTCCCTGGTGCCAGGGTCCGGGATGTCACTGAATGGCTGCAGGGCATCCTGAAGGGTGAGGGTGATAAGGCAGAGGTCATGGTACATGTTGGTACCAATGACATAGGTAGAAAGAGGGATGAGGTCTTGCATCAAGAATTCAGGGAGTTAGGCAGTAGACTATAAAGCAAGACCTCTTGGGTTGTAATCTCTGGATTACTCCCAGTGTCATGTGCTAGCGAGCTCAGAAATAGGAGAATAGTGCAGATGACTACGTGGCTTAAGAGTTGGTGCAGGAGAGAGGGTTTTAGATTCCTGGATCACTGGGACCGTTTCTGGAGAAGGTCAGACCTGTACAAGTGGGACGGCCTACATCCGAACCAGAGCGGGACTAACATCCTTGCAGGTTTGCTAGTGGTGTTGGGAGGAGTTTAAACTAATTCGGCAGGGGGAGGCAACACAGAATGTTAGCAGAATAGGGACACATCATAATACAGTAAAACAATCAAGTCAGAGGGAGTACAGCTGCATTAAGTTTCAAGGGAGTAAGGCAAGGCTGGATGGCCTCTACTTTAATGCCAGGAGTATTACAGGTAAAATGGATGGTGAGGATTGACACGTGGAATTGTGATATAGTAGCCATCACTGAGAAGTGGTTGAGGGAGGGGCAGGATTGGCAGCTCAACATTCCGGGATATAGAATCTTCAGGCGAGAAAGTGGAGGGGGTAAAAGCAGGGGAGGCATTGCATTTTTAGTTAAGGAGTCAGTTACTGCAGTAAAGAGAGATTATATCTTGGAGGGGGCATCGAATGAAGTTTTGTGGCAAGAGCTTAGGAATAAAAAAGAGGCAGCCACATTGTTAGGAGTTTATTATAGACCCCCAGATAGTCAGCGGGAAATTGAGGAGCAAATATGTGCACAATTTGTGGAGGTGTGTAAAAGCAATAACAATAGGATAATTATATTAGGTGATTTCAACTTTCCCAACAGTAATTGGGATAGACATAGTGTTAAGGGCTTGGATGGGGCGGCTTTCTTGAAATGTGGACAGGAGAACTTTTTAGGTCAATATGTAGAGGGTCCAACAAGGGACAGCGTAGTGCTGGACCTAATTCTGGGGATTGAAGCCTGACAGGTGGCTGAGGTGGTGGTAGGCGAGCATTTTAGTGATAGCGACCACAACTTGGTACAATTTAAGTTTGTTATGAGGAAAGAAATAGACAAGTTGCAAAAAAATGTTTTGGATTGGGGGAGAGTGGATTTTAGTAGAATAAGGCAGGATCTGGCTAAGGTAGACTGGGAACAGCTACTTGCGGGGAAATCTACAGAGAGGCAGTGGGGGGCATTCAAAATGGAAATGGGGAGGGTACAGGCTCAACATGTTCCCTCTATGGTGATAGGAAGGAGTAACAAGCCCAGAGAACCATGGATGACCAGAGATATTCAGGTTACGATGAGAAGGAAAGGAGAGGCTTTTAGCAGGTACAAGGAAAGCAAATCAGCAGAGGCATTAGTGGAGTACAGAAAGTGCAGGGTGGAGCTTAAGAAAGCAATTAGGAGAACAAAGAGGGGATATGAGAAAGCTCTGGCTGGTAAAAGTAAGGAAAATCCCAAGATATTCTATAAGTATATCAATGGGAAGAGGATAACCAAGGGCCATAAAGGACCAAGGGGGCAATCTATGGGTGGAGCCAGAGGACATCGCTAGAGTGTTAACTGAATACTTCACATCCATCTTCACCCAAGAGAATGAGGATGAAGGTATGGAACTCGGAGAGAGAGACTGTGAGGTTCTTGAGCAAATTGATATAGGGAGTGACAAGGTATTGGAGGTGTTGGCAAGCTTAAAAGTGGGCAAATCTCCAGGTCCAGATGATTTGTGTCCCAGACTGCTGAGGGACGCAAGGGAGGAGATTGCACGGGCTCTGACTCAAATTTTTAATTCCTCTCTGGCCACGGGGGAGGTGCCTGAGGACTGGAGAACAGCTAATGTGGTTCCGCTATTTAAGAAGGGTTGTAGAGATAAGTCAGGGAACTACAGGCTAGTGAGTTTCATGTCAGTGGTAGGGAAACTATTGGAGAAAATTCTGAAGGAAAGAACCGATCTCCTTTTGGAGAGGCAAGGTTTGATTAGGGATAGTCAGCATGGCTTTGTCAGAGGGAGGTCATGCCTAACAAATTTGATTGAATTTTTTGAGGAGGTGACCAGGTGTGTAGCTGAGGGTAGTGCAGTTTATGTAGTTTATATGCATTTCAGCAAAGCCTTTGACAAGGTCCCACATGGGAGATTTATAAAGAAGGCAAATACACATGGGATACAAGGTAATTTGATAAGGTGGATTCAAAATTGGCTTAGTTGTAGGAGACATAGGGTGATGACAGAAGGATGCTTTAGTGACTGGAAGCCAGTGTCCAGTGGCGTACCACAGGGATCACCGCTGGGTCCCCTATTATTTATCATTTATATAAATAACATAGATGACTATGTGGGGGGTAGGATTAGTACGTTTGTGGATGACACAAAGATTGGCCGGGTGGTTAATAGTGAGGTTGAGTGTCATAGGCTACAGGAAGATATAGATGGGATGGTCAAATGAGCAGGTTAGTGGCAGATGGAATTTAACCCTGAAAAATGTGAGGTGATACACTTTGGAAGGAGTAACTTGACAAGGAAGTATTCAATGAATGGCATGAGACTAGGAAGTTCTGAGGAACAAAGGGAATTTGACGTGTGTGTCCATAGATCTCTGAAGGCGGAGGGGCATGTTATTGGGGCGGTGAAAAAGGCATATGGGACACTTGCCTTTATCAATTAAGGCATAGATTACAAAAGTAGGGAGGTCATGTTGGAGTTGTATAGAACCTTGGTGAGACCACAGCTGGAGTACTGTGTGCAGCTCTGGTTGCCACATTGTAGGAAGGATGTGATTGCACTGAAGGGGGTGCAGAGGAGATTCACCAGGATGTTGCCTGGGATGAAACATTTAAGTTATGAAGAGAGGTTGGATAGACTTGGGTTGTTTTCGTTGTAGCAGAGAAGACTGAGGGGCGATCTGATCGAGGTGTACAAGATTATGAGGGGCATGGACAGGGTGGATAGGGAGCAGCTGTTCCCCTTAGTTGAAGGGTCAGCCATAAGGGGACATAAGTTCAAGGTGAGGGGCAGGGGGTTTAGGGGGGATGTGAGGAAAAACTTTTTTACCCAGAGGGTGGTGATGGTCTGGAATGCACTGCCTGGGAGGGTGGTGGAGGCAGGTTGCCTCACATCCTTTAAAAAGTACCTGGATGAGCCCTTGGCACGTCATAACATTCAAGGCAATGGGCCAAGTGCTGGTAAATGGGGTTAGGTAGGTAGGTCAGGCGTTTCTCACGTGTCGGTGCAGACTCGATGGGCCGAAGGGCCTCTCCTGCACTGTGTGATTCTGTGATTGGATTACTGGTCTGGAATTATTGAAGGATACCATATAGAAGGAGGCCACCTGGCCAACTGCAGGGTCGACAGGGCTGAGATTGCCGTTGTCATTTCTGGTGCCTAGGCCGATGCCTGGCGGTCCTTCTGGTTTCATTCCTTTTTTTGTGACTTTCTAGCAGTTTGTTACAACTGAGTGGCTTGCTAGGCCATTTCAGACAGCATTTAGGAGTCAACTGCATTTCTGTGGCTCTGGAGTCACATGTAGGCCAGACCAGGTAAGGACAACAGATTTCCTTCCCTAAAGGACATTAGTGAACCAGATGGGTTTTTACAACAATCAACAATGGTCACATGGTCATTATTAGACTTTTAATTCCAGATTTTTTATTGAATTCAAATTAAATTGAATTCAAATTCCACCACCTGCCGTGATGTGATTTCCAGCATCTGCAATATTTTGCTTTTTTCTGAAGTCCCTTATTCCTGATACTATTCTAGTAGATGCAAATCTCTCCTGTGCCCTCTCCAATGCCTTGATATCCTTAGTGCCCAGAATTGAACATAATATTCCAGATGAGGTTTAAATGGTGTTTTATAAAGATTTAGCATAACTTTGTTGATTTTTCGCTCTATTCCTCTATTAACAAAGACAAGGATCCCATTTAATTTTGTAACAGCCTTCTTACCTTGTCCTGCCACCTTCAAGGATTTGTGTACATACATCGCCAGGCCTCTCTGTTCCTGCACTCCCTTTAATATTGTACCATTTATTTTGCATTACCCCTCCTCACACTTCCTAACAAAATGTATCACTTCACACTGCTCTGCATTAAGTTTCATTTGACATGCGCCTGCACATTTTACCTACCTATCTTTCTCCTCCTGAAGTCTGTTACTATCCTCTTCACAAGAGAATGTAGATATGGCCTTATGGGCTGTCATTCCATTTACTTGCTGAGAATTAAAATACCGCTGTCGAAATCTGTGCATGTGATGTTATGTAGGCATTAGGAATACAGGGGCTTTTCATAAGAATTCTGAATGCTTGTCATGATCCTTTATTGATGGACGTTACTAGGAGGAGAAATATTGGAGCTTGGGTAGCATAAACAACTGGAGAGTTTTCTGCCTAGAATGTCAAATCACAGCTGAAAAACATTTCTCATTGAATGAAAAGCAAGCAATATATTGAAAGGAATAAACAGTGCTTCAGTTTAATTCACATTAAGATTTCAAAGACATGCAAAACAATCTCTCACACATGTAAGTAAGCATGAAACAGTCTGTCTATTTGTGGAGATAATGGGGAAGTTGTCTGTCAGTATTGGGAAATTTGCTGCTCAATTTATATCAGGTTCTGGGGGAAATTGGGTTGCAATGTTTTGTCAAAATTTTATTTTCTGTTCTTACTGGGATGAAACAACTGTCTGTCAAGAGTTCAAAGGCTGTAATTTAGTAAATAATCTGCCACATTGCCTGCATTCTTTACCATGTGTGAAATGTAACTAATGCGGTGCCTGTTCCCCTTGAAGCACCATCTCAAGTCTAACACTAATATCAAGGTGGGGATGGGTGATAGATTGCTAATGAATCATACGTTTTTTACACTACTGTTTCCAAATTACATTTATGTAGTTAAAGCAAAGTCTGGAATAGATACCCTATGCAAGTGCTCGTATCCATCCCAGCATTAAGAAAGTGATTAATGTCTCCTCATTCTAGCTGACAAAAAGGCATGTGCTAGTTCAGTAATTCTAACAGTGGAGTGAGAGACAGCGCAGAACCAGAGAGTAACCCTGTGTTTGCACCAAATTTAACAAGAGAATTACACATTTACAAAACTTGACCTACAAGAATAACATAGGTTTTTGCTAGGAGAGGTTCTGTGTTGTACTGAAAATCCTGGGAATGGCCAAAATTTCTAAATCCCGCTCCTGAACCCAACATTTCCCATCTTCGCCCGGGCAGGGCTGGGGTCAGGCGATGGTTCACGCATGCTTGGATCATGGAGGCAGCTGGCCGTTTAAATCATCAGCTGCTTCCACTAAATTTTGCACCCTAGCTGTATGAATCCAGGAATGCATAGAGCATACCAGGTAAGAGGAGGTCTGAACGTGGTGGATACTTTGGCTAGCCAGTATATCCCTTTGGAGAGGTAAAGTGCCTCTTAGGATTGGGTCTTGGGAAATGTATGGCACTCTTTGGGACAGGTAAGGCACCCTTTTTGATTGTTAAAATTAAACATGATTATGCAATTTTTGTGCACAATCTCATTGGAACTGTCCAGCTGTCAAGGAACTGTCCAACTGTCATGGGACTGTCAAAACTGTCCAGGATGTGTCCAAGGTAACTAGCTGAGTTGGCATGGAGGGGGTAAGGGCCAAGGGTGGTGGGTTGTGGACATTGGTTGGCATGAGTTGGCACCAGTTTATCATGGGGATATGAGGGGCCATGGGGGTGGGTAGAGGAGCATGGGTTGGCATAGGCAGTAAGAGGATCCATGGAGGGTAGGTAAAGGGGCTTGGCTTGGCAGAGGGGGTCTGAGGAGCTATGAGAGGGTGGGTGGGGGCAATGGGTTGGCATAGATTGGCGTGGATGGGGAATGGGATTTGTGTGGGGGGAAATAAGGTGGGATGAGTGGTGAGGGCTGGAGGGATTCTTTTTGTTTTATTATTCTTTAAATTTATTTAAACACAGTACTTGATCTCAGGGGCAGGCCTTCCACCCAGTCCACCTCCACACCCGACAATCTCCACAATCATTCCGGGGTGGCCTGCCCTGACTCTTAACCCAGCCTGCACCCCCCCTCCACCCACCCCCAAACGAAAATCTGATCCGGGGGCGGAAATTTTAGAAGCCTTGTTTGCAGAGTTGGGAAATCTCCCGATTGTGTGCAGTCAACCCGGGAGCGAAAACCTGGGCCATAACAGTTAGCGTACAGCACAGGCTGTATAGCAAGGGTTTCATTATTGTTGCTGATATGCTGCTGCCATGCTGTGCTTGGACAGATAATGTTCCGAAAGCAAAGATAAGTGGTGACGATGGTCGTTAATATTGGACTTTACTCAACGGACATACATAATTTTGATTGGTTTCTCATTGCAACGCCGACTGGAACCTATTAAACGTGTTTATTTACGGTTGGCATTTAAATCTGAAAATCTAGATCAAAGTACTATAACTGAGAGGAATTTAAACCATTTGAAATGCCTACTGTGACATTGGCTTCAGCTCAGAGTAATGTGACCGGCATTGGAGCTGAAATCAGTGCATTCCTGATTTGGTTCAGTGCTTATTTTGAAACTTCGCTAGAAGCTGCTTTCAACTCCAGCTTTAAAACTATTGTCCTCATCACCTTGGGAAGCCAAACTTCATTAACGTGGGCCTGAATCTTGCGCCTGTCGGGTGCTTGCGATCGGCGGGCTCGGCAGCGGACGCGATTATGCGCTTCTGGCCGCAATCCGCACCTGACCGCGATTTCAGTCAATTGGGCAGCCAGCAGGGAACACACGCCGAGAAAACCTCAGCCCTGCTGGGGGGGTGCTGGGGGTGGGTGGGGGCTTGCGGCAAGAGGGCGGGTGTTGAGAAAAGTGAGGGTGCGGGCGGGCGAGCGCTCCCTGAAGACTGACAGCTGCTGTGGAGCTGCCTCAGGGAGCTGCCGTACTGTAAAAATGAAATGAGGTCAATAAACTTCTGCAAACTGTGTTAATGCTGCAAATTCAAGCCCCTGAAAACAGACCACACAGCACCTCATCCCTCAAATGTCTTTTTTTTTTAACTTAACCCGGGCATTTTACCCCGCCCTGGATGGAGTTTGTGGTGAAAACGTGAAGGCCGCCTGGCCGATTAGCCCTTCCGCCAGCCGTAAAAGTGGGCGGGTCAGGTGAAATTTCTGACAATTGGCTGCATAATGGGTTTAATTGCCCGCTTAATTGTCGGCGGGCTCGCTTCCGACTCCTGCGCGCGTCCGCCGACCGTAATGTTAAACGCGAGCGTGATGAGGTCGGGACACGCGCCCAAGGTCTTCCCGCACGATTTCACACGAATCGGGGCTGCACGCGAGCCCTCAGGTTCAACTTAAAATTCAGGCCCATGGTTTTAATTACAGCTAAACAAAGCACAAAATAATCACCAGAACGTTAGGATATAATTTATCGTGGAAAGCTGTTATTGATGAAATGTCACCAACCTGAAATGTTCACCTCACTTTCCTGCCCCCCCTCGGATGCTACCCAAACTATTGAGTGTTTCCAGCATTTATTATCCTTTTTTCTATAAAAAATAAAATACGGAAGGACGTCTGGCATAACCTTCCCGAAAAATAGTAACTTGCTGATTGCAACTCACCTACTGGAGGTGAACTTCAACTTTGATGGAGGTGTTAAACAGGCCACCAGGCGATTGGTTCCCTGCACACTCAATTTCCCTTTCCAGTGAGGTCAATGAATAGGAAGATTAGGGGAAGAGGAGTATAACAGGCAGCTTATCTATAACTACCTATTGGCAAGCCTCATAGTTGAAATTCACCCATTCTGTGGTTCCCTACATCATTGACAACTCATTAATGAAATCATACAATGCACAACTTTAATTGCCTTCAGAGAATGCAGTTATCAAACTCAGCAAAAAACAAGCATTCCCATGTTTTTCATTTAAAGACCATTTTGCAAGCTCAATATTTCACAGATTTGCTACATTTAACTCTTCAGAAGCTTGGACAATATTTATATCTGTGGCTCATTTGGTTACACACAAGGTTAAGTTTTTGGCCCCTTTTGTCCACTGTGGCACATTTGTCTCATAGAACCTTACAGCACCGAAAGGGGCCATTCAGTCCATCATGCCTGTCCTTGCATTTTGAAGGAGCTACCCAATTTAGTCCAACACCCAAGCATTCTCCCCATAATTCTGCAGGTTAGCCCTCAAGTACATTTCCCACTGCCTTTTGAGAGTTCTTACAAAATCTACTTCCACCACAGTTTCGGGTAGTACGTTCAAAATCTTAACAACCCTCTGTGTGTAAGAAAGTTCTCCTTGTTTCCTCTCTAGTTCTTTCCTCAATGATTTTAAATCTATGACCTCTAATTACTGACCTATTTGCCACAGGAAACACTTTGACTCTATTTGCTCTATCAAAACCGCTCATAATTGTCAACACTTTATTTAATCTCCCTTTAACCCTTTCTGCTCCAGGGAGAACAATCCCAGCTTCTCCAATTTCTCTTCTTAACTGAAGTCCCTCTTCGCCGCTAACAATTTTAGCAATTCTCCTCTGCACCTTCTCCAAGACCTTGACATCCTCCCTGAAGTGTGCTGCCCAGAGTCATAACCAGTAGTTTAGCATGACTTTGGTATTTTTTGTACTCACTGCCTCTGCAGAGCCAGCTATCCCATATGTTTTCTTGACCACCTTATCAAGTTGCCCTGTCATTGATGTATTTCATCATTAAACTGCTTTTACATTGCACAAGACTTGCACTGAAGAGATCAGTTCCCAAAACACAGGTCTTGTGCAGCCGCTGAAAACTGAACACCTGGGCTTGCCAAGAGTAACAACCTTGAATACCTGTGGGCCTCACACAATATAAAAGCAACTGGTAGGGCGATGATTGACACAGGGTAGCCCAAGTAAACAGCTGAAGCTATTCTATTACTTCAATGGATAGAAACGCACCATGAGGGTTCTGTGTCTCATAGAATCATAAAATAGAAATTGTTACCTCATCTTTTAACATTTCAATTTGATTGGAAACTGTTCAATTTTTTTGTTTGTTTATATGTGAATCCAAAATGTTAAGATTATGAGGATCACACATACTAGTTTCTCCCTGAAGTCCTCTCTATAATTTTGAGACATGGAAAATAATTGATCAAGTACCTTCATGTAGTGAGAATACCTGTCGAATAATAGAACTTCACCCATTCACTCGCACTAGCATTTTTTTTTCAAACCGCTTTCTAACTCCATTAAATGACTAATAAAGGGGTGTACGGAGAGAGCCTTAAAGGCAGCGAACTTGTGGGAGAAGTATAAATCCAATAAGGAATTCAGGAGAAATTTCTTTAATTATAGAGTGGTTAGAATATGGAACTTGCTGCCACGTGGAATAGTTAAGGCCAATAGTAGAGCTACAGTTAAAGGGGAGCTAGATAAGTATCTGAGGGAAACAGGAATAAAAGGAAACAAAAACAGAAAATGCTGGAAAAACTCAGCAGGTCTGGCAGCATCAGTGGAGAGAAAAACAGTTGATGTTTCAAGTCCGTATGATTCTTCTTCAGTAATAAAAGGATATGCTGATAGCGGGAGATGAAGTAAGGTGGAGGAGGCTTGTGTGTTGTATCAACACCAGAATCTTTGGGCCAAATGCCCTGTTTCTGAACTGAAAATAGGCCGTGTAATGCTATGTAACCACATTCAGAAGGGAAGTTTTGCTAGTAATCTGCCCAGACAACTTACCTAGCTCTCACTCCAGGCACCACAGCCTGGCACCTTGCAGTTGGCATGCTAAATCTAGCGAGGGAAGCCAAGGAGTAATACAACAGCAACTTATGTTTATGTAGCATTTTTAACATTATAAAGGTGCTTCACAGGAGCATTATAAAACAAGATATGACACCAAGCCACATAAAGGGATATTAGGACCAATGACCAAAAGTAGGTAAGTTATAAGTAGTGAGGTAGAGAGACAGATAGATGTAAGGAGCTTAGCAGCCTAGGCAATTTAAGGCTTGGCCACCAATAGTAGAGTGATTAAAATCTGGAATGCTGACGAGGCCAGAATTAGAGGAGTGTAGATATCTTGGAGCAATTTCCTGGAGGAGATTACAGAGGTAAAGTGGGACAAAGCTATGGAAGGATTTGGAAAAAAAGGGGGAGAACTTTAAATCAAGATTTTGCTCAATGGAGAACCAATATAGGTCAGCAAACATAAGAGCGATGTTGACTGGTACTTGGTGTGAGTTAAGACATGGGCAACAGAGTTTTGGGTGACCTCAAGTTTACAGAGATTAGATTGTGGGAGACCAGCCAGGAGTGAGTCGGAACAGTCGAGTCTGGATATAACAAGGGCATAAATAATAAATGAATGCTCACTTTTACTTAAGAATCATGGCAAAGGTGGAGGAAGACTGGCAGCTTATTATATCAGCCATGGTAGGCAGCAAATCTGTGACCCCATTGAAACTAAAACTTGAACCATTGTGCCTCCAGACTGCTTGGATTATTTTCCTGAGCAGAACTGTGTCTTTTTATGGCCTTATCTTTACCACATTCCTATGAGTTTTGAAATTGTACTCTCTAATCCCCAAATTAGTATTATTTAATACATTGTGGGAGCCGTTCCAAGGTAATCTGAAATCCATTATCCACCAATGCACACTCCTTGACAATCGCTGAAACATTATATCACGCAGCCATCATGTAACATTAATTTAAGGATCCATTTTTTTCATCAGCTGCAGTATGGTCCAAGAATGTCCACCTGTCATACAGGTACATCTCATCATTAACTCAAAGGTACTAATCCACGTCAATCTAGCAATATGCCTGGAATGCACAGATGTGAGGAATTTTTAGCATTCTTAAAGAGACAGCTCTAGAAAGCCCATTGTGGAGTGTTAACCTGATCAAAGAGGTTGAATGTGATGCTGAATCGATGCCCCATTTGGCAGCAAGAGCGTAATCGATACCATGAGGTGAGAATATCCCAGCAGCAGAGAGTACGATCTCAACAAGTATCCATTTCCCCTGCATTATAGATGTTGCAGCAGTGATTTATATAGCTACCCGGCCTCCTGTCTGTTGCCAGGCTCACCAATGGAAACTAACAATGAGATTTCTGCATTGTAGGCCTGTGTGGAAGTTTTTATAACATGCAGGAAACCACAAAACTAAAGTCTAATTTGCATTTATGAAGCAATTGTTAGTGCATGTGCAGTGAGCAGCGCTCTAAAATGTTAACTAGGTCAATGCTAGAACGCCAGCAGCTTCTGTATATCTCAAGGCCACTATTAACACAAGAGGCTCTGCAAGATAAACTGGCTAATAAAGGTTGTGAGGAGCCAGATGTCACCACTGATCAGCTGAATTTATTTGTAACATAGATGCTTAAACCTTAGGGTTGCCAACTCTCCAGGATTGGCCTGAAATCTCCAAGAATTGAAGATCAATCTCCAGGACACAGCTGTGTGCAAACCTGGAGCTTAAAATAGATTGCTTTTTCTTTGCCATTTTCTTTGAACATTTCACTTTACCAACATAAAAATAGTGAAAATGGGAAATAAAGGCAAATTGGCTGACAGTCAAGCACCATCCAATTGGAATGTATCTTTTTGCTTTCCAGTTGATGTAGGAAAGCAGTGCATCACAAGGGCGGATGCGTTGGCTGACTAATGGCCAGGTCATGGGAGCAAGTCATGTGATGAAACCTCCAGGAATATATTTAATCACAGTTGGCAACCCTAGTAAACCTGTGGGAATTATTGCGACTTCTTCCATTGTCAAGGAGGAAAGAGTTCTGTGTGTATTCCCCGTCCTTATTTCATCAAATGATGTTGGTGAGTTACTTGGACAGAAACATCAGGACAAGATCCCCCAGCAAACACCAGTTCAGGTACAACGTTGTGTGAGGTTTGCTCAATAAATTGATTGCAGTGAGGTTGAATTAATCGTCATGATTCAGCAAGAGACTTTAGAAGAGAGCTAAGCAGCATCAGTGAGGCAGCTGTTGAGGACTGTGATCTTTGTAAAGGTCTGCATTATGATAAAACTAAAGTGTGCAAAACTCAGAAATATAATAGATGATTTTAATTTGAAAATTAAGCAAAACCCAGCAGTGGGTTCCATTTTACCTGAGTGCATGCCACTGACTATACAATATTGAATGTTAAATAGAAGTATCTAACTCCATTCTGTTTGTTTTAATATGCAAACACTTTTGTGAAGTGTGGGAAAAATTGTGGCTAATTTCCATTCCCATTGAAGCTAGTAGGAGGGAATATCTGATGTGGTATATACTAGGTGACTAATTCAATATTATCCAGTTTACACCATCACCACAATTAAAATTACCCCCTACTCATGCATTTTTAATTATGCAGATTTTTTTTATTGGCTGTGCCTATTTGGGATCATTGGCCAACAAGTATAGAGCATTTTAATGCTAATGTTTATTGGTCCATGAAAATCTAAACATGCACCACCCATCAGTGTCTGCTCTGAGTCTCTGAGTGTTGCTGAAGAACTTGCCGACCACAAAATTACTTTGGCATTGGAAGTGCTTCAGTGACACTCAGATTCACAGGCAGATACACAAGGGAGCTGCATTTTCTGGTACTTGATGCACCTCATTGGTAAGAATTTCTCATCTGTATCCCTTACCATTCTTCTACTCCTCTATATTTGACTATTATAATTAAGGTCTATATTTGACCATTATAATGAAGGTAGCAATATAGTAAAGTCCTCCTTCCTCCCCACTCCCAACCTTACAAATTACCGTGGTGAAAAAAAAGACAGACTCTTAAATAGTGTTGTCCCTTCCACAGACATCACTGTCACCCAAATTAGGTGAGCAATAACCCAAGATAGAATCACAGAACAGTACAATTCAGAAGGAGTTCATTCAGGCCATTGAGTCTGCCGGCTTTTTCAAAGAGAAATCCAATTAGTCTCACTCTCCTGCTCTTTCTTTATACGCCTACAATTTTTTCCCTTCAAGTAATTATCCAATTCCTTTTTCAAGGCTGCTGTTGAATCTGTATCCACCATCCTATCGAGCAGTGCATTCCAAATCCTAATTACTTTGTATAGCAAAGTTTTTCCTCATGATGACTGGGTTTTTTTTTGTCAATCACCTGACATCTGTGCCCTCTGGTTATCAACCCTTCAGTTCTTGGTAAGGGTTTCTCTTTATATACTCTATATAAGTCTTCATGATTTTAAACACTGCTACCAAATCTTGTCTTAGGCTTCTCTGCTCTAGGAACTAGCTCCTCTAGTCTAACTGTTAACTGTGATCCCTCAATCCTGGAACCATTCTAGTAAATAAAGATGGGCTGAATGCACTTCATTGTTATAGTGATCTTGTGAGCTTGTGATTATGGCCTACGTTGCAGTATGACAAGTAAAACTTTGCATTTAAAATTTGCACCACTTGTTTATTTTATAAAGTGTGTTATAAGCATTCATAGTGTTTGGACCATTTGAAGCTCTTTCAGTTTTCTGTGTTTGTGTACATTAGAGAGAACAGGAAAATGATAGCAGAGAAAGGGTTAACTTCAAGAAGTGAAATCTTGGAAAGGCTGTAGCAGCAGCCAACTGAAACAGCTTGCAGTTGTGCAGGGTATAATAATAGTTTAGTACCTTATGGGAAAAATGTTGGCGAAGAAGGAAAGGTAGGGTATGTTCATTTTTAGATTTTTCTGCGGCTGGAATTTTCTGGCCCCATTGGCATCAGGCGTCAGGGTGGGTATTGGGGGACAATATGGCGAGAGGGCCATAAATCAGTTTTATGCCATTGCGAAACCAATTTGCAACCATCCACTCCACCAATCAATGGCGGGCCATGTTTCCTGCTGCTGCACGTTGGGAATGTCATTTTAATACATTTGCATCTAATTATAGACCCATGTCAAATTTACCGCCCACGTCGGGGTGACTTCAGAACACCGTGCTTCATGGCTGCCTTTAAAAGGCGTTCACCTGGTGACCTGAACTTCGAAGGGAACTCGGAGGTGAGTGCACACAACCTTGCGTAGCCCGCGCGAGCATTGCCTGTAGGACATCAAGGAAGAGCTGCTGTGCATTCGGTGGGGGGAAAAGTAAAGTCACTTCTTGGCTGACTTTCAGTGTGGTGCCAGGGCAGAGGCTCCAGTGCAGGTCAGGCTGGGGGTGGTGAGGGGCAAGGCAGCACTGACAGACCGAGGGAAAGACTCAAGAAGATGCCTGGGGGTGAGGGAGGGGGGGTTGAGGGAAGTGGTAACGGACTTGGAAAAGCTGGTCAAATGTGAGCGTTCTCCCACAGCTGAGACCGTTCAGCTGCAGATCCATTGATATGCTTGGAGTCGGGTCTCTGAAGATTTCCTGCCCAGTCAAGCAACGTAAAAGCATGAGAGTGCCACCAAACGCTCCAGAACTTTTCACCCCTTGGGCACAGACTGCAAATTAATGTGCATTTTAGGGGGCAGCAGAGCAATTGGACAACTGGACAAGTTGTAGAATCCCCTTGCGAAACATGGCCATGGGGCAGTCGCTTAGTAGAGGCACTGACAGCCACATGCAATGTTTTTATTAAGGTTTGGACCAGTCTCCCCCATGGCTCAAGCTAACAGTGCAGCCTTGCAGTGAGGATTAGGAGAATGCCTGTGCCTGAGCTGAGAGCACAGCATGCAGTCCAATGGCCGAAGCTGCCGATAATCGGTCAGGTGGGACAGAGATGGGTAAGGTTTCGGACAGCCAGTGAGCGCACTACACACTGGCCATCCACCTCTCTCTTTGATCCTGCAGGAGGAGCACATCAGGATTGTGGAGCCTGGTGATTTAGCGATATGCCTCATGGCTTACAGAGAGCAGAGAAGGAGAAGAAGAGAGCGGAGGAGGTGCCTGGCTCGGCAAAGGAAGGAACACCTCCCTCAAGATGCAGGGCAGCAGGGTCTGCCGTGCACGCAGCTGGAGATCCACAGCGAGCTGTCGCTTGTAGGTGCTTCGCTAGACCCAGCGTCTATAGGTGGTGACTGTTGTTTCTGCAGATGACCGAGAGCCAGTGTCGCCAAAGACTGCGCATGTCCAGGGAACTGATCGATCAGATATGACACCTGCTGCAGGCTTTGGCGCCACGGGGACATGAGGACATCCACTGCCAGTGGCCACGAAAGTGGACACAGCATTCAATTTTTACGCCAGTGGCTCCTTCCAGGGCTCCACAGGTGATCTGTGCGGGATCTCGCAAGCCTCCACACACAAGTGTATCCAGGAGGTCACGGATGCCACCTTTGTGAAGGCACAGAACTTTGTGCATTTCACCCGGGATCAGGGAAGCCAGGAAGCAAGGGCGCTGGGGTTTGCCCAGATATCAGGTTTTCCACATGTGCAGGGTGCCATCGACTGCACTCACATGGCATTTAGATCTCCATGGCAACAAGCAGTCAACTACATCAACCACAGGGGCTTCCACTCGCTGAATGTTCAGCTGGTGTGCAACCACCACGAACACATCCTGCAGATCTGCACACGATTCCCAGGGACTGTCCATGACTCCCACATCCTTACTGGGTCTCAAATCCCTGACACCTTCCAGGATCCAGAGGGGCTGCAGGGTTGGCTTCTCGAGGACAAGAGCTACCCACAGAGGATGTGGTTGATGATGCCCATGTGGCAGCCTCAGACTGCAGCAGAATGACGGTACAGTGATGCTCATGCTGTGACCCAGGCTCTGGTAGAGCAAACGATAGGCATTTTGAAAATGAGGTTCTGGTGCCTTGACATGTCCTGTGGAGCACTGCAATACAGTCCCCAGAGGGTGTCACACATCATCATTGGCTGCACATGCTCCACAACCTGGTGCTGCAAAGGGGGGAGGACTTGGCTGAGGAGAAGATGGAGGAACTGCACAAATCCTCCAATGAGGAGGATGTTGAAGGGATGATGGTGATGAGGTCCTTGAAGGCGAGGATGCCGGCAATGAGGCCATCACACTGGCCAGACAGGCCGGTGCACATAGGAGGCCTTCATAGCCGCACGATTCATGGAGGATGATGATGAGATGCAATGAGGACAGACCTGACATCCTCACCTTTCATCTATGAACGTTTGATTCCTGTGTGGCTGATGGCAGCGCACATACCCTCACTGCTCAGGCTCATGTCATGGAGATGCAGTGGAGGCCTTAATAGTCGTTAGGTTCCAGGAGGATGATGACAACATGCAGTGAGGACACTCCATAGATCTTCACATTGCCTCTGTGAATGTCTGACTCCTGTCTGGCTGAGGGCAGCTCGCTTGCACTCTGTGTTGAGGGTCATATCATGGAAATGCAGTCGTGAAACTTTAAATGCACCTGATTCTTTGCCAGCCTTCAGCACCTGTTCCCTCAGAAGCAGTGTTGCCGATCACAGATTCTGAAGAGATGGGGGGCCAGCCCCACTTCAAAGGTGCTGAGAGCACACAGAGAGAATGAGGGAACTCTGTGAGGCCTGCCCACGACATTCAGCAGCAATAACAAGCACCATCGAGGTGCAGGCATCACTAATGTATCCAGTGAGTGTGAAGCCGGACCATCACTTTGGTCTGAAGGTTACACACTGCACAGGGAAGAGGCCCTGGACTGAGACACCTGCCTTTACCTTATGCAGGAATCAAGGTTTCACATCTGAATGACATGGACACTGCTCATCATAACAAGGAGCCATAGACAAGAAAACATCCTTGGGAGTTTTTTTACAATAGTGAACATCATGTATGAGTGATTAACACCCATGCCCAGGCTGTGCAATTACATCTTCTTAACCTTCCTAATCCTGCCGCTATGTCTTGGTGCTCCCCCGACATCCACAGCGGAGGTGGAGGCAGCCTGCTGACTGCTGCGCCCTGTCTATGATGACCTTGACATGTGTCCTCTGGAGGGTTAAGATCTGGAGGGCACCGGCCTGCTTTCGAGGTCCTGCCATGTGACAGTGGCACCCTCCTCGGCCTGGGGAGCTGGAACTGCTGAGGACACAAGAAGAGGGGATTCGGATCAGCCAGACACTCCCGGATTCACCTTGATGGATGGTCTGGGGGTGTGAACCTGCTGATCCTCCCTCTATCGGTGCCCAAGGGCCCATGGCTGACTCCTTGAGGAGAAGGGGAAGCTGGAGAGAGATCGAGCTGCCCCACACCCCTCTCGCGTTGACACTGTTGGAGACGAACAACGGCGTCAGCGATGGAGATCAGCCCATGCAGCAGTGCAGGACCAATGTACTCGACTAAGATCTCCATGGCGGCTGCCATCCTATCAGTGTTGACCTTGGTGCGTTGGCATGCCGGAGCTATCACCTCAGCCCGAAGGCAGATGGATCCTCCCTCGTGCCTTGCAACCTGAGGAGTGCAGCAGACATCATTTCCTGATGTTCCTGAGCTTGCCTTTGCAACTGAGATATGGCTAGGTCCAGAGGCTTCTCATCTGGCTTGGACTCAGCAGTTTCCTGGCCTCCAGCAGCCCTCCAGGTGCCGGAAACTTGAGAAGTCCTTGCTGTTGCCTGCTGTAGATCAGACAGTGCGATATGTTTACCAGGTTATGACCCTGAGGCTACACTAGAACTAGGTCCCACCCAGGTGTGTGTCTCTGTTCTGGTGGAGGGTGTGGGTAAGCGCTGTGACTGGTCTTCAATTAGGGTGTCATCAGATTCTTCTTCTGAGGTGTCTTCAGGGCCTGAGTCGAGAACCTGGGTCTCTTCCAACCTTGGCTGCTTCCCAAATATGCCTACGAAAGCAAGGGGGACTGTGGAACAGGGGAACTGATTCACAGCATGGCTGTCTGATGGATATTGCACTGCTGGATCCTCACTTGGTTGAGAGCCGCCAATCTAACCGTCAGCACAGGAACAGTCCGGATCATCACCAGCCAGCTGGATGATTCTATTTTCAAAGTCTGTGAGGACCTTGATTTCGGACATTCCTCCACCAGTCTGCGAACTTTCCCTTTTGTTGTGTGCCAGCTTGTCCTGCATGAATACAGATGGAGAGAGAGTAAGCTGGATGCCTGCCAGGCCAGATGTTAAGGATGCTTGGCATCTGTGGGTGGTGAGTGTTGCCATGGTTGGGATGAGGACATGATCCACAGGGCAGATGGAAGCGTGTGTGAGAGTGAATGGTGATGTCCCTTGAACTGGCAGTGAGCGAGATCTCTGTGGATGTGTGATGGGCTTGTAAGTGTGTGAGTTGAGAGTGATGAGAAGAGTGACTTTCCCTGGCAGAATGGAGGAGATCATTCATGCTCTTTCAGCACTGGGTAGCTGTCTTCTGTTGCAGGGCATTGACGCTGACCTTCGCTGCCACCACCTCCCATGCTGGATTGGTGACCTTGTTTGCTGGTCTTCACCCAGAGTGGGAGTAGAAGACTTCATAGAGGGCCTCCACAGCATCCAGTAGGCACTCGAGGAAGGTATCGTTAAATTTGAGGGCAGTGTGTTTCCTCCCTTTGGCAGCCATGACTTTTCAGCAGCTTCCAATGCCTTAGAAAGAGCTAACTCTGTGCGGGGACGCCCTTTAAATATGGCACCTGGATTACTGAAGGCCTGACGTGACGACAGGGCAGGCAAATCAGAGGCTCCACCACCAGCGACCTGGCGTGTTTCCCAGGAATGAATTATTAATGAGGTGGGACGTACCGGGGAAGAGACGATACGGGACGAAAAGCCGCCATTGTGGCTGGTGGGTAAAACGTCCTTTTTTCCGCCCACTACCGCACTCCTTGCAAATCTGAGACAATTCTGCCCTATGACTCCAAGATTCTCTTCAGTTTTTTAGTATTGATTTCCAATATAAAAACCCATCATCATGCTTGATGAACTATAAGTTTGTTGTCTCTGGGAGGTATGATGATTTGTGTTTTATTCTGACCTTTACGTTTTGTACATTTAAGCATGCAAAGAGCATAGAAATAATTTCAAGGCTAATTATTTAATACCTGAGGCGTTTGATTGCTGACAAAAGCTTATTTTCTTTCCATGAGTCAGCTTGACTTTTGGAGTGTGAGGTCACTTCAGTAGCAAATTAGAGTTGCTTTTAATCACACTCAGCTGACTCCTATGCTTAACTGAGATTTCATACATCACATATATACATTGAATATACAGCACAGAAACAGGCCAATCGGCCCAACCAGTCAATGCTGGCATTTATGCCGCATTCAAGCCTCCTCCCATCTTTCCTCATCTAAATCTATCATTGTAAACCTCTGTTCCCTTCTCCATCATATGCTTGTCTAGCTTCACCTTGTAGGAGCGCATTGTAGAGGAGAAAAGGTTAACAAATTCTGAAACACAGTGCAGAACGTCCATTCACACTGGATCCATACAAGTCTGTACAGGATATTAAAATCATAACATCAAAGCCATGAATTATTCTAACAGTATCTTTTTTTGCTATGAAGTCATCTTTTCTGGCCTAGTTACTATGCTCAGTCCTCAATCTTGTAGCTGTGATATCTCCAGTGTGAATCAATGTACTGCCTCTTTATTTTGTAGCATAAAGGATATAAGAATAGAATTTATTTTAAATGACCACCTCACAGAAAATCTGTTTGTTTTCTGAAGAAACCATGTTCAGAATCAGCAGCAGGGCTGAATTTGGATAAGATACCATGTCAACATTGCGATCTCTTGGACTGCCAGTCCACAAACATTTACTTAGGACAGAGTCACAAAACTTTAGAATATAATCCTCCATAAGCCTGATGATTATAATGCCATTGGTAAAACAAAACTATATTTCCATTATTTTAGTTGTCTATTTGTGCATTGACTTCTTGGTGATTGTGTGCTGCTTGAATAGAAAGGTAAATAATCTTGGGATTTGCCCAGAGCTTCATAAGGATCAGTATTTGGCTATGTGGGTGTTCCTACTTTGCAATAACTGCCTCTAAATATTTGTCTCTTTTCACTGTGATTCCTTCTTAGTTGTTTAGTTTAGTTTGGATATAAAGCATTTACTGATTTGTGTTTTCTTTTGACAGCCCTTACTTCAATGATAAATGAAGGGAATGGTGGCATCATAACACAGGTAAGAATCGAGTCCAGCTGGTGCTGCTGTTCTGGTAGCAGTACCACTCCGGGGGCAGAGTGACCCAAGCAGTTAAAGTTAAAACTTATTTGCTTCATCCTCATTTGCTGATGGTTGGACAGCATCCAGTCCTATCTGAAAATCCTCAGGTAATGGAGTAGTCCAGGGCTGCATGCAGTAAGGTCTGGGCAACATTCAGTCTTGGGCTTACAAGTAGAAAACACACACATGCCAGACAATGATCATCTCTAGCAAGAGAGAATCTAACCATCTACCCTTGCTATTCAATGGCATTATCATTGCTGAATCCCCCGCCATCATCTTGGAGGTTACCGCTGACCAGAATCTTAACAGGACCCGCCAAATAAATACTGTGGCTACAAGACCAAGTCAGAGGCTGGGAACGCTGTGATGAGTAACTCACCTCTTGACTCCCCAAAGCCTGTCCACCATCTACAAGGCACAAGTCAGGTGTGTGATGGAACTCTTCACTTGGTTGAATGAATGCATCTTCAACAACACTCAAGAAGCTCAATACCATCTAGGACAAATCAACCCAATTGATTAGCATCCCATCCACCATCCAGGATCAGACATGATCGCATTGAATGGCAGAGTAGGCTTGACGGGCTATATGGTCTACTCCTGCTCCTATTTCTTGCATTCTAGGGTTCCCTGGGAATTGGGCTGGGTGACCCCAGAACGGGTGTGGAGGTGGGCTGGGCAAGAGGCCTGTCTCGGTGTTCTGGCACTGAGTTGAAATTTAATTTTTAAAAAGCAAAACATAAAACAGCACTCACACCCCTCAATCTCCCACAAATCCCCCTAGCCACATCCATGCCACCCATGCCTCCTTATGCCCTCTGCCCTTCCCACATGGCCCTTCGGAGCCCCTATGCGAACCTATGCCGCCAACAATCCCCATGGCCCTTTATAGCCCCTATGCCAACTTTATCCCCTCTCCCCATTGCCCTTTATAGCCCCAATGCCAACCTCTGCCCCTCTGCCCACTCCCATGTCCCATTATAGCCCCTATGCCAACCGCTGCCCCTATGCCAACCCCATAACCTTTTCTAGCCCCTAGGCCAATCTCTGCCACTCTGCCCACCCCCCATGTCCCTTTATAGCCCCTATACCAACTTATTCAGGTAGACAAAGAACGATCTTTCTAAAGAGCCTCACAAATTGGATGAATGTACCATCAACTAAGATGATCCGTGCCTCCAGGGCAAGATTAACATGGAGGTCCATGTTCACCAATGCCCTTTTAGGGCATTGTACCTGAAGAGAGAGGTGCTAACCTAGGCCCCTCTGCCCACTCCCATGGCCCTATACAGCCCACATGCCAACCTTTACTTCCCAGCCATCTCCATGGCCCTTTATAGCCCCTATGCAAGCTTAGTGCCAACTCATAACAACCCATGCATTCCACCCCCACCCACCACCTTTTGCCTTTACATCTACCATGCCAGCTCAAACAGGACCCATGCTGAGGTTAAATAAAATGAAGTTACAAGTGTCTATTGCAGACTTCATTAAAAAAAAAAATCTCGTTCACAAAATTCATTTACTACATTTATATTCCTTCAACTACATTATCCCTTATAACAACAAACATTTAATTCAATTGCCTATTTCCTTACAAAAACAAGCATTGGAATTCATGGTCCCTTCAAAGAGTCCATAACTACTTGGAGCTGACAATCAAACTGTGAAATGTCAGGCACCCTCCTATGATAATGGATATTTGAAATTAGTCATGCAGCACTAATCCAGTAATGGAAGCCCTCAGGCTTACCGCAACAGACAGAGTGAAATAGCAAGCTATCTTTTTCTTTAACACTCCAGATGATTTTTTCCAAAGAGTTATAGGGCAGCAGTTTTAAATGCCTTGACAACTTTACAGCTCGACTTGATAGTTCACCTTGAAGCTTTTGACATTTGGTTTTGACAACTCCAACGAGCTTCACAGTTCCCATGAGTTTATGCACTTTTTACGCACATTTTTTGCCCACGTTTAACAATCCCAAAGGGCACCTGACCTCCCACAAAAGACAACTGACCTACTCCAAAGGTGCCCCTGGACCGTACCCACCTTACCTCTCGAAAAGTGTATGATGGATATCCAAACAAATGCACAAAGTTCAGACCTGCTCCTACCAGGTCTAACCTGTGTATGCCAGATTTCAGGCACCTGTTGGGTTCCTATGACTTGGAGAAGAAACCTAACACTGTATATTTTAAAATGTTATCTTAATTGCTATTTTATTTTTAAACTGAATTTTTTCTGCTGAACAAAAAGATTAAGATGGCTGCTATAAGTCACTTGATCACAGGGCTGACCCTCTGTCTGGGAGCTGTCCCCAGGAGTTTCAAGGACAAACGAGTTCCTTTCTTTTTTTCTGGAACATCAAACTGTGTTAGGCCTAGACAGCTACTAACAGACTCACATTACACCTGGGACTGTTCAGACCAATTTCAGAGGGAGCTACAGGAATGTCATTTGCATTCAATAAGCCAACCTTTCTAGTGGAGTGAGTAGGTCTGCTGAGACAATGGCTTCCCAAATGCCAGACCCTCAACACAGATAGCAACCCTTTCAACAACAAATGACCGAGACATTATCAGTCCTGAAACCAAAACCAATTCCAGTCATTGGATAAACATCCCTTTTGAAGTCATTGTGGAGAAGGAAAGACATGACCCAAGCCTCTGGCCTTTTGGATAGTTTAATATTACATCTTTGGCCTTTGCAGCCAGAGTGCTGTTTTAACATCAACTGGACTGAATTCTTTGGACAGGCTGGCTAAGCAGTCTCAACTCCTCAAAACCTGCTTGATTCTATAAGTATCTGATCAATTCTAGCCAAGTTGTGTAAATGCAGGCAAGCCCCTCGTGCAGCAGCATCATTCATTTCAAGGATTTTTGTATTGTTCAATCAGCTAGAAACACATTGGAGCAGAACCCCACCATAAAGGAAACATCCCCCGGACTCTGACTTTGAACTCTGGACGTTACTATTCTATTTTTCTGTGTTCTTTACACTGTAAAACTCCTTTTCTCTATCCCCCTTTTACTGCGTGAATGCGCAAGAAGGAAGTGATGAATACTCTATTTATTCTTAGTATTGAATGGCGTTTTTTATTCATTCATGGGATGTGGGTGTCGCTGACTAGACCAGCATTTATTTCCCATCCCTAATTTCCCTTGAGAAGCTGGTGGTGAGCTTCTTGAACCGCTGCAGTCCATGTGGTGTAGGTACACCCACAGTGCTGTTAGGAAGGGAGTTCCAGGATTTTGACCTAGCATCAGTGAAGGAACGGCGATATATTTCCAAGTCAGGATGGTGAATGGCTTGGAGGGAAACTTCCAGGTGGTGGTGTTCCCATGCATCTGCTGCCCTTGAAAGTGCTGAACCTTGGCGAATTCCTGCAGTGCATCTTGTAGATGGTACACACTGCCGCCACTGTGAATTGGTGGTGGAGGGAGTGAATGTTTGTGGATGGGGTGCCAATCAAGTGGGCTGCTTTGTCCTGGATGGTATCGAACTTCTTGAGTGTTTTTGGAATTGCACTCATCCAGGCAAGTGGAGAGTATTCCATCACACTCCTGGCTTGCGCATTGTAGATGGTGGACAGACTTTGGGGAGTCAGGAGGTGAGTTACTCGCTGCAGGATTCCTAGCCTCTGTCCTGTATTTATATGGCTAGTCCAGTTTAGTTTCTGGTCAATGGTAACCCCAGGATGTTGATAGTGGGGGATTCAGCGATGGTAATGCCATTGGATATCAATGGGCGATGGGTAGACTCTCTCTTATTGGAGATGGTCATTGCCTGGCATTTGTGTGGCTCAAATGTTACTTGCCACTTGTCAGCCCAAGCCTGGATATTGTCCAGGTCTTGTTGCATTTGGAAATGGACTACTTCAGTACCTGAGAGTCGCAAATGGTACTGAACATTGTGCAATCATCAGCGAACATCCCCATTTCTGATCTTATGCTGGAAGGAAGGTCATTAATAAAGCAGAGACCCAGGGTAATGCTCCAGGGACCCAGGTTCGAATCCTGCCAAGGCAGATGGTGGAATTTGAATTCAATAAAAATCTGGAATTAAAAGTTGAATGATGACCATGAGAACATTGTCGATTGTTGTAAAAACCCATCTGGTTCACCAATGTCCTTCAGCGAAGGAAGTCTGTTGTCCTTACCTGGTCTGTCCTACATGTGACTCCTGACCCACAGCAATGTGATTGACTCTTAAATGCCCTCTGAATGGCTTAGCAAGCCACTCAGTTGTATCAAACCGCTACAAAGTCACAAAAAATGAATGAAACCGGACGGACCACCCAGCAACAACCTAGGCACCGGAAATGACAATGACAGTCTCAGCCCTGTCAACCTGCAAAGTCCTCCTTACTAACATCTGGGGGCTAGTGCCAAAATTGGGAGAGCTGTCTCACAGACTGGTAAAGCAATAGCCTGACACAATCATCCTCACGGTATCATATCTTACAGACAATGCCCCTGACACCACCATCGGCATCCCTGATATGTCCTGTTCCACCAGCAGGACAGACCCAGCATAGATGGCAGCACAGTGGTATATAGTCAGGAGGGAGTTGCCCTGGGAGTCCTCAACATCGACTCTGGACCCCATAAAGTTTCATGGCATCAGGTCAAACGTGGGCAAGGAAACCGCCTGCTGATTACTATGTACGATCCTCCCTCAACTGATGAATCAGTGCTCCTCCATGTTAAACACCACTTGGGGGAAGCACTGAGGGTGGTAACGGCGCAGAATATACTCTGGTTGGGGAGCTTCAATGTCCATCACCAAGAGTGGCTCGGTAGCATCACTACTGACCAAGCTGGCCGAGTCCTAATGGACATAGCTGCTAGACTGGGTCTGCGGCAGGTGGTGAGGGAACCAACAATAGAGAAAAACACATTTGACTTCATCCTCACCAACCTGCCTGCCGCAGATGCATTTGTCCATGACAGTATCGGCAGGAGTGACCACTGCACAGTCGTGGAGACCAAGTCCCGCCTTCGCATTGAGAATACCCTCCATGATGTTGTGTGGCACTACCACCATGCTAAATGGGATAAATTTTGAACAGATCTAGCAACTTAAGACTGGGCATTCATGAGGCACTGTTGGGCATCAGCTGCAGCAGAAGTATACTCAAACCCAATCTGTAACCTCATGGCCTGGCATATCCCCCACTCTACCATTACCATCAAGCCAGGGGATCAACTCTGGTTCAACAAAGAGTGCAGGAGGGCATGCCAGGAGCAGCGCCAGGCATACCTAAAAATTAGGTGTCAACCTGGTGAAGCTATAACACAGGACTACATGCATCTCCAGTCTTTTTACAGAACTGAAGTCCCTTATATATGTAAAAATGAAAACAGAAAATGCTGGAAAAACTCAGCAGGTCATCTACTATCTCAGCAGCTACTCCCTTTAAGACCCTAGAATGAAGTTCATCAGGATCTGGGGATTTGTCGGCCTTTAGCTCTCACAATTTTCTCATTACCCTTTCCCTGGTGATTGTAATTCTTTTAACTTCCTCCCTCCCTTTCACCTCTTAATTTACAAATATTTCTGATGTGTTATTTGTGTCTCCTACAGTGAAAACAGACACAAAATATCTGTTCAATGCATCCGCCATTTCCTTATTTCACATTATTAATTCCCCAGTGCTTTGATCCTAGCTGATGTTACTAATGGACAAGAGAGATCCCAGGGTGGAACCCGGCTTGATAGATCCTAACTTTTATTTTTTGTTTAGGAACAGAGTCACAGGAGTCAGCTGATGAACTTTTAACAAAAGAATAAAACATTTATTAAACAAGAAAAGATGAACTACATTACCCACAACTATACCTTTATAGATATATACAGTAAGGATAGCACAAGTTACAAAAGCTGACTTATATTCTAATGTTCATAGTAAGTGCACCATCTATATAATCTAATAGGTGATCTGTGGTCAGGCACACCACACTCTGAAAGAGATGCCACCCCAAACAGATACTATGGATCCCTCATTAGCTTCCCTCAGACACTTGTCACACTGTAAGCCAACCAGTCTCACTGAACTCTATCTTTCACACGAGGGTTTCCAATCTCCACTCTCGAAGAACTTGTTTTGAAATCTTTTCCCAAAGGACATTTTCTCTTGGACACCTCCCAAAAGGGTCCACTTAGGGTTTTGAACTCTGCTTCCAATGTTCCTCTCCCCTGGATCGCCACATGCATTCAAGCTTTCTTCCATGCTCTCCCTCTCAGATACTCAGCCATGCCAACAGAACATCACTGCTTCACATGCCCACTTCACCATCTTCCTGGGACCTTTCTCCCATTCCACTCCCTGATTTTGGGACTTTTCCTTTCATTCTTTGGAGCCTGCTTCCTGCAGTTCCCTCTCCTATGTCCAACTTCTCCTGGCATCTGCTTCCAACTGAATTTAAAAAACTGCTGTTCTGTCTCTGTGGGTCCCCTCTCTAGACCCCTGTTGCTAGGCAGCAGCGCAGTTTTTTCTACCTTGTGTTTGTTTCAACTTCTCTTTAAGAGTCACAAAACCTCATTTGAATGCAGGCATCTTTTAAAGTGAAACCAAACTGAAGTCTTTCTTAACACATCAATACAGAAACACAAATCAAACTTGAACTTAATGCTAAAACTCGTTCCTATCACCTGCAAATATAAATATAACTTAATTAAACTATTACTGGTTCCGAACACCAGATTATCTCTTTAGACGGTCAACATTCACTTTAGTTATTCTTTACCTGTAGAAACTCTTACGATCTGTTTTTCATTGATGTCATTGATGAAGCATCTGAAGATGGTCCAGCCTAGGGCATTAACCTGAGGAATTCCTGCAGCAATGTTTTACTTCAGTTTCAGAACTGGAACTAGTAAAATGAATCGATTCTCAAAATCAAACCTAAACACTTTCAGAAATAAATCAATTGTAATTCATATTTTTGCAAACAGTTTTTGCTGTGGTACAGGGAATAACATTCCCACTGTGAGACCAGAGCACTGAGATCCACAAAATACCTACATGCATTCCAAGAGGTTTTTTGATTCCCATGATGTAATTTTATGCAATATTAGGTTTCAACCTTGCCTGCGTGGATAGCACATTATCTCTGAATCAGTTGGTTGTAGGTTCAAGCCCTACTCCAGAGATTTGAGTACATAATCAAGGCTGACGTTTTAGTCCTGCACAGAGGGAGTGTGATGTTGTTGCACACTCTTGTCAATTGGATGAGGTTTAATCTGAGGGACAATCTGCCTCTCAAATAAATGTATAAGGTCCCATGGCAGCATTAAAAAAAGAACAGGGATGTTCTCCCACTATTCTGGCCAATATTCATCTCCTACCCAACGCTACCAAAACAGGTTATTTGATCATTTAACTCATTTCTGCTTGTGGGTCCTTGCTGTACACAAATTGACTGCCACGATCCCCATTTTGCAAAAGTAAATTGAAATGGCATCTGCTGTGTAGCTGTTGGACGGTCTAGAAATTGAAACTCACCTTCTGGCAAGTGCTGGTGCACTTAGTGACTAGTTGTAATGATGAGCCGCCTACTCATGTAATAGGGAGTGACTATGATTAATGAAACAATATGCCATAATTCATTATCAAAATCTGAAACAAGGTTGGTATTAACAGAAAGAGAACACAATGGAAATGAATAGGAGGTTCATCAGGACATACTAATGCTTTGTTTGGTGAAACTCCAAGATTAATATAGCTGTAAATGTAGCAGCAAAACAGTGAGTATGGTGTCCCTAAGTTGGGATAGTAGAATCGAGGTCATAGTTTCAGGCAGTCCTGTAAACCTGTAGACTTTTTACAAAGTGTGAGGGTCTGAAATCTTAGGAACTATTTTTAATCTCAGGCACTTAATGGTAAGGAACTTTGCTGTGAATGCTTAAAAACATTTACAAAATTTTGAGGCAAGATTTGTTCTTAGGATAGGAAGAAGAAGATTATGAAAACATGGAGGAAGTTGGAAACAAGGAGACTGAGGCACCATCAAGGTGTAATGCCTTACTCGTTGATATCTATTATAGAGTGAATACCAAGCTAGCAGGTACTACTTCAATTATTTTCAATTAGGCCAACATTTCCCCACACCCACCTTACTATCCCAAAAAACTTTAGTAGAATTATGCCAATTTCTTGCCAAAAGCTTGCAGACCAAATCAACAAGGAACGTAGTTTTGTCAGTGACTTTAAAAATGATCTCAGCCTTGAATTTTTAGGTCACCAGGGGCAGAATTTTATGTCCCACGGGTGGCGCACACCTGACCCAATCAGGCGTAAAATCGCAAGATATGACGTCGGGCGAGCGTCCTGACGTCATCGCACACTCGCGCGTTATATCGCTCGACGGGCAGGCACAATGGAAGCAATTAAGAGGGCAATTAAGCCCATTAATGGTGCATTTGTCTCCTATTTTTCGTGGCCCGCCGTGCC
The DNA here is from genome assembly GCF_964194155.1 of Cetorhinus maximus. Taxonomy (NCBI): domain Eukaryota; kingdom Metazoa; phylum Chordata; class Chondrichthyes; order Lamniformes; family Cetorhinidae; genus Cetorhinus; species Cetorhinus maximus. The sequence continues at coordinate 106,152,767 of NC_135889.1, read as the reverse complement.
AATCGTGTGCGCCCGCCAAGGGTAAAATTCAGGCCCAGTACTTCCAGGCAGCCTTAGATAATCTCAGTTACATGTGACAATCCACTCTATATTGGGTGGGCATCACAATTTATAATCTTCCCTATGTACTTTATCAGGCAAAGAAAGTAAGCAACGAGCCTTCAGTAAATAGCAAGATTCCTCGAGGTATGGGACAATCAATGAAACTTATCTGGCCTATATGAGAACATCCTCAATTTCATTAACAGAAAGCAGCATCATTCTATTAATGTGTAATTTGTGTGTGATGCTCATCCCATCATCTTGCATATGAATGTGTGTAACACAGGATGCTACCATGGCTTGCCAAACAACTGTACCATCATTTTTGAGCCAGAACGCTGTATCAGATTGGAGACTGGGGATACCTCCTGCAGCCTTGACTCTCCTGGCATCCAAGTTCAACAGTGGAGAACAGAATCAAAACGTTAAAAGAGAAAACAATTGACATATTGAAGCTGTATTTCAATTGCCTAGCTAGATCTAGAGGATCCCTGCAATGGACAGAAGAAGCAAATTGTCACTAGCTTTTGAGAAATGGCAGCAGATAATCACCTACTGTTTCTAATAAATATCATTAATGGCCGGCATACTAGACAATGATGCACTGCCAATGAATCATGGTTGAGCATCCCAGTGCTGAGGTGACACTCATCTCAGCAAAGTTAATGTCCTTGAAGAACTAGCTTAGAAGGGGTGTACTTAGACCTTCAAACGTTTTTTTCTGCTCCTGGGCATTCAATTATGAAGTGGCAGCATTGACACAGCTATTCTGGAAGAAATCCACCTAGAAGCCGTCTGATTTATTGGACTACTTCCCAAATGGCATTCGTGGCATCAATCAACAAATCTGAAATGTTACAAATCAGTACCTTGCCTCCTTGATAGTCCTGCTGAGAAAACACCAGACCTGTCATCTTAATATTGACAGAATACGTTGATATAAGTACCTCCTGTTTTAAATCCCACCTGTACATGCAACGCAACAAGATAACCTTTCCTTTACTTTGGATTTACGAATGTAGCTACTTTGACTTAAGATGATAAGAATTCCTTTCATTTCAATTAGAAGTGATATCACAAATACATTGTGAAGATGCCCTCATTTTGGTGTGTGTTGCAAAATAGTAAACAGTTTTTAACAAAAAGGACACATTTCTGATTTTACTATAAATACTGAATGGGGTAGTCTTCCTGAATATATTAAAGATGTCACTGCACATGCCAATCATTGGAAGCCTTTCTGCATAATGGAGCTGAATAGCAAAACTTGCTATGGTTCGGTGAATCCTGGATAAACACTTGCATTAAGTTATATTTTCCCACTAGGTTCTGAGTGTATGTAGGATATTTTAAACGTAACTCTTTAAATTTGAACTATTCCTTGTAATTCTCTTGAATTCACTCCAGACTCAGTATAATTAACAGTTCAAGATTAAATAAAATTCCAAAAATACCAGGGTTTCAATTAAGATTCTTGGCAATTGGATTCCTTGTATTCTTACTTTAACTTACCGCTGGATTAACTGTCAAGTGAAAATCCATCTATTATAAATTACTTCTATATACATGTTACCTTTAACTACAAATGCTGTCAACCCTCTAATTGCTTATGCCAGAAAACTGCAAATGCCAACATGATACTCTTAGGACATAACAGAATCAAATAAAAAATTTAACACTTGTCAATGAGAATTTTTCACTTCTGTTAAGTCACAGAGTTAAAAGCTGTTCAAAACATATCAAATGAATGGATTCTGCTTAATTATCATCATGTTAATCTATCCCTCAGAGACAGATGTATGCCATCTACAGATGTTCAAACTGATTGTGCCCCATGCTGATCAATAGCTACTGGCACTGGTGAGGGATCTGGGCCAGATCTGCAGCTGTCAACCCACGTGCCTGACATGAGTTGGAATAGAAAAGAATTGCTTTGACTGCACAGCCTAGCTAGCCTGCAGATATCATGCCCTAATCACACTGGAAACAAATTACCGAATCCTACAGTCCACATGTTGGATTTTATTGCAGCCATTCTCAATGTACAAGGGGACTTTGCGGCTGTAGTGTGTACACCTTTGTTTTCACCAGCTAATTAATATCGCTTTAAGAAAGGTTTTGTGAGTAATATTATGATATGAAGCTTAAGTTTCAGTCATGAATATCCTGGCTAATTGTCTGTAATAAGCCCTATGGAATTTGATATGATTGAAAAAAAACCTAAGGAGAGTCCATGACAAAGAGATAGATATTCCTCCTATAGACGTTCATCCCTTCAATAACTTACCATTATGCCAACTAACTGCATTTGGCTGTGTTGGAATAAATAATGAATGATTTTAGAGCAAGTTAACTTGTGAAAGTGTGACACTGCAGGAAAATTACATCTTGAACTGGGAGGATAAGTTAACATTTAGCTTCCTTTCCGCTGTTTTGCAGCTTCTAATGCATCTCCCATTACGGTCCTCAGGGTGAGTTGGTGGATAGAAGTGGAGTGTGGCGAAATACATTGGTTGATTCAAATTTCCCACAAACCATTCAGATTTTTTTTGGATAGCAGGCACTTACACTTTAAGTACACTTACCCACCCCAGCTCAGAAGCTGCCTTCACCTTAATATTGGGACCAGTATAATGGAACAGGCAAAATCCAGTGGTCAAATCTGCACGTCAGATTATCTGGCTTCAGCTTGATTGAGGAAATCAATTTTGCCTGCTGAGTTTCATACCACCAAGCCACAAAACAGGTTTGATGCATACAGGCATGATGTGACCTCAACTCTATTTGAAGGGACAATGTAGAAAATGAATTTGGAGGAGCCAGGAGGTGTTTATGATGGATGCAGGGAGCAAGGATTCCTGGAATTACTACTGGATGCAGTAAAGAACAGGAGGGACATACCTCTCCCCAGCAATGGAAAGAAGAAAACCATGGCTCTTATCAAGATGGCTGAAGAGGTGAGCAGCTGTAGCATTGTGCCTACATCTTGATGCAGTCCAGGAAGTGATTTAATAACCTAACCTGGTCAGGGAAAAATGAGTAGCCAAAATGCGTCTCAATTAAACCCATAAGTTTGTGCTTTGCATCCATTGACCAGAAACTGAACTGGACTAGCCACATAAATATTGAGGCTACAAAAGCAGGTCAGAGGCTAGGAATCCTGCAATGAGTAACTCACCTCCTGACTCCCCAGAGCCTGTCCACCATCTACAAGGCACAAGTCAGGAGTGTGGTGGAATACTTTCTACTTGCCTGGATGAGTGCAGCTCCAACAACACTCAAGAAGTTCAACATCATCCAGGACAAAGCAGCCTGCTTGATTGGCACCCCATCTTTCACCTTTAACCTTCACTCCTTCCACCGCTGACCCACAGTGGCAACATTGTACACCACGTACAAGATGCACTGCAGCAACTCACCAAGGTTTCGTCAACAGCATCTTCCAAACCCACAACCTCTACCATATAGAAGGACAAGGGCAACCGATGCATGGGAACACTACCAGCTGCAAGTTCACCTCCAAGTCACTCACCATCCTGACTTGGAACTATATTACCGTTCCTTCACTGTGGCTGGGTCAAAATCCTGGAACTCCCTCCCTAACAGCACTGTGGTTGTACCTACACCACACAGACTGCAGTGGTTCAAGAAGGCAGCTCACCACCACCTTCTCAATGGCAATTAGGGATGAGCAAAAAATGCTGGCCCAGCCAGCGACACCCAAATCCTGTGGAAACAATTTTTTAAAAGTCAAGATATAGTTGCAATTTTTTCGCCAAATTTAACTACTCACCCATCCCCACCCAGCCAATGATTCTTGCTGTTATAGTTTCCCTCTTTGTATGTGTCATGGAAATACCTGAAAGCTCATTTATAGGATTTTCTATTCAACTGCTCAGTGTCTTCAGCAATTTAAAAAGATTATTTTCTAAGTATCCTTCTCTAATCCCCATGAACAAGGCAATTCTCAATGGATTTAGAACAGGCTTAATGTGAATTCCATTGCATCCAGACAAAGCTCCTTCTACATGTTGCGATCCCCTGTCTGTTATTGCCAAGCCAGATCCCACCAAATTAGCGTTTTTATCAATAACCTTTGACAATAATGATGTAGTTTTACATTGCACCTTAAAGATAACAAACTATCCCAAGGCACTTCAAATTGGAAATGTCAGATGTGAGGAGGAGCAGATTTAGGAGAAAATACAGGAAACATGGTCAAAAAGATTGGGTCTCATGAGGCTTTTGAAGTCTGGGGCATAGAGTTGAACAATCATTCATGTCAGTGAAGCCTGGCTGATCCATCAAGCGCACCTGATAGTCATATAAAAACAAATAACGCAGAGCCTGAATCTCACCCTTGGCATGCGCGCCAAGTCGGTGGGCCCGGAAGCAGAGGTGAAATGCACTTCCACCCGCGATCGGCCCCCCCGAATGCAATTTCACGTTGGCTGGCCAATTAATGGCCAGCCAGCGTGAAACGTACGCTGAGAAAGCCTCAGCGCTGCCGAGGGGGTGGGAAGAAGGTGGCCGCCGACAAAAGTGAGGGTGCAGGTGGGCGCTTCTAGTGAGCTCCCTGAAGGCAGACAGCAGCTGCGGAGCTGCCTCAGGGAGCTGCAGACCTGGACAGATTAAATGGCAAGAAAAAAATGCACCAAACTGTGTCAATGCAGCACATTCAAGTGCCTGACAGCAGAACTCAAAAATACATCAGCCCTCAGCTGCCTTTTAAATTATATTTCACTCTGGACATTTCATCCCTCCCTTGGATGAGGTTTCATTAAAAACGGACTGCCCGCCTGCCCGTTTTGCCCGTGCGACGAGCACGGAATTGCACAGGCAATGTTAAATCCTGGACAATAGGATTTTTCATGGCCTTAACTAGCCCCTTAATTGTCAGCGGGCGTGGTTCTGACTTCTGCGTGCACCTGACGACCTCAGTATTGCTCACATGCACAATGACATCTGGTCTAGATATTTGAAATGTGAAATAAAAACAGGAAAAGCTGGAAAAATTCAGCAGGTCTGGCAGCATCTGTGGAGAGAGAAAAAGTGTGGATGTTCCCAATCCAATATGACTTTTCTTCGGAACTGGAGAGAGGTAGAAACATGATGGGTTTTATGTTGTTGAAAAGGTGGGGCAGGGCAGGTGGAGCAAAAGAGAAAGTCAGGGATAGGATAGAGGGCAGGGGAGATCAAAAGATAAAGATGACCGGGAACACAAGACAAAGGGAGCTTTGGTCTAGAGTAGGTGTTAATAACAGAATAAAGGTCAGCACTATCTGAAAACAAAATAGCAGGATGTGTTAATAGCAGAGAAAGGATCAGCGTTGTCTAAAAGCAAAAACATGAGGACGAGATACAGGCTTGAAGTACCCGATACTCATGATGGCTGAAAAATCATGACTGAACATTTAGCCTCCTCTAGCCTCCCCTTCCTACCTAAGGGCATCACAAAGACAGGGAGAGACAATTCCATAGAAGAATTTGTAAACAAGGAGAAGTATTTTAAATTTATTGCATTGTGAAGCCAGGAGCAGAGCAGAGGTTGGTGAGGTAAAGGGTAAATGGGTTAATTGGACATACTGTGGGACAGGAAGTGGCAATGAAGTTGTGAAAGTTAACGTTTGTAGAGGATGATGGCAGGCAAAGGCAGCATTGGGGAAATTAAGTCCTGAGGTTAAAGAAACAGCATGAATTATAATTTGCATGGCAGTGAGAGTCAGATAAGGGCAGGGGGAGCTATATGGTCAAGCTAGAATTCAGCGGTCTTAGTGATGGTTCGAATTAGGCTGCAAACTCTATTCAGGATTAACACGACACCATGATTATATGCCTGAATGAGCAGTTAAGCAGAGGAATTGAGCCAAAACAGGGACACATTTTATCAGAGGCTCTTCAAGGTGTCTTTAAGTTTCCCAGTGTTAAATTAGGAATCTGAATCACGGCTTAATGCTAGATAAACAGCCTAACAGCATGGAGTTTGTGTAGGTGAGTGCAAGGAGTTGCAAGTGCAAGTGAAGTATTAGGTAGAGCTGGGTGTCACCAGTATGCACGTAGAAATAAATCCTATTCTAATAAATCATGCAGATACGCAGCCCTGAACTTTTCGGATGGTGGGGTCTCGCTTTCCACCATCCAAAGAGCCAACAGGGAAACACATCCCCACCAACTTCAAGTGCACCACAGCCATTTCACACTCGAATGAGCATTAAGCAGATGCAGGTGGGACTTCCGCCCCCTCACTCAGGAGGAAGTCCCACCTTAGAGAGCTGCTGGCAGTTCTCCAGTCCCTGCAGTGACAGTGCCGCGGTGCAGAGAAGAGGAAGTTCAGGAGGAAGTCAGAGCCTAAGTCCGGGGAGCAGAGACTCAGGTAAATTCAAGGGGCCCCAGGGTGAGGAGGGTAGGGAAGGCCTTGGGGCAGGGGTGGGCAAAGGGGATGATCAGGGTCTCAGGGGAGAGGCTGGAGGGGGGGGTGGTGGCGGTGAAGGGAGATCCGGAGGCCATGGGATCTTAAGAGGGGGGCACCTGACTTCAGAAGGCTTCTAATGAGGCAAGATTTTTAGGTCGATGTGCAGGCACTTTCGGCCGGCCCGGGAGTGACCGGGGGAACAGACCACCTACCGCAATCGGCGCCCCCCCGACCATGGTTTCACGCTAGCTGGCCAATTAACGGCCAGCCATCTTGAAGGGTGCACCGAAATGCTCAGCACTGCCAGAGTGGGGGGGCGGGAGGAGGGCGGGCGCTGATGTAAGCGCAGGCGCGGGAGGGAGCACGGAATGAAAGCTCCACGAAGGCAGAGAGCTACCTCAGGGAGCTGAAGACTTTAAAACGAATAAATAGAGTTTTTAAAATCCAGAAAAACATGTCCATGCATCAGAATCAGTCACCTGAACATCTACGTAATAAAAATGTGTGCCCGCAGGCTGACCTAAAAATTCTGCCCATGATAGCAGCCCCCCCCACCCCCACCCCCAACTCCCCGCCCGAGATGTAACCCTTCCCCCCACGCCAGCTCAATCCCCCAACCAACCTAATAATGGAGGCTGGGCAGGAAACAGCCCTAAAGTGGCCAATAACTGGGTGAAGGACAGAGTTCCCATCCAAAGTCTTGTCCACTCCAGCATAAAATCATTGGCCAGGATTTCCCGGTCAGTAAGCGGGAGGGCGGGGTCCTCTCACCGACACGTAAAATCACGCGGGATGACATCGGGCGGAACCCCGCCCCATTTCAATTTTCAGGTGGGTGGCGGCTCGGCAGAATCAGCTGTGCGCCCGCCAACCTGTCAATTGCCAATTGAGGCCATTGACAAAGTCATTAAAGTAATTAGTGGACCGGCCTGTCCAACCTTAAGGTTGGTGGGCAGGCCGGGAGCCCTGGTGGGCATTAGAAAAAGCATCCCACCCGTGGATGAGGTTTCATGAAGGTTTTTAAAAATGTAATAAAAGTGTATTTGAAAGTGATGAACATGTCCCAACTCATGTCACAGTGTCACATGCAGCACTTAGCCTCAGGGTGATGAATGCGCTCTTTTGTGCACATGTGCGAAAGAGTACACTCTCAGCCCAGGGAATCTCCCCCCCCCCGCTGCCTGCACAGGGAGCGCATTGCGCTTAATTGGCCCACCCACATAAAATGCTGGCGTGCCCCCGATCAGAGGCACGCCTCCACGTGCCCGCTCCTAAACTCCCCCCCCCCACCACCCCCCCCCCCCACCAACGGGGGGAAAATTCTGCCCATTGAGTAGTCGGGAGCCAGGAGGGAATCCCATCCCTTCAATTTCACGCCCCCTTTCACCTAAAAACTCACGTAGGGGAGCATAAAATTTTCACCATGGAAATTGACCCCATGCTTACAGACAATGTTAAAGTCACATTGAATGAATGGGAGAATGTCCCACCCATAGAAATTCATCTCCAATATATCAAGGGCAGTATGTAAATATGGAAGAGGAAACTAATGATGGAACTTTGATATCCCAGAGTGAAAATAATCAGAGCTAAAAGGATAAGTCATTGATGGAAATTTTCTGTTTATGTAAGAACAGTTAGGAGTTGAACCATGAAATTTTCATTAATAAATAAAGAACTTACATTCATAGAGCACCTTATTTTTTTTCCCTCAGGACATCCCAAAGCACTTCACATCCAATGAATTACAGTTGAAGTACAATCACTGTTATTATGCAGGAAAACATGGGCAATTTATACATAAGCCCCTGAAACAGCTACTCAGACTAATAACCGAACAAGGGTTTTAGTTGTTTGAGGGAGGAATATTGTCCAGGACAATTCCTTATTCATCTTCAAATAGTGTCATGGTATTTTTATATCCACTTAGAGAAACAAACAAAGCCTTGATTTAACATCCCAGGCGGTTTGCAATTTGGGCACAGCCAGAAAAATTGAGGTTGCAGATTGGTTATCCATTTTATACACTGGAAGTCAATAAATGGAAGGAATCGAGTGGGATGTATGAAGAGTAACCAACCTGCAGCAGCTAGTTTTCTGCTAGCGTCCAAGCTGAAAATTACTCCCCCATTTGGAAGGCAGCGGGCAGAATCGTCCCAGATTTGCACTGAGTGTGGTAGTGGGCGGGAAGAAGGACATGTTGCTCGCTGACCGCAATGGTTACTTTCTATGCCGTATCGTCCCAATCCCGCCTCACTAATTATGCAGCCACTGGAAACATGTCATTGCGCTAGCGGGTGGCCTCTGAATTACCCGCCATGTCATTAGCTCATCGTTTCCTCACTCCGGGTGCCATATCTAAACTGCAGCTGCCCACACAGTTCTCAATGCTTGCAGCCCAGGACTGCTCCACTGAAGACATGGGCCTGAAAGCCAAAAAGAGTTCAGTGACCCATCTCTGGAATGCCTTTTGGAGACCACCGTGATATCCACCATCCCCGCTCAGGCCGCAGGAGGCCCAGCAATCTCACCACCCCGGCTTGGGAGGTGGTGGCAGTGGTGGTCAGTGCCAATACTGCACACAAGAGGTTGGCCATCCAGTACTGAAAGAGGATGAATGATTTCATCAGTGCCACCAGGGTAAGGCAACCATCTCATCACTCTAAACTCACAAACCCATCGCACATTTACTGGCATCTCACTCACTGACAGCTCAAGGGACATCACCACTCACTCTCTCACACACATCCTCACATCGCCATCTGGCCTCGTCTCCTCTGGAGGCTGCCTCTTCAGCCCTCACCATCTTGAGGCCACTTGCACAGATCAACATGTGTCCACACACACCCTAGGATATCCCCTTTCCCCAGTACAGCCCTCACCCTGCAGTCTCTTCCCTTGCCTGAGGCCACTTCTCGCCCTTCCCCAAGCAAGCCCTACCCTGCAGCCATTGAAAAGCCACCCCCACTTTACAGCTAGTCTAGTAGGTAGAGACCTGCCCATGAGCCCCCCCTAAAAGTGATGTGGTGCTGCCTGCGAAGCCTGGCGCTGATGACTGCAAGTCTGCCTGAAGCAAGGTAGGCAACCAAACCTCAAAGTCCCAAGCAAAGGACAACTCACCAGGTTCACATCGCTTATGTACGGTTGTGAAACATGTTGGCATGCAATCATGCCAACCTGCTCAGATGATCTAGAGTGGGGGGATGATTTTGGTGAACTGGGCTTAAAATGATATGCAGATGTATTACAATAAAGTTCCCGACATGCAGCAGTGGGAAACGCAGCCTGTCATTGATGGGAGGAACGGACGATTGCAAACTGGTTTCACAACATCGTGAAACCGATTTTTGGCCTTCTTGCCATATTGTCTGCCCACGCCCACCATGATACCCGGCACCAGCTGGCATAGAAAATTCTGCCCAGCATCTTAAAGCATTCCCTCAGTACTGCACTGAACCTAGCCAACCTAGATTATGGGCCAGATTTTGTGTTCAACAATGAGCGAAAGGTATTGTTCGATACACTGGCACTTGCCCAAAGACCTATGATTATTTTTTGCACCAGAACCGCCTATTTAAAGAGGTTGTGTAGTGCCCCTATAGAGTGTCCAGGACCTGTGTGAACAGGATAAACAACTTGTGTATCTTCTTAACTAATCAAATTAAAGAATCATTAATGAGCAGCAAGTGTCTGAACCAGGAAGTGTCTGTTATTGAATTCAATATCAAATCAGATACAGGAAGCAAAATAAAGAGAGGGAAAGACAGATTTGATTGAGAAAGAGAGAGAGAAATAACAGAGACAGAAACAGTAAAAACAAATATTATTTAATTGTTTTTGATTTATTAAATCTCCAACCATTATTAAAACCTGAAGGAATGAAACACTATTTGTAAAGAGTAATTTTTAGTGCCAGAGAGGTTGATTAGAAGTAGGCTTACCATATGGTTAACAGGATATTTACACTAAAATTGACAAGCCTCAGTTTCTTCTGCTGAGTTTAGTTCCTATCTCCTAAGGCAGGTACATTCATGCCAGGCTGTTTGATTTACTTGAATGGTGAGTCTCTCAGTGGGATTCCATTATTACACAACTTTTGGCGGAGCAGGACATTTCAGATAACAACTTCTAAATTTCTGCATTTAGCTCTGTATGTGAGGTCACCAGAAGTTGCTGTCCTAATTCCAAATAAATAACAGAGAGTGATGTTAGATCCATTCTTATTTCTATCACAAAATCTGGCTCTGTGTGATCAGAGGTATGGTTTGAACATTCAAACATCTGGCTTAGTAAGCCAAGTTGACATTTTAAAAGCATCATCTGTGGAACTTTAACAAATGCCTTTAGAAATTCCATGTGAATTGTATCCATTATGCAGTGTTTGCTCACTGATTTGCTTTCCTCCTTAAAAAATTCCATTAGATTTGTGAGGCGTGACCTATTATTTCTAGAAACATTTTAACTAATGTTCTTCTTACTGTGTGCACCCTCTTTAGATGAAAACTGATAGCATTCCATAAAATCCTTTCAAGCTTATTCCTTGCTACAAGTATTCACTTAACTGGTCTATTACTCCTTAGTTGATTCTTGTAAGCTCAACCACATCTGAATGTCCAAGTGCAAAGTTTAATTTTAGTCCTCTAAGGATCAACATAAAGGGATTAATTTTAACTGTACCTCTGGAAAGGAGTGGGTCAGCAACTTGTTTAACAACATGCCTGATTTTCTTATTCATGGGCTTCAAGAATGAGAAGAGACTATATTATCAGAGAATCAGGTACAGTGGGCATAACGTGCCTGCTTCATGCACTCATGACCGCAATTCTCCAGTCCATATTCAAGTAGAATGAGTCTCCACACTTGGATTAGCGCTAATGAACATGTATTCCTATGTGAATTTCAGAACAGTGGCCAGGATTTTATGGCCCCTCCCATTCGGCTGGATATTACGGTCCCAACGAACTGAATGGAGATTTAAGTGGCTCACCGCATCCGCTGGGGGGAGCACAACGCAGCGGGGCCGTAAAATCACATCTCCATTTTGAGTTTCCTCTGATATATTAAGACAAATGGCCCTATATACAGTATTGATGGAATTTATTGTTTAAAATAGTGAGCTAAGTATGCCGTAGCAATGCCTTAAACTCCTTACAGCAATGAGGATAACGTTTTTTATATACAAATTTAATCAAATCCCCAACATGGAAATTTCTATGACTTAAGTCAGAATTGGAAAATCAAAACCAGTCTTTATACTGATTTCATTCATTCCCCGTTGACTAAACCAGTTTAGCCGCAAATGCCCCATTACTTGAAACATATAAGCTTTCACTGTGCATTTCATCATGTACACAAAAGAAGCTGATCCATTAAACATTCTTACTTATACAAATGCATTATTTCTGACTTGTGCTATCTGGCAAGAGGAAAAGGGAAAACACACAGCCAGGGTATTAAGCATTGCGATCATCTTACCTGAAATCCAGTAAGGAATTCAGGAGAAACGTGTTTACCTAGAGAGTGGCTAGAACGTGGAACTTGTTGCAGTTGAGATGGTGAACTTTAGACACATTTAAAGGGAAGCTAGATATGCACATGAGGGAGAGAAGTAGGTTGATGGGTTGAGATGAATTGGAGTGGGAGGAGGTTTGTGTGGAACGTAAAACTTAAATATTCCAAGATGTTTGAGTGACCTGTTTTAGTTCTTAACAAGTTCTTGATCTTAATCATGTTGCCTGAGGATGGAATGGAGAGGATAGCAATCAGAAAGGAAGTACATCATGGGAGATAGGGCAGGAAACTTCAAGGAAGGTCAACTTAGACTACTTCCATGCACTTCATATCAGCTGTTAAGGGGAAGTGCAGACAAATGCCCAGATCCCTGGCAACATAGGAAGGTAGGAACTTCAGAGACATATAATGAAAGAGCAAGAGTGATAAGAGAACCACATGCTTGTTAGATACTGTGTATGATGGAGGGAATGTTCAGTTTTGGGCACCAATCCTCAGGAAAGATATATTCGCCTTGGGTGGAGTACAGCACAGGTCCACCAGAATGATACAGGGCCTTAAGGGTTAGATTGGAAAAGGTAGGCTGCAAGTTAAAGCAGTAAGAAAGCATTAGCAGACATTCAGGGAAGAGATAGTTCAGGTACAAACTAGAACGATTCCTTTGAAGGCAAAAGATGAAGCATTGAAAGCTAATGTGCCCTGGATGACAAAGGAAATAAAAGTTAAAATAAATTAGAAAAAGAAGACATATGAACAAATGTCAGGAGCAAGGTTCAGTAAATAACCAGGAAGATTATGAAAAGTGGAGGAGGGAATAAATTAAGTTAATATGGGTTCCCCGGCATGGAAAAGAAACCCAACATTATATATATTTATAATCTTTACCCTTACTGCTATTTTTTATTTTTAAACTGGACTCTTTCTCCAGAAGAAAATAATTTTCTCCTCAGTTTCTAGAATGTCACACCTCATTATGCTAGAGAGCTACCAACAGGCAACCTGGGACTGTACAGACCAATTTCAAAGGGAGCTACAGGAATGGCTTTTGCATTTGATAATACAACCTTGCTAGCAGAGTCTAGTGGGTCCACTGAGACAATGGCTTCCCAAACACCAGACCCTCAACATAAATGGTACCCCTTTCAACCCATAATGGCTGAAATATTATCAGTCCTGAACACAAAGCTAGTTACAGATGTTGGAAAAACATCCCTTTTTGAAATGACTGTGAGAAGGAAGGTCACATGACCCAAGACTCTGGCCTTTTGAACAGTTTAATGTTACCTTTCTGAGCTGCACACCCAGTTGGCTGTTTTACCATCCGACTGGCAAGCCACAAAGAAGCCAGCTCCGTCCAGACAGGGCAACCGACCCCTCTAGCATGACTCTGTTGGAAGATTTCATACCATCACCTACAGAAATGATTCAATCTCTGCATGCCTACTTCATCTTGCAACACCAACACCACCTGAAAAGCGAATCTTACAACACCATTCTCCAGTCAACCGAACTCTAAACGCCTACATGAAAGAATTCCTCATTGGACTCTGACTTTGGGACTCTGGAACTCAAACGAAACAATGTTCAGTTTTTCTGTGGTCCTTGTACTGTAAACTTCCTTTATGCATCCTCCCCCACACCCCCCTACCACCCCACCACCCCCCCCCCACCCCCACACCCCACCACCCCTTTACCGTGTGAATGTGGAGCAGACGCTCCTTTTGCAGATTTTGAATGTGTGAAATAAACTAATCTCCTGAGTTAATGCTAACTCGAGTTTGCTGTGGGTTATTTGTAAAATTGGATCACACAAAAATCGAGGGGTTGGGAAGAACACACCACCACTTACTCTTAAGCTAATTCAAAACACCTTCTGTGTTATGAGGAAAACAGTACTTTTTGAACTGATCCCCTCCTGTCCATAACAGTGGCAAAGATTAGTAGGTGACATTAAATTGGACCTTAAAATAAGTTATAAATATATCAAGTTTAAGAGGTCGATTGCAGAAAACTTTGGGTCGATTAAGGGCCCAAAAAGGAAACTTGATATGGGGCAGAGGACATGACTAAAATACTAAAAAGGGTATTTTTCATCTGTGTCCATAAAAATAGTGGATTATGTGAAGGTTACATTAAAAGAGGAGAGGGGTGTTATGGACAGGATAAAATTAGATAGAGAAGACATATTAAAAAAAGATTAGCATTATCAAAAGTTGTGTCCAGATGGAATGCACCCTAGGTTGCTGCAAGAAGTACAGGTAGAAATAGCAGAGGCATCGATCGCAACCTTTCAGACCTCATTGCTGGAGGAAATTTAGGAGCATAGAAGGATTGCTATTGTTACACCATTATTCAAAAAAAGGGGAGAGGGATAAATTAGGAAACTGCGAGCCAGCCAGCCTAACATTAGAGGTGGGGAAGTTATTGGAAACCAGTATCAGGGACAAAATAAACTTTCATTTTTAAAGTTATGAGTTAATCGAAGAGCGCCAGCGTGCATTTGCTAAACACAAATTGTGTCTGGTTAACTTGATTGAATTCGTTGATGAGGTAACAGAGACAGTTGATCAAGGTAGAACAGTGAATATTGTGTATATGGATTTTTAGAAGGCGTTCGACAAAGTACCATGCAGGAGCCTTATTAAGATGATAGAAGCTCATGGAATTAAGGGGAAAATTGTTGTATGTATACTGAATTGGATCAGTGACAGGAAGCAGGAGGTAGTGATGGATAGATGTTTTTCAGGGTGGGTGGTGATTTGCAGTGTTGTTCTTCAAGGTTCAGTTTTGGGTTTACCATTCTTTTCAATCTGTATGAATGACCCAGGCTCAGGTGTAAAGAAAAGCATTATAAAGTTTGCAGATGATACAAAACTTGGCAATCTAGTAGTAGTGATGAGAATAGTGGTTTACTTAGGATGCTGAATTGGACAGAAGCGCAGCAGATGTAGTTCAATGTGGGGAATTGTAAGGTGATGCACTTTGGAGATTAATATGAAATGACAGTATACTAGCGGCAGAATTTTTCTCTCATCGAGCGGGTGAGCGCCCAACCTGAACGGCAGAAAAATAGTGCACGATGACGTCGGGTGAATGTTCCAACATCATCGTGTACTCGCGCAATATTTCAGTGCTGACTCCCGCGCTCGTTCCCCAACAATTAACAGGCCTATTAAGGCCATTAAAGTAAGAATTAAATGCAACTTTTTGTTGCCCATCCAACCTTACGGTTGGCGGGCAGGCAAATCAGCCTTTGGATTTTTTATGAAACCTCATCCACGGGCGGGATGAGGTTTCCAACAGGAATTAAAAATAAAATAAAAATACTTAAATCTCATTTATAACACGTCCCTGCTCATATGACAGATTCACATGAGGGGGGATGTTTTTAACATTTTTAAATTCTTTCTTTATGGTTTTAAAATTCTTCAGCTCTCTGAGGCAGCTCTGTGCCTTCAGGGAGCTTTCAGTGCATGCACCCGTGTGCATGCACAAACTTCCGCATTCCTCCCGCCCCCCCACCCCGACAATGTGCAGCGTTGCAGTATGCGGTTCACACTTGTTGGCCATTAATTGGCCGGCCAGCGTGAAATCGCGGTCGAGGTCCGATCGCGGGCAGTGGTCTGTTTCGCAATCGCTACCGGGCCCGCCTGCCACGCCTGCCCGACGAGGTAAAATTCCTGCCCTATAAACGATATGATTTTGGGGAGTGTAGTTGAGCAGAGATCTTGGTGTCCGTATACATAAATCTTTAAAGATGGCAGGGCAGGCTGATAAGGTGGCTAAAAAAGCAGATAGCTTACTTGGGTTTATAAATAGAGGAATAGAAGGAAAAAGCAAAGTGATCATGCTGGGACTTTATAAATCACCGGTTGGTCCTCAGCTGGAGTATTGCGGATAATTCTGGGCACCAGGCTTCTGAAAAACACCAGAATGTTACAAGGAAATGGGGGACCTTGGTTAAGAAGAGGATTTGTAAAAGTTAGCACTGTTCTCCTCGAAACAGAAAAAGTTAAGAGGCAACAAGTTTTCATGATGATGAGATGTTTTCATAGAGTAAGTAGAAGAATTGATTCCTTCTGGCGAGTGGGCTAATAACGAGGGGTCAAAGATGTAAAACAAGTGGCAGAAGGCCTAGACGGAAGGAGAATTTTTTCACTCAGGGAGTTGTGATGTGAAATGCACTATTTAAAAAAAGCTGTGGAAACTGGTCCCATAAATAACTTCAAAAGGGAGTTAGACAGGTACTTGACAATGAGGAACTTACAGTGTTATGAACAAAAAAGGGGTTTGACAGAGTTACCACAGGCACAATGGGGTTGAATGACCTCCTTCTATGCTGTAAGCTCCTGTCATTCTGTGATTGGATGAAATTATGATGGCATTTTACGGCCCTGCTCCCACCATGACAGGGCCGTAAAATTCCGCCCAAAGAGTCACAGAGATCAGGAACCCTCTTCCCAAAAAGCTGTGGACGCTGGCTCAATTGAAATTTTCAAGATGAAGATCCAGAGATTTTTCTTGGGCAAGGATATTAAAAGATAAGGTGGGTAAATGGAGTTGAGGTACAGATTAGCCAAGATCTAAATGAATGACACAGCATGATTGGGCAGTTGAATAACACACTTCTATTTATCTTTGTGTCAGCATGGATGACACAAAGATCGCACTATGGCTTTCAGCTTACACAGAAATCTTGTCACAAAATGGCATTCTTTATCCTTTTCATTTCCAAGATACCTTAACATGAATGTGCTATCCTACCAATGTTAATGATGAGTTAACTTATCGTATTTTCTGTGAACAATCTGGGAGGTCCTGCGACATTATTAACCTCTTCACCGTAGGTGGTAAATTAACATACATACAATTGTTGACCAAGCTAAACTGGGTTTAAAGATAGAAATAAATGATTGAAATGACCTTGTGGTACCATTTGTTATGTAACATATTAGACATATGGGTTGTACATTGCTATCAATGCTGTTGTGCTGCTGATTTCCAATACAAAATTCTCAAACAAAATCCTGTTACTTACCTTGTAATCTGCCCACCCTCTTTATCTCTATGAACTGACATATCAGATACAAATAAGTGTTGCTGCATTGACTTTTCTGTTATTATAATGCTGCCAACACTATCAGTCAACCTTTACCAAACCCTATTTTATAACTGCAACACATTATGGGTAAAAGTAGTGTTCAAAAAGGAAGTGAAACAACTACCTGATATAGCCTAGGGGGAGGAGGAACCTTATTATACCCTCATTATAGTGGAATCAGTGTAAAGCAGGAGCAATGGGGTCATATCCATCTAGAAGGGATTCTGAGAAATTCGATCTTATTACTTACACTGCAATACGGCTTAACAATTAGCTCTCAGTACAGGTTCCTCTGAAAAATCAAACAGTTGGTCACAAGGGACTGGGACTCACCTCAATATATTTTTGCTTATTTCTGTTTTTCTGTGAATTTTAAACAAACATTGATAAAAACAATTACTGATAATGTCTTCTGAGAAACCGTGAGTCATGCATTGTGAGAGCCGAATTAACACTAGTTGAAATGCTCATTAATCTGGCTGCTAGAACAGTTGTCACTTGAGCAGCATAGGTTCATTTATCTCCCTTGCAATATTGGATTTGTTAGCTCTTCCAAGCCAATTCTCTCAATTATGTCACCAGCACACATCTTTTCAACAGAATTATTTTAAATCAGTTGAAACAGATAGAAGGAAAAAAAAAGAATAGAATTTCTATGAGGTTCTTTCCAATTGTCCAATGCAACTTCAGTGGAAGATCCACGAGATACTCGGGGAAAAAGGGCATAAAATCTATTTACATAATTGGGAGAAACTGTCCAGGTGATCGAATTTAACAAAAATGACTTTGTTCTGTGATTCTTACTGTTTCACAGATGGTAATCTTTAACTTCAAATGGCATTCAAACTTGCACTTGACTGCACAAAGCACTGTGAACAAACAAATGGCATGTAAAAAGGTTTCCAAAGTTTGTGCTACATTAAGTGAGATAATAATATTCAATTTTTATTCAATAATTTACATCAATTACAATTAACAACAACCAGAGCGTTTTAAGTAAGAAACAGGAAAAATGACACTCCTCCACATTTAGTCATGAGGTGACGAGAATACTGTGCAAAGAATCACATATACACTGGACAATGTTATCAGGGAAAATCACTATCAATCTCATAGCAACATGTAGATGCGTTACTGTCTTGGAATGCAACACGCCCTGCACTATTGAGATGTAGGGTAGAATTTTCAGGTTCCCAGGCAGCCACGATCGGCGGGCCCGGGATTGGCCGGGGAAGGGGACGCCACACGCGATCAGCCCCCGACCATGATTTTATGCTGGCTGGCCAATTACCGGCCAGCCAGCGTGAAAGGTGCGCTGAAAGGCTCAGCACTGCTGGGGTGGAGGGGGAGTGGAGGGGTGGGGGCAGCAGAGGGCGAGCACTGAGCTCCCTGAAGACAGAGAGCTGCCTCAGGGAGCTGACAAATTTAAAATCAATAAAGACAGAATTGAAAGTGTGGTAAAAATGTCCCAAGCATCAGAATGAGTCACCTGTGTGTGGACGTTATAAAAATTTTGTGTGTAGATTTTTGTTTTTAATTTAAATACGGAACCCTCATCCGGCCCTTGAAAAATGCAAAGGCCGCCTGGCCGATTCGCCCGCCTGCCGTCCGTAAGGTTGGACGGGCAGTGAAAAATCCCGGTTAATTGATAATTTAATGGCTTTACTAGGCATCCTAATTGTCAGCGGGCACACTGCCAATTCTCGCGCGCACCCGCTGACCGAAATATCATGAGTGCGCGATGACGTCGGCACACTCGCCCGACATCATCATGCGCTATTTCACGCTCCAGCGTGTCGGGCGCGCGCCCGTACGCCAAGCAGAAAATTCAGCCCATAGGCAGAGCTTGTGGAGTTGGTATTCATACCATTTTAATCATTCACTTTTGCCACTGGTGGATATTACAATACATTTGGATGGCAGTCAGGCACATCGCTTGCTCAATAATCTCCTGAAACGTCAGTGAAATATATTTAAAAGATAACATAGTAACATCAACCAAGCATATAGATGATTTATTTTAATTTCCTTTTCTCAGTTTCTTTGTTCTGCCCATTGTTCCTCAGTGTTTTCAGGTACAAAAATGGCTGAGGCGCCTGCTCACTGCTACCAAATAAATAACGTCCTTGCAGCCCAGGTAGCTCAGTTGACAGATAATGTGGATCTTAATCCAAGGGTCATCATTATAAATCCTACATGAGGTAATAATTTAGAAGTGGGCATCGTGGCTTAGTCGGTTAAGAGATGTTGGCGTCTCTGCTATCACTATCCTTAGCTCCAGACTACGACATGCATGCAAAAAGTGCTTATTGCCACAGCAACTTGGACTCCCTGAGTGAACTGTAACAGGCCACCACTGCTTACCAAAACCAATCTCCCCATGTTTGAAGACATGGTCACCAATATTAGGACATTGGAAATTACAGATGCACAAGGGGCCAGAATTGGAAGAAAGCAGAGTTCTCAGAGAGTAGTAGAGTTGGGAGGAGGTTACAAAGATAGGGAGAGGTGAGGCTATTTGGAGTGTGAGAAAGGATGTTTTATTTTAATATTTTTGGGGAATACTGTGTTATTCTGTGAAGAAGGATGTGTGTGTGTGTGTGTGTGTGTGTGTGTGTGAGTAAATGATTTAATTAAGCTGGGGAAGGTTACTAGAAGACAGGTTGTCTGGGAGGTTTAATTCATGAAAGGATACAGATGTTAGGTTTGTGCATTTGTAATAAGATATTATTTGGCTTTGAGGTACAACTGAATAGGTTGGATCTAATATTTGCATTTTTAGATAAGTTGAGAGTTTGCTTGAATATCAAAAGGAAGTTAAAGGTAGTAAGAAACATGTTTGCATCCTGCAGGAGTTACACATTTAAACAGAAGAGGGTATATTACATTTTAATGACCCAAAAGCAGAGACAAAATAGAAGCATGAAAGATTTTATAATTGGAAGGTTTTGAGTTCTAAAGAGGTGTGAAAACAATGGAACCTGTGATGAAAGGGGTAAAAAGGTATTTTAGAGTTACTGTGGAAAGCTTAGTGTAGCTGTTGAGCTATTAGATGTAGCTGTGGGCTATTGGCTGTGTGAGAAAGATCTCCAGGAAACAACTCTAGGCTGGGAGAAGTTGTAATTTGCATCAGCCATCCAGCCAAGCCAGTAAAGCCTTGGGCTTCAAAAAGCCTTGGATTTCCATAGCAGAGTGGGAGAGAGTTTAAGAGGTCGTGTGGTATGTCTTTATTAAAGCCAGAGCAGATTCCCTTGGGTAATATTACTGGATTTTTATAGTTAAATATCTATAAGGGAGTGTTGCCTGGAAGGTGTTTACATGTGGGTCTGACCAAGTAGAGAGTCTTTTAGGGAGAATGTGTTGTAAGACTAATTTTAACTGTGTAACTGCAATCATGGCCAGGATATTGAGATTGGCGAGCAGTGGGCGGGGCCCGCTTGCCAATGTGTAAAATGATGCGGGATGACGTCGGGCGGAACTCCTGATGTCACCCTGCGTCATTTCAATTTTCAGGTTGGCGGGGGCACAGCCGACTCAGCTGTGTGCCCACCAACCTGTCAATGGCCTATTGAGGCCATTTAAAAAGTAATTCAAGTCATTAATGGACTTGCCCGTCCAACCTTAAGGATGAGGTTTCATGAGGGTTTTTAAAAATTTAATAAAAGTTTGATTAAAAGTGATGGACATGTCCCAACTCATGTGACAGTGTCACATGAGGGGGCATGTCAGGGGAATTTTATTTTTGTACATTGACCATATTTAAATTTGGCGCCGATCTCCCTGAGGCAGCACTTAGCCTCAGGGAGATGAGTGCGCTCTTTGGTAGGCGTACACGAAAGAGCGCACTTTCGGCTGAGGGAATTCCCCCCACCAGCCTGCACAGGGAGCGCATAGCGCCAATCGGAGGCGCACCTGCACACGCCTGCTCCTGCACTTCCCCCCCCAAGGGAGGAGGGGGGGGGGGGGAGGAATTCTTCTCCATGTGTGCTTAAGTTTTCTTTTATTCGTGTTAATAAAACTTTCACTTTTAATTTTTTTAAATCCCAAAAGTGTTACTGGACTTCTTGCTGCTGAGATCAGCAAGATTTCTGATCGTATTCAGAATACAAAAAAAAAGGTATGGCCCATAAGCCAAGTCTCCCTTTGGGATTTGATTTGCACAGCAATTAACATTGGCTGTGGTCAGAACAAGAGATTTGAAAAAGTATGACCATTTTAAATTTGAGGTGTTGCTGGACAGTGAGCCAATGCAGCTCAGCAACCACAGCGGTGCTGGGAGAACAGGATTTGCTGCGAGTGAGGATATGAGCAGCAGTTTTTTGGTTGAGGCCCGGTTCATGGAGAGTGAAAGATGAGAGATCAGCCAGGAGAGCATCGGACTAGTCAAATCTGAAGGTAACATGCATGGATGATGGCTACAGCAAAAGATGGGTTAATATTATGGAGACAGAAATAGGCAGTTTTGATGATGGAATGTGTATGGGGTTGCAAGCTTAGCTCAGAGTCAAATAGGAGGTCATGAATTGCCTGGATAGATGGGGAATAGAGTTGGTGGCGAGGGAATGGAGTTTGTGATGGGGGGCCAAAGACAAAAGAACAATTTAACCCCTACCAGAACTATACTTATCATACAGTAAGCAAGTCATCAAGAGGCACAAATCAACAGTGCAAAAAGACACTGACTCCTCCCTTTGCAACAGCCTGATGGATTTTACTAGCACTCTAGGAATAGGTTGGAAGGAGGCCATAAAATGGCAAGTGAAGGTGGTGGTGGGGGGAGGGGGGCGGGGGTTGGGTGGGATAGCATGTAGCGCCTGTTATCAAGCTGCCACCATGGCACTTTACCAGCAGAGGGGAAAGTGGAGGACAGCCCCCTCAGCCAGAGGTCAATCCTCATTTACCCATCTTGTGACCTTCTCAAAAAAATATCCTCACTGCCCTGGTCAATGTTTTTCCCTCAACCAACATCACTTATAAAAAAAAAAACAAATGATCAGGTCATTAGCACATTGCTGTTTGTGGGAACTAGTTGTGCATAAATTAACTGAAAGCTTTCCAACATTACAACAGCGACTAATTTAGGGTTGCCAACCCTCCAGGGTTGACCTGGAGTCTCCACGAATTGAAGATTGATCTCCAGGACACTGTTGTGTGTAACCCCCGAGGGCAAAAAAAAAAATCATCAGGACATTCAGATAGGAGCTCTGAAGAAGGGTGATATGGACTCAAAATGTTAACATTGTTTTTCTCTCTTCATAGATGCTGTCAGACCTGCTGAGTTTTTCCCAGCATTGTCTGTTTTCATTCAAAAAGATTATTATTTTCTCATTTTCTTTGAACCAGATATGGAAAAAAAAATATTTAAAATGGGGTGGGTCCAGTTGGGTAATGCGACTTTTTGCTTTTCGATGTGATTGATGACTGGCCGGAGCATGGGGGCAAGTCATGCGATGAAACCTCCAGGAATGCATTTAATTACAGTTGGCAACCCTAGTGGCTATGCTTCCAAAATAAAACCAAAATACTGCCCATACTGGAAATCTGAGGCATAAACAAAAAATGCTGGAAAAAACTCAGCAGGTTTGACAGCATCTGTGGAGAGAAAGACATGAGTTAACGTTTCGAGTCCGTATGACTCGAACCAGACTCGAAACGTTAACTCCTTTTTCTCTCTCTCTCTCCACAGATGCTGTCAGACCTGCTGAGTTTTTCCAGCATTTTTTGTTTATGCTTCCAAAATAGTTCATTGGCTGTAAAGGGTTGGGGGTCGTGAGGACGAGAAAGGCATGGTACAAATGCAAGTTTTTCCTCTTAACCTAAATACTTGTTAGGGGTGGGTGAAACATTAGGGTATCAGGGGGGAAACAATGCACACAAATTGAGATTCCATCAATGATGGGATTCAGGGCGGGCTGGTAGGAGAGCGGGAGTGGCTCTCTCCACAGGGCTGTGTGTATAAATCTTTCCTTTGTCCCTGAGAATCCTGTTACCGGTGAGGAGCCCCTGGGAGCGCACCTTCGACCTAAAACGAATTAAAAGTGCTGGCCGTTTTCCTGGTTTGCGTAGTTCCGTTCCAAATGTACTGACGGAATTTACCCAAGGAGCGGAATCCCAAACATATCCTCAGTACTTCAGCTGGTTAAACTTTTACATATGTTCACGTCATGGAAAACAGGCGGTCATATCTCGGTGCAACTGTTCATTGCTCCATTCCCTTGAACTTGAGATCACTGAGCCGCCTATACTGTTCCCTTCCTGGAACTGGTACGGAGTTTATCAGCGGGAATTTCCCTACTCCCTGGCGCATTCAGCTTCTGCATTCCCTGGTTTAATATCTGCATGAAACAATCGGCTCTTTGATCTCACTTCTCCCTGACTTCCGTTTTTAGCTGTTAACTGTCCGTTTTTTTGTTGTGCCTTTCTCTGGGTCACTTTCCTTGGCGACGTCTCTCTCCGCTAATTCTGTTCGCATTTTACTGTTTTAGCCAGCCCAATACGACCAGATGTCTCTCTCTCTCTCTCTATTACTGTCATTAATTTTCTTAACAAATCTGCTTACATCGCCTCGCTCCCTGAGTGAACAGATCCTGCGATTTGCTGTGTGCAGCAACCCCTCGGGCTACACAGCAGATCTTCATTCACACTGAAGAGGGCGACAGTTAAAGGCGATTTTTGCTCAGCTTGCTAGAGAAAAATATCGGGGGCGGTGGATTCTTGTTGGCCCTTTTCGAGTACTGTACTATGGCAGAGCATCTGCAGGCTAACCGATCATTTTTTGTTGGCTTGTTCTAATGCCATGGTTTCTAACCCTACACGCAATAATGTTAACCTGGTCTGGAAAACTGGCCGCCTGAGTTCGGAAAAGGTTTACACGGCAGAGCTGAACCTGGCCCGTTTCCCCCCATTTCAGACGCTGGGGGATCTGCTTTGTATTCCCATCATTTTCTGTTTTTTTTAAAAGAAATAAATCAGATTTACAATTATTTCCTTCAAAATGGCACGGCTATCTCCCGCCTCGATCAATCACAGACCAAACCATTAGAGCGATCGGCATTGCTGGGTTTCACAGGGACAGGCTCCTTAACATTTATCACAAGTGGCGTTACTAGGGAATAGTGTTTCCTATGCGGCTGAAATGACTGCGTACAAGCAATCTATACTTGCTAGTGTTGAGGGAAAATTACATATAAACACTTTTTTTTGAAGGTGGGGATTGTGTGAAGGTGAGTATTACAAATGCTGAGTCAGTGCGCTCGCTTCGGGAGGAGCGCTCTGCGCTTTCCACAATCATAGTGTGCACTTGTCTTGCGGGAGACCCGCACATCTCCGATATTCTGCATAACCCTGGACTCATAAGAGCCTGTCTGTGGTATTACAAATACATTTTGTGAGTTTATCCAAATCAGTAACATTGAATCCCTACAAGGGATAAAAAGATGGGAGTGCTGTGTGCAGTTCTGGTCGCCACACCATAGGAAGGAGAGGGTGCAGAGGAGAGAGATTCATCAGGATGTTGCCTGGACTGGAGCGGTTTCAGCTATGAAGAGAGACTGGATAAGCTACGGTTGTTTTTCTTAGAGCAGAGAAGGAGAGGGGGGGGGGACCTGATTGAGGTGTACAAAATTACGATGGGAGTAGATAGGAAGAAACTTTTCCCCCTAGTGCAGGAGGCAATAACCAGGGGGCAGGAGGTTTAGAGGCGATTTGAAAAGGGAAAAAAAAATCACCCAGAGGGTGGTTGGAATCTGGAACACGCTGCCTGAAGGGGTGGCAGAGGCGGGAACCCTCACAGCATTTAAGAAGTATTTAAATGAGCACTTGAAACGCCAGAGCATACAAGGCTACAGGCCAAGTGCTGGAACATGGGATTAGGGTAAATAGGGGCTTTCATGACCAGCACAGACAGGATGGGCCTCTTTCCCGGTTGTAAAACTCCATAGACCAGATGAGTAATACATTTGGAAAATTAAAATGACCACATAAGACTATGGTCAGCCTCGTTGTGCCTTGGTCAGAACAACAGGAAAGGAGGGGAAATTTTGCAGTTGCAACATTTATAAGTTAACATTTAAATTACTCTCAAACACGACCTTTCTGGGTCGCTGGCAGTTACGAAATAAAAAAAAGCCGGATCCCGAACACTTGGTGGGGAGGGATGGAGCGGAGTGACAAACTATGGTAAAGGCAGCTCCTGCGATTGGCAGCGAAGCAGCCAATGATAATCTGAAGCGGCCCCAAGGAGCCAATCAGAGCTGGTCAGGGAGGCGCGCACTCCAGCGGGAACAATAAGGTTCTCAAGGAGCTCAGCAAGAGACCAATCAGCGCCGTGGAGAGACGGGATTGGCTGCCGGGTTTCATTGATAGACTGGGTAGGGAGGGCAGTAGTTGTAGTTCACAGTTTCGCTCTCGGTACAGTTGGGGTTGAGCCTCTGGACTACAGACTCCAGTAGTCCCTGCAAAGGCTTATCTCCGCCCTCAGCCCACAGTGAACAGGGGGAGGCTGTTCCAAAGCGCCCCACGGTCTTTGGGATGTTATATTAGGAGGTGCGCAAACCCTAAGCAGAAACAGTTGTGGGGTAGCTTCCAGTGTTAGAGGAACGGAGAGAGGCAGACAAGGCAGATCCAAGAACTCTCCGTGGTTTCTTTTTTGTTAGGGAAGTTGCCAGCAGCACATCACCTTCCACTTTTCACCGGCGGCTTGTCGCTAGCGTTTGCAACCGGGCGAAATTAATTTTTTTAAACCCCCCTCCAAATCCACGTCAATGAAGGAAAGAAGGTCAAGCCAGAAGCTCACTAAAAACGCAATGGATAATCAAACCGTCAAGTGTAAAATTGTTGTGGTGGGTGATAGCCAGTGTGGAAAAACCGCTTTGCTGCACGTCTTTGCCAAGGATTGTTTCCCGGAGGTATGTTCCCGGACCTGGTTCAGTCAGTGTGATATGATCAATGCTCTTTTTAACTTTTAGGATTTTAAAGAATCCCGCACCGTTTTTTGTCATGTTATTACGCTGTTAATATTCTCCAGCCGGTGCTGTTAATCTACTTTCACATGTTCGGGATTCATTTTAAATGAATGAACGATAGGTTTTTAGTCGCTGTTCATCTTTTGACCGCGAATGTTGCACGTGCGCTTTTTTAAACGCTATTTTTTTATTTGGTCTCTCGGATTTTTTTTCCTTGCCTTTTTTTTAATACATTTTTCAAAATGAATAATTTATTCTTCGTCCTTTGTGTTTAGAGCTATGTGCCCACGGTCTTTGAGAATTACACAGCCAGCTTTGAGATTGAAACACAAAGGATAGAGTTGAGTCTCTGGGATACTTCAGGTAAGGAAGACAGACCCTAGCTCCAAGAATGTTAAGCACCGTATTAACCCAAACTAGCATCTTATATACGATGAAAGCAAAATACTGCGGTTGCTGGAAATCCGAAATAAAAACAGAAAAATGCTTGTGTTGGGGGTTAAGAACTCAGCAGGTCCTGGCAATATCTGTGGAGAGAGAAACAAGAGTTAACGCTTCGGGTCCGTATGACCCTTCGGAGCATCTTACACCTTCTGTAGAGAAATCAGCAATACTTATCCGGCAGCAACTTTGGGTGATCGGTTCGGTAACCTGTCAGTTTACCCTGGAGAAAACAAGTCGTGTTTTAGTTGGGGGGTGGTCCTCTGGGTGTTAGCTGAGCGGGAGGTTTGAGACTGACGAGATTCCCAGTGAAATTAAACCAAGGACTCAAACGGGGTTGATTTCAGCGCGTTGTTCGGGAATTGACGAACCGCTAAGAAGCGGCGGGTTTGATCACACCCAGCTTCTCTCGGCTCCGTGGGAAGGGAGATTCACCCCGTTGCTTTCAAATTGCGAGAATTTCGTAAGGAAATCCATTGCACCCCGCCGAGGGAGTGGGAGCGGGTCTTCCAGCCGAGCCGCTGCGGTTGTCTAGGTTTCAGACCCAAAGGTTTTTGGAACCTGGGGAATGTGCTTTCGATTCGTTTCTCGGGTTCAAGCACCAATTGGGCCCAGGGGGAAGGGTGGGCTACATCGGAGAGATGTTCGTTTCTCACTACTTTAGAGGTTTCTTTTTAAGAGACTTCAAATGGTTAAATAAAAAATAACATCTTGATGCGTTCTTGCATCTTAAACACGAACAGGTTTACTGATTGATGCAAGGATTTAATTGCATCTCAGGTCATGAAATCAAAGACCAGCTCTCCTCCCCACCCTTTACACCGTGTGTGTATGTGTATATGTATATGTGTGTGTATATATATATATATATGTGATGTACGTATTATTATGATTGTGAATTCCATTTCATGCAACGATTTGAACATTTTTGGAATCGACACCAATAAGGATAGTTCGAAATTCTCAGCATGCAGTTTGGTAGAAAACTCTCTTAAAAGCCACAATGTGGGAGCATTAAAGGCACATCAAAGGCGAGGAGGGGGGGTGGGGGGGGGGGCGAGGAGCCGAGATAAGTGCCCCGATTGCCACGGAGGGAGTTTGCTTGCTTGCTTGCAGTGGCCTGCGCCGATCAACCATTCTTCAAATGGTTTCCATTTGTGTGATCTAACAGTGCTGGAATTTTCCCTTTCCAGACTGGAATGTAAGGAATTGCGCTGACAAGCCCATCAAGAACTGTCCCGAGCCCAAACCGGTCTGTCTCTCAGCATGAGGCAGAGAGGAGAGAATGTCGCCGCCTAGAGAAACCAGCTTTCATTTGCACTTTCCTTGCTCGCTCGCCTCTCTGCGCAATGTGGCCCCACAAAGGAGGTGTTTTGATGACTCCAGAAATTGTACTTACTTACACGACACTTGGCCCCTATTCCCAAGACGGAAACGTTGTTGTACCCAATACAATTAGTCCATTAATAAGATTTCTGATAGGTTTTTTTTTTACTCCCAGCATTTCTTCAGACTCACCGTCTGAACGAACCCATTCCACCGGATCCGTTTCGGACAAAGTGATATTACTTTTCAAAATATGCCTATTTTGACATTGAACTTCAGACTGTAGTAATAAATCATATTAAAAGGGATCACAGCTTCAAACAACTGATTAAAATGGACATCCTCAAATAGTCTCTTCTGTAAGATAAGTAACTAAATAGCTAACTACATATCTGTTTCCTCTTGATTAAAAGGTATCTAACAACTGTGTGGAGAGGATTCAGAAAGACATTTGGTTTAAAAAAAAATCTAAATCCATTTTACTATAATGGGGTGCCCAGTAGACTTCCAACTTGGCACTCTGATGTTCTCAATTTTAGAATGAACGTGCTGACTTAAAAGAATAAATTGAATGTTTGCTTAGATTTTAGTTTCCTCCCTATTGGAACAGACAGCAACTATTAAAATAGGGTGGACTTAAAGAGCTGTTATAGTTGTTTAAAGCTGATTGTATAATCGCCCTCATCAAAGTGCTATTTTTCTTCAAGGAGTGATGTGCTAGAAATATCAATGAGTTGGGTACCCTTCAACCGCACTCAATGATTTTGAGAGTTCCTCCAGATAATATTATTCAGTTGTAATTGGCTGAATTCTCTTGCTCCTTACCTGCGATTCTCAGTTGGCCACAGCATTGCTGATCCTGGGCCAGTTAATTACTTGTCGCTCTTAAATGTGCCGGGCCACTAAATTAGCGATGTAATTCAAAGCACAGTAAGCATTCCCTACTGAAGCAAAGCAAAAGCTCTCAAACAGGTTTGGAACCTTGGGTGGTGGTTATTTTTAGGGCACTTGCTTTCTAATACCAAAGCAATGACTTTACCAGGAAGCCAGAATTTCCCCCAAACCATGAGATTTCTGCATTCCTGCTTCTTAAAATTCACAAACACTAACAATGGATTAATTGTTACTCAGAAGCTGTACCAATAAATTTCAGGGGGCCAGCACTGATAATGAAATTGGTCTGTTCTTTGTTAAATGAACTGTTCCTTCATGTAAAATGCACCTGTACTGTGATTCAGAGTTGGAAAATAAACCCCTCAAAACGCTGCACAATTTCAGCTCTTAATTAATTTATATTTATTAAAAATTTTATAGCCTAATGAGAGCCCAGTATGCAACAAAGTTGACGATGTAAATGATTCCATTACAAGAATCTTGAGTTGTTATTTCCAAAGCCTTTAAGTAACTGATCTTACTATTTTTTGCAGATAAGGTGTCACAATTTGTAATTGTTACATGACTATATCCCTGGGAAAAAATACAGTGATAGATTTACTAACAATATTTGTGCTTTGGAACACAGGGTCATTGTAGGGAAATTCTCATTATGTATGTCTTAGTGTGCAAGTTAGTCATACTGAATAGGATGTTGGAATGATATTGCAAAATACTAAGCTTATCCAGCAACCCAAATCCTTTGTTCTTTTTGTCTCTGTGTTATTGGAAACTGTAGCAATGGTTCCAGAAATAAAACTCTGCCAGATGGTTGAAAATATGTAATGGGCTATGTATAACATTCTTGATACTGGTACTACAACAAGAATTGAAATTTATATATAATACTCGCTATTGACTTGGTGCAGTTCATTGCAAGTATGAAGGGCATACAGTTTGGCAGCAGCAAATTACTTTTTGAACAGAAGTTCTAAGATTCAGTGCATGTCGAGATAAACTTATCTTAGAGTTCAGTTGTTTGATCACTTCCCTTGTCTCAACTAGACCCGATCCAAATCCATATTATCTTATCCAGTCTTCTGGCAGGAAGATATTTGAAGAATATATGAGCCATATCCTCTGATCTTGAATGGGGTGACTGCTCTGTAGATGATGGGGTCTGCTGAAGATTCTTTGATCTTAACTACTCTGCAGTAATTAACCAGTGCAGTAATTAGCCAGTGTATCATCAGACATTTCAATTTTAACTGCTTAAATTAATGTTTTTATGTACCTTTGTAAATGGATTACACTAAAATGGTGTACATAATGCCTGTCTGATAGTTGAAGGTAGTTTGGAAACCCTCAATATTTAATTTACAGCTGTGTTACCACTTTCATCAATATTGTTCCTAATCCTCCACAGTACTACTTCACACAGTGCTTTGCAGGGAACAGATGCTTTGGCTCATTTGCCTCAACCAAACTACAACTCCTGCACTGATTGTAGTTCATTCAAATTAGGTTGAATGAATTGATTTTGAAAGGCTTATACATTGATAATTAGCCACACTCTGTAATGACTGGGCACCTATTTGATAACCAGCCTAATGGAACATTGCAGTTTCCTACAAAAGTTGAGAGGCAGTTATATAAATACAGTAGCATGAATTTCATAAGCTGCAGCTGAAGCTCTGGGCAGATAAAAAGTTGATAAAGAATTGAATTTCTGTCATGGAGTGTAAGACCCCAGTGACATGGTATTGTCTCATTTATGTGGCCTTATGTAATCCTAGAGTGAAGATGATCTATTTATAACAAAGCCTGTGTGGATGACGAGAACAATCATTGGCTGCCTGACCCCCGCCTCCCCACCCAACATGTGCACGCACGCATATGTGTGTGCACACGCTAATCTATAGTTGGTGAAACTTCAAATCACACAGTTATAAATTTATATTTGGTTTTCTTCAACACATTGCATATTGCTTGGCCATTTTGTAGGCATTGTTGCCTATCTTTTGGTTCATGAGTTGGTATCTAAAAATGCTCCTCATGTCTTAAGGTATATGTGGGAGGAGATTTTTTTGAACTATTTTCACAAGTCCCCTGTGAGAAACTTTTAAGCTTCTATTAGCTGAACTGCTACACTGCATTTTACATTATCATGTTTACACAATAAAAAGTTCAGTAAATCCCAATTCTTTAGATCATCAGTGAATTTTTTCACCCCCACCCCTACTCCTAGCTTAGTTTTAAGAAATAAATAAGCATTATTTCATTCCTTCAGACCTGTAATTTGATTTCCCTCAATACAGTAGGTTCCTTGCTTTGGCAAATGAATTGCCTTTCACTAGTTTGAACCTCACTAGTGCCCTCTCATTCGACTGCAAAGAGTTTAGCTTGAAGCTCGAAGATGACAAAAGAGACAGTGAGAGATTATAAAAGTATTAGTGCAGTCCAATGTTCCTTGAATTATTGAGTCCCCATTTTATAATCTTGCTAAAGGCATTTACAACAGCCATGTGCAACCATGTTAAATGCTATTCTCAGGTGATTAGTATGAAAGCTCATGCAATATTTCCATTGTATCGTTTTAATTTCACATGGGAACATCTGTGAAGCTTCAAAGTAAATTAGCTTTTGCTTCACTGGGGAAATTCTAATAGTGCAGCATACCCAGCTGGAAGGATTGGATTAATTACTGAAGGGAAAAAAAATCTGAAATATATTTAAATCCTGAACTAAATAGAATAATGCAAGAAAGAAAAGTATGAAATCTCTCTAAATCATGTATTGCCCACTCTTTTGAAGTGGAGTGTTTTTTTTTAGAAAATGTCATGTAGTTTTAATGGAGGCGGTTAATACCAGAGTGCTTAACCAGATCACTGGATCAAGACTAGTCGTTAGCAAGAATTGTATGATTTGGAGGGAAACCAGTGTAAAGCTCACAGGTATTGACATCAGTATAGTAATGCTCATTCCCTTAAAAATGGACATTAGCCTGGATTTACAGATATGAGAGCTCCCAGATAAGTGGTACTCTGTTCTTATTTGAGTGGCCTGAACACTTGTCAAATTCACTTCAGTGTAGAAGGTGATTTTCATGGTCAGCAGCCGTTAAATTCCCAGTGGTTGGCATTCTCATATATGGAATGTGGTTATCTTTCTCTGCTGCTCATGCTCCAGTGTACCAATACAACAGAAGTTCACTGCTGGACTAGTAACAGTCAGAAAAGACTACAGGAGGGCAAGACTGAATTTAAAAAAAAAATATATATATATAATATATATATTGAACCAATGCATTGAACTAGACTGTCTTGCCAACTGTATGAGGGAGGAGCTACCTAGACACACTATCACTGCACGTTTCAGATCCTCCGTTCAACTGATTTGATTGATGGGTATTACAAATGTAAATTGCAGTGCAAGAAGCAGTATTTATCATAAGCAAATGGGGGGTAAAAAACCTGTAAAATGGAAAGGCAGAACAGTCAGACACTCCTGTCAACAGCTAATAACTTGCCTCACATTTTAATGTGCTTTCTAAGCCCAATAAATTAAGCTGACCCTTTATGCTGAAGTGATACTAGTGTCTTTCAGAGTTTGATTTCGCTGTGAATTTAGTCTTTCATTCTTCACACATCAGTGCTTCAACAAATGGCAATGGAAATACTACACTCAATTCCTCTTATAAATTGACCCTGTTTATCAAATTTAATAAGGTCACTTGGGAGAACGTTAGAATATTTTTAACCATATTATGAAAGTACAGTTTTGACCATACAGGCACAGGATTCAAAGAAGTCCACAAAATTCAGAGCTGAAATCGTTTGATTCATAGGAATAATGGCAGAATCAATTTTCAAAATTCATTCTCGTGAAAACAATTCATTATATCAGGTATTTACTTAACGGAAGTGGCAGGGTTGGATCAGAGAACAAATTCTAGAGCTGTTGGGTTTCACTGGTGTTGTAATTACTGAGGGTAGTGAGTTAAACCAGCTTAATTTATTTGTTAAACCACATAATAAACTTATATATAAGCTGTTGGAAGATGGTGCTTAACCTAAAACAGAATGAAGAATGTTTTTTTTAATAACAGTTGAAGTATTCTTTACTGTTGGAATACTCAGTAGCTGTAATAAGGATTGGATCATGCTAGCTGCAAATCAGTAGGCTGTAGAGTGTTGCCAGCAAGGTTATGGCCCATGGACCTGTTTTAATCCGTTCCTTAGGCTACCAGGTGCTTCCTTCTCGTTCAGTGCTCATCAATTTTGATGTAATGAAGAATGCGTTGTTGCAAGCTACAATTACAATGAATTCTTTTTACAGGGGAAAGCCATTGTGTGCTCTATGACTATTCTGGCTGTTTGCACAGTACCTAAAGCAAGAGAAAACTATCATGATTACATAATGTCCATTTTCTGGAGGGGTGGGGGACATATCCAGCTTTAAATTGCAAAAAAAAGTCCTTTGAATGTAATTTGCTTATTTTAGTTACTACATAGCACTTTTGCTTTCAACCATTTTTACCTAATAAAGGTTCAGTGATAGTATTCTTGCCTCTGTGTCAAACTCCACCCTGGAGACTTCAACATACAATCTAGGCTGACATTTCAGTGCAGTATTGAGAAACTGTTGACGGTGTCAGAGGTGAAGGAAGAGATGTTATAACACAGCTCGCGTTCATGGCACACTTTTTTACCATAGTAACATTTCTCAGAGCTTTGTGGCTAGATGCTGAGCTCTCCGGCACCTGTGATGAAGTGACTTTTAAAATCAGATGCGTAAGAGGGCAGATTTGGAGGAGCGCAGAGATCTTGGGGGATTGTAGGGCTGGTGGAGGTTACAGAGCTGGAGAGGGCTGTGGCCTATGGAGTGATTTGCAAACCAGGATAAGAGTTCTAAAACTGATGTGTTCTCAAACTGGGAATCCGGGTGAATGAGACATGGTGCAAGTTAAAATATAGGCAGCAGAGATTTGGATGAGCTCAAGGTTATGGATGGTGAAAGATGGGAGGCCAACCAGGAGAACATTGGGGTAGTCAAGTCTTTAGGTAATAAAACAAAGACGTGAGTAGATGTAAAATGTCCCAATGTGCTTGTCAATGAAGAGAAAGGGAGTCCTTCTAGTGTGCATGTCAACATCTATTCCTCAGAACATCACAAACAGATTACCTATTTATTTATCTTGGCTTTGGTTAGATCATGCTGTGCTCAAATTAGTTGCCATCTCTGCCTGCATTACTAACTCCTGGAGGTTTGATCATGAGATGTTTGACCATGTGATGTCTTCAAACATTACTGTATTTTATAGAGCTTGGGTCCCCAGTTGTTGATTGCCTTGAGTCTGGCTTTCTCACCTGCAGCTGCTACATGAGAAGCTCTGAGATTAAAGAGGTGGGGAAGAGGGAAAACCAAATTTGGGGAGGGGGTGGGCAGTAGTGGCAATGTCACTGAGCTAGGACGCTTCTCCACGTGTGGCTGGTAATATCACGGAGAGCAGTCTTGTCCGTGTGCTGCAGTGAGAGATCTAAAGGGCACAGTTCTCCCAGGTTGGGAGCAGCAGTGTCCAGCGATTCATCCCCCATTCTGAGTCTCCTGGACATTCGGGAGCATTAGAAACCTAATCAAGTGATTACACGTCAAAAGTACTTCATTACCTGTTAGGGATTTTGGAAGGTTGTGAAGATAACATATATGATATATAAATGCAAGTACTTTCTTCTTTATGCTTTAGTGCCAATATCGCATGTGGTAACGAAGTAAAGTTATCATTCTTCAAGTGCCATGAATTTGAAGGGCTGTTTTCAACATCATTTGCATATTTGAAGATGTGCAGATTAAATATTCTGAAGACTCTCATTTTTCTATTGTCTAACACATTTTTTGACATATCTGCTTCACAGTAATGAATGTTTACAGTTCCTGCCTTAAGGATCCAAATTACATTATTCACCTGAGCTGTCTGCATATTACTTTTTTTAAACTGCCGTGCCTAAAATGAGTTGCCAGGGGGGTTCTATATTGTGAGGGATGTTAAACTGAAGAATGCCACAGATGATGCTTGTTGTGCTGTTATGTTGTGCTTTGCATAAAGACTATTGTACAACTGACAGTTTGGGTTTGTTTTGTCCAGGATCTCCCTACTACGATAATGTCCGACCACTTTCCTACCCAGATTCTGACGCTGTTTTGATTTGTTTCGATATAAGTCGCCCGGAGACCCTTGACAGTGTGCTTAAGAAGGTAGGTGCACCAAAGATCATATTCAATTTTAACACAAAACATTTCATTTTGATCCAGTGGAGAAATTAATTATCAAAAAGGAACATCGTTTTATTCCATAATGTAGCTGTCATAACGTGTGGAGGAACCAAACTTGCACTCCTTCTGGTCTGTTTCCCAAGTGCAGTTATATCCCAGAGTGGAGCTTCACAACCTCTCGCACGTCAAAATCCTCAGTTGACCGAATTGTTTTCTCCTGATTTTTGTTCAGCAAGTCAGTTGTGTGGAAAACATAACTTTTTGGTATCCTATTTGGCATTGTTTACTGAATATTGTGTTGGCAAGCTGGAACAGTTTCTGAAAACACATCGAGAACATACAGTACTGTCTTTTTGAACCTGAAGCAAATGTGCTCACCAAAGAAAGTTCTCATTGAAGAATTTCTGTACTGATATCCTGACTTGCCAATGACATCACAGACTGGGGTGTGGATGGCACTCCCAGGAAGTGAGTTCGCCACAGAGGAACGTGGTGATATAATTACAATTTCAACACTTCAGTGCCAGCTATCAAACTAGCAGC
This sequence comes from Cetorhinus maximus, assembly GCF_964194155.1. NCBI lineage: Eukaryota > Metazoa > Chordata > Chondrichthyes > Lamniformes > Cetorhinidae > Cetorhinus > Cetorhinus maximus. The sequence continues at coordinate 106,117,282 of NC_135889.1, read as the reverse complement.
TAATTGTTTGGAAGCTTAAAACAATGGAATCAAAAATATTAAGAGTTCTGGTGGAAGATGAATGCATTTAAGATTATATGGGAATTCTTCACAATGAGTACTGAGCCCAAAGAGATTACTCACTTGTTTTAAAAATTTAAATGCTGGTGGTATTAGGTTTTGACTTTTCTATATTTTATAAGTTTATTTTGGTAGCATATTACAGTCAATCTCAACTCATTAACTACCCTTTTAAATAAAACCAATAACAGACTAAAGTAAATACAAGCAAAGATCAATGAATTTAAAATCTGTTTTCCTCCAATAACCCAGATTAAATTTGAACGAGGAGCTGAGTAATAATTGCAGTAAATGTCACTGTGAATGCAATAACCTTCTGTTCAGTTATTGTGGGAGGAAGGCAGCGGTGCCACTTTTAATAATAGAAATAATAGATTTGTGTACATTGCTTTGAATCCTTCCTGCTGGAGGGGCTCCTGTTTGTTTACATTCTTGTGTACAGCTGTGGACTTCGACTTGTTGCAGCATAAGGTCAGCGGCTGAGTCACTAGGAAGACTTCAAATAGATGAGCACAGAAATCTCCCTGAGGCCCGGAGCTGCCTCAGGGAGACTAAGTTCACATTGAAATATTTAAATAAAGAAAGGTAAAAATTATTTACACATGCCTCCTCATGTGACAGTGTCACATGAGCTGGGACACGTTTACGAAATGTGAATAAATTATTTATAGATTTTATTTAACCTTCAGGAATCCTAATCCCGCCCATGGATGAGGTTTCCTGAAAAATGTGAAGGCCGCTTGGGCTCTTTGCCTGCCCGCCAACCTTAGTGTCGGTGCAGACTTGATGGGCCGAAGGGCCTCTTCTGCACTCTATGATTCTGTGAAGGTTGGATGGGCAGCATTGATAATTAGTTTAATTGGCTCTTTAATGGCCTTAACAGGCCTTTGACAGTTCAGTGGGCACACAGCCGCCAAATGAAAGATCTGACTGACATGCGATGCTGTTGGGACGCACGCCTGACATCACCGCGCGTCACTTTACGTGTCAGCGTGCGGGGCCTGCCCCCGCACACTGGCGTGAAAATTCCCCCCTATGATTATGAACACACAATTGAAGCCTGAGCTAGATGAGGGGCTGAGCCAAGTTCCTATGTGTGTCACTTTAACTTGTTAACCCCATTACTTTGTTAGCATAGTACCGTCAGGAATGCAATGCATGCTTACCCATCATTGAGCTGATGATAACACATGGAGGAATTTCAAGAACACAGTGATTTGTTTTAAACTCATTTCTCTTTTGGTAAACAGTCCAATTACAATGTGGAAAATTCTAACCCAGTAGATTATAATGCAATTTATCCACTGGATTTAATTCATAATTCAGATCTTTAACACTTATCATTTGTGGTAGACAATCATATTCTGATCTAAGTAATGGGAGCTATAACACTGAATGTAACAATGACAATTGTAATTTTTATTTCTACATAGAATTTTTTTTATTCCATCCCACTCCACAGGCAATGTCTCAGGCTATACCAGCCATTGCAACCTCAGCACCCTATTTGATCCTTGGCTGTGGTTCTGACCCCCCATATCCTCTCTATCACAAAGACTGCCTGCTTCCACCTCTGTAATATGTATCCCAGCTTCAGCTTATCTTCTGCTGAAACCCAATCCATATTTTTGTTATCACCCGATTTGACTATTTGAATGCTCTCCCAACTTCCACTCCTCTCTGTAAACTTGAACTCTTCCAAAACTCTTATGCCTGTATCTTAACTCCCACCAGGTCCTGCTCATTGGTCACCCCTGGGTTTACTAACTTACTTTGACTTCCATCCAGTGTCTTGCTTTTTGAGATTCCCATGGTCAAAGACATCCATGGTCTCATCCCTCACATCCTGTAACCTCTTCCAATACTAAAACCCTCAGAACTCTTCACCAATAATTCCATTCCTCTCCACCAATTAACTTCCACTATCTAAACTACATTTTTACATCCCTTGTGCAACCCTCAATGCCTTCACCTAACATTGGAAAACATATCTTCAGTCTTCATGGCGTTAAGCTTTTAAATTCCCTCGATTTCTCTCCCTCTCCCTCCCCCTTTAAGATGTTCCTTAAAACTTCAACCTTTGATTTTAGTCGCCTAATGCCTCCTTGGTTTTATGTCCATTTTTTTTTTTGTTCCGTTGGTCCATCTCCATGAATCTCCTTGGGAAATTTTCCCAATTGAAAGGTGCTATTTAAATACGAATTGTTGTTGTCTCATCAAATGCAGTTTTGAATGGTACATGTGATGGAATTCAATTTCATTAGCGATAACAACAATAGAAAGGAACAGCAGGTTATGACTCGTCTGTAATGATTAACTTTCCATAATTTGCAAACTGCTAACGAACAATCTAAACATTATAAATGTCACAAAGTTAGTTCATTCAGCTGTGCATTGTTCACTTTTATGGTAAATGATTCAACGAAAATTGGCATAATTTGACTTGCCCACAAGCCATTTTTTGGCACTCAGGCCTGTTGTGTAGTCTTGTCTGGCCTTGAGTGATTTAAAGCACAACAGCTCATTGTTGTATTTTGGTAATAAACACCAAGCCAAACTCTTGATATCATCTATAATGAACTACTTTTAATGCACTTCGACTTGGAGAGCATGCCTTTAAGCGTTAACTTGCTGCCTACTGCCTTCTCTTGTTAAATTATGCTTAATAGCTCGTTGTTTAACATTTTCCTTAAATGTGTGCTGCAACCACAAGCAGAACTGCAAAGAACTGGACTTTAGTTTCACACACAGTCTCATTATCTTTTGTTTCCTGTCTTTTCAGTGGAAAGGTGAGATCCAGGAATTCTGTCCAAACACAAAAACCCTGTTAGTTGGCTGCAAATCTGATCTGCGCACAGACCTGACAACATTAGTGGAACTGTCCAATCACCGACAGAATCCTGTGTCCTACGATCAGGTAGATATTGATTTCCATTACTCAATGACAGCCATTGTTCTGGTGCAAGGGAATGAGTATCGCTGGTGTGCTTCTCATTTGAAATATGCACTCAGTGCAATGGAATTAATGAACTCAGAATCCTTGTTGCACTCAACAGAAGTTTAAACATCAGTGATGTGATGGAGTTGCATTTACTCTTAATTGCTCAGAATATGTGCTGGTGTAATTCTTACTGTTGATGCTACTGGCAGCCCCAAATCTAACCATGGCATTGTTTAAAAAAAAAAGTTGTATCTTCTGAGGAGTCTAGCATTCCACCTGCACCCATGCTGCCCACCAAAGTTCCATGTAGCACCAGCTACATGTAACTACTAGCAACAACTAAGCAAATGCTGCCTTTGGTTGTGTAACTGCCATTTTTTCTACCCCTTTGTGTTTTGTGATAATGGTAAAATGCATCACCACAAAAAGTAACACCCAGTCTAAATTGTTTTCCTGACTAAGTTGTAGCTCAGAAATTCTGTGAATTTGACCAGCAGTAATTTCTCTGCATGACAGTTGGCTTAAAATCTTACAGAAAATCCTCATGTCAGACCATTCATAATGTGATATACCTTGGAAGTTGCAAATCGCGCTCATTACTGAGCAGGGTTCATTAATGCCCTTGTTATAGGGAGACTCTGGTGTGAGTGAAGCATATCAAAAAGCAACATCAGTTATATCTCATAGTTGTTTCAAACTGGGAGTCCCATGACGAAGGTGAAGGCTTGTGAACAATGCATGATGCCACTTATCCACGCCCAGTGGTGCTTATGAGTTTGAGGGTGTCGTAGAAATTTCCATGTATAGGTTTCATAACACAATCTGAATAAACTAAAGCACAGCAAGGTCATGACTATGGTGACTTCCCATTCCTGGCTCCTGTGTTAGTTGATATTGTTTATGGTTCTCCTTGGGTATTATCCCCTTCTCCTTCAAATCTGCTGTCATCACCCCTCTCCTCAGGGGTACCACCTCATTCCAAAAGAAATGCATCAAGAAGTTACATACAGTATGTCTTTGACAAAGACACTTCCATTGAGAAGGTTGACAGTGTAACTAATTGTTTGATTATTCAAAATTTGTTTTTTTTAAAAAAAATTGACATTGACTTTCCAACCTGTCCTTCAAACGTTATGATGTCTTTGTGGTCGTACCACTGATCCAACCATTAATCTACAATTTGTGTCTCTTCAGGGTACCAACATGGCCAAGCAGATTGGAGCGGCAACGTATATAGAATGCTCATCGTTGTCATCAGAGAACAGCGTTAGGGACATTTTTCATGTGGCAACGCTGGCTTGCGTGAACAAGCCAAACAAAAACGTCAAACGTAACCAATCAAAGCGAGCCACAAAAAGGATTTCACATGTGCCCAGCAGACCAGAACTATCCACAGTGTCTCCAGACTTGCGAAAGGACAAGGCTCGAAGTTGCACTGTGATGTGAGGATGGTGGGGTTTGGGGAACAGATGGAGACAGTCAGACGAAGTTACAGTGTGGAATGAAAGGCTTTTTTGACAAAACAAAAGGACCACGTGCAGTGCACAGCATCATTTACATACCAACGTGTCTCAAATAGCCTTTGAAAAGATATCCTCCACCTTTTATGTGCGGGACCTTGGGGTTCAGCAAGTGGAATGATTTGGCCTGAAAAAGCTGGATATAGATGCTGTTACCGGAATATGTGAGAAAGATAACCTTATGAATCCCTGGAACTCTTTTAAAGGGATACCAGGTCAAAGACTTGAGGGCCTCATACCAGTAATAGGCACATGAGCTTGTTAGGTGGGGGAGGGTGAAAAAGGAAAAAATAAACCAGCAAGCAAAATAACAATTACACTTCATTCTTGGAAGTTTTTTCAGGGATGCTGTATTTATAAGGACTTGTGGTGGGGGCAATATTGTCCAAATAATATTGAACATATAATGAGCGCTGTAGTTGCACTTTGTCCATCATCATTGCAAAAATAAGGTCATTCCATTGAACACCATTAAACAATTGGTTTCTTCACTAAACAATGCTTTATGATTGGTGCATCATGATGCTTTAGGGTGGTATTATATAATGGCTGGCAAAAGCTTCTCTGTATTAGGTATTGTAAACTTAAATTATAAAATGTTTTCAAAAACTGTAGAGCGTCTTACATTTTTTTTGAATGTTGAAACTTGTAAGTCCATTCTAATGTTTTGGCAGTATTTATTGAAGTATAGTTTTTTTTTCTTGGAAAATGTAATCCAGTATTGATGTAAATTATTGCAATAATTCTTTGTTTTAAAGACCACCAATTAGAATTATTCAAGCTGTTTATAATAAGCAGGCTGTTCTGTACCTGATCACTAAGCTGTATTTTTAATCTGAGCTTATTAAAGCTTATGATCTATTACAAAGGATACGTATTTCTTTGCCAAATTAAAAAAAACCCTCTGATCACAGCTATGATTTTTACTGCATATGCAGGTATAATATGTTAAAGTAGCACCTCCTTGCTCATAAGACAAGTTTTAGATCAAACAGGCCTCACTATGTGGAGAGGATAGACAAGTTGGGTTTGTTCTCCTGAGAGCAGAGCATGGAAGGTTATGAGGATGTTGCACAATGGTGTTCAAAATTATGAAGGGTTTTGATAAGAGTAAATAAGGTGCCATTTCCCATCGCAGAAGGGTCTGTCACCTAGGGACACAGATTGAAGGAATCACAGGATTGTTACAGCGCAGAAGGAGGCCATTTGGCCCATCGTGTCTGCACCAACTCTTCGGGTGAGCAACTCACCTATTTCTGTTCCCCTGCCTTCTCCCTGTAACCCTGCACATTCTTCCTTTTCAAAATAAGTCTAATTCTTGTTTGAATGCTTCAATTGTGCCTGCCTCTACCCATATAGTGCATTCCAAAACTAGAGTGGAAATGAGTTTTTTTTATTTACAATGATATAGGATTTGGAATGCACTTCCTGACAAAGTTACTCTAACTTTGTCAAAAGGGAATTGGATATATACTTGGAAGCATTAAAAAAAAATTACAGGGCTATGAGAAAAGCAGGGAGGGGAAAAATGTGTTAGCTCTTTCAAAAAAGCCAGCACTAGCATGATGGGCTGAATAGCTGCCCGCTGTATCATTCTATGATTCTCCACTGTTCAGTCCCGTCTTGTCAAAATGCCTACCATCTTCCCTACTGCCTGGGGCAAAAAAACACTAATGATTAGATAAGGGAGATCAGTGAAAGCTCTCTGACAATGAAGCATTCCCTTAGTAGTCCACTAAAGTGTCAAGTCCAGCTCCTGCATTGAAGAAGGATTCATGTCCACAACTTTCTAAATCAAGGATAGGAGTGTTGCCAATTAAGTCAAGCTAAATACTCTGCAGAATGGATTTTAACCCTCCTCCCCACCACTACTCCTGGTAGGAAACAGGTTAGCAGTTTAATTGCCATTATGCAATTTACCTATGGTCCTGATTTTGCATTTTTTCACAACCATAGGGCATCCCAAACTGTTTTACAGCTAATGAAGTATTCTTAAAGTGCAGTTGCTGGAAGTGGAAAAGAGGTAGCCAATTTGCAAACGGCAATGTGATAATGACCAGAGAATGTTTTAATGATGTTGCTTGAGGGATAAATATTAGCCAGGACACTGGGGTAACTCCCCTGCTCTTCTTTGAAATAGTGACATGGGATTGTTTATGTCCACCTGAGAATGCAGATGGGGCCTTGATTTAATGTCCATCTGAATGATGGTATCACCAACATCACAGCTTTCCCTCAGCACTGCACTGGAATGGCAGCATAGATTTCCCTACTCAAGTCTCGAGTAGGATTTTTTAGGAGTCAAGCAGGCGGCACTTTAGAAAGCAGTGGAGTCCAAATATGTTATCAATGTCCGACTGCAATCTTATCCCCATGCCTTTATGAAGAAACTAGGTCAAATGTGTTGAGGACAGGAGCTGGGATCAGAAGAGGCCAAGAAAGGTAAGTTTGTTTTGTTTCCTTGTGGACCCAGAGGAGTAGAGCTATCCTTCCAAGGAAATATCAGGCTTCTCCTTCCCTAAGCACCCCTTCTTCCCCCTTGACTTTCTTTGGGGCTTTGGATCATATGATCAAGTGTCATGTCATCCAAAACTTTGTTTCCAGCTACTGGATTCAGGCAGGAAACCGACTGATCATAAAAATGAGTTCAAAACCTTCCTGGTTTCATGCAGCATTGTCCTGAGTGGCTTCCCATTCATTCCCCTCAGCTACACTAATCCTGTTCCTCCTTTAAATCAAACCCCCCACCCCACTGCACCCTCAGCCTCATATCATGAATATCTCTGCTATTCACTGTTGCATTAATCTTCGAACGCCTCTGAAATATAAACACCTAAGAATATACGCCTATGTCAGTTACTATTGCAAAGGTAGAGCTAGTGAATGGGGAATACGGGGAACTGGAGAACAACAGGAAATGGGTGGAGCAGCCGACATCTGATAGTCAGAATTTAGAGAGCTGTAACTGCAGACTGAATATTTTCATGGATTTTGCACAGAGCTAGTTTACAGCAGCATCAGAAAAGTTGGATTGAGACTTTTATATCTGAATGTAATTATTGGGGGAGCTGTTCACAGATGATAGAAAGATTTGTGTGGGCATTGGAACTGTAGATGAGAGTATTATATTACAGGAAGATCTTCCAGTAATGGGGGAATGAACCTACACCTGACAGCATTGGTTTAATGTAGACAAATGTGGTATAATACACATGGGTATGGCCAAGGGCAAGAATCTGCAACTTTGTAAGTTTAAGGCTGTTGAGCAAGAGCAAGACCCTGGTGTTATAGCATATGGATCTCTGAAGGTCACTGTCGAGACGCTACTGCAAAAGCAATAGAATACCATCATGTATTCCCTCGATAGTTAAATACAAAAGAAAACTACTGTTCTTTGCCTATAGAAAACCTAGGTCTCAGGTGAGGAAGTGGCAGGTAGCCATTGGGGGGAGGGGGATTGGGGGATGGAGGTTGTTACAGTGTCCTAGTAAAAGTTCAGAGGAGGACACCAGATTGATACATAGTTTAAAGGCCCTTGGTTATTAAAATTAACTTAGACAGGTGGGGATATTTACTCCAAGAAAATATAAACCAACAATGATTGAGATTTTAAAATAGTGAAAGGGCTAGATTTGGTCCACTTGGATGGGTTAGATAGCTAGGTTAAGGAGAATCATGAGTAAAAGTTATACAACTAGTTTAGGCAGTAGAAGATACTCCTTTCACAGAGTTATTAACACATGGAACAGGATTCCTGTTCCTTCAATAAGTATGGAGATGTACAAGTAAAGTGGAGTATAAAGGGGTGATTCTCCCAGTCACCATGATCTCCTGGTATTTTCTTACTAATTTTCAAACGTTGGAGATGAATTTCCAAAGGTATTTGTTTCCTCAAATGCTTGAGAGTTTTCCTTTTTTTTCACTTCCCCCAGCATGCCTGGCTGATATTGGGGGTAAGGTGACATAGCAGATGGAGGTCATGTTACATAGAAACATAGAAAATAGGAGCAGGAGTAGGCCATTCAGCCCTTCGAGCCTGCTCCGTCATTCATTATGATCATGGCTGATCATCCAACTCAATAGCCTGCTCCCGCTTTCTCCCCATACCCTTTGATCCCTTTCGCCCCAAGAGCTATATCTAACTCCTTCATGAAAACCTACAGGCCAGGTTTTCCTGGTTGGCGAGCAGGGGGCGGGGCCCGCTCGCCGATGCATAAAATGACGCAGGATGACGTCGGGCAGAACTCCTGATGCCACCCTGCCTCGTTTCAATTTTCAGGTTGGCGGGGGTCAGCCGAATCAGCTGTGTGCCCGCCGACCTGTCAACGGCCTATTGAGGCCATTGACACATAATTAACGTAATTAGTGGATCTGCCCGTCCAACCTTAAGGTTGGTGGGCAGGCCGGGAGCCCTGGCGGGCTTCAGAAAAAGCATGAAACCCCATCCACGGGTAGGATGAGGTTTCATGTAGGTTTTTAAAATTTTAATAAAAGCGTAACTAAAAGTGATGGACATGTCCCAACTCATGTGACAGTGTCACATGAGGGGACATGTCAGGGAAATTTTTTTTCTCTACATTTAACATTTTTCAATGTGGAGCCGATCTCCCTGAGGCTGCACTTAGCCTCAGGGAGATGAGTGCCCTCTTTTGTGCGCGTATGTGAAAGAGTACACTCTCAGCTCAGGGAATCCCTCCACCCGCCCACACAGGGAGTGCACAGCGCTTCATTGCAGACGTCACGCCGGGCGGGCCTTAATTGGCCCGCCCACGTAAAATGGCGGCACGTCCCGATTGGGAGCGCTGATCGGAGGCACGCCTCCACGCGCCCGCTCCTGAACTTCCCCCCCAACGGGGGGAAAATTCTGCCCACAATGTTTTGTCCTCAACTACTTTCTGTGGGGGTGAATTCCATAGGCTCACCACTCTCTGGGTGAAAAAAATTTCTCCTCATCTTAGTTCTAAATTGCCTACCCCACATCCTCCGACTGAGACCCCTGGTTCTGGACTCCCCCACCATCAGGAACATCCTTCCTGCATCTATCCTGTCTAGTCCTGTTAGAATTTTATAGGTTTCTATGAGATCCCCCCTCATTCTTCTGAACTCCAGCGAATATAATCCTAACCGACTCAATCTCTCCTCATATGTCAGTCCCGCCATCCCAGGAATCAGCCTGGTAAACCTTCGCTGCACTCCCTCTATAGCAAGAACATCCTCCCTCAGATAAGGAGATCAAAACTGCACACAATATTCCAGGTGTGGTCTCACCAAGGCCCTGTATAATTGCAGCAATACATCCCTGTTCCTGTACTCGAATCCTCTGGCTATGAAGGCCAACATACCATTTGCCTTCTTTACCGCCTGCTGCACCTGCATGCTTACCTTCAGCGATTGGTGTACGAGGACACCCAGGTCTTGTTATACATTCCCCTCTCTCAATTTAATAATAATCTGCCTTCCTGTTTTTGCTACCAAAGTGGATAACCTCACATTTATCCACATTGCATCTGTCATGCATTTGCCCACTTACTCAGCTTGTCCAAACCACACTGAAGCATCTCTGCATCCTCTGCACAGCTCACCCTTCCACCCAGCTTTGTGTCATCTGCAAATTTGGAGATATTACATTTAGTTACCTTATCTAAATCATTAATATATATTGTGAATAGCTGGGGTCCCTGCACCGATTCCTGCAGTACCCCACTAGTCACTGCCTGCCATTCGGAAAAAGACTCGTTTATTCCCACTCTTTGTTTCCTGTCTGCCAACCAGTTTTCTATCCATCTCAATACGCTACCCCCAATCCCATGCGCTTTAATCTTACATACTAATCTCTTATGTAGGACTTTGTCGAAAGCCTTCTGAAAGTCCAAATAAACCACATTCACTCGCTCCCCCTCATCAACTCTATTAATTACATCCTCAAAAAATTCCAGTAGATTTGTCAAGCATGATTTCCCATTCGTAAATCTGTGCTGACTCTGTTTGATTCTGCCACTGTTTTCCAAGTGCTCAGCTATTAAATCTTTTATAATGGACTCTAGAATTTTCCCCACTACCGATGTTAGGCTGACTGATCTACAATTCCCTGTTTTCTCTCTACCTCCCTTTTTAAGTAGTGGGATTACATTAGCTATCCTCCAATCTGTAGGAACTGTTCCGGAGTCTATAGAATCTCAGAAGATGACCACAAATGCATCCACTATTTCTAGGGCCACTTCCTTAAATACTCTGGATTATCAGGCCCTGGGGATTTATCAGCTTTCAATCCCATCAATTTCTCCAACACCATTTTCCTACTAATACTGATTTTTTTCAATTCCTCCCTCTCACTAAACCCTGTGTTCCCCAACATTTCTGGTATGTTTTTTGTGTCCTCTTTTGTGAAGACAGACCCAAAGTATGTATTTAGTTGGTCAGCAATTTCTTTGTTCTCCATTATAAATTCCCCTGTTTCTGACTGTAAGGGATCTACATTTGTCTTCACCAATCTTTTTCTCTTCACGTACCTATAGAAACTTATACAATCAGTTTTTATGTTCCCCGCAAGCTTACTCTCATACTCTATTTTCCCCTTCTTAATCAATCCCTTGGTCCTCCTTTGCTGAATTCTAAAGTGCTCCCAATCCTCAGGTCTTGTTTTTTTCTGGCCAATTTGTATGCCTTTTGGTTAAGTTGCAAGAGACTGACCAGATGAGCCAGATGTCTTTTCCTGCCCTTTATTTTCATGTGGACCTATAACATTTGGTGTAAAGATTTTTCTCTGATCCTCTCTGCTTACAGTTTTAGTGATAATTTTAATTTAATACCCTCCTGTATCTGCCTCCCCAACCTGAGGAAATAGTGTTTCTTGATTAACAATCTCAAAATTCTTTGTAATGTTAAAAAAATCCATTCAATCTCCCCAACTTACTCAGCACCAGTGGAAATAGTCCTAGTATCTAAGTTCTCTCCTCATAGCTGTTGTTTCCCATCACAGAAATTATCCCGGTGAATCAATGCAGACTTTAATGATCTTCTATAGTGAAGCACCCAAAACTGTCCACATTACTCCTAACTGCAGCCTTACGTATGTTATACGCAAATTCATCATGATTTTTGACTATTTTTAGCCGACTTTATTTGTTAAGTGTCAGCTTGGAATCAGGCAGTTTAAGCTCTGCTCCAAAGCATTAGCATGCATTCTGGACCAATGCTTAGCATGACACTGAAAGAGTAATACATTGACAGCGATACTGTCCTTTGGATGTGAAGTAAGTCTCTGTTTGCCTCTTCCAGTGGTTTAGGGACACATTAAATAATCACATGGAGATCTCTTGGCTTTGCCGTGAGCCAACAAAGCCAAAATAATAAATTAACTGGTCAATTCCTTCATTTCTTGTAATTGGGTAAGTGGCAGTTATAATAATAGTGACCACACTTTAGAAGTAATTCGTTGTATGCTTCAAGAATTAAGGGAAATATTGAAGCCATGGAGAAGATGCAGAAAAAAGCAGTTTGGCAGCTCCTTAGTGTCAAATGATTGTGTGATAAGGGAAGAACTGGAGCTCTTTATGCTTAACGGAAGTATTTTTCACTTTGTTAGTGGATAAGAAACTTGAGCGGGGTATATTCTGGGAAGTCAGTCTGCAATTGACCATATTCTGCAAGCACCCAGAGTGAAAATAATCTTTGGTAAGTGCATTGTTACAGAAGAACTACTGAATATGTTAGAAGTAAACTGGAGAATATGGGAAATCTTGCATACACATGCATAATATCAAATGGTTACAGCACAGGAGAAGGCCATTTGGTCCATCAAGTCTATGCTGACTCTCTGCAAGAGCAATTCAGGTAGTCCCACTCCTCTGCTTTCTCCCTGTGCTCTGCGATTTTTTTTCCCTTCAAGTACTTTGCTAATTCCCTATAGAAAGCCATGATTGAATCTGCCTCTGCCACCCGTGAAGACAGTGCATCATAGATCATAACCACTTGCTGCATAAACTAACACTAGAGAATTAAGACTTAGGAGATGTCAAGAGGAACTTCTTCATGCAAGAAGTGATTTAACTCATAAATATCCTGCCTGGAAGAGGAGCCATGGGGAAAATCATACACCGATTAAAAAGTCATCTTAAATGATGGGTTAGGAGAAAACTAGTTTTTTTTCCAATTCAAGAGTTTAAGACGGGCCAAACAAATCTCATGGTGGGATTTGAATTCATAATCCAGGCTTTTGAATTCATGGTGCCATGACAATACACAAGTGTGCCAAGGCGTTCTTGTGAAAGACATTATAAGGCACTATATAAAAGGGAGTTTTTTTTGTACATTCATGGGATGTGGGCAATGCTGGGAAGATCAAAATTTATTGTCCATCCCTAATTGGCCTTCAGAAGGTGATGGTGAGCTGCCTTCCTGAATTGCTACAATCCATGTAGTGTAGGTACACCCTCAGTGCTGTTAAGTAGGGAGATCCAGGAATTTGTTCCAGCGGCAATGAAGGAACAATGTTGTACTTCCTAGTCAAGATGGTGCGTGACTTAGAAGGGAACTTAGAGGCGGTGGTCTTTCCATGCCCTTGCCCTTCTAGATGGTAGCGGTCATGGATTTGGGAGGTGCTGTCTAAGAAGCCTTGGCGAGTTGCTGCAGTGCACCTTGTAGACGGTACACACTGCTGCCACTGTGCACTGGTGGTGGAGGGAGTGAATGTTTAAGATGGTGGATGGGGTGCCAATAAATGAGGCTGCTTTATGCTGGGTGGTCAAGGTTCTTGAATGTTGTTGGAGCCATACTCAACCAGGCGAGTGCAGATTATTCCATCACACTCTTGACTTGTGTCTTATGGATGGTGGAAAGGCTTCAGGGAGTCAATGGGTGAGTCAATTGCTGCAGAATATCTAACCTTTGATCTGCTTTGGTAAGCATTTGCCTGACCCAGTCAATGGCGACCGTGAATATGTTGAGGGTGGTGGATTCCACAATGAAAAATGACATTGAATGTCAAGGGGATGTGGTTGGATAACTTTCTTTTATTGGAGATGGCCATTTCCTGGCACCTGTGTGGCATGAATGTTACTTGCCACTTATCAGCCCAAACCTGGATATTGTCCAGTCTTGTTACAGGCATAAATGGATTCATTATCTGCAGAGTTGCAAATGGAATTTAACACACTGACAATGTCAGTGAACATCCCACTTTTGACTTTATAATGAAAGGAAGATCATTGACGAAGCAGCTGAAGATGATTGAGGGTAGGACACTACCCTAAGGAACTTCTGCAGTGATATACTGAGGCTGAGACAATTGGTCTCTAACAACCACAACCATCTTCCTTTGTGCTAGGTATGACTGCAGTCAGTTCAGGGTTTTCCCTCAATTCTCATTGACATCAATTTTACTAGGGGTCATTGATGCCACACTCAGTCTAATGTTCCCTTGATGTTAAAGGAAGTCACTCTTGCCTCATCTCTGGGCTTGAGCTCCATTGTCCATGTTTGAACCAAGGTTGTATTGAGGTTTGGAGCCAAGTGGTCCTGGCAGAATTCGATTTGAGTAGATTAATGGTGAGTAAATTCCACTTAATAGCGTTGCTGGCAACATCTTCCATCATTTTGCTGATGATTGAGAGTAGAGTGATGGGCCAGTAATTGGCAGGATTGGATTTATCCTGCTTTTGTGGACATACCTGGGAAATTTTACACTTTATCAGGTGGTGTTGCGACTGCAGTGGACAGTGTAGCTGGAGGCTAGAACTTTTGCCTTTTGACAATGAATGGCTGTAAATTTAGCCCTCTTTCTTATACGGTATTGTACCTTGGACTGACTAGGCAAGATTTAGCATTAGAAAAAAACTACACGCAAGTTTTGATTTCATTCTCATTCTGCCTTGCTTTTTTTAAGTAGATAATGATCTCACCTTCTGTTTAAAGAACAAAAATAAATTGTTCCAAAAATAATACAAGAATTAATGATTACGCTGTTAAGACCTAATAATTATTAAGAAGCTTTCAGAAACACAAGACATCATCAAAATATAGGCCTGAATCTTGCATTCCGAGGTCAGGCACGTCCGACCTGTTCACATGTAAAATTGCACATGCTTGCAGTATTGAAGTCGGTGGGCGCGCATGGGAGTTGGAGCAGTACCTGCTGACAATTAAGGGGCCAATTAAGGTCATTAATAACTATTGACTGCAATCTTGCATTGCCTATGTGATTTCGTGCTCATTGCATGGGCAAAACGTGCAGGCGGGCAGCCCATTTTTAACAAATTGTTATTCGATGGTGGGATGAAAAGTGTCCAGAGCATTGCCATTGTGAGTAGTGAGGGGTTTAGGAGATAGTTTGCTGCTGGTTCACTAAGCTGCTGCTTAGTGAAGCTTGACAATGTTATCTCTGTTTTTAACTTCAGTCTTTGCATTGCTAACTTTCATTTCAGGGCTCATTGGTGTCTCCAAGGCCCCTGGGGGATTTATACAGTGTGAACCCTTCCAGTTACCAAACAGCCTTCTGTTTCCCTGGTAACGGGGATTGTCTACTCCACTGGTCTACTTCCTCTGAGGAGGAAGAGAGGGGCAGAAGGGAGAGGAGGCCAGGTGTCCATTGGCAGCATCCAAGGGAGGAGAGGCGCAGACACAGGGGGCACAGGGCCAGCAGGGAATCCATTGCAGAAGGGGCTGCACAGGATGCCACTATCTTGCTGCCAGAGTGTACAGGCAGTGATGCAGCTACCTCAACATATCAGAAGTGCAGTGCCGAAGGAGGCTCCGCCTCTCCAGGGAGACTGTGACCTCCATATGTCAGATGATTGGGTTTGAGATCACCTCCAACTATGTGGGTGGCTACCCCATGCCAGTGGCTCTGAAGGTCACAGTGGTCTCAACTTCTATGCCTCCGGCCCTTTCCAGGGGTCAGTGGGGGACCAGCTGTCCACAGCTGCGTCAAACTGGTCACTGATGCTCTGTTCAGACGGCCATGACATTTATTCATTTCCAGATGGAAGAGGCCGGCCAGGCTGAGCGAGCTAGTGGCTTCGCTGCAATTGCTGGGTTCCCCTGTGTCCAGGGTGCCTTCAACTGCACACATGTGGCCTTCAAGGCGTCAGCGGGTGAGTCGGGTGCCTTCGTCAACAGGAAGGGCTTCCACTCCATGAACATCTAGAAAGTTTGTGACCACAAGGGGCAGATTCTGCAAGTCTGTGCAAGGTTCCCTGGCAGCTCCCAAGACGCATACATCCTCCGACACTCCCAGGTGCCAAGGATGTTCATGGCTCCAGCCCGACTGGATGGATGGCTGCTGGGTGACAAGGGCTATCTGCTAAAAGGTGGCTTATGGCTCCTCTCCGGCACCCAAGGACAGAAGCAGAGGCATAATAGGAGTCATGCCTCCACAAGGGCAGTGATAGAGAAGACCATTGGACTGCTGAAGATGAGGTTCAGATGCCTGGACTGTTCAGGGGGAGCTCTGCAATACCCTCCAGAGCGTGTATCTCTGATGGTGGTTGCATGCTGCACTCTCCACAATCTGGCTTTGGCAAGGGGGGGACCCACTGGAGGAAAAGGATCTTGAGGCAGCTCCACAGGCCACAGAGGATGAATCCAGTGGTGGATCAGAAGAGGAGCCTGGGGAAGAACAAACTCCTTCAGCTGGGCTGCCAAGGCACTGCTTACACCTCAAGCCAGGGGTGCCGCCTCCTTATGAAATGTTTGAAATGATCCGTTCCATTGAAACCAAAGCCCACTCAGTACCTGTGCAATAAAGTTTAGGGCCACTCACATCCAGCATGGCACACTGGTGTACCCTGCACCTACAAAACAACTGAAGCATACTCAGGCCATTAACACAAAAGCAAAATTTATGTAATGTCTGCACTCACAGAAAATGAACATAACAATATAAGGTGTTAATGGTCACAGCAGTAAACAATTTAACAAAACATGGCAGAACAGAATATCACCCGTGAACAAGCTCTCTTGTGCTCATGGTGCCTTAAACTTACGTTTGCAAGTGCTGCATCTTGGTGGCCATCCCCCCCACCCACCCCCCCACCCCCCACCCACCCCCGCACCCCCCACCCTTTGCTGGCAGTGGTATTGGAGGCAGCCTCCTGACTGTGCTGTGCTGTTAGCCTTGATGACCTTGGTGGTTGTCCTCTGGCCAATGGAGCCTGTGCAGGCCTCACCTGGGAGGGAGCGTCTAGCATCTCAGCTGGATACTCCCCAGTCATTGCTGCCTCATCAGATACCACGGTCACTGGCAGAGGGGCGGAGTAGCTGCTGCCGTCATCCAGAGTGCCCCGAGAGGAGCCCTCAGAGATGACAAGCAGCTCGTCCGCCAACATGAGGTCACTCTGGACCTCCCTGCTCACCATTGATGGACAGGCACTTAGCAAAGATACCAGGTCCCTCATCCATCTCTCACACTGGCAGTGACCTCCTTAGATCATTGCCTGTGTGAGGGCTTGCAGGTCCAAGTGCAACCCCAGAGACCCCTGACTTTATTCCTGGAGCTGCCTCTCCATGAGAGTCGCCACTCTCTCAGTGGAGGAGGAAGTGCGCTCGGCCATGTGGGTCAATACAGTGCTCATGCTCCACATGGACTCCTCCATGACAGAGACTATGGCACGCAAACCCTCAAGAATCTCTACCAGATCCTCCCGTCCATCCACCTGGACATCAGCATCTGCCGCCTAATGGGTGACTCCAGAGGCTTGTTGTTTGCCTCAGACTCAGCATGGTCCTGGTCTCCAGCTGTGCTCCCACTGTTGATTCCCTGGACACTCTCTGCCTCCTCCTGCTCCTCACGCGAGTGTGCCGTGCCCTCACCGCTGTGCACCAACATTCTAGCCAACGATCTAATGCCCACCGAGGTGCTGGTATCTGTGCTGGTGTCTGGTGCAGAGAGGGGGTGTGACACAGGCGCATCGACAGGCACTGGTCCTCTGGTGTCACCGGTGGCTCATCAGGGTCCTGCCCTCATTGGCTGGATGGTGATTCAAGGGGAGAAAAACGACATGTCATTAGTATTAGTCACCATCACACTGCCACTGTGCATGCTAGACGGGCTGTGAGACAATGGAGATCTGCATCATGTTCCATTATCTTTCAATGAACAATGCGGACTCCGGGTTTGAGGTTTCCATTACAGATGAGGCAACACAACAATGTTTACAAACTCCGACAATCTCACATCTGTGCAATGCATTCTTTGACAGAGACCCCTGCATCTCCACGACTGGTGGACTGAACTGGGCGCCGGCACTCCATCTCTAAGGCATCCACCTTGTACCTCGTCAATACGAGTAGGTTTGGGGTGGGGGGTGCCTCCTCCCATCCTGGACCTCTCGATGTTGTTATGCCTCATCTTCTCCTGAAAGGACAGAGGAGCATTGATTAGTCCACCCTCTACCTGCAGCGCCACTGCAGCCTGGCCAACCTCAGCTGAGGAACACCTTGCAGGGCACATCCGAGTCGTGGTCCTCAATCTGCACAGCAATCAGACCAAGAAGCCAAAGCTCAGCGCCGATGTCATTGACAGTTGGCACTCAGACTCTTACACCCCTGAGCACCACGCGGGAATGGCCAGCCATTAACATTTCTCCACACAGATCCATGCCAATTCAGTACTCACCATTGCCAAGCGCGGCAGATCGTTGAACCTTTTGCGGCACTGCACCCATGTGCGCTGCACAACATCATGACTTCTGCCCATGCTTTCTTGGTCAGGCATGGTGGCCACCCCTTGCCATCCTTGGGTATCAAGATGTCACGCCTGGCACTGAGTACCTTCTCCACTAGGATTCCCAGGCACTCATCCAAGATCCGGGGGTGGGGAGGTGCACAGGACTTGCCCTCCTCTCTGGTGGCCCAGCAGGTGCAAATGCCATTGCTGCTCAAAAAAATGTTTCGTCAAACAACTCCAAAACTACAAAGTGTCCCCTGGCAGCCTTCAGGGAGCTGCCTCTGCTGCTTTTAAATCCCTCACCGGGTCCCAATTGGACCTGGCCCCCGGCAGGTTCCCGCCCCCGCCTGGCCCATCCGGCCATTGAGAAGACGTGTTTCACGCCGGGCGGCCCTTAATTGGCCACCTAGTGTGAAATTGCGTTGGAAACGCGATCCGGCCCTGGAGAGGATCACACGTCTGCTTCCAGCCCCACTGACTTGGCGCGCACACCAAGTGTGAAGTTCAGGCCAAGCAGTCAAGAGCTTGAACATGCAAAATAAGAAAACAACAGTAGATCATGCTCAGCTCTCGTCTCTGTTCATTACTGTAGATAGATCAGGTCAGCATTCTATCCATAATATATTTATTACCCAAATTTAACTTCAAACTAATTTGTTTGGCCCATATAAGCAGTGCCTGAAGGTGCTGAGGCTTTTTTTTTTAAGGTTTTCAAGCAATGCAGCTAGCCTGTTGAAAAATCACATTTTGAAGATGCTTCTTTTCCTATGCAGTTGTTCTTAAACTTGGCATTTCCTCAGTTTATGCATATGTAAACTGACCTCTGATATTTACTCCTGACTCAATATTAATCATGGAGCCAGGATTGAGGGTTACAGAACAGAGGTCCGCACTGTGTACAGGCAAAACACACCTCCCAATCTCAGCCCTTGTGGAAAGAAATGAAATGTCTTCAGACTTATACAATATGATCCCCTTTCTCTTGAGTTAAAGCCTTTATGCTGAAAACCTTGTGAGACCTCATAAGATCAATATTTTGAAAAAAAACAATTTAATTCATTCGCAAGCTCCACGATGTCATGAGTAGATATTTGTCTACTAATGTAATTCAATCGAACTGATTAAAAATGGGTACAAATCTAGCTGGGATGATAATGTGCTAATTGTATATACAGTTTCCCTGTGCCAGCACCTTTGTATAATTACTTGCATAATTCCAAGTGGAACTTAAATCTGTTGTAATGAACCTGCTTAAAGGGGGCCCAAAATTATTTGATAAGTACGGTTTAAAGGGTGTAGTTGTTTAAAAGGAAATCACAATATTGACAGGCAGAAATTCTTTCACCAAAGGCCTGGATGGAATTTCAACCTAATAGAACCCTTTGGCGAGGCTCAAGGAAGAGATGGGGAGAAAGAAATGTAGTAGTTATGGTTTTATTTAGTGTGTAATGTACCTTTAAGTATAATACTTGTTAGGCAAGATTATCGGCGGGATTTTCCGCACCCTCCCCCGCTGCGAACATCCAGTCCCAACACAAGTCAACGGGCTCCTGGCTGGGGCACTGCCTCGCCTGCGGCGGGTCCTGTCTGCAACAGGGCTGGAAAATCCCGGCCCATATGATCTGTAGTAACCAATAAGAGAACCGGGCAGGTGACCTCAGCAGTCAGTGTAGAGATGGAGATGGAGTTGAAAGCACACGTGTAGCTGCTGCTGAGTATATTGTAAATAAACTTAATGTTTCCACCCACGAAGTGTCTGCAGATCAGCTCCATCATTCACCGTATGACTTAGCCACCCGACAACGCAAAGTGACAGGCAAAATGGAACTAATGGCAAATAGCCAGGAGAACGCATATAAAGATAATTGATAAATGGGTCTAGATGGACTCACATTGTCTGATTGAAGACCAGCACCATTTCATATATTAGTCCAACTGCTTTAATGTAAAACTCCCTCACCATCTTTTTACCGACAGTTGGCTTTTTAAAGCCCAGTGGGCTCAATTTAATTAAATTTTATAATTTAATGTAAATTACACCTACCTTTCCATGGCAAAATCGGCATGGCACACCGGTCAATGATGGCAGTTAATTGCATATAAACTTCAGTACTTCTGGGGGTAAATTAAGCCATTGAGTGACCACATGTTGGCAATCATTTCCTTAAGCAACTTGGTGAAGTTAATATATTAACTCCTTCTCCTTTCATCCATTTAATGCAATATGGCATAAACATAACCAAATGAACATTCACTTCAAAGGACCTGGGAAATTGGATGGTGGGATCACCAGAATAGTAAGTAGAGTATATCATGGAGATAAATGGGGGAAATTGCATAACTGTAATCAGGCACAGGGATCAAGATACACAATTAACCTGTGCATATTTGTAGCAATGCAAGCAACACACAAGCTTAATACTGCTAATTTAATTGGTGGCAGCCTTCCATCTTGTAAAATGATTGTTTGTGCTGTGGTTGTCAACTCTGTGCTAGGCATTAACTGGTGTGACTCAGGAGCTCCACTCTGACATGGCAGCCTCTGCCGCTCTTGCTGCAGAGGAAGACAGAGCGATTCCCTGGCTTCTGTTTTCCCCAGATCCTCTTCTCGGCCAGTTGGGCTTTTCATTCCTGCTCACCTCTTCCAGTGCCCTTCCAAACAGTCGGCCTTTAGGGGTCACAACTGTCAGCGACTGTCTCCCAGTTGTCAATGTCAGTGTCTGCTATCTTCACATCTTGCTTATAGGTGTCTTCTTTTGTAGCGGAATAATGGAAGACCAGGAGGTTGTGACCTGTGGCCAATTCACCATCCAGAAGAACACAGATTTTCGCCATGGTGAATTGGCACTGAGTTGTTTTAGGGGCTTTGATGGGGGGGTGGGGGCATGGATTGGCTTAGGTTGGCATGGATGGGGCACAGAGAATATGTGGGGGTTGAGGGGGGTGAGGGCTGGAGGGCTGGTTTTTATTTTATTATTTTTTATATTTATTTAAACACAGAGCTGAAGCACAGAGGCAGGTCTTCTGCTCAGCCTGCCACCACACCCAGCAGTCGCCATACTCATTCCGGGGTTGCCTGCCCAAACCCCTATTTCAGCCCCCCCGCCCCGCCCCAGCTGAAAATCCGACCTGCGGGCGGGCATTTTTAAAGGTTGGTTTTGCTGAGCCAGAAAATCCCCTGACTGTGCACCCAACCCAGGGACAACAATCTGGCCAAGCTCTTTGGGTATATGGCAATCATCCATCCAATGAATGTAGCCAAGCCAGTGCAGGCATTGTTGGCTTAGCAATGAGTGTGTGCTGATTTAGCTAATTTAAACAATAGTAGAAATGACAGTTGCTGCTAAACACACGACTGCGTGGCTGTATTTGTCACCAGGTTGCCCAGGTACATGAGAGGAAACACAGTTTAAGTCAAGCTTGGATTATTTAAAGCCAGCCTGCACCTCTGAAAGGTGAGGGGCATTCTGGCTGTGCACTCCTGGCACATGTTTTTAGCATCCACACTAGTGCCCTCACTAAGATGGCATTCAGCCTGGGCCATGCCAGATTCTGCACGTGCGATGCAGATGCTATTGTGGTAACTTAACAGCACGCATAGCGCCAAAGCTATCAGTACTACGGAGTCCAAATTTTGCAACCAAAACTTATTCAATAAACACAATGGCACAAAATATTGTATGATTTTCTATTTTTACAAATATACGAAAACTATGCAACCCAACCTTACTTGAATTGTTACAAAGCAAAAACCATTAAGACTGTTCATACACTATTCACATTGGTTGCATTGCATATTGAATATTGGAACAGTTAGAGGTTGAAGCTTAAGATGGGGTCTTAAAAAACAGCTCTTCCTAAGAAATGTTATCTACAAAGTGGCTGTAAAATCACCCTGAAGCCCCATAGTGTGATCGTGGATGTCGATTGTTTCAGCTATAGGTAGTGCAGTTACAAATGTCAGAATTTGAGGCTGTAGCAACTGATGGACTATCATTTCAACTGAACCTAAATGTAATGCAGACACTGCTGTTGGTTAAACCCAAATAGTTGGTTATTTGCCAGTAAACTCTTTGAAAAGAATGATGCTTCATTCTCTATATTCTTCTTCCGCTGCTGTAGAACAGCTGCTGTCAAAATAAAGATTCCACAAACATGCTGTTTTGTAGCATGCTTTGTAGAAAGCTGCTTTCTGTTTAAACACTGTTTCATTCCACTTCAAGTGCGTCATACAGTACCCAAGTATAATGCTATGTTTGAGATAGAAAATCACTATTTAACTTGTTTTAGCAAATCCGTCCCTTAACAATTGGTCTCATTGGTGATTTTCTGCTTGCTCATTAATGTGTTCTCCCCCGATTAACTAACAACACAAAATATGAGTTTGCTCCAATGAACCATTCTTCTATAAGCCTAAATGGGTGTCAACCTTACCAGAGACGGGACAAGCCCACCTGCAGTGTAGTTAGCATATAGCAGCTTCTCAAAGAAATTCTGGTTTAATTGTGACCAATCAAACATTTCTAATGTTTTCTAGGCAACAATGGCTCCAACTCTTATGGTATTATATTCAATATTCCTACAGTTGTATCTTTTTTACTTTGCTTTGTGTTGGATATGTTTCAGAGACAATATAATGACACTAAAGTGTTCATCTCAAGCCCAGCAAGAGCTGAATTTTCCATACAAGTCCTATGTGTAATTAATGCTCAGAGCCAGCTGCCTAGTGAGAAGGAACCACAGATACTGCCCTGACTTGGCAGCATTATAAGGGAGGGTTAAACTCCCTCCATCTGGCCGACACATTCTATACGATCATCACACTGCTGGAGGGCTTTGAGGCATTGCTGGCTGTGACTCAGGCTGCAATAATGCTGGGTCATTGAAATTCATATTTTTCACTTACATATTGCTGTCAGTGATAATTAAAAAGTCTCATGATGACAAAGTTGCGCAGATTCACAGCTTAAATGTTTTGGGAAAGCACAGCTATTAGTTACTTAAATGCTGGTAGGTTGCAGCTAAATGTTCTTCCTGACAACATTGGGGAATTCAAAATTCAAAAGCATTTTAACAACTGGATGAAATATTGTATTAAATGGCCAGGAAAATGGTTAATACACTTTCCAATCTTTAGGGCGGAATTTTACACCGGCAGGATTTTACAGTCCCACCGCGATTGGGGCCATAAAATTCTGCCCATAGTTTCATTGAAATACATTGGGCAGAATTTTGCTGTCAGCGAGCAGGGGGCGGGGCCTGCTCGCCGACATGTAAAATTACGTGGGATGACGTTGGGCGGAACACCCGACGCCATCCCGCCCCATTTAAATTTTCAGGAAGGCGGGGGCGCAGCAAAATCAGCTGCAGGCCCGCCAACCTGTCAATGGCCAATTGAGGCCATTGACAGGATCATTAAAACAATTAAAGGTCCTGCCCGTCTCACCTTAAGGTTGGTGGGCAGGCCGGGAGCCCCGGCAGCAAATAGAAAAAACATGAAACCTCATCCAGCAGCAAAATGAGGTTTCATGCAGGGTTTTAAAAAGTTTAATAAAGTTATAGTGTAAATTATGAACACGTCCCATCTCATGTGACATTGTCACATGAGGGGGACATGTTAGGAAATTTTTATTTTTCTATTTTTAATCTTTTTCAAAGTGGAAGCGATCTCCCTGAGGCTGCACTTTGCCTCAGGGAGATGTGCGCTCTTTTGTGCGCATGCGCGAAAGAGCACACTCTCGCTTTTGGGGAATCCCCCTTGCCCACACAGGGAGCGCATAGCGCTTCCCGCCGGATGCCACACTGGGCGAGCCTTAATTGGCCCACCCACGTAAAATGGCGGTGCGGCCCGCTTCTCCAGCGAGGATCGGCTCCCTGCCCACTGGAGATTGGGTTGGGCCCGCCCGCCCGACAGGCAGAAAATTCTGCCCATTCTGTTTGATTTGACTTTGCTCATTATTAAATGGTGGTAAGCAGAGCACTGCAGGGTTAATGTATAGATGAGAAGATAATAAAGATTATGATACCATAAAATGGAAGTATGCAGTGCCAGATGGTTGAACTAATAATGAAACCTATGCAAGAACATATGTCACATATATTTCTATTAATGAAAAGCCTAGACTCAAAAATGTTTTGGCTGTAGTTGTATCATTAAAACTAATATACTGTCCCTGTACAAAGTCATAAAAATGATACCATCTTCACTAAATTGCACAGCTCTTTAACTGCCACTAACACCTAAGTAGACTAGTTGTAATTATTGATATTATGGTGGATGTCTGGGCATGGAGCTGAAACTTGTGCAAGTTGCTATATTTTTCTGGAGACAATGCTTTGTGTGATTGCTTAGAACATAAACATGTGTTATTCCTGTCCCTGCACATTTTTTTCTTGCTTTACAAGTTGCCCATTACCACAGAATTAACTTTCAATTGGAAAGCTGGATGGTGTGAGTCAGACAAGTCTGAAAGGCTGCGTCAATGGTGCTCTGGGATCAACCAGCAGGCGTGTCAATTTTTCCTCCCATCTCCTCATTAAGGTGGACTTTTCTTGTTTCCCACATGGGGCCACCACCCAGCAATCTGGGTGAAAATTGCTAGGACTCAGCTAACCAAAGCGTATCTAGCAGACCATCCCCTTGCCACTGTGAACTTCTGATTGACAATAAAAGTCAGGACTGCATGAGCTATTTGGCCAACCTTAACTTTCCTTTCTTAATTATAATGTTTCTCATGAGTCGGGAGCAGTGGTGGATTGGTCAGAGACACAAAACTCATAACTTCAAAACTTGCTAACAGCAGAGGCAACGTTTCAAATACTGTCACGATGGTCTGTGCAACGGCACAATTTTATCAGTTTATTGCACAAGCATCAAACCCAAGGGCCTCTTTTGTTCAATAGCCTTCACGAAAGGCATCCATATTTATTATCTGTTATTACATCAGTGTCAAGAGCCCTTAATCTCTTTATTCCTTCAAGATATTAAAGCTGATGGTGCTACTCTGGTGGTAGGAAACTCACAAAGAGCCCTGGTTGGGCAATTGCCACTCACAAAGAGCTCTTGTTGGGAAGTTGCCAATCTGCAGTGATTAATTTTCTCTCCTTGCAGCCCCCAACTTTCAGGGTGCTATTGTAGCTATTGTACTGTGGGGTGCATATACAACACCATCTGGGATCTGGTGGGGGCGAGGGGATCAAAGATGGCTATTAAGTAAATCGCTGAAGCTACTGACGTCTCAATGGATTGAGGGCCAATGGAGAGAGGGTTGGAAGGCAGAGAGGATGTTGATGTGGAAGGCAGGGGATAATATCTTTTAGAGGTAGGGGAGAGGAGAAGAGCTGGAAGCAGACAATGAGATGTGGAGGTTGAAGGAGATGAGGAAATGGGCAGGGATTACCATGTTAGTGATCATAATCCTAGAGGAGGTGCTCGAGAAGCCAAGGATGAGTCAGGATCTAGGTGGGAGAGTGTGACTAGAATTTCCTGACTCCCTTTCAATGATGAGTGTAAAATAGGCTGGGAACAGAAGGTAGAACATTGCTAGCCCAATGGAGACAGTTTTAGAGGTGGTGGTGATGGGTACCTGGGGAAGTCAGAAAAAAACATGTTGGACAGGCTCCCAGATGTGTTGCCCCTTCCTCACGCTTTTCCCAGAGGTGGGCTCAAGGTAGTGTCGCCCAGCAGCGGCAGGAAGTCAATGAAGGTGTTAATGGTGGCAATTAGTGGGCATTTTTGGGAGGCTATGGAATTTTGTTGGCAGCGAACCACTGTGTCTGCAGTTCATTTACTCACAGGGGGAAAGAGCAGAACGGGAGGTTGGAGTGCCATGGGATTCATGTGCAATTGTCACTTCAAAGGACAAAATTGACAATTCTTAGGACATCCGCAGGCAGATGCTTGAAATTGTTTGCTTGTCAACTGCAGGTAGGTCGATCAGATAATGCTGGGCAGGAGGAATTGAGTGCTGGCGCTATCAGCAGTAAAATGCCTCCATCAGGTGCCGCCCTCTCCTCCTCCATTCACAGCGGGTGCGCTGGCCGCCCTTCACTTCAGGCTCCCTGATTGTCCCTCTCTCTCATTCTCAGGCATCCCTAATTGGATGGCGCTGTCAGAGGCAGCTTCTTAACTGACCCCCTCTGGGAAGATTGTGCCCCACGTCACGCCACATGCACTGCTGGGTTCACGAACCTGGAAATCAGCCCGACATCAGACTCCCAACTCAAACAGCAAAATTCAGCCCATATACTCTGCCCAATTTTAGCATCCTCCTGATTTCACACAAGGAGAGATGGCCAACATATAATAAGCACTCCCTTCCTAACAGCACGGCGAGTGCACCGACACCACTTGGACACAGTTCAACAAGGCAGCTCACCACCACTTTCTCAAGGTCAATTAGGGATGGGCAATAAATGTTGGCCAATTCAGTGATGCCCACATCCTGTGAATTTTAAAAAGCACACCCATATATGGTGGATATATTGTAAGCATTCACATAATAAGGGAAGGATATCATCCAATGTATTTTTGATCATTTGTACCATAGTAACACCAATTACCAGACAAGCCTGTCTGGTAATCCAGTGTTGCTATGGTGAGAGAGAGGTGATTCACAGTTTAAAATTCCAAATGTGCCATCAATCAATACTACATTATACAAATTAGCTGTGGTCAACTTACCACCTCATTCCTGTTCCACTACCACATTTACCGTAACTCTTTTTTAAATTCATTCTCAGGATATGGGCATGGCAACTGCCTAAATCAGGTAGTGCACACTCTGTGCTATTGTACTGGAAAGGAACAGGAGGAGGCCCCAAAAAGGTGATTGAAAAATTGCTTTCGTGATGCCAGGTGGACAAGAGTGTTTCTCTAGGCTCCCCAATGAAAATCTGGGTGATCTGGAATCCCCCTCCTCTGTAATTGGTTTCCAGGCCCAAATCCCAGCAGTATGTGTTCGCTTCCAGGTCTTCTGGATCTTCACTGGCAGAAACCTGAGGTCCAGCCTCCAGTGGACCAAGCCTCCTGTCAGCAGGATTGGATGTGTGGACTGTGCACTGTACCATCTGGCTGACCACTACAAGACTCTACCATGGCCAGAATTTTCCCCACGCGTAAAATGATGCACAGTGATGTTGGGCGAGTGTCCCGATGTCACCGTTCGCCATCGCGATATTTCGTTGGGCGGGCGCACGATGATCTCCAATGCACACCCGCCATTGATTAACCGGCCACTTAAGGCCCTTGAGGTGCCAATCGAATGCGATTTTTCGGCACCCGTGCAATTTTTGGGTCGGCGCATGGGCGCAACAGACAGGCGGGTAGGACACATTTGTATTAACTTCATCTACGGGTGGGATAAGAGGGCTCAGTGAGTGTGCTCTGTCAAATATTGATGTTTCAAAGTTACTGATACTTGCCTGTGTGATCTGCAATACTTCAAAACGCATACCAGCTGCTTGGTCTGGACTCACAACCTTCAGGTCAGCACTCTGCAGTGAGGAATCTTTTTTGGGCCTGCAGGTTTCAGGAAGTCTTCCCTTAGCCTGGGAATGGGAGTTGAACTCTCCACTGGAGGCACCTCCTCTGAGGAGGAAGGGAGGGCAAGAAGGGGGAGGAGGCCAGGGGTGCAGGGCCAAGAGGTAGTCCAAGGTGGAAGGGGCCGCAGAAGACGCCATTATCCTGCTGCCAGGGTGTACAGGCGGCGAAGCAGCTACCTCAGTATGTCTGAGGTGCAGTGCTGAAGGAGGTTCCGTCTCTCAAGGGAGACAGTCAACTATATCTGTCAGATGATTGGGCCTGAGGTCTCCGCTAACTGTGTGGGTGGACACCCCATGCCAGTAGCTCTGAAGGTCACAGCTGCCCTCAACTTATATGCCTCTGGCTCCTTCTAGGGACTGGTGGGTAATCCTTGCAGTGTCTCCCCATCAGCTGTCCACACTTGTGTCAAGCATGTTACAGACGCTCTGTTCAGTCGTGCATTGACCTTCATCCTCTACCACTGGGACCAGGCAAGCCAGGCACAGTGAGCCAGAGGCTTTGCAGCCATTGCTGGCTTCCCCCGCGTCCAGGGTACAATAGATTGTACACATGTGGCCATCAAGGTGCCAGCAGGTGAGCCCGGTGCCTTCATCAACAGGAAGGGCTTCCACTCCATGAATGTGCAGATCACAGGATGCAGATTCTACAAGTCTGTGCAAGGTACCCAGGCAGCTCCCACAACGCCTACATCCTCAGACACTCCAGGGCTCTTCAGTGCTCCAGCCTGGCTCGATGGATGGCTGCTGGGTGACAAGGCTATCCCCTCAGAAGGTGGCTCATGACTCCTCTCCGTCATCCAAGAACAGAAGCTGAGCAGCGGTACAATAGGAGCCACAGCTCCACAAGGGCTGTAGTGGAGAGAGCCATCGGTCTTCTCAAGATGCGCTTCAAATGCCTGGACCGCTCAGGGGGCGCACTCCAGTATCCCCCAGATCGTGTCTCGGTGATAGTGGTTGCATGCTGCGCTCTCCACACTGGAAAGGGGGGACGCTGTGGACGATGAAGACATAGATGCAGTGGCTGCAGATGCACACGATGAGTCCAGCAGCGAGTCCAAGGATGAGCATGCACCGGGAAATGCTGAGTGTACCACATGCTGTGGGGTAGAACCCATTTCTTCACCACCCTGTCAGGGCGACCTCGGCATGGGCAATATCTGCTGGCTCACCCAGCGAAGGACACATGCCGTCAATGATTCAATGCAGTCACTATACTCAAACTTGGTCGGGGTGGGGCACCAGGGGGGAAAGCCTACCTGCTGGGTTAAGTGACCAATGCCTCCATGGTACTCACCCTTCCTGAGCACAACAGCTCATTGAAGCGCTTGCGACACTGAATCCAGGTGCGCTGCACCACGTCACGGGAGCTCACCACCTCCGCCACCTCCTCCCAGGCATGTTTTGTCATGTGGGGGGGCCTCCTCCTCCCGTCCTGGGGTACCAGGACCTCCCGCCATTCTGCCACCTCCTCGAGGAGGGCAGCAAGGTAATCATTGGAAAATCGAGGGTCACAGTGCCCCCCTGCACTACCCTCCTGCCTGGCCTGCTCACCAGCAGCGCTCTGGGAAGCCCCTTCACTGGCCGTGATTCGCAGCCTTTGAAAGGCAGCAGCAACTTTTTAAACCAGGCCGCAGGGTCTGTTTTTGTTTTGGATTTCCAGCATCCGCAGTAGCTTTTAGCTGTTTGTTTTTACCATTGGACCCGGTGGTCATTGCAGTCCCGCCACTGCCCGCCCACTCCCGCTGTCCTCGTGAGCCGCGAATCATGCTGGGTGGGCCTTAATTGGCTTGACCGCGTAAAATGCTGGTGCGGACCCGATCGCGGGTGGCCATTGGTTCCGTGCCCACCTGCACCTGTTCTCACTCTGCCCCTCCGCCAGCCAGAAAATCCAGCCCCATGTTGCGTTCAGAAATGTTATCTAACATGCCTTTTACTCATTTTTAATATTGTCAAACTGAGAATTCCATCTGCTTCTTCCCTGGATTCTCAAAGGCCGCGAAGTTCAATATTACTCCAATTACTCATTTCTTTATGTAAACTGCAACTCTCACTATATGTTTAGTGTAGACAAAAAGATAAGAAGATATTTTGTAGCAATACTGAAGTGCCTCTGCACTCGATCTGACAAATAGGCCAGGAGGAGTTCAGAACATAATAGCTCATTGGAGCCTGGAGTGCAAAAAATAACATGTGCCTATGCACATTATTTGCTAAGACATTGACAACATTACATTAACTTTCCTTTTTTTGTGTGGGACCATATCTGAACATTCACATTCAAAGCATTGCTTCCATCCTTTCTAGGACAGAAAATGGACTCCAATTAACCACTTTCATTAACTCAAGTTAAGATTAAAACCAACATACTCTTATTCAATAGAAATTAAAACAGGTCAGACTTAGTCAGCTATTTGATATGAAATATAAGCAGTCCAATTACCTATAGTCTCCTCCCTGCACAGTTTCCTCTCAAACTGTTTGTCATGGAATTTTTCCCACATTTCTAACATGGACATTAAAGAAGAGGGCATGCATTATATTACACCACACTGTAGATTTCATAGTTACAGAAAGCTTCTGAGTCGGTAGGTTGTGATGGTGCTTAATTCCCTCTCCAAAGACTTGCGCACATAATCTAAGCTGGTACTGCACTGTCACATTGCTGGAGTGCTACACTGTCATAGTGGCTGTGTTTCGGATGAGAAATTGACCCAAGAATCATCAGCTCTCTCAGATGGATCTGAAAGATCCCATGATACAATTCAAAAAAGAGCAGGGAAGTTTTCCCAGTCTCCTGGCCAATACTTATCTCTAAATCACCAGGCAAAACAAAACTGTTGAACTAGTCATGCATCTCATTGCTCTCTGTGGGACCCTGCTGTGTTCAAACTGGCTGCTGCATTTCCCTGCATTAGAACAGTGACTACACTTAATTGGCTATAATGTGGTTTGGGAAGTCCTGAGTCCTGAAAGGCAAATAAAAACAAAAAAATGCTGGAAATATGCAGCAGGCCAGCAAACAGCTCTGCAGGGATAAATAGATTTACTATTTCAGGACAAAAATTACAGATGTAACAGGTTTTAACATGTACAGAGGCAGCAGAGTGGAGGGAGGGAGAGGGGGGAAGGTCTATGATCGTGTGGAAGGCAGGGGAGATTAAATGACCAAATGGAAGATGGTGCAAGGCAAAAGGGAGTGATAATGGGACAAATAAGAAACAAAATATGGGTCCTGAGGAGGTGTAAATGACAACAGCAGAACCATTACCGACATCTGCTGTCCAAAGAAATAGGAGCAGTGGTTATGGCCTGAAATTGTTGAATTGAATCCGGAAGGTGGTGAAATAACTAATCAAAAGATGAGGTGCTGTTTTTTCCACTTCCAATGAGCTTCTTTGGAACAGTGTAGGAGACTGAACACAGAGAGATCAGAGTGGGAGCAGAATGGAGAATTGAAGCGATAAGTGACTGGAAATTCAGGGCCGCGGTTGTGGGCTGAACAGAATGATTAGCAAATTGATCACCTATTCTGGGTTTGGTCTCCCCTACATCAGGGAAACTTGAGGAAAAACACCTCACCTTTCAATTATTCTCCTTGACCTCTTTGTAGTTTCCAACACAGTTGACCATATAATCCTCTTTCAATGTCTTTTCTTACATTATGGGTCAGCCCTACCTTTGTTCTATTCTTACATATATAATTCGAGCCAGGTTATCCCTAGCAATGGCTTTTCTTCCCATCCACTTACTGCTACCTCCAGAGTTCACTGAGGATAAATCCTTTCTCCCCGTTCCCCCCTCCCTCCTGGACTCCACATCTACATGCTGCCCCTTGGCAACAACATCTAAAACTATGGGGTCAGTTTTCATATGTACACTCATGACATCCAGTTCTACCTCTTCACCACCACCCTCAGCCCCTCCATTACCTCTATGCTGGAAAACATCTTGTGCCATATTCTAAAATGTGTCATAGCTTCATTCAGCTAAACCTATTCATTGTCTTTGACCATCCCACTTGCTCTACCGTAAAATCCATAATCTTCTACCCCAGGCCATTGTCTCACAGTGATCAGACTGTTCACTAACTTGGTGTCCTGTTTGACCCCAAGTTAAGCTTCTGACCTTATAGTCTTTCCACCACAAGCTTCATCTGTGTATCACCTCCAACTCTATCCGCTCCTCAACTACTGAACCCTCAATTAAGGGCAGAAATTTGTGCTGAATGGGCGGGTGTGCATCCGACCCGCTTGAGCGTAAAATGATGTGCGAGCGTCCCAATGTCATCATGCACTCTCGCGATCTTTTGTTCAGCGCGCCTGCCGACAATTAAGAGGTCTATTAAGGCTCTTAAGTAAGTAATTAAGTAGCATTTTTCACTGCCTGCTCAACCATTCAGTTGGTGGGTGGGCGAATAGGCCAGGCAGCCTTTGCATTTTTGATGAAACCTCATCCATGGACTGAGTCACATGTGGGGACATGTTTATCTCATATGTAAAAAGTTTATTTTTCATTTTAAAATCCTTCAGCTCCCTGAGACAGTTCTGTGCCTTTCACTGAGCACTCCCCCGTGCATACGCACACTTCAGCACTCGTGCTTCTCCCGCCCCCCACCCTGGCAGCGCTGAGGCTCTTAGCTGGTTTCAGGCTGGTTCACGCTAGTTGGCCGTTAATTGGCCAGCCAGCGTGAAATCGCGGTCGGAGCCTGTTCGCGGACAGTGGTTGGTCTCACAGCCATTCCCGGGCCCGCCTGCCACGCCCGCCCGACGTCGGGAAAATCCTACCCTAAATATTTTCCACCTCCAACACTATTATTCCAACACTATCCTGGTTAATTTCTCACCCTCCACCTTTCATTAACCTCAGCTCATTCAAAACTCTGCTGCCCATTGGCTATATTGCACCAAGCTATCCATCCTTACAAAATTATATTTGCTCACTCTCCCCCAACATTTCAAATGTTAAGTTCTCACCATTATGTTTAAACTCTGTACCTCACCTTATCTCTGTAACACACTATAGGCCTGCAGTTTCCCTCATATCTTTCCTTTGACTCCAGCCTTTTATGGGACCCCTCCTTTCATCCCACCATTGACAGCTGTGACTTTAACTGCCTAGGTCTTACTCATTTTACATCACTTCTTAAAACCCAATCATCACCAATTATTTTAATCTTTCCCCCCAGACCATGACCCCATGACTGAGCATCAAGTCATTGTTTCCAGGATTATCACTGAACTTATCTTCTCTGGAGATCTTTTCTCCACAGCTTCCAACCTCATAGTCTCCCAACCCTGGACAGCCCACTCCTACTGCTTCCCAAAATCCACAAACAGGACTGTCCTGGTAGACCGATTGTGTCAGCCAGTTCCTGCCCCACGGAACACATTTCTTCCTATCTTGACTCCATTCTCTCTCCCCTTGTCCATTCTCTTCCCACCTACATCCACGATTCCTCTGACATCCTACTCATATCAGCAATTTCCAGTTTCCTGGCCCTAATCCCCTCCTCTTCATAATGGAGGTCCAATCCCTCTACACCTCCATCCCCCACCGGGATGGTCTGAGGGCTCTCCACTTCTTCCTCGAACAGGGGCCCGAACAATCCCCATCCACCACTACTCTCCTCCATCTGGCTGAACTTGTTCTCTCACTGAACAATTTCTCCTTAAACTGATCTCACTTCCTCCAAGTAAAAGGTGTGGCTATGGGTACCGGCATGGACCCCAGTTGTGCCTGTCTCTTTATAGGGTATGTGGAACATTCCTTGTTCCAGTCCTATTCAGGCTGCATGTTCTCGTCTGGATCTGGAAATTTTTTAAATCAATTTTGCCTCCAATTTCCACCCCCCACCCCCATCACCTTCACATGGTCCATCTCTGACCATGTCCCTCCCTTTCCTCGACCTCTCTGTCTCAATTTCTGGTGAAAGACTGTCCATCAATATTCATTACAAGCCCACCAACTCCACAGCTACCTCGACTACAGCTCCTCACACCCCGCTTCCTGTAAGGACTCCATCCCATTCTCTCAGTTCTTTCGCCTCCATCGCACCTGTCCCAATGATACTACTTTCCAAAACGGCACTTCTGACATGAATTCCTTCTTCCTTAACTGAGATTTCCCACCCACTGTGGTTGACAGGGCCCTCAACCGTGACTGGCCCATCTCCTGTGCTTCTGCCCTCACACTTTCCCCTCCCTCCCAGAACCATGACAGGGTCTCCCTTGTCCTCACTTTTTACCCCACCAGCCTCTGCATTCAAAGGATCATCCTCTTTCATTTCTGCCAACTCCAGCATGATGCCACCACCAAAACATCTTCCCCTTACCCCACCCCTGTCAGCATTCTGTAGGGACCATTCCCTTGGGGACACCCTGGTCCACTCCTCCATCATCTCAACCCCTTCGCACGGCAACTTCCCATGCAATCGCAGAAGGAGCAACACCTGCCCCTTTACTTCCCCCCTCCTCACTATCCAAGGGCCCAAACAATCCTTTCAGATGAAGCAGTGCTTCACTTGTACCTCATTCAATTTGGTTTACTGCATTCGCTGTTCCTAATGTAGTCTCCTCTACATTGGAGAGACCAAACACAGATTGGGTGACCGCTTTGCGGTCCGTCCGCAAGCATTACCCAGACCTCCCTGTCGCTTGCCATTTCAACACACCACCCTGCTCTCATGCCCATATATCTGTCCTTGGCCTGCTGCATTGTTCCAGTGAAGCCCAATGCAAACTGGAGGAACAGCACCTCATCTTCCAATTAGGCATTTTACAGCCTTCCGGACTTAACATTGAGTTCAACAACTTCAGATCATGAACTCTCTCCTCTACCCTCACCCCTTTTTTAATCCTTTTTTTAAAATTTATTTTTATTTTTTATCTACTTATCTTTATTTTTATTTATGTTTTTTCATTTATTCATTGCCCTTCCCCCTCCTTTTTTAGCCTTTTTCTATCCTTTTTCTCCCAACCCCCTCCCCCCACCCTACCCCCAAAAGGGCCATCTGTTGCGTGTTCCATTATGTTCTTTCACAGAGTGCTTACCCCTGTTCTGCTATTAAATTCAGCTTTCTTACCTTTATGCCACTATCAGCACCTTCTTTACTCCTTACCACTACCATTAACATTCCCTTTGTCTTTTTGTTCATGACATCTTTGTCAATTTCTCCTTAGTCCCCACCTGTCACTGGCCTTCTCTCCAGCTTCACCTGCTCCATCCCCCCTTAAACAACCCCCTCCCACCTTAAACAGTATAAATTTCATCACATTTCTACTTCTCTTTAGCTCTGAAGAAGGGTCATACACACTTAACTGTGTTTCCCTCTCCACAGATGCTGTCAGACCTGCTGAGTTTTTCCAGCATTTTCTGTTTTTATTTCAGATTTCCAGCATCCCCAATATTTTGCTTTTATCTTTTAATCTTTCCTTTAGCTCAAAGTTCATTTTCCATTGAAATGCCTTGAGTTGTTTCTCTGTACTATAAGCACACTATACTACTGCACAATGTTTTTGTTATTGATGTTGACTTGGCTTTGCTGTCAAAATTTTAAAATATAACTGCTTGGGCCCCTATACCACCAAACAATGAACACTTGAATCCCGTCATTCTAAATTCTATCATAACTTCCAAAGGTGAAAAGGCAGCGCTCTCCAACTTGTTCTATCTGTCTGCATCCTTTGGCATTGATCACAGCTACATTTTGAAACTTCCACTTTTACAGTGGAACCTCTGTTATCTCGCTTACAGGAAGGGTTGCTCCCAATGACTAATGGAAATAAGTGCATAACTGAGAACCCTAGGTTTTGGTTTTCACGTATGATGCAGCAACAAGATAATGAGCAGCACAATACAAATATCATCAAACCGATGTAATCCTTCATTAGTTATATGCTTGTTTAATTTCAGGCAAGTGGAGACCAGTGTTGTCAGACTGTGTGACGAGGCGACAATCCTTGCATAGCTTTGAGTTATGAAAATTCTAGTGGAGAATCAGGGAAGTGCATAATTGGGGCTGGCTAATGGAGGATTTACTGTATATCCTATTAGTGGTTCTTTTAGGGCTTGGATTCTGAAATTGTGTGCCTTCAGCTTGTAAATTGCAGTGATTTACTTAATTTGTTCATATATGCCTTTCACTAGGGCTGCCTCTTATATACAGACACAATGAAGCATTATGTTCCAGAAACACTGATGTGCAAATCACTAGAATTGGGTTTCTTTAGCTGTGATATGTCATCTATCATCGTTATTGTTCCGATTGTCACATTCCTTTATGTAAGGGAGAATTAGCCCTTTATGTTCTCTTGAGCACACACATACTACTAATACTTTAAAATAAATATTCTTTGCTGAAAGATTCTGCAGAATGACGCTTTCCTCTGATTATCCACTATTGAATATTAGAAAGGTACACTGGAGAATACAATATGTGTGCTTCTATCATAGGCTATATAAAAAAAAGTACATGCCCTATCTCAACCACAGAATTCATAGAAAAAATCAAACCTTGAATTTAGCCCTATAAAAATATTGTTTGTCCAAGGTATTCTGTGATAATGGCTGGATAGCTATGTTGCTAGGCAGGGGTGAAGGTCTCATGGGGGTAAGTGATCAATTTAAATTCACTTCATCAAACGTTCCATTTTAATCACCCTCTCGGAAAAAAAAACTGAATTGAACCCAAATATGTTTACCAAAGCTGCTTATTGACACTGGAACTATTGAGATTTTAGCTCCTAAGAATTGTAAGGTGGCACAGCTTTAAAATATATTGGCTATGTCTCAGTATAAAACAAGTCACATATTGAAATGCATAACTGTCTGTGGAGAGAACAAAACCCTATTAATGTGCTTTGAGAACAATGGGGGATGCCAAAGGAGAACAGATGCCATGTCAAATTCTGTGTTAGTTCTGGCTCAGGGCTTCATTGTCGTATTCCGGCCTATCCAACCCATCCCAAAGTCCTAAGCAGTTCCATTCTCCCTGGCATACATTTCAACCTTGAGAAATGAATTTAAATATGTACTGAAGTGTATGCTTATCAAATAGTTGTAACACTGCTTATGATGACCGCACATTCTATTATTTAATTTGCTTGCGTGTAACCAATGATTAACAATTTTGCTGCTTGATTGCGGCTTTGTAACAGCTGCTCCAGGCTGTTACATAGTACATTAGAAATCAGTTAATAGCACGAGAACCTTTGTCATTTGAAGGTCCGATAGTGTAAAGGCTTCAGCCTCCCTTCCCTATCGAGGGGAGTCCTTTCCTGCTGATTTCCATAAGAGATGTAGTATCTGATGCATGACAGACTCCAGTACACTAAACAAATGGTGGCAGTTATTCACTAAACTAACAGGTACCCATTTATAAAGCAGTTGTTAGGTCTAATTTATTCCTATTCATCTCTCTGTAACTTATGATAATTTTATATTCCATTATTAAAGCCTACTGAAAATGTGCTTCCTTGCTTCACACTGCTGCACTTTCTAATAGAGGTAAAAATGCAACTGTGCAGCTGATTCTGTTTTACTTAAAGATAGTGATAGGTTAATAAAATATTGATGAAGGGCTATGTCCCTTTGGGAGTACCTCTTTGTAACAATGTAAAGCTTAGCTGCTTACATTGTGAGCTTTTATGACAGAGTTGAGCAAAATCAAATGCACAGCTAACATTAATCCTAAATTTTCACTTGTTCCAGACCAAAACCTTGCTAACTGGCAAGAATAGCTTTCCATCAATCAGCATCCTCCGATTGTGGTTGTCAAGCAGACACTGGCTTCCATTTTTAAATGACATTCGAGAACAGTTTAGCATGTGATAAGCTCGTATAATTCCAATAATGGAGAGGTAAATAAAAGGGGCGTGGTTGAGGATTTATCTCCTCCATTTTCAGTATGGTGCTGAAAACCATTTTCTACACCGTCTTTCAGATGAGACATTAAACTGAGACCCTGCTGCCCTCTCAAATCGATCATAAAGGATCCCATTCTCTCCAGTGTCCTGGCTAATACTTACCTCTCACTTAACACCCCTAACAGATTATCTGGTGATTTGTTTCATTGCTGTTTGTGTAATCTTGCTGTGCCTAAATTGGCTGCTTCATTTCCCATAATACACAACACTTGAAAAGTATTTCCTTGGCTGTGAAGCATGCTGGGGAATCCTGAGATTGTGAAAGGCGTGGTATGAAATGGAAGTCTTGTTAAAAAATTTTGTTTTAAGAAAAATTATAAATATTTGCTGTTAATGAGCTATTGCCATTTAACAAGATGGCTCATAAGTCTTCCTAGATTTCCAGGAAATAGGGATTCATGCCCATGCTATAAGACTAGGGGGTACTAGTGCATACTCATCTTTACACTGGAAGAGATGAGAGACATACATGACTGGAGAGGCAGATGATAAACCACCAGCTAGGCTCCAGCCTATGAAAACAGATGAGCAGTTAGATCTACTGATGGGGAATCAGGGATATCCTGTGTCCTATTAGACCAGCATGAATCAGTTTTGCTTCCTCACTGACAAGACTACCTTGTTAAAAATTACAAAATAAGTGTAATAAGACATTTACATTTGTCATTGTGACTCAGGAGATTAAAACAGCTGTTTGCATGCGATGGCGGTGGGAGACAATAGCAAGATATGCAAAAATAACCCTGCACAGGTGCCTTTGGATTTATTTAATTTCTCTGTAAGATTTCATTTTTTATCTAAAAACAAGTCAGAATTTTGAATTAGTGCTGTTTAGGGCACTCTGGTCTCACACCTAGTTTGGCGCTCAGTTCTGTAAATTGGGTTGAATTTTTTTTTTAAGTAACCCCCCCTCAGGTTTGCTGATGTTACTTTATCATTCTATTCTTTTATTTCTTTTTAAAAATAAATAACTCGCTATTTCCAATTTTGCATTTTTAGATCCTTTCCAGTTTCTTTGCCTCATTAACATTTTGGCTTGCCGACTGGCTCAAGCTCCACTATGCCCTTAACCCAGGCTGACACTTCGGTGCGTTACTGCGGGAGTGCTGCACTTTGGGAGGTAGCCTCTTTAAAATCAAGGGCCGGATCATTGCCGCCGGCGTGCGGGATGGGGGGGGTGGTGGGCCCGGGGGGGTGGGCCCAACACACCGGCGCTAAAACTGACGCGGGGGGGTGGGCCCAACACACCGGCGCTAAAACTGATGCACGATGATGTCGGGCGTGCGTCCCAACGTCACCGCACTTCATTTCGATATTACGTTCGGCGGGCACGTGCCGGAGGTGGCTGTACGCTCGCCGAACTGCCAGCGGTCTATTAAGGCCATTAAAAAAGCAATCAAAGTGGTTAACCGTGCTTCCCGTCCAACCTTAGGGTTGCCGGGCGGGTGAAGAGCCCAAGCGGCCTTCGCATTCTTCAGGAAACCTCATCCACGGGCATGCGCGCGAAAGAGCGCAGCAATCTCCCCGAGTCACGGAGCTGCCTCAG
The DNA here is from genome assembly GCF_964194155.1 of Cetorhinus maximus. Lineage (NCBI taxonomy): Eukaryota > Metazoa > Chordata > Chondrichthyes > Lamniformes > Cetorhinidae > Cetorhinus > Cetorhinus maximus. The sequence continues at coordinate 106,078,086 of NC_135889.1, read as the reverse complement.
GGAGATTAAGTAGATAATAAAGCTTTTTTTAAAAATAAAGGAAAATATTATTTAAACATCTTCCCTCATGTGAAAGTGTCACATAAGCTGGGACATGTTTGTGAAGTTTGCAAAATTTAATTACTTATTTTATAAAACCTCCTGGAAACCTCACCCTGCCCGTGGATGAGGTTTCCTGAAAAACGTGATGGCCACTTGGGCCCTTCGCTTGCCCGCCGACCTTAAGGTTGGACAGGCAGTGTTGTTAGAAAGTTAAATTACTTTTTTAATGGCCTTAATAGGTCGTTGACAGTTTGGCGGGTGCGCAGCCGCCCATGGCATGCGCTTCCGAACGAAATATCGAAATGATGCGCGATGACGTCGGGACACATGCCCAACGTCATTTTACATGTCGGGTCCACCCCCGCATGCCAACCAGAAGATTCAGCCCAAGGTCTTAGCTGCTTTGTCAGCTGTACCTAAGAAAATCCCGTGACAGTTTTGCAAGGAAGAGCAAGGGGTTCTCCTAGAGTATTGGACAATATTCAAATCTCGACTAAAACCATCAAAATAGTTTAACTGGACATCATTCATTTTATTTCTGTTTGTGGTAGCTTGTTGTCTGCAAACTGGCTGCCTTTCAGATTTTATGATCAATAAATTTTCTTATCAGCTGATCTCTAGCAAGTGGAGCCAAGAAACAGTATGCAGTGCAAATGTTTAGAGCAGATGTACGCTCAATTTTACCATTTCCTATGTCACAGTAGAATGACCAATAGACATATGGCCTCTAATTGGCCAGGTTTCTGAGAGACTTCATCACATGAGCTCCAGACTCTAATTTCTCCATTGCCAATATTTTTATAACTAACAAATAAAACCAGCATGGACTCAATGGGCCGAATGGCCTCCTTCTGTGGCATAATGACTCCATGAAAAACGTTCAAAGGAAATAAAAAGAAAAGATGCCTCTTGTTAACGCACCTTTTTCAGCCTGGGTTGCTCATAGCGGCTTCCAGGTGATTAATTTTCAATTCCAGAAGATGCCAGTACAATCTTGGAGGGATGGCAACCTTAGTGACCGAGTTTGATAACTACAGCTTCCTGTTTGCTTTTCTGCTCCACTGCTGTTAACAACAAAAAAAACACCCAGAGGATTTAATATAAACTAAAACTAGACTGACATTTTAAGACTTAAACCCCACACTGATCCCTAATGTGAAAGAAGCCCATTTCAACAAGGTACTATGCTAATTAATCAAATGAACCATTAGTCATTTTTTAAATACAGTTTCTAATCACCGTTTTTTTCAATTTGAAACACGGTCTGTATAGGCCAAGAACAAATCTACCTTGGCTTTAACCTTGTCATATTTGGAGTGATGAATCAGAGATATGCTAGTTTGAGCTAAAAGCAGTGAGAAGCTGAGAGCAATGAATCAATTGTACTAACAGCTGATTGTGAATTTAATTTTTCAGTGGAGTTAATTATCAACCTTATATTTTGTGAGATAGTCACAGTCAGAGATGAGGGTTGAAAGATTAAAGGTGCTTGTTGTAATCAGTTTTGCAGTTTCCACAGTGACGGAAGATAATTGCTGTTCGACCATTTAGGGCCACACGTTAAGAAGAAGTCATCGTAACATGTCCTTTTGAGCACTGAACTTGTTTTATTGTGATTTCTAATCAGGGAACAAATGTTCGCTGAAATATTATGCTGTTAGATTCCCAAACTCAGGGCTGAATTTTCTGGCTGATGTGCAGGTGGCGAATCCCGCGCGTCAGCGCTTAAAATGTCACGTGCTGACGTCGCGCGAGCGTCCCGATGTGAGCATGCGGCATCGCGATATTTAGCTGGGCGGGCGCTATGAAGTGCAACGGCACCCGCCATTAATTAAAGGCCTTGTTAAGGCCCTTAACTTGGCAATTGACATCGATTTTTAGGCGCCCGTGCGATCTTCAGCTCGGCGCATGGGCCCAACGGGCAGGCGGGTAAGTGATTTCTTAACAAACCTCATCCATGGGCAGGATATGTGGGCTCTGAGCGGTTGTTCATGTTTTTTCTGAAGTATTTAATGCAGAAAGTGTTTTAAACTTACCTGTGTGATTGTTAGCAGTTCAGATCGATTTCTAACAGCTTTCTCTGTACTTTGAAGCTTCAGCTCAGCAGTTTGCATACAATAATCTTTATAGGGCCTGCAGCTTTACAGAGGCCTCCATCTTGCCTGGGTATGAGTTCTGAAATCTCCACTGGAGGCAGCTGCTCTGAGGAGGATGGGAGGGATAGAATGAGGAGGAGGCCAGGAGTGGACTATCAGCCTCCAGGGGAGCCACCTTTGGGAGGCCAGGTGCAGGCACAAGGGGCGCAGGGCCAAGAGGTAGTCCAAGGTGGAAGGGGCCGCAGAAGACGCCACTATCCTGCTGCTAGGGTATACAGGCAGCGAAGAAGCTACCTCAATATGACTGAGGTGCAGTGCTGAAGGAGGCTCCGTCTCTCAAGCGAGACAGTCAACTATATCTGTCAGTTGATTGGCCCTGAGATCTCCCCTAACTGTGTGGGTGGACACCCCATGCCAGGGGCTCTGAAGGTCACAGTTGCCCTCCACTTCTAAGCATCTGGCTCCTTCCAGGGCTCGGTGGGTGATCTTTGTGGTGTCTCCCAATCAGCTGTCCACACTTGTGTCAAGCAGGTTACAGACGCTCTGTTCAGATGGGCATTGACCTTCATCCACTTCCGCTGCAACCAGGCAAGTCAGACACAGCGAGCCAGAGGCTTCGCAGCCATTGCTGGCTTCCCTCGTGTCCAGGGTGCTATAGACTGTACACATGTGGCCATCAAGGCGCCAGCAGGTGAGCCCGGTGCCTTTGTCAACAGGAAGGGCTTCCACTCCATGAACGAGCAGATAGTGTGTGATCACAGGATGCAGATTCTACAAGTCTGTGCAAGGTACCCAGGCAGCTCCCACGATACCTACATCCTCAGACACTCCCAGGTGCCGGGGCTCTTCAGTGCTGCAGCCCGGCTGGATGGTTGGCTGCTGGGTGACAAGGGCTATCTCCTCAGAAGGTGGCTCATGACGCCTCTCCACCATCCAAGAACAGAAGCTGAGCAGCGCTACAATAGGAGCCACAGCACCACAAGGGCTGTGGTGGACAGAGCCATCGGTCTTCTCAAGATGCGCTTCCGTTGCCTGGACCGCTCAGGGGGCGCACTCCAGTACCCCCCAGATCGTGTCTCAGTGATAGTGGTAGCATGCTGCGCCCTGCACAATCTTGCGCTGGAAAGGGGGGATGCAGTTGACGATGAAGACCTTGATGCACTGGATGCGGCTGCACATGATGAATCCAGCAGTGCCTCAGAAGATGAGGAAGCACAGGGCGATGATGAGGGGCAGCACGCTGACCCTCTACTACACCAAGGAGGCAGGGACACCCGGGACAATTTAATCCAATGAACCTTCAGCTAGCTCTACACACATGGATCAGCAGGACCAGCATTGCCTGGCGCTTCCACACGTGGCACTTAGGCGCTACATCTTCCACCTCATCAACTAAGGACTTAGTACAGAAACATCAGTGTTCACTCAAACACTCATGTTATGTCTGTGAAACATACAAACGCAGTATAAAGGAAACACCCTCAGCCATGGTCAGAAAATTGGACTTTAGTCCATCCAAAATAAAACACAAATGCTGCTCAGATGTACATATGTAATTTTTCCCTAATCAGGGGCTAACACAAAATCACCAGTGACAAACCCGTGGAGTGCCTAACATGCCTTATGCTTTCGTTTGCGGGTGTTACGTCTAGGTGCCGCCCCATCACTCGGAGTGGCTTGTGAGGCAGCCTGTTGACTCTGCTGTCCTGTTGGAGTCAATGACCTTGGCGGGCGTCCTCTGGCCCATGGAGCCTCTGCTGGCCTCGCCTGGGAGGGAGTGGCCAGTTCCAGAACTGGCACCTCCCCAGTTGTCGCAGCCTCAACAGATGCAACAGTCACTGGCAGAGGGGCGGAGGAGATGCTGCCCTCATCCGGAGCGCCCTGAGAGGAGCTCACAGCGATGACAGGCAGCTGCTGCACTGACGTGAGGTCATATTGAACCTTTCTGCTCATCGCAGATGGATGGGCACCGAGCGGCGTCACTTGGTGCCCAGAACATCTCTCACATTGCCAATGACCACCTGTGGCCATTAGAGCTGTGAGGGCTTGCAGGTCAGAGCGTAACCCAATCAAAAGAGTCTCCATCTGATCGAAGCCCCTCTCCATGAGAGTCGCCAATCTCTCAGTGGAGGAAGCCTGAAGCTCTGTCTTGAGGTTCATGCCTTCACTGACACTCTGTCTGGATTCCTCCACCACAGAGACCAAGTGAAGCACACCCTCATGCAACCCTGCCAGATGCTCCCACGCATCCTGCCGCTTGTCCTGCAGCTGCTGCATTGGTGACATCTCCAGAGGCACATCATCACTGCCCGACGCAGCATGTGCCTCGTCCCCTGCAGTCCTCTGGCTGCTGGCGCCATCGACACTCTCTGTCCGTGCCATCTCCTCCAGCGATTGTGAAGTGCCCTCTCCACTGTGCCCTGGAATACTAGTGGACGTATATTCCCCACCGAAGTGTTTGTCGCTGCGCTGGTGCCTGGCTGGCTGAAAGGATGTGCCGCAAGTTGCAAGTCTTGGCCCTCAGGTGTGGAGGGGGTGCTTCGGATGTGTTGGGGGCGGCCAAGCGGTGGTGATGCTGAAATTAACAACAAGGACAGTGGATCAGTTAGTGTTCAGTCAGTAACACCTTTCATCCCTTTCCTCCCCAGCCTCATAAGTCGCTCACCCTTCAAGAACCTAAGGAGACGAACATTGGTGGGGTGGTAAATAGTTAAGAGGAGGCCCAAACATTATACGCACATACAGACAGGCTGGTCAGATGGCCTAAGGAATGCCACATGGAATGTTACGTGGATAAGTGTTCGGTTAAGCACTTGGGCAAGTCAAGCAAGGTACAGGAATACATGAGTAATGGTCGGACCATGGGAAGTCACAACGATTACAGGGACCTTGCTGGGCAAACCCGTTAAGGTAGCAGAACAGGAACATAAGGTGTTTAACAAGGTCAAAGCCAGACTTGCCTTTATTAACTGTGGAATAGAATGTAGGAAAAGGGAGGTCATGTTGCAAGTGCAGAAAACACTTTCGAGGCCATATTTACACTTCTGCATCCAGTTGTGACCTGCACTTCATGGGAGGGATGGCATTGGAGTGGGGAGAGTGCAGAGGTTCCTGATCTGGATGCATGCTGGTCTGGAGAGTTGGAGTTATGAGGAAACATTGCAACACTTGTGACATTTGCTGTGGATCACAGGAGATTGACAGGTCACATTATTGACCTTCATACCGTTATGAGGGGCATAGACCGGTTGGACAGAAGGCAACATTTCCCCTTGGCGCAGGGGTGACTAACGTGGTGGCATTTATTTAAGTTGAGTGCCATGAGGTTGACAGGTGAGGTGCTGAGCACCTTTTGGACAGAGTAATGTGGGAAGCACTGGCTGAAAGGGTGGTGGAGGTACAAACCCTCCTAAGATGCAATAAGTCTTTGGATGTGCAGCAGGGATGCCATGGCATGTTAGGCCATGGGGATAGTGGTCACAAATGCGATAAGGCGATTTTGGAAGGTGCTAGAGATGCGATTCCTCAAGGGGCCGAGGGACCTTAGTGTATGACCCACACGTCTGACTATCAGTCTGTGAATGAGCAGTGTTGCTGCATTAACGATTGCAGCAACCATCAGTGGTTTAGATGGTGGGGAGACAGAGTGGATGGGACTGTGGACCTCAAATACCTGGCCGCTGCACCCCAGCCTCGCCAACACCTGCCAACCTGGCCGCCTGCCTCCTCCCCAGCTCCATGGCCTGCTCCTCATACGTGGTGAGGTGCTGCAGCATGGCGTGCCCACCACCAGTCCGCTGCCGCTCCCTCATATTGTGCTCTGATTTTGCCTGCAGAACAGAGAAGAGGATTTATTGGGGCTGATCGCTCATGTACTCTGCACACGCACGCCGCACCCCAACCACAGTGACCCATCTGAGGCCTCCAGCAGCTCCTGTCCACACTACTGGTGATCAGTCCCCAGAAGATAGTACGGCTGCTCCCAACCCCCTCCCCCAACGGCCACCTTGGACACATTTGGCGTCCATCACTTTGAATAACACACGAGTCTTAGCGCCCATGGCAAGGAGGCGCAACTAGGTGCGGCGTCGAGGGCAGCAGATGGTTCTTGGCCATGACACCTTGAGGCTCCCCTTCCACCATCTCATCACCATCATTAAGACATGTGTTGGAGTTCTGAGTATGTGTCTAGCGGCCTCTCCTGCAGGTTGCCCCCAGACTACTCAAATGCGACAAACACCAACATATTCTGTGGGGAGAACCCATCTTCCCCTCAACCACTAAGGCTGATGTAAGCATGGTCACTATCTGTTTGTCCACCCAGCGTGCGCCAAATGCCCAATGCAATAACGACACTAAGACGTACGCGGGAGCAGGGGTGGGTGGTGTTCAAAGGCCAAGGCTACCTGCTGGGTTAAATGGCCAAGGCCAACATGGTACTCACCCATCCAGAGCGCAGCAAATTATTGAAGCGCTTGCGGCGCTGGGTCCCTGTGCGTCGCACATCGCTATGGGTGTTTACAGCCACCGCCACCTCCTGCCACGCCTGCCTGGTGACGTGGGGGGCCCTCCTCCTCGCATCCTCTGGAAACAAAACATCCCAATGGCTGGACACCTCTTGGAGGAGGACAGCAAGGCAGGCATCTGAGAACCGAGGGGCACAGTGGCTCCCCCCACTGGCCTATCCTGCAGCCTGCCCCTCTCCTCCTCCTCTACCCTCACATCTTGTGTTGCCTGGTGACTGGCCATGGTGAACAGCCTAAAGGAGGCTGCCTGGCCGCTCTTTATACAGGCTGCCGGTTCCCCATTGGAACCGGTGGTCTGAACACGCCCGCCGCTGATTCGATTTTCCCGTTGTACATGGGAGTCGCAAACCCGCTGGGCGAGCCTTAATTGGCCCGCCTGCGCAATATGGCTGCGCAGCCCATTTCGGCGGCAGCAATCGGCTGCCCGCCTGCCGTTGAGTCAATCGGACCCGCTTGCCCGTCAAGGGCAAAATTCAGCCCTAAATGTTCAAACGGCGAATGTAACCAGGAACTGCGCTCAGAAGAATCAGCAAAATAATTTGATATACCAAACGTCAAAGCAAGGTATGTGGCATTTTTCATGTTAACCAATACAGAGCTTGACTTTGATAACAAATGTGAGTGTAGACAAGGGAGATTACGCTGTCATTGCAGAATCACAAAAAGTTATCTGTGTAATGTCAGTATATGTTTAACTCTTGCGCTGGTTATTATAGCTTTTGCACAGAGTTAATGGCACACATATTCCTCTTCCCCACCTCGATCCCATCCAGCATCCCCAACTACCGCCCTCCTCTATCCACCTGGATTGCATGGTCCAAACATGCCCCTGTAACAAGCTAATCCCCTGAGGAGGGTTTGTAGAAACAGCGATGGCTGTAGTTGGAATGCTTCCCCACCCCACTCCCCGAAAGATTGAGAGAAAGGACTGTGCACCTTCTTAGTCCTTCTCATCTTTGCTGCCTTTCAGACAATCCAGTCCAGCTCCCACCAACCTGCAACCCCTCAGCACAGGAGCTAGCAATAACATGCTGGCACCTCCCCAAATGAATTTCTAGGTGGTGCTCCAGAGGAAAATGTGGTGGGAGGCAAGATTACCTCTCCTGCCTGATTTCCATGCAATTTAAATGCCTGTAGCAGTTATACGTGCAGAGTTTCTGCCCTTTTCCTTCTATATAGGAACATTGCATTCCCTAGGCATATTGGAAAGGGAATGTAAGGGACAATATCGCTGAATAAAATTACAGGCTATAAAATGTAGCATGTATATTCATTTGCATTAAACATCTGTTGTTAAAATTAAACAGTATAATTTCACCTCAGAAATATTTCACTGGCTCAGTGAATTTCCTTTGGTCAAGAATTTTGAAGAAAGAAAGACCTTGGCCTGGATTTTCTTCTCCCGTGAGGTGCGCAGAGCCGGAAGAATTCACAACTTCTAAAAAATTCCTGTCCGACTGTCAGGTTTTCATTCCGGCATGGCGGGTGACCCTGCAGTGAGTGCAGAGGACGCTGTTGCGGAGGTGGGCTGGGCAAAGGTAAAACATAAGACAGTCCTCCAACCCTCACCCCACCCACCCCCTCACCCCTCCCACACATTCCCATGCCCCATTCATGCCGACCTATGCCCCCACCCACTCCCCACGGTGCCTCAGAGCTTTGATGACAACCTATGCTCCCCACCCAACTGCCATGGCCCCTCATACTCACCATGCTAACCTATGCCCCCCAGCCGCCACCCTTTGCTTTTACACCTACCATGCCAACTCACCCAGTCTCCACAATGGGCAGACCTCAGGACCCATGCTGCACTTAAATAAAATGAAGTTCCAAGTGTCTATTGCAAACTTTATTTCATTCATAAAAACCTATTTATTACTTCTGCCATTTTTGGCATGACGGAGAGGCTATCTGCCATGGCGAAAATCCAGCCCCTTGAGTTTATATAGGACTACTGACCATCCTAAAGGACTTCACGCCTACTGAAGTAGATTTGAAGTGCAGTCACCATTGTCATGTAGGGAAATGGGGTATAATCTGTGCACAACAAGATCCCACGAACCAATGGGATAAATGTCCCACTAATCTGTTTATTGTTGTGTGGCTTTGGTTAAGGCATAAATGTTTATCAAGATAGTGGAGGAATTCCCCTGCTCTTCTTCAAAAAGTGCCATGAGATCTCTTATGAGATGGTGGCCAGTTTAATATCTCACCTGAAAGATGGCACCTCTGACAATGCAGCACTCCCTCAGTACTGTACTGAAGTGCCAGCCTAGATTATGTGCTCATGCTTTGGAGTGGGCCTTAAATACCCTGACCTTCTGACCCAGAGGCATGGGTGTTGAAAGTAAGCCAAGGCTTACACCTTCTAGTGAATAGTCATCCTTAAAAATTCTGCTTTTGACCAAGGTTGAGTTGTTTTTGCAGCTGGCTTGCAGCCTACATTAAAGGCACTATAAAAATGCAGTTGCTGTTGCTACTATTACAAATATTCAAAGGTAGAATTTGTAAGGGTGATCGGTTATATGGATTCATGTTTTAAAACATGCTTAGGGCCAATGACCGGAAGCACCTTATCAAGTATAATGGAAATCTAGTAAACCATTTTAAAGTGATTTTGCACATTACAGTTTTATAGATGAATGATGTAAATGAATATCTCCTAACGTGAATATTTTGAAAGGAATTCAATACTATACATGTGCAGGTGACCAAACATTTTATTATACCTAAAAATTAATTATTACTGAGGCTTTTCAGTTTGGATTCACAAACTGGTCAATGAATAAACTAACACTTGTGACGGTGTCATGAAACAAATACTCTCCACTCATTTTATTTCCCGGCCAACCCTCCTCCACGAAGAGCAGAATTTCACCCAAGCCGGGCGGGGTCGGTGGGGGCGGGCGGGAAGCTGACCACCACCCGTGATCGGGGCCGGAAGGCGAGTTCATGCCGGCAGGCCAATTAAGGCCCACTCAGTGTGAAACACGAGCGGCAGCGCTCAGCGCTGCCTGCGCGGGCGGGATGAGGAGTGTGAGCCGGGCGAGCGCAAGGGCGCGCTTCATAATCTCCCTGAGGCACAGAGCTGCCTCAGGGAGATGAGGAGTTATAAAAACAAAGAAAATAAAAATGTAACGCAACATGTCCCCTCATGTGACTCTGTTAGTACACCATTAATTAAGTTTAAAAATGTTTATTTGCTTCTGGAAACCTCATCCCACCCGTGGATGAGGTTTCCAAAAAAGTGCAAAGGCCGCTTGGCCTATTCGTCTGCCCGTCAACCGTAAGGTTGAACCGGCAGCGAAAAGCTTATTTAAGTTAACTTTTTAATGGCCTTAGTAGGCCTTTTAATTGCCAGCGGGTGCCCTGCCGACTCCGGCGCATGCCCGTCGACCAAAATATCGTGTGTCATTTTATGCTCGGTCGGGTCGGGCACCCGCCCGCTGCCAAGCTAAAAATTTTGCCCCAAGATTCTGGCAGGGTCAAAGGTTGAAAGCAGCTGCATCATTCTTGGTACCCAATGGGGAATGTGTTATTCAGTAGAAGGAAGGTTAATATTACCACTTATTAATTACCACATATGAATAGACCATTTTGGTTCATTCTTTCTATCAGACCTATTAAACCCAATTATAAAGGTTTATAAAGGCACTAAGGACTAAATTGAATAGCCACCTAAAAATGAGTGTGGCATTCGCAAAGCACAATAAACTAGTCCCTAATTATTGCAATGCAAGCAGCACACCAACCTTGTGCCATTTGCTCATTTGAATGGTCAGTGTTAACCATGGTCTTCATTGGCCAGACACCTCAGCAGGGGTCAATATCACCAGTAGCCAGCATTACATAAATCTAAGATAAAAGCAAAATATTGCAGATGCTGGAAACCTGAAACAAAATCAGAAAATGCTTGAAAAACTATACTGCTTTGGATACTGTTTGGGGGGGGATGGCCTCTCAGGGGAAAGCAGCAACAGCCAAGTTCACGGCACCGTGGGTGGCTCTGCTGCTCAGAGGGGCGGGAGGAAAACAAGTGGCAGGGCTACAGTGATAGGGGATTCAATAGTTAGGGGCACAGACAGACGCTTCTGTGGCCGCAAACGTGAATCAAGGATGGTATGTTGCCTCCCTGGTGCCAGGGTCCAGGATGTCACAGAGCGGCTGCAGGACATTCTGGGGAGGGAAGGTAAGCAGCCAGTGGTTGTGGTACACATTGGTACCAATGACATAGGTCAGCTAAAGGTTGAGGACCTGCAAGCTCAGTTCAGGAAGTTAGGAGATAAATTAAAATGCAGGACCTCAAATGTAGTAATCTCAGGGTTAGTCCCAGTTCCACGTGCTAGCGAGAGCAGGAATAAGAGGATAGACCAAATGAACGCGTGGCTGGAGAGATGGTGTAGCCGGGAGCGATTCAGATTCTTGAGGCACTGGGACCGGTTCTGGGGAAGGTGGGACCTGTACAAACCGGACGGGCTGCACCCAGGCAGAGCTTGGACCAGTGTCCTTGCGGGGGCTTTTGCTAGTTCTGTTGGGGAGTATTTAAACTAGTGTAGCAGGGGGATGGGATCCCAGGAGTAGGATCAGGTAGGTTAGATTCAGATCAGAAAAATGGAGGTAGAACATTAGCTAGGGACATTGTGATAGGCATGGAGTTACAGGAGAAGCAAAGTTTACAAAGTGTCCAGCAAGGGAAATTGACGGGGTTAAACTGTTTATACTTCAATGCAAGGAGTATTACAAACAAGGTAGATGAGTTAAGGGCACAGCTAGACACATGGCAGCAGGATGTCAATGCTATAACAGAGACCTGGCTAAAGGAGGGACAAAACTGGCAGCTTAATATCCCTGGTTATAGAGTCTTCAAACACGATAGAGTAGGAGATAAAAAAGGAGGTGGGGGGGGTAGCACTTATGGTCAAATAATCAATTCCAGTTGTGAGAAGGGATGATATACTAAATGGGTCAACAAACGAGGCTTTATGGATTGAGCTTAGAAATAAAAAAGGGGCAGTCACACTACTGGGAGTATACTACAGACCCCCAAATAGTGAAAGGGGGATAGAAGAACAAATTTGTAGGCAAATTTCTGCTTGTAAGAACAAGAGGGCAATAATAGTAGGAGACTTCAACTATCCTAATATCAACTGGGATTCAAACAATATAAGGGGCACTGAGGGAGAAAATTTCATGCAGTGTGTCCATGAAAATTTTTTCAACCAATTAGTGACAAACCCAATGAGAGGAGATGCAATTCTAGACCCAGTCTTGGGGAATGAAGAAGGGCAAGTGGGTGAAGTGACAGTTGGTGACCATATCGGGGACAGTGATCACAATTCAGTTAGAATTAGCATTACCATGGAAAAGGACAGAGAGAAGGCAGGAGTAAAAGTCTTGAACTGGGGGAGGGAAAATTTTGCAGAAATGAGAAGGGACTTGGCTGAGGTGGACTGGACAGCACTGCTGGAGGATAAAACAGTGGAAAACCAGCACTAAAAAGTGAGATCCTAATTGTACAAAGTAGACATGTCCCCTACAAAAATAAGAGTGGTACTGCCAAATCTAGACCCCCCTGGTTGTCTAGAGAAATACAGGGGAAGATCAAACAGAAAAAGAAAGTGTAAGATAGGCACAAAGAACTAAGCACTGCAGATAGCCTAGACGAATATAAGTGCAGGGATGCAGTAAAAAAGCAAATAAGGAAATCAAAGAGAGGACTTGAAAAAAGATTAGCAAGTAAAGTTAAAGATAACCCAAAGATGTTTTACCAATACATTAATGCTAAAAGGTTAGTAAAGGAAAAAGTGGGACCTATCAGAGATGAAGATAGAAACTTGTGTGTAGATGCAGAGGCTGTGGGAAGGTTTTGAATTAATATTTTGTCACCGTGTTTACAAAGGAAAGGGAGGATGTAGATATAGTAGTCCAGGAGGAACACTGAGATATTGGACAGGATATCATAAAGAGAGAGGAAGTACTCGAAGGGTTGAAATCCTTGAAAGTTTTTAAGTCACCAGGGCCAGATGGATTGTTTCTGAGGCTGCTGAAGGAAGTCAGGGAGGAGATATATAATATATATATATAAACGACACAGATGACTATGTGGGGAGTAGGATTAGTAAGTTTGTGGATGACATAAAGATTGGCCGGGTGGTTAACAGTGAGGTTGATTGAGTGTCTTGGGTTACAGGAAGATATAGACAGGATGGTCAAATGGGCAGATAAGTGGCAGATGGAATTTAACCCTGAAAAGTGTGAGGTGGTACACTTTGGAAAGAATAATTTGACAAGGAAGTATTCAATGACCGGCATGGCACTAGGAAGTTCTGAGGAACAAAGGGACCTTTGCGTGTGTGTCCATAGATCTCTGAAGGCAGAGGAACATGTTAGTGGGGTGTTGAAAAAGGCATATGTGACTCTTGCCTTTATCAATCGAGGCATAGATTACAAAAGTAGGGAGGTCATGTTGGATTTGTATAGAACCTTGGTGAGGCCACAGCTGGAGTACTGTGTGCAGTTCTGGTCACCACATTATAGGAAGGATGTGATTGCACTGGAAGGGGTGCAGAGGAGATTCACCAGGATGTTGCCTGGGATGAAACATTTAAGTTATGAAGAGAGGTTGGATAGACTTGGTTTGTTTTTGTTGGAGCAGAGAAGACTGAGGGGCGACCTGATCGAGGTGTACAAGATTATGAGGGACATGGACAGGGTGGATAGGGAGCAGCTATTCCCCTTAGTTGAAGGGTCAGTCAAAAGGGGGCATAAATTCAAGCTGAGGGGCAGGAGGTTTAGGGGGGATGTGAGGAAAAATTTTTTTACCCAGAGGGTGGTGACGGTCTGGAATGCGCTGCCTGGGAGGGTGGTGGAGGCAGATTGTCTCACATCCTTTAAAAAGTACCTGGATGAGCTCTTGGCACGTCATAACATTTAAGGTTATGGTCCAAGTGCTGGTAAATGGGATTAGGTAGGTAGGTCAGGTGTTTCTCACGTGTTGGTGCAGACTCGATGGGCCGAAGGGCCTCTTCTGCATTGTGATTCTGTGATCCTGTGATTCTGATTCTGAGATAGCAGATGCTCTGAGGATGATTTTCCAATCTTCACTAGATACAGGGGAGGTACCGGAGGACTGGAGAAATGCAAACGTAGTTCCATCATTTAAAAAGGATCAAAGGAAATGCCAAACAATTATAAGCCAGTTAGTCTTACATCGGTGGTGAGCAAATTAGTAGAATCAATCCTGAGAGATAGGATTAACTGTCATTTGGAAAGGCATGGACTAGTCAGGGATGGTCAGCATGGATTTGTTAAAGGAAGGTCTTGCCTCACAAATTTGATTGAATTCTTTGATGAAGTGACAAGAAAGGTTGATGAAGGTAGTGCAGTGGATGTTGTGTACGTGGATTTTAGCAAGGCATTTGACAAGGTCCCACATGGCAGATTGGTCAGGAAAGTAAAAGCCCATGGGATTCAGGGTAACGTGGCAAATTGGATAAAAGGTTGGCTTTGTAACAGGAAACAAAGGGTAATGGTCGATGGATGCCCTTGCGAATACAAAGTTGTCTCAAGTGGTGTTCCACAGGGCTCGGTGTTGGGACCCTTGCTGTTTGTGTTATATATTAACAATTTGGACGTGAACATGGGGGGCACGATTGGGAAATTTGCAGACGACACAAAGATTGGCCGAGCAGTGGATAGTGTAGAGGATAGCCGTAATCTCCAAAACGATATAGATGGGTTGGTGGAGTGGGCGGTAAAGTGGCAGATGGATTTTAACATAGAGAGGTATGAGGTCATACATTTAGGGAGGTCAAACAGTTACAGGGATTACACAATAAATGGGAATATACTAAGAGGGGTAGATGAAGTGAGAGATCTTGGTGTACAAGTACACAGGTCCCTGAAGGCAGCAGTTCAAGTAGACAAGGTTGTAAAGAAGGTATATGGAATGCTCTCCTTCATTGGCAGAGGTATAGAATATAAAAGTAAGGATATAATGTTGGAATTGGTGAGGCCACAACTGGAGTATTGTGTGCAGTTCTGGTCACCACATTACAGGAAGGACGTAATAGCTCTGGAGAGAGTGCAGAGGAGGTTTACAAGAATGTTGCCAGGGTTAGAAAAGTGTAGCTACGAGGAGAGATTGGATAGGTTGGGGTTATTTTCCTTAGAACAAAGAAGGCTGAGAGGTGACTTGATTGAGGTGTACAAAATTATGAGGGGAATAGATAGAGTGGACAGAATAAAATTGTTTCCCTTGGTGGAGAATTCTAGAACCAGGGGACATAGATTCAAGATAAGTGGCAGAAGGTGTAGGGGGGACATGAGGAAGAACTTTTTTACGCCGAAGGTAGTGGGTGTCTGGAATTCACTGCCCAAGTTGGTGGTAGAGGCAGAAACTTTAAACTCTTTTAAAAAGTACCTGGATCTGCACCTTAAGTGCTGTAAGCTGCAGGGCTATGGGCCGGGTGCAGGAAGGTGGGATTAGAAAGAGCACCTGGGTGTCCCAGGGCTGGCATGGACAAGATGGGCCGAATGGTCTTCTTCTGTGCTGTAACTTTTCTATGGTTCTAACTCAGCAGGTCTGACAGCATCTGTGGAGAGAGAAACAGAGTTAACATTTCGAGTCCGGACGACCCTTCTTCAGAGTTCTTTTCTTCAACTTGAGGGATGGAACTTCCGTTGGAATCCACGTGGGGTAAGTCAGAGACGGAGACAGTTACTGAGGAAGGAAATATGGCTGCGAAAGCGAGTTTTGGTAAACACAAGAAGGGAAATGGAAAGCAATGAAGGAGATTAGGGCAATGGAGACAAATGGAAATCCTGTCGGAGAGAAGAGCAGTATTCTCTCAAGGTAGGCATTCCTGGAAGAGAAGTGGCAGTGAACTAAACACAGATAAAAGCAAAATACTGCAGACGCTGGAAATCTGAAACAAAAGCAGAAAATTCTGGAAAAACTCAGCAGGCCTGATAGCATCTGTGGAGAGAGAAATAGAGTTAACGTTTCAAGCCTTCTTCAGAGCTTTTGTTTTGTTATTACATAAAGCTTGCCTGCACCACTTAAAAGGAGGGTGCATTGTGGTTGGGGTAGGTGCTGTAACGCATGGCTGAAGAGTATGACCTGGGAAAGATTGAGGAAAGGCACAACAAAGTGTGGGCTCCAAGGTTTTCAAATGCTGCACTGGAGGTCTTGTGGATGGTGTGGAAAGGAGGAGTGATGCCCTGTATCCACAAGGAGGAAGGAGACCCTCCAGACACATGGTTAAAAGGCAATAAGAACAAATAGCCATGGAGATCAATATCAGCAATCTAGCCCCAAGCACCTGGCTGCAGTGTTGCAGGAAGTTCAATAACCTCACATGAGTGGTTAAGGTCAGTGAATGCATTTTCAAAATCTTCTACCAACTGTTCCAGTCACCTCAGCTACCACTAAAATCACCATCCCTCCACACTCATCTGCCAAAAATCTCTATCTATCAGGCCTCCTACCTAACCTTCGTATGCTTCTCCTCACCCTCACACTCTTAGCACTGAGAAAACCTACACTTACATCTGATGGGTTACACACACTGCCAGCTATTCACCCATGGCAACCACATATGATGAAGAGATTGCATGCCATTGATTGGCACACTTCCCTCAATGTTACAGGAGAAGGTGACACACAACTATAGGCAGCAGGTGTTAACTGTTGGGGGAAAGGTGCACAGACAGGAGTTGCGTAGGGTACCTCCTCCCTTCATCTTCCTCCTCTTCCATCTCTTCCTATTCTTCCTTCTTCTCCCTCTCACTCTCCTCATTTGTTCATTGTATAGCTGATGGCAAGGATTATCCTCTCATGGTAGCAAGACTGTGCATCATATAGCAGGCCGTCATGAATGTTGGCATCCACTCTGCCAAGTACTGCTGGGCTCCTTCAGAGTGGCCCAGGAGTGTTGTTATAACACACCATTGTTCTGCTTTAATGCATTTAGTGTTGTAGCATGGCTTTTATTAAATGAACGCTACGCATATGTGCATGGGCTGTGCATCAAGTTATCATCAGCCATGTTGTCAACAATTAGCTCTTCTCACCCAGTAGCCACCCATAGAGACTCAAATGCACCTGGCACAAAGGACTACCACAGCATGAAATCATCATGACTGTTGCCATGTTACTGGGCATTGGCCTAAATGATTTGCTGCCAACTGTCACACTCCATCTGGAAGTTGAGGGAGTGGAATCTTTTTCGGTTCTGGTATAGGGCAGAGTTGACAAAAGGCATCCTGCAAAGCAATCTGCATGCAGCCATGGTACTTTGTACCATGGGGAAGTCTGCAATCTTACAGGAGCAGCATGTTTGTTTCACCTGCTTGCCTCTGGCTTAAGAGAATGAAATGTAGTTAGCCCTCTTTGAATAGGGGGTGTCAGTGACTTTCCTTAAGCAACTGTGAATTGTAAACTTTGAGATGTTGCAAATATCTTCAGCTCTAACCTGGAAGAATCCATATGCATACAAGTTTATTACCATAGTCATCTTTGTAGCCACTGAAAATGTGGTCCTTGCTCTGCTCTGAGGTTGCAGTTGTGGCTGCAGCCTTTGGCAAATTTCAGTGAGGTTGTCCTTACTGAAGAGGAGACATCAATACATTGTCCTCACTGAGGTTCAGGTAGAAGACTTGCTCCTTGATTCCCTGAGCATTCTGGTTAGATGTGGCCTCCTGGTGAAAGTCCTCCTACTGCTCTTCCTCCTCCCTCTTTCAGCAGCTTATCCTGTTCCGCATGATCTCTGTTTATCCTCCATTCATTCTTGGAGGAACGCTTGCTAGTGCACTCATGCCCGGGAGCAATAGGTCTGTGCAAAAGCCTTGAAGTCAGCAAAAAGTCTTTAATTAGCTGCCACACTGCTCCCTGTAAACATTTGTCACTTGAAACAACTATGGGAAACACCAAACACTTGTAGATTCATAGCAACAGCCAGAACAAATTGACCAGCAACTAAGGTTGAAGTAGTTAATGATTACATTAAATAGAGCTGGTGGTGGTGATGGTGGAAGGGGGTGCAGGGGGTGGGGCATAGGGGATGGAGGGGGGGTGTGGGTGATGGCGTCCTTCCAACTGCTGAAACAAAAACAAAAATACCTGGAAAAACTCAGCAGGTCTGGCAGCATCTGCGGAGAGGAGCACAGTTAACGTTTCGAGTCCGTATGACCCTTTATCAGAACTAAGGAAAAATAGAAAAGAGGTGAAATATAAGCTGGTTTAAGGGTGGGTGGGACAGGTAGAGCTGGATAGAGGGCCAGTGATAGGTGGAGATAGCCAAAAGATGTCACAGACAAAAGGACAAAGAGGTATTGAAGGTGGTGATATTATCTAAGGAATGTGCTAATTAAGGGTAGAAAGCAGGACGAGCAAGGTACAGATAGCCCTAGTGGGGATGGGGTGGGGGGAAGGGATCGAAATAGGCTAAAAGACAGAGATAAAACAATGGAGGGAAATACATTTAAAAATAATGGAAATAGGTGGGAAAAGAAAAATCTATATAAATTATTGGAAAAAAGGGGGGATCGGAAAGTGGGTGGGGACGGAGAGAGTTCATGATCTGAAGTTGTTGAACTCAATATTCAGTCCAGAAGGCTGTAAAATGCCTAGTCGAAAGATGAGGTGATGTTCCTCCAGTTTGCGTTGAGCTTCACTGGAACAATGCAGCAGGCCAAGGACGGACATGTGGGCATGAAAGCAGGGTGGAGTGTTGAAAGGGCAAGCGACAGGGAGGTCTGGGTCATGCTTGCAGACAGATCGAAGGTGTTCCGCAAAGTGGTCACCCAGTCTGCGTTTGGTCTCTCCAATGTAGAGCTGTGTGAGGTTAAGAGTAGGTGTTAGCTGGACTGTCGATGGCACTGCTAACATCAAATCAGCACAATATACTGATTGACATCAGGTTCTGCTTGTTCTGAATATGTCTAGTGGATATTTGCTGCACAGGCACTATGCCATCTGAAGTATTTGCCCCACGATTTGTGTTTGTGTGTGTGTGTGTGGGTGGGGGGGTGGGGGGGGGGGGGGGGGGGGGGCGGGTGAGAGGGGTAGGGGGAATGGTGTAATGGTAACGTCGCTGGGCTAGTAATCCAGAGGCTGAGTCTAATGCTCTGGGGACACAGATTCACCATGGCAGCTGATGGAATTTAAAATCTGTTAATAAAACCTGGAATTGAAATCTATGGCGGAATTTTCTGTGCCTTCTGGTGTCACGCGTGCTTAGTGGCATGAACGGGCAATGTGGTGATAAAGCCAGAAATCGGTTTCAAGGTGTTGCAAAACCAATTTGTGATTGTCCGCTCAGCCCGTTGATGGCGGGCCGCATTTCCTGCCATCAGAAGTCAGGAACCTCACTGTAATATATTTGCATATCATTATAAGGCCAGCCTGCCTGAATCACTCCCCACCCCCCTCCACCGCTGGATCATCTGCGCACACCGGCGTGATTCCACACGGGCGCAAAACACGTCTTGACAAGTGTGACGTGCAGAAGTCAGGGCCTTGCTCACATCGTGGACACCTGAGGAGCAGAAGATGCTGGAGCCCGACAGCAACAGGACCCTGGAGGAACGTCCCTGGCATGCCGGGTGGATTCTCATGGACATGGCTCTGCTGCGAAGCAGCTCACAGATGGTGGAAAGTCACCAGTGAGGGTCTGCTCACAACGGATAATGGTTGAGGGGGGTGGAAGAGAATATCCAGCTGTGTTTGGGAGAGGGAGACGTACTGGGGAGGTGGGAGAGGAAGGTCTAAGATCGACTGGGAAAGGAGAAGTGTCGGTGGGGTGAGGTTGCTAAGGGATGAAACAAAGGTGTTGGGTGGGGAGGTTGGGGTGGATGGAGTATGGGAGGAGAAGACGGCAACTGGGGAGGTAGGTGTAAAGGGTGTGGAAGGCATAAGGGAAGGGGTTTGGAGGGGGGATGGAGTGCGGAGAGGGGAGAGAGTCCAGAGTGAGGAAGGACTGCTGAGAGGGCAGGGAGTCTGGGGAGAAGAAGGAATGAGAAAAGGGGAGGGAATAAAGATGGAGGAAGAAGAAAGGATGTCTCACGGAATCGGGATTTGAGAAGGAGTAAGGCTGAAGGAAGAAGTAAGGCTGGAGGAAAGAGTCGGAGGGGGGAGGACTAAGGGTGGTGGCAGAAATAAGGGTGTCTGAAGGAGCCGGGAAGGAGGAAGGACTAAGCAGGGTGGGAGTTTGGAGACGGGGAGGACTAAGGAATGGAGAGGTTCCAAGGGCGGAAGAGGCTCCCGCGGGAAGGGCTCATGAGGTGGGAACGGGTTCCTAGGGGGGAAGGGGTCCGGAGGGGGGCATGTCCAGGTGAACGTGCAAGGGAGGGCTCTGATGAGCCCATGACTGTCTCCTGGGAAGTGAAATGAGGGTGGGCGTGGTAGGGGAGAATGGTAAGAATAACCGAGGGCAGAGTGAGGTGGTAGGGTGGGAGGGTGAGGGTTCGGCAGTAGTGGTAGCTGAGATGGTGAGGATGGTAGCTGGGGACTTGGAGGCAGACACGGACCCTGGGGGTGGGAAGGAGGAGGAGGTCGGGGAGTAGAATGTGGATGGGGTGGGATTTTTGGAAAGGAAGCACACCCCCGAAGGTAACGAGTTGTGGCTGGTAGGTCACGGAGGGGAGGTGGAAGGTGATGCCGGGGGCAGGGGAAGGGTCAACAATGATGGAGGAAAGGAAATGGGAGACTGGGGGAGGGGAAAGGATGGGGGAGCAAATGAAGAACTGAATCACCACCAAGCTGCCTAGATCAAAAGTGAAACGAGAGTCATGGAGTGGGGGAGATCAGGTATTGCATGGGAGTGTGATCATTGGCTGAGCGAGGATACAGGTCGGCTCAGATGGACAACTGAAAGTGAACCTCAGCAGGTAGCATTGAAAATGCTCAGGACATTGAGGTGAGTGTGATACAGGGAGGATCTGCATGCGTGGGAGAGTGCTTGCACAAGGATCCGAAAGGCCCTGCCACACACACACACACACACACACACACTTCTCCCTCTAGAATCACTTGTGGGCCGGCTGCTCCCTCTGCGGTGTCAGAAGACGAGGTTGAGGGGGTCACAGGCAAAGGGGATTTGGAGGGAGAGGACATCCTCTGAGATTCCTGAGTGGATGACCCAGGGGCGTCCAGCTGCCACTCCACCTCCCTTTGGGTGCCTAGGAGCCCCTCCTGACCCCTTGAGGGGAACGAGCACCTGGGAGGACATCGAGGTGTCCTATTTTTCCCTCGTGTTGCCACTGCAGGAACTCACCCATGGCTCCCACGATGGAGTGCCGGTCTGCGCACATCTCTGCCTTCTGCTGGACCAGGGTCTCCATGGCATCTTCCATCCTCCCCATGGAGACCTCTATACACGCACATCTGGGCACCACTTCATCAGAGAGCAGGTGGACACACTCCTCTGACTCGAGTGCCACTCTGTTGAGGTCTTCCAACAACTTTGTGTGATATTCCCACGCCTTCTGCTGACTCTCCAGGATGAGGTGGAATGCCAAATCCAGAGGCTCGACATCTGTCGGAACTCACAGATGCCTCTTCTCCAGCAGTCCCCCTCCTCCTACAGACACATATCCATGCGGTGACCACCATATTGTGAACCCAAGTCTGCGCTGGTGGAGGGCGTGGTAAGCGCTGTGATGGGTCATCCAGGCTGCTTAATTCCAACTCTTCAATGGAGGAGGTGTCTTCTTGGCTGGAGGTGAGGACCTGCAGAGCTCCCTGTGAAGTAGAGATAATTGGTGCATGGCAGCAGAGTCAAAAGCAAGAGAGAGAGCACTCACATTTGCGTTTAGAGAGGGATGATGTGGTGCAGGATACTCGCGAGGATGTTCACTGCTGACCTCACACCACCGCAGGCACGGTCCACGTCCTCACCAGTGAGCACGATGGCACACTCCTCAAAGTGAGTGAGGGACCTAATGTGGGCCACTCCACCCCCCTGCCTGGGACCTCTCCCCGCTGACATGACAGGCTTCTCCTGCATGGAAACAAATGAAGAGAGTGTGAGCAGGACAAATGGCACTGCATGAAAGGTTTGTGTGGTGAGCAGAACCATAGACGGGATGAGGACGTGAGCTCCAGAGGATATGAGTCTGATGATGATGTGAGGGCATGTGGGAGAGTTAGCGGTGTTATCCCTTGTGGTGCGAGATCCCTGTGGATGTGTGATGGGTTTGTGAGTTGTGAGTTGACAGTGATGAGAAGAGTGACTTACCCTGGCAGAATGGATGAGACCATTCATCCTGAATGGCACTGGGTGACTGTCCTCTTTTGCAGGGCATTGGCACTGACCACATGCTGGATGAGTGATGCCGCTGACCCTCCTGTGGCCAGAGTGGGGGTAGAAGACATCATGGCTGCCTCCAAGTTGTCCAAAAGGCGCTCGAGGGTCACATCACAAAACTGGGGGCCTGCAGTCTTTTTGCCTTTCGGGGCCATCCTGTCTCCTGTGTAGCAGTCGTGGGCTGGAAGCACTAAGAGTTGTACGCGTGGCTGCACTTTAAATATGGCATCTGGCATGATGAAGCAGTGAGGTGATGGCGTGGCGGGCGAATGAGAGCCTGCCCACCATCGAAACGGCGTGTATCCCAGGAATGCATAATTAACGTGGCGGGTCTGGAACGATGAGGCATGAAAAGCCGTAATTGTGGCCGGTGGGTAATACTTCATTTTCCCCGCCTGCTCCCACACTTAGCGCAAACCTGGGACGATTCCATCCCTAGTTTCAGTAATAGTGAGCATAGAATTATTATTGATTGTCATAAAAACAATGTCCTTCAGGGAAGGAAATCTGCTGTCCTTATCTGGTCTGGCCTACATTTTACTTTAGATCTATAGTAATGTCCTTGACTCTCAACTGCCCTCTGAAATGGCCTAGTAAACTACTGAGTTCGAGGGCATTTAGGGATGGGCAACAAATGCTTCCCATAAAAGAATAAAGTGTGTGTGTGTTTGTGTGTGTGCCCCAGTAGCCATTTTGGAGCTTTGAGCGCACTGGTATCGAATAAATGGGTGCTGTTGACTATCAGCTGTCTGGGTCTTAGTTCCTTGCATTCCCTCCCAAAACTCTACCTTTCTCTCCTGCTTTAAAGCCCTCCTCAGTACATTGTTCTTTGACTATGCTTTCTAATTGCTCAATTCTTGGCTTGGTGTCCTTTTTCCTATCTGGGACATCTGTGAAACGTCTTGGGATGTTTGAACATGGAAGGCACAGTATAAATGCTACTGGGTCATCTGCAGAAAATATTTTTGCTGCTATAAATAAAACTAAAACAAGTTTTATCACCACTTAGGAATGTCATAAAATAAGCTATTATTTTTGTCAATTATAGCTTTTTTCCTTTTCTCAGCAAGGCAACGCTTACCGTTTCTTGATGAAGGTGGTGTTTGGTTAATGCTCCCAGGCCTTTGCCAGTTCAACCCTCAAACCAGTTCCTAACAAACAGGTGTGAGCAACATAAGTTGCCCTCGAATTTTTGAGGTGCGGTGTCTCACTGCTTCTATGTGTGAGAGCCTTGACAGCTTTACTGAGATCAAGAACTGAGTGAGTTATTCTGGGTGGAGCAGAGGACTGAGTGTGAGTACAGTGATGTCAAGTATCACTGGGCTGGAACAGAAACCGTATCAAGAAACTTTCTGTTGCTCACAAGGGGTTGAAAACCAAAAGGTTTCTTACCTGACCATCCCTCGTGTTACAACTACGCCCATTCAATAGCAAATGTTTTACATTTTCTACAACTCTGCCATTCCTGAAACTGCAAATAAGTCACTCCTATATTTTTGGTACAAAATGTCAATTTGTGGTTTGACTTCAGGCCATTAATGGACCTGGATATTCTAATGCTTCTTTGGAATCAGGCTCTGTGCTTTCTTTGTCAAGGTTGAGCTCTTCTCATCAAACCTGAGATGTAACGTAAATGGGGTATCTAATATTAATAATGTCATTGTAAAGGATAAAGTTCATCAACATGTATAGATTTTTTTCTTACTGATATATAAAGGTTTTTGTTTGCATGATAAATCTAAATCACCTGCTTGAGGAAGCATGTAATATATTCTGTGATTCTGGAACCATTTTTAACGTTCACTTATTAGCAATTTGCAGCTGCAGCTATCTGGTTAACAGGAACAGATGATGCAATTACTCTCTGTTAATTTCTATTTTTTGAATAAAAATCTTCCTTTATCAGAAACTCATTTAAGTTGTAAAATAGATGTAGTTCTGAGGTAAACCTTTTCATCTGTTCAACTGTGGCTCAAAACTAATCGCATGAAACTAAGTGAGCTTATTGAATAATAAATTGCTCACAGATGCAGCCTTTGGCAATCTGAAGTGCAGTGGCACAGAGCAAATAATAATAATGCACTGAAGGTTTTGAATTTGAAGATAATGGGTACCACCTTCATTCATTCACTTGCCTGTATTTAATGTAGATGGGGACCTTGTTTTTTGAGGACTTTGAAGTGTTGCAGCATGTCAATTAAGAAGATTAGGCAATTAAGAAAACCACTGGCACAATAGCTTTCTCGCAGCACTGGCAAAAAGAGTGCCACAATGCCATGCAAGTGTGGTGGCAGAATGTGGCCTTAATTCAGCTGGGCAAAGGAGTTTCTAAGATGTGCATCAATTGTAGACTCTGTCAGTGTCCCCATTGTGATGCTAATGAAAGCGCATAATTATTAAAAAGCTCCTACTTCTCATTATCCCAATTGAAATGTAAAGCAAAGGGCACAGTTATTTAGGACTCAGGAACCCTTTATATTTGTCAAAGCATTTAGAATAGAAGCTCTTTCATACACAAAAAAACCAAACGAGCTGGCCTGCGCACAATTTTAATTGTGGTCTGTGCTGCAGTTGATCAGACAAAGGAAAGGAATATTTTTTTTTCTCCCTGGTTAACTGTTGGGTCTGGCTCATTCTTTAATTCTATTATGTCTCTGCCTTTTAATGCTTGCAGTGTGACAGATTTAGAATTCAGGCTCGTGATTTAATGGATTTTGTGGGGAAAATGTTATATTTTATGTAATTTTTTCATGTCATGTTCTGAATTATATAATTAAGACGTGAAGAACGAAAATGATGCCCTGGGGTTTCTAAAATAGTGTTTAAAACAAAACAGACATGTCACTAATTCAACTTTTGAAAAAAAAATTACCTGATCAAATAGAACTGAATACATTTGACTGCAGTGAGGGGGTGCCAAGTAGTCATCAGATACCTCTCCATTATATGACAAGAGTTTTATTAACTGGATATAATCTTTTTAGTTGATGTGCTGCAATTAGTCAAGGGCTGGAATTTTCCATCCCCATTGTTAGGCGCCATGGCAGGTGGGGTGATACAATATGGCGAGAAGTCCAAAAATCGGTTTCACGCCAGTGTGAAACCGCAGCGGGATCATCTGGTGGTGTCCACCATGCTGGAACGCCAATCGTGCTGGAGGCCGATGTGAACCCACTTTGCAGCCCGCTAATGGGAGGCAAAGTAAGGCATGACTGGAATCGTCCCCTCCCAACACCAGATTACCATTACGCCGGTCCAGAACACATCTGGACAATGTGAGGTGCAGAAGTCGAGACTTACCTTTAGGGCCTTGCTCAGATCACGGACATCCGAGGAGCAGAAGACACTGGAGCCCCAACAGCTACCAGACCCTGGAGGAACACGTGCATCGCATGCTGGGTGGATCCTTATGGACATGGCTCCACCGCAAAGCAGCCCACAGAAGGTGGGAGGCCTCCGTTGATGTCTCGGGCCTGCTTCGGAACATCATGGTCTTGTCCATGGGCTGCTACGGATGATTGGCAAGTTGGGGGTAGGGAGGGCGGGAAAGGTCCAGTTGTGAGTGGGAAAGGAAACCTAGGGGGTTGGGGAGGAAGGTCTAGGTTTGACTGGCAGAGAAAAGTGTAATGGGGGGTGGAGGGGGAGGGAAACGAAGATGTCAGTGGGAGGGTGAAGTTGGTGGAGGTGGGGAACGAAGGTGTCCACTGATTGCATTCCCATGCAGCACCTGTGCCATCCAACACGAGGCTCCGCTCACTTTCGATTTCGACAGCCGTGGTATTCGTTAATTTTCTTCTTAGCTCCCCTGTCCTTTCCCCTCCCCCAGTAACCTATGGCCCCATGTCCTTTCCCCCATCACTGTTGAACCCCCTGGCATCACCTTCCACCTCCCCACTGTCACCTACCAACCTGAACCCTTTTTTTCCCAGGATGTCTAGGTGAATGTGCACGTTCCCTACCTTCCTGAGAACCCCACCCCCATCCACATTGACCTCCCTGACCTCCACCTTCATACTCCAGGGCCCATGTCTGTCTCCGAGTCCCCAACAACTACCCTCACCATCCCTTCTACCACTACCGTCTCACCATCACCCTCCCATCCTTCCATCTCCCTCTGCCCACTCTCATACTCATCATTCCCTCCTACTATGCCCAACCTCAGTTCGCTCCCAGGAGGCAGTCATTGAGTCCACAAACCCCTTCCTTGCATGTTCACCTAGATATCCCCCCTTACTCCCTCATCCACCCTTACTCCCTCAGACACCTTTCTCTCCCTGGACTCCTTTTCCCCCTCTGACCCACTTCACCCTTCTGAACCCCTTCCCTCCTCTGTACTCCTTCCCTTACAACTTCCTCCCCAACAACACCACCTCCCCACTTGCCGCATCCTCCCCCTTTACACCCTCTTCCCCCTGTACTCCCTTCTCCCCCCTCACAAACTCACTCCCTGACAACTTTGTCCTCCCCCTGCCATCCTCACCCCCCGACACCTCTGTCCCCCAACAACCTCATCCCTCCGACACCTTTGACCCCCCCCTTTCCAACCTCACCCCCACCTGACACCTTACTCCCCCACCTCCCAACCTCACCCCCCAACACCTTCGTCCCCCACCTCCCAACCTAAACCCTTCCCCACCTCGGTACTCCTCCCCCGCCCCTATTCACAGCTGGACCTTCCTCTCCCCATCCCACCCCTCACTGATTATTTATAGTAGCCCATGGCCAAGACGGTAGTGTTCCAAAGCAGGTCTGCAGACCTCCCACCTGACGTGAGCTGCTTCGCAGTGGAGCCATGTCCTTGAGAATCCATCCAGCATGCGATGCACGTGTTCCTCCAGGGTCTGATAGCTCTGATAGGCTCCGGCATCTTCTGCTCCTCTGATCTGAGCAAGGCCCAAATGGTAATTCTCGACTTCTGCATGCCATACTTGTCCAGATATGTTCTGGGCCAGCGTGTTTTCCCACTGGCATAACAGTAAATCTGGCATAGGGGGGACAAATCCGAAAGGGCCTTACTTTGCAAAGTGGGTTCACGTGGCCTCCAGCAGGATTGGCATTCTGCCATGGCGGACACCATCGGATGAACCCGCTGTGCATCCATGCCAGCGTGAAACCGATTTTTGGCCTTCTCATCACATTGTTGCCACCCGCCCGCCATGATGCCCGACGCCAACAGAACCGGAAAATTCTGGTCATTGTCTTCACTCGCAGATACCTCGGTGCATTATTAGTATTTATTTCTTGTGCACAGTACTTCAGTTTTTTTTAATAGGGGAGACATCGGAAAAGATGAGGCAATGTCAACTAGTGTTGTGTAGCTCCAAGCAAGCACCTGAAAAATAGAATGAATGCAGGTCAGGGAGTTGATTGCCCATGAGCTATCAATTATGTGGGAGAGAGAGATAAAACATTAGAAGAATGATTCTTTCAAATTAATAATTTTAAATTGCATATCATTTTTTCTGAGTAGAGTTTATAAGAAAAAGCACTACTTGGTTACTTTTTGATGGACAGTAAGGCTTGAGGATTTGTGGATTTCGGGCTAAGACAGGTAATGAGTTAAACAGCTATGGATTTAAGGAACAAATAGCTTTTTACCTTTTATTCAGATATTATTATACTTGCCTTGATCCCCAGATGAACTTCTGACCAGATATTCTGGGCTATCACAATGCTACCTATTTCCACCCCTATAAGATCGTCTCACCTCATCTGCTGCTGAGACCATCACTCATGCCTGTTACCTCTAGACTTGACTATTCCAACTAACACCTGACTGGCCTCCCACATTCTACTTTTCATAAACTTGAGATCATCCAAAACTCTGCTGCCTGTGTTCTTACTCGCACCAAGTCTGTTCACCTATCACCCCTGTGCTCATTGACCTACATCAGCCCCCGGTTAAGCAACGTCTTGATTTTAAAATTCTCATCCTTGTTTTCAAATCCATCTATGGCCTCACCTTTCTCAGTCTCTGTAATCTCCTCCAGCCCCACAACTATATGAGATACCTTGACTCCTCTAATTTTTGCCTCTTCAGCATCCCAATTGAAATTGATCCCCCATTGTTGTCCATGCCATCAGCTGACTAGGCTCTAAGCTCTGGAATTTCCTTAATAAACATCTCTGACCTCTTGGAATGCTGACGAATAGTCATTTTTAAGGAAGTCTGGATGGGACCTTTTATGCAAGGGTCTGAGGTGAGGGATAAGGCACAAAACTGAGTCCTGGGGCCTTAGAACCCCACCCTTCCCACGAAGGCTAGGTTCTCCAGCAGATCAAGCAGTGGGAGGGGTGGGAGTGTGCCAAGGACGTGTCAGTAGTGACGCAGGTACCTGCCTTACCCCATGAAAATGAGGTGCCCTCCCACAAGAGAGGTGCCCTGGGTTGAAGTCTCACTCTAGGATTTGAGCACAAAAATGAAGATGACATACTAATGCAGTGTTAAGGCAGCACTGTAACGTTGGAGACGCTTTTAGACTATATATTAAGTTGAGGTCCTATGTCTGCTCTCTTTGGTGGAGGTAAAAGATCCCATGACGCTATTTTGATAAAGAACAGAGGTGTTATCTTCAGTATATTGGCCAATATTCATCTCTCAATCAACATCAGAAAAGCAAAATATCTGGTCATTAACATATTGCTGCTTGTGGGAGCTCTTTGTGTACAAATTGGCTGCTATTGTTTCCTGCATTACTTAAATGTCCATGCTTCAAAAAAGTACTTCATTGATGCTAAAACACTTTGAGAGGTTCTGTGGTTGGGAAAGGCACTATATAAATGCAAGTCATTCTTTTGTCTTGGTGTTTTATAAGTTGTATTGATCTGGGGCCAGGAAGTGGGATGCTTTTTAATCCTGTCCAATGGAAATGCATCTGTCAAATGAAAATCTCAGATTACAATATGTTGCATGGGTGAGAGGATGATGTGTTTGGAGATTGCAATGGGAAGATGCCTATTTGAATGTCAAATGACAGATACCTAACTGAACCTGAGGTGTACCAAAAAGCTTAGCCTGGCTAGATGTGGCTAGTTCTGCTCTGTGAGCAGTCCAATGTGTGAAGAAGATGCATTTTCACCTATGAATGGCTGCGCTTTGTTCATTTTTAAATGTTTATTGAACAGCTGAGCCTCTCACTTTCAACTTTATTCCTGGGACTGATGAGTAGCTTAAAGGGGCATTGCTTTAAGAGAGCAGTGAAAGAAAGAAAGAGGGAAAGAAAGAAAGAGAATAGAGAAAGAGAGAGAAAGAAAGAGAGAGAGGGAAAAAGAGAGAAAAAAGAGAGGGAGAGAAAGAAAGAAAGAAAGAGAAGAGAGAAAGAGAGAGAAAGAAAGAGAGAAAGAGAGGGAAAAAGAGAGAAAAAAGAGAGGGAGAGAAAGAGAGAAAGAAAGAGAGGGGGAAAGAGAGAGAAAGAAAGAGAGGGGGAAAGAGAGAAAGAGAGAGATAGAGAAAGAGAGGAAGAGAAAGAGAGTGACAAAGCGAGAGATAGAGATAGAGAGAGAGAGAGAGAGGGGGAAAGAGAGAAAGAGAGAGAGAGAGAAAGAGAGAAAAGAGAATAAAAGAGAGAAAGAAAGAACAAAAGAAAGCCTTGCATTTAAATAATGTTTTTCACATATACCAGACATCTCAAAGCGCTTTACAGCCAAGGAAGTACTTCCCTTTGAAGTGTAGTAACTGTTCCAAAGCAGAAAATGTTACAACCAGTTTGCACACTTAAAATTCCTGCAAATAGCAATATGATAATGATCAGATAATTTGTTTTGGTGACATTGATTGAGAGGTAAGTATTGACCACAACTCCCCTCCTCTTCTTAAAAATAATGCCATGGTAACCTTCACATCCAACCAATGCAGATGGGGCTACGGCTTAGTGTCTAATCCAGAAGATAACACCTTCGACAAGTGTGAGGTGTTACATTTTGGAAGGACAAACTAAGGTAGGACATACACAGTAAATGATAGGGCACTGAGGAGTGCGGAAGAACAAAGGGATCTGGGAGTTCAGATACATAATTCCCTGAAAGTGGTGTCACAGGTAGACAGGGTTGTAAAGAAAGCTTTTGGCATACTGGCCTTCATAAATCAAAGTATTGAGTATAGGAGTTGGGATGTTATGGTAAGGTTGTATAAGATGTTGGTGAGACCAACTTTGGAGTATTGTGTGCAGTTCTGGTTGCCTAACTACAGGAAGGATATCAGTAAGATTGAAAGAGTGCAGAGAAGATTTACTAGGATGTTGCCAGGTCTTAAGGAGTTGAGTTACAGGGAAAGATTAAACAGGTTAGGACTTTATTCCTTGGAGCGTATAAGGATGAGGGGAGATTTGATAGAAGTTTACAAAATTATGAGGGGTATAGACAGAGTAAATGCGAGTAGGCTCTTTCCACTTAGATTAGGAGAGATAAACACGAGAGGACATGGCTTTAGGGTGAAAGGGGAAAGGTTTAGGGGGAACATTAGGGGGAACTTCTTCACTCAGAGAGTGGTGAGAGTGTGGAACGAGCTACCATCTGACGTGGTAAATGCGGGCTCACTCTTAAGTTTTAAGAATAAATTGGATACATGGATGGGAGAGGTCTGGAGGGTTATGGACTGGGTGCAGGTCAATGGGATTGGCGGAATATTATTTCGGCACAGACTAGAAGGGCCGAATGGCCTGTTTTCTGTGCTGTAGTGTTCTATGGTTCTAATGCAGCACTCCCTCGGTACTGCACTGGACTGTCAACTTTGATTTTTGTACTCAATTGTGTTTTGTTTCCTTAGAAACACAGAGGGTGGTATTTAATTGTTCTAATGAGGGTCTGCCCATTGGCTGGAAAGGTGGTTAGAGACCCGTGTCACTCTTTTTGGGATGGCCTGCTGAATTAAGTGCCTACCAGCCGCTTAACTGGGCAGTGATTGGCCTTCCCCAGGATCAATGACCCTGGGGGCAGACGTGCCACCCGTGACAGCTCTTCATTAATTGGCAGTACCATTGGAGTGGCAGTGGCTGCTGCTGGTACTATACCTATAGGATTGCCATGGACCCAGGTTCCGGGGAATGATGGCAGGAGGGGTGTCGCAGGGTGGGAGTCATGGGGAAGGGTGGAGAGGGGAGTCAGCAATAAGGGCAGGTGAGTGGCACTCAGCGGCCCAACCACCCACACCCCCCAACTCCCCAATGCTACATCACTCAATTTGGCACTGAGTGTCTTTGAACAAGGGACAGCCCCGGAGGCTGGCAAGCATACAAGTCAGGGTCTACTTTCTGGACATCCTGCGTGGCAAGTCCCCTGCCCGCTGCTGGGTGAAGACCAGCAGAGGTGAGATGAGGTGTTTAAGTTGGCATTTATTGCCCACTAAGGGCTTCTATTGGGATGGGGTGGGAAGGCGGCAGGGTACCCCCCCCATTGCACTCCTGTCTGATTAAATGCTCCCCTACCACCGAATTTGCCACTAGGGAGGGCATTAAATACCACCCATAAATGTCAGGTTGAAGGTTATCAGTGCGTCTGTCACTAACGACATCGATCAAGTAGCCATTTTGCTTACTGCTTCTGGCTTTTGTCTCTTCATGAAGAAAAAGAGGCTTTCTTAATAATTTTGCATGAAGGTAATAAGTGCAAATTTTCAATTCCTGTCGTTGGGAGAATGAAACAGCACTAAGTGAAGGAAAGATTGCCCGAAGAAAAATTGGATGCAGATGTACTTGCTGAAGCTAAAAATTGAATCATCTGGAGCATTGTGTCCAATTCTGGGCACTATACTTGAGGAAGAACTTGAAGGCTTCAGAGAGGGAACAGCATAGGTTTAATAGAAGGATTCCAGGGATGAGGAATTACAGTGTTATATGGGGGAAAGGTAACATTGTGGTAACATTACTGCACAAGTAACCCAGAGGCCTAGAATAATGGGTCAGAGACTTAAGTTCAAATCTCCCATGGCAGTTGGAGGAATTTAAATTCAATTTATTAATCTGGAATTTAAAAAAAACTAGCCTCAATTATAATGATTATAAAACTATCAGATTCTCATTAAAAAATCATCTCTGGTTCACTAATGCCCATCAGGGGATGGAATCTGCCATCCTTACCCAGTCTGGCCTACATGTGACATCAGGCTCACACCAATGACCCAGAGATGACATGAAAATCTTTTTCACACAACAAGTGGTTTGGATTTGATAGGGTAGGTAGTTTGGCAGTAGGTGGGTTAGGTAGTTTGATAGGGTAGTGGGAATAGATTCAATAGTAGCTTTCAAAATGGAATTGGATAAATACTGGAAAGAGAAAAAAATTGTAGGGAAATGGGGAAAGGGTGAGACTAATTGGATTGTTCTTCAAAAGAACCAGTGCCAGCTGTGTGGGCTGAATGGCCTCCTCCGCTGCTGTAATATCCTGGATCCAATGCCCCTCCATGATTCCACGGGTTGAATTTTCCCAGCCATGTAATGGCAGGCTTGGAAGCAGGCGTGCTGGGAAAACAATGGGGGAGGGAACCACGTCGAGATGGCTTCAAGGTGAATTCCTCCTGCTGGCGAAGTTTCTCGTGGGTGGGGAGCGGGGGGAAGCAGAGGAACCGGATCAACTGTCCGCAACAAGGAGGCGGGCAACCCATTAAGCTGATCATGGGCACAACTGAGTCCGGGTACGCTGCCATTAAGCTGCCAGTTGACCCGCCCCCTGCCATGTGCAGAGGCTGCCAGCTCAATGGAGGTCGCGGGTTGCAGCTCAGGGCACAGTTTAAAGATAAGGGGTCTTCCATTTAAAGTAGAGATGAAAAGGAATTTCTTCTCTCAAAGGGTTGTTAGAGTCTGGAATTCTCTTTCACAGAGCGCAAAGGGCTGGGCCATTGAATATCTTCAAACTTGAGTTAGACTGCTTGATTGACAAGGGAGTCAAAGATTATGAGGAGCAGGAAAGTGTTGTAAAGGCTGCAGTCAGATCAGCCATGATCTTATTGAAAGGTGCAGCATGGTCGATTGCCAAATTGACTACTGCTGCTCCTATTTCTTATGATCTTAGGGTGGGGAGGGGCATTGGATCCAGAGGCCCCAAGCCCCAAAGTGGGGGTGGCCAGCAGGAAATACCCATTGCCCAAACTAGGTTTCCTCTCAACTTCGTGAGGCCTATTGGCTTCGTTCCTTAATAATTTTCACTCTAAATCAACACTTCCAAGGGGGCCTCCATGTTGGGCTAATGGTCCCCTGCGATGCTCAGCAGTGCCCACCTCTCCCAGTGGTGCTGCCAAGATTCCAGAGCTGCTGACCCTCTGATTGGGCTGGCAGTATTGGGAGCCCACCTGTCATCTTTAATAGAATGGTGAGTGGGGGATGATTATGTCACAGGCACTTAGGCCTCTAAGTGGCAGCCCAGGACCCCAATTTGGCCATGACATTGGGGCCTCAGAGAGCCTGTGGGAAAATCCAGCCGTGTGATTCAGGAACAATTTGAGTTGCAAAGCTCAGGCAGTAAAACCAAAGGCCTCTTGACCTGATTAAACCTGGAAGTGAGCACAAAAGTTATTTCTCTTAATTAAAGTGGCTGAGTTACTTTGTAAGGAAGGAAGGGAAGGAAACAAAACGCTTATTGTCATGGAAGAGCTGCACCCCTTTGTTGCAAAGATCAATGAAATAAACTAGGCTAAACTCTAGGGATTAAAGAAACCAGAATTAAAAGACACAACAGTTGCCAGAAAGGATTTATGTTGAAAAATATTAAATTGTATTTTTAACAAACAAGTAAAGGCTCATTATTAATATAAAATCTTTCACTGTATAAAGTTTTATGTGCTAACAAAGGCGGTAACTACTTCACACAATGGATGACAAATATTTGGCATTGGCCACCCAGTGGGTGACTGAGGCTGTTATCAGCCATGTACACTGGCAATACCCAGCTCTACCTCTCTCAACCACTCCACTGCCTCTGAGTTGTCAGACTGATGTCCAATACTGGAAGAGAAAAAATTTCCTTCAACTGAATAACCTAAGCTATAAGGCAGAACCATCCGTGCCCACTGGTGTCGGGCATGCTTGGCAGCGTGAGCGGACAATATGGCGAGAAGGCCAAGAATCGGTTTCACAACGTCGTGAAACCAGTTTGCGATGTCCACCCAGCCCATTGATGGCGGGCTGCGTTTCCCGCCATTGGGTGCTGGGAACCTCATTGTAATACATCTGCATATCATTATAAGGCTATCCCACCGGACTCACCACCCCCCCCACGCTGGATCGTCCGCCCACATCGGTGTGATGTTTTACAACTGCACATAAGTGACGTGCACCTGGTGAGCTGCACTTCACTCGGGTCTTCGAGGTTTGTTTGTCTATCTTGCATCGGGCAGCGCTCACAGTCAGCAGCGCCAGGCTTCACAGGCAGCACCATAGCACTTTTGGGGGTTGGGGGCCGGTCACGGGCAGGTCTTTACCTACCAGACCAGCCATAAGGCTTTGTATGGCTGCAGGGCTAGGGCTTCCTTGGGCAAGTAGGAGAAGTGGCCTCAGGCAAGGGGAGAGGCTGCAGGGTGAGGGCTGTACTGGGGAAGGAGGGTATCCCAGAGTTTGTGCGGGGGCACAAGTTGATCTGTGCAAGTGGCCTCAAGATGGTGAGGGCTGAGGAGGCAGTCTCCAGAGCAGATGAAGCCAGATGGAGATGTGGGGGTGTGTGTGAGAGAGTGAGTGGTGATGTACTTTGAGCTGGCAGTGAGTGAGATGCCAGTGAATGTGTGATGGGCTTGAATGTGTGAGTTTAGAGTGATGAGATGGTTGCCATACCCTGGCTGCACGGATGAGATCATTCATCCTCTATCTGCACTGGATGGCCAACCTCTTCTGTGCAGCATTGGCACTGATCACCACTGCCACCACCTACCAAGCTGGGGTGGCAATGTTGCTACCCTTCCTGTGGACAGAACAGGAGTAAAGTACATCACATCAGGCCTCCATGGCATCCAAAAGGCGCTCAAGGGATGTGTCACTGAACCTGGGGGCTGCAGTCTTCTTGCCTTTCGGGGCCATGTCTTCTTTGCGGCAGTCCTGGGCTGGAAGCACTGAGAGGTGTGCGTGAGGCTGTATTTTAAGTACAGCACCCCACGTGATGAAGCAACGAATTACAGTGTGGGGGGCAAATCGGAGCCTGCCCGCCATGGAAATGACGTGTTTCCCGGGAATGCATCATTAATGCGGCAGGTTTGGGACGATACGGCGTTACCGCACTTAGTGCAAATTTGGGATGATTCCATCCATTGTCTTCGACAGCAACCACTGCCTCCAACACCCCTCATCCAAATGTTTTTCCTAGCCGCTGTACTCAATCCTTCTCCCTGGCATCTGTCTGAGGCTGAACCAGACTATCTTCTAATTTGTTGTGGTATTTCACTTCAAGTTGAGCTTCCCACCACACAGCTGCCCAACTGCCTCCCAACCTCAGCTCATCTGCTGCTGAGACCCTCATCCATGCCTTTATTAGTTCGGGACTTGACTATCCCAACACACTCTTGGCAGGCTTCCTATCTTCCTCCCTCCATAAACTTGATTTCATCCAAGATTCTGCTGCCTGTATGGCTTGGTGTCAAATTTTGTTTGGCAATGCTCCTATGAAGCCCTATGGGACGTTAACTATGTTAAAGGCGTGGTATAATTAAAAGTTTGTTTATTGTTTAAGAGAGTTTTG
Source organism: Cetorhinus maximus (assembly GCF_964194155.1). NCBI lineage: Eukaryota > Metazoa > Chordata > Chondrichthyes > Lamniformes > Cetorhinidae > Cetorhinus > Cetorhinus maximus. The sequence goes on along the minus strand of NC_135889.1, from coordinate 106,042,461 downwards.
GGTTTGAATAGCATTTTCTAGCCCTGTACATTGCTCTGTTCCTATTTACTGTTGTGATTAATCTAGAGCGCTCATCCACTGAATACTGGAGAAAATCTGCCCTTATAAGAGCAAGTTATTATTGATGAGTAACAGGATGGAAATAGTGCTTATAATGAGTGTTTTGGTGTTGGTTTAGACTATAGACATTTAGACTATCACAAAACAGTGAAATGCATGGTTATTAAGTACGAGCTGGATTTCAGAATCAAAAAACAAACATGCCTGATAATTGAGAAGAAACTCTCCATATCTTTTATTAATGATGATGTAGAACAGATTATTTCCAAATTTGTCTGCTTTAAATAATTTTAGCTCCCACATCCTTGAAGTCTTCCTGCAGGCGCTAACTATCTCATTTTATATGGAGTAAGACCCCAACTAAAATAACGGACAAAGAAATATTATGTGAATTCACCATCATTTGTCATTTTCTAATAATATTGCCGAAAGTACTGACTAGCTTATAGTTGCTAAATTAATTATCATCATTATCTGAACATGGCTTGTGTTCAGGATGACATACATGGATTGATCAACTTAGTACAACATCCTTAACAGGACATTCATAGTTTCTTTCATACTGAGAAATGGGTGTGACATTACCTCATTCAAGTCCTGCTTTCTGAGGTGTTCCCCTATATTGGCAGAGAAACTGTTACCTCTAAATACTTCAGGTCTGAGTGGCTTAGATGCTATGAACAAACTAGCTGCAGAAGTCACTAAATTGTATGATTTCTGTTACTGTATATTCTTAAATTTTGAGACCATTTTTTTTTAGTCATGGGGTCGATGTTTTTAGATGTCCGAGTTCCAGTGCAACAGGAGGCTCTGCCTCTCCAGGGACACAGTGACAGCAATATGTCACATGATAGGTTAGGAAATCGCCACCAACTGTGTGGGCGGACACCCCGTGCTGGTGGCTTTGAAGGCCACAGTGTCCCTCAACTTCTATGCCTCTGGTTCTTTCCAGGGCTCAGTGGGGGATCTGTGTAGCGTTTCTCAATCAGCTGCACACAGTTGTGTCAAGCCCATGACTGATGCTATCTTTAGACACATCCGCACATTCATCCACTTCCGGACATATGAGGCAAGCCAGACGGAGAGAGCACAAGGCTTCGCTGTGATGGCTGGGTTCCCCCTCGTTCAGGGTGTAATAGATTGAACTCACGTGACCATCAAGGCATCAGCAGGTGAGCCAGTAGCTTTCATCAACAGAAAGGGGTTCCACTCAATGAATGCTCAGATTGTCTGTGATCACAGGACACAGATTCTCCAAGTTTGTGCCCGTGACCCAGGGAGCTCACGTGATGCTTACATCTTGCGGAACTCACAGGTACCAAGGCTGTTTGTGGCTCCTGCATGATTGGATGGATGGCTCCTCGTTGACAAGGGCTATCCCTTGAAGAGGTGGCTGATGATCCCACTCCGTCACCCAAGAACTGAGGCCGAGGAGAGATACAACAGAAGTCATGCTCCCACAAGGACAGTGGTGGAGAGAACCATCGGGCTACTGAAGATGTGCTTCAGATGCCTGGACCGGTCAGGGGGAGCATTGCAGTATCCTGCTGAGTGTGTCTCCCTCATAGTCTTCACATACTGCGCCCTGCACAACCTGGCTCTGACAAGGGGGACCCACTGGAGGCTGAGGAAAGTGAGGCAGCTCCACAGGCCATGGAGGATGACTCAAGTGATGGATCAGAGGAAGAGCCTGGGGAGGCACAGAGTGAGGACCTTGAGACAGGGGACATGAATCCTCATGGAGGCAGGGACACCAGGGATGCTTTAATCCAGTGAACCTTCAGCTCTGCACCAAGGCATTGATGCCTCCTCAAGCCAATGGTCCTGTCTCCTTTGCTAACCATCAATAAATGAGAACACAACCCAATACGCCAGCACCACACAAGGCCGTACTATTACAAGCCAGTGCTACATCTGACACCTATTCAAAAAATCCAGCCAACTCAGCCCATTTAAGAGAAATAAATGTTTATGTTACTTCACAAAGAACAAACAAAGTGTCCATCCCTAACACGAGTAAAAAAAATGCAAAAAATGTCATCCGTGACAGACCCCTGCTGAGCTTAAGGTGCCTTCAACTTATGCCTTCGGGGGTTGCATCTAGGTGCCGCTCCCCCAGCCGCTGACAGTGGCGTTGGAGGCAGCCTGCTGACTCTGCTGTCCTGATGACCCTGATGACCTTGGTGATGGTCCTTTGGCCGCCGGAGCCTGAGCAGGCTCTGCCTGGGAGGATGCATCCAGCCCCATGAAGAAGCAATTACATAGCTACAATGCTTAGGGCTTTCTAAAATCACTTACCACTAGGATTGACCAACTAAATTTGCTGCATTTTGCTACTTTGGTAGCATGAAATATTCTCAAAACAATTATAGAGAACCAATAGAAAAAAGCGACTGTGACATTATTGGTTAGGACTATAATCATCTGTCACAGTATTTCTTGTTTGGGCAAAATGCTTTCATCAACACCGTCTAGCAGTTGGTCATCTTGTGATTAAACACTAATCTTCTGTCAAAATGAACACCTTAATAAGTGCTCTGCTTTCTGATGCACAGATGGGAGGGGGCACACCATTAATCATAACTTGGTTTGGATCTGAGAGTTGCGATAATTGTGAAAATTATTTTCCCTGCAGCAGTAAGAGAGATACTAGCTTGTGCTGACAGGTAAGCATCAGTTGCAGACAGCATGTAGGGGTGTGAAGCAGACTGAAGAGACATGTGTCATACAGCAAGGAAGGTGAGTGAAGTAATATCAAAGTCAAATGCTGAGGTGGAACAGAGCTGGGATAACCCAATAAGGTTGAAATAACGCATCAAAATCTCTTAGTGGTACACCTCTGTGTGCTGTAGACACAGATCCATTCATCTTACTCTTCTATTTGATATCGCTAACCTCCTTTCCTTTGATCAGGTGAGCTAGGTAACTGCACAGAATGCCAATTGCACAGTAGTCCAACTAAGTGAGACACTGCTCCTTGTGTTAACCCACATGACTTCAATTTGTAAAATATTCACATTCATTTCTGCACAACAAGCAATTTCACTTTTTATCTTGCCTTCCTGGAAACATATCACAGATAACCATAAGTGAATTTGCAAGTACATGAACAGTAATCAAAATATGAGAGAGGTGCAATCGTAACCTAGACAAGTGTAAAAGTACGCGATTTGCTCTTGTGTTGTGTCTTTTACAATCTCAGGATGTCCCAAAGCACTTTAAACCAAAGAAATATTTCTGAAGTGTTGTGCTGAATTTTACGTGCCTCTGGCGGTGTGTCCCATTCCTGGCATTAATAACGCATTCACAGGAAACACTCTGGATCACTAGCGGGCAGGTTCAGGTTTGTCCGCCATGCCATGACCTCAGTGCTTCCTTTCTCCAGGCACCATCTTTAAAGCGCATCAAAGTGCATGCCCACTTTATGCCTACAGGCCAGGACTGCTCCAAGGTGACAAATGGCCCCGAAAGCAAAGAAAACAGCAGCCCTCAAATTTAGTGTCGCCCCTCTGGGGCATCTGCTGGATGCAGTGAATGGCCACCACAATATCCTCTACACCTGCTATGGCCGCAGGAGGTCCAGCAAGTCACCAATCCAGCCTGGGAGCAGCAGTCAGTGCCACAGGAGCACAGAGGGAGTCAGTCATCCAGTGCAGGGAAAGGATGAATGGTCTCATCCATCTGCTAGGGTAAGTCAACTGCCTCATCACTTTCAGCTCACACACGCACAAACCCATCACAAATCCACAGGAATCTCACACCTCATGGGGCAACACCACTAACTCTCACACACACCCTCACCTCTCCATCAGGCTCATATTACAACTTCATGGGAAGGATGGCAGGCCATGGAGACCCTGGTCCAGCGGAACATGGAGATGCTCACAGACCTTCACTCCATCGTGGTAGCCATGGGTGAATTCCTGCAATGGCAGCGTGAGAAGTAAATGGGGCACCTCAATGTCCCCCAAGGTATTCCTTCCCCTCTAGGCGTCAGGCCGGGGCCCTCGGGTGCTCGAAGGGAGGAGGAGCAGTAGGTGGACACCAATTGGTCATCCACTCAGGAAACTCAGAGGCTGTCCACTCCCTCCAAGTCCCCTCAACCTCATCCTCTGTCACCACAGAGGGAGCAGCTGGCCCACAGGAGGACAGCCAAAGCAAGCTGGGGCCCTCAGGCCTCAACTCTCCAGAGGACATACGTCAAAGTCATCAGAGGCAACAGGGCCAACCATTGCACAGGCTGTCTCCACCCCTGCTGCAGGTGTCAGGGCAGCACCAGGCCTAGAAAAGTTAAGAAATTCTGACCACAAGTGGTTGCACGGGTGAACACGTTTTGTCACTTTATAATCTGAAAATATATTCACTTTCACTGAATAATGTGTGATGTTGTCTTTCAGTTTCATTGACAGGCTTTCACTGACGGTTCCTCCCACTGCATTGCCCCCGCACTAGCAGTCCAGCACGCAGCTGGACCAAGTGGAGGGAGAACTGTATGTGTGGTAGGGCCTTTCGGAGGCTCGTAGAAGCACTCTCCCATGCCCGTGGAGCCTTCATCGAGCACACTCATCTCACTGTCCCGAGCGTTTTCAATGCTGCCTGCTGGGGTTCTCTTTTCGTTGTCCATCTGAGCCGACCTGACTATGCCATCCACTGATTATGCTCCCATGCAGCACCTGTGCCCATCCAACATGAGGCTCTGCTTATTTTCGATTTTTGCATAATGGTAATTGTCAACTTTATCATTACTTCCCCATCCTTTCCCCTCCCCCAGTCACCCATGTCCTTTCTCCCATCACTGTTGATCTTGGGCGTGTCATTTCCCACCTCCCCACAGTCACCTACCAACCTGAACCCTTTTCTTTCCAGGATGTCCAGGTGAACATTCCTTACCTTACCGAAAATCCCACCCCCATCCACATTGACTTCCCTGACCTCATCCGTCCCACCCCCGGGGTCCGTATCTGCTTCCGAGTTCCCACCAACCACCCTTATTGTCACTTCTACCACTACTAATGCACCCTCACCCTCCCACCCTTCTGGCTCCTTCTGCCCTCTCTTAGCATCATCCTCTCCTCAGCTGCCCGTGATCTGAGCAAGGCCCTAACTGTAATTTATCGGGATGCAAATCAGGTTCACTCCGGCCTCCAGTGGGAATTGCATTCCGCATGGTGGGCACCATCAGATGATCCCGCTGTACTTTCACACCGGCGTGAAGCCGATTTCTGCCCCTCACACCGAATTGTCTCCTCCGCCTTCTCCCCGCACCATGGTACCCGCGCCAATGGCACCAGATGACTCTGCCCACTGTTGTAATGTAATGCCAGCCAATTTGTGCACAGCGAGAACTCACAATCAGCAATGTGATAATTACCAAGTAATGTGTTCAGTGAAGTTGGTTGAGGGGTGGACATCGGGAAGGAACCCCAGCCTGTTCATCTTCAAAGAGTGCAATGACACCTTTTACATCCACCCAGAGAGCAGATTGGGCCTTGGTTAAACATTTCCTCTGGATGATGGCACTTTCAACAGTGCAGCCTTTTGAAAATGCTGCTTAGATTTTGTGCTTAAACCTGTAGTGGGGCTTGGAGCCACTTCCTAAGTCACCAAGTCATGGTTAAATACAGGCATCAAGCTGCTTAAAACCTAAGAATTTGAGAGTTCAGAGCCCACATAATGTATTGGAGGAAGCATAGTATGTTTTGATGTTCCATTCTATATAATATATCAACATATTGTGTTTTGAACAAAACCTTATTTTTTTATGCTTGCATTTCTTAATAAATGCTTAGCTGCCTTCTTTTCAAATATTTTAAGAAGTTTGAGGAAAACTGTTCTTAATAAAACATGGGCCAGAATTTTGACGTTGGTGCGTGGGGGCAGGCCCGGCACGCTGACACGTTAAATTAAGCGCGGTGATGTCAGGCATGCGTCCCGACATCACTGTGCGCCATTTAGATCTTGCGTTCAGCTGGTGCGTGCCGGACTGTCAAAGACCTGTTAAGGCCGTTAAAAAGCCAATTCAAGTACTTATCAATGCTGATCATCCAACCTGAAGGCTGGGCAGGCGAAGAGCCCAAGCGGCCTTCGCATTTTTCAGGAAACCTCATTCACGGGCGGGATGAATTTTCCTGAAAGTTTTATTAAATAAATAAATATTTTTTGCACAATTCATTAACATGTCCCAGCTCATGTGTCACTGTCCCATGAGGGGATATGTCTAAATAATTTTTAACTTCATTATTTCTGAACTTTTATTATGTCCTTAATCTCCTTGAGGCAGCTCCGTGCCTCAGGGGGATTTCTGCACTCCTTCGCATGCATGTGCGAAAGAGCGCAGGATCTGACTCTCCCTCCTCCCCCCCACCCACACAGGTAGCGTTGAGCGCTACTGGTCCTGTGTCACGCTGGGCGGGCCTTAATTGGCTCGCCCACATAAAATGGCGCTGTGCAGCCAATAGCAGGCCAGCGATCGGCTCCGCGCCTGCCCGCGCCCGCTCCCGACCGGCCCACCCAACAGACAGAAAATTCTCCCCATAGAATTACAGTAAAGGATGGGCTGGGTTCCAATATTCAGTGAGTTTACCCAGTAAATAACAAAGCAGGAAGATTCCAGGTTTGATCTTCACTCACTGCTGAGCTAGATAATATCAACTAGCTTGGAGATAAGTTTATTAAGATTGGCCAATGCTGTTATTCGTCAGGAAGGGGAAAGTGATTACGTCTGATGGCTATCCAATGGTCCCTCCTGAAAATAGGCATCAATTGAGAACAAAATCAGTTCTGATGGTTCCAAAGCTGTTAAGTCTGTTTATGCCCATAGTCCTGGTTCACTAATTGGCAGTGGACTCTATGGAGCCACATTTCTTCAAGGACTAAAAGCCTGTCGGAGAGGGAGAAAAGTAATAAAATAAAAATATATGGGTGTGGTATATTTTTAAAAATGATTTGTGATTTGTGATCAAGGTCTCATCACCTGTAGTGTTTTGTCAATGACCAGTTGCCAGTAACTTGCCCTTACTAAGAACATAAGAAATAGAAGCAGGAGTAGGCTATTCGGCCCCTCGAACCTGCTCGTCCAGTCAATAAGATCATGGCTCATCTGATTGTGGCCTCAACTTCACTTTCCTGCCTGTGCTTCATAACCCTTGACTACCTTGTCAATCAAAAATCTGGCTAACTCAGCCTTGAATAGATTCAATGTCCTAGCCTTCACCGCTGGCTGGGGGAGAGAATTCTAAACATGAACAACCCTTTGAGAGAGGAAATTCCTCCTCACCTCCATTTTAAATTTGAGACCCCTTACTTTGAAACCTTGCTCCCTAGTTCTAGATTCCCCCAAAACTGGAAACATCTTCTCAGAATCAACCCTGTTAAGCCCCCTCATAGGTTTCAATAAGATCACCTCTCATTCTTTTAAACTCCGATGAGTGTAGGTCCAACCTACTCACCTTTCTTCATAAGACCGCCGCTTCCTTCCAGGAATCAGCATGGTGAGCCTTCTCTGAACTGTAATGTTAGAATTAATTATCATTTTTAAAATAGATCGGTATTACTGACACATTGGTCTGGATTTTCTGGCTTCAATGACTTCAAAGAAAGCCTCACTGAGAACAATCTCATTAGCAAGAACTTTACCTCTCCTGCCATGCAGGGAATTGCAGCGTTGCTTAAGGGGGATTCTTGACGTGGTGCTGCAGTGACGTCATCAAGATATCCTAGCACCCAATCACATTTAAGAATTCTCACGAATTGCCAATCAGGAAGCTTAATACACCAAAATCAAATAGCCTTTTCAAAATCTTAAATAGAGCAAAGGAAAGATTGGGACATACAAGTGGGATAAAAGTAGACACCGAAGTATCATGAAAAATCATTTTTTAAAAATCATCATTTTTAAAAAAGTACAAAACATCCAGTAATTAATCTCAGAGGTAAAAACAAAAAACTGCGGATGCTGGAAATCCAAAACAAAAACAGAATTACCTGGAAAAACTCAGCAGGTCTGGCAGCATCGGCGGAGAAGAAAAGAGTTGACGTTTCGAGTCCTCATGACCCTTCAACAGAACTGTTGTTCAGTTCTGTTGAAGGGTCATGAGGACTCGAAACGTCAACTCTTTTCTTCTCCGCCGATGCTGCCAGACCTGCTGAGTTTTTCCAGGTAATTCTGTTTTTGTTGTTGCAGTAATTAATCTTATTGGTGACATTTAGCAACACTTCACAAATATAAAATTACTGTTTCAGGGACAGTTCTGTTGTTCAGCACTAGTTGCTATTTACATCACTGTTAAAAACCCACTTGTACCTGATTGAACAAAGGGGTTTCTAACAGCAATATGAAAGAGATAGAAGAGATGTTTTCACTGACATTATCAACTGACTTTAATGATTGTTGGCTTGGTGAATATGGAATGAGGATTGCCACAGCTCAGCCTGCAGCAGAGTGAAAGGCCCCAAGTTCAGAATTTCCATGTTAACCTGTCCTTGTGTTAAATCCTGAAATTGTGGTCAATTTTAGAAGGATAATGATGATGAATGTCAAAATCTGCACCACTGTTTTCCTTTTTTTCAAAATATAAAGCCTGGAGTTCATTTCTTGGGTCTGTGAGTGTGTACATGCCAATATGTTGATTAAGAGTGAAACAATGCTCTTGCATTTTGTATGCTTATTTTTTTCTGCTTAGCTGGGCACTTGACTTATGTAGAGACCCATCTCCTTGTCTAAAAATCTCCAAACCAAACTATTGAGAAATCCGTACAGGCAGAGCCTCTGCTTTACCTGGAATACAATACACACTCTCACACTCTTCCCCGCAAACAAGATGCAATATAATTACCCATGCCAAGAAAGCTTAATAGCAGAATAGTAAGAGTCATGACTTAGAGAACCCTAAGTATAAGCAGAGGTATTGCTTGAGTTCCAGAAGTTGAAAACACGAAGCCTAACAAGATGGGACATCAATAAACTTCCTGCTGCTTCCACGTTCAGGACCACCTTACTTATTGGGACATTGGCTGACAACGTTATTTAAAGTTAAGTGAGATGTCTCACAGTCTCCAGTAATAGGTTTATTCTTCTAGTTTCTCAGGCTGACTGCTCAATTATCAGTCGAGTCCTGAATGAGTATGGACTTGTCCCAATCAGACGCCAGATTATTGCCTCTATGATAGAGGCTTGACTTGATTCTGAACTTCCACCATCAGGTCTGTCAGCCTGGTTCCCTTTTGAGCCAGGGCATTCAATGAGAGATCAGTGTACAGCCAGGGCCTCCTTCCCCTACATTTGCCACAAATCCGCCTCAATTTTCACACCCTTTACTATTGCTGGAGTGTTTTCTCCTTTCCTCACTAAGTCTATAAATAGAAGATAATTACTAATAAATCCAATAGGAAATTAAGAGGAATTTATCTACTCAGACAGTAGTTAGAATGTGGAACTTGCTACCACAGGAATTGGGTGAGGCAAATAGCTCAGGTAAGTTCCTGACAGAAATGGAATAGAAAGAAACGTTGTAAGATTGAGGTGAGGTAGATGGAAAGGGTAGGAATTCATCCAGAGCATAACCACCAGTACAGACTAGCTGGGCTGAATGGTCTGTTTCTGTGCTGTACATTCTAGTAATTTTATTTAAAAAACAGAATCATTCATTGGTGAAGTTCCATTCTTGTCCTCAAACAACACAACCAGCAACATACTGTTACAAAGAAATAGGAAGTGAATCTCAGCAGTGACTCTCTTGTCCATTGGTTGTATGTTCAATGGAAGAGCCATGGAACCCTGAAAAAATACATTGTTTACACTGTTTGTCCTGAGGCTTTTTCCTTCCAAAGCTATAAGATGTGAGTTGGAGAAACCCAGCGGTAATTAACCCCCACAATTTCTGATGAAGGATTCAGTCTGAAGCATAAACTTGCCTTTCTCTTTCAAAGCATTTATTTAGGATTTTGCTATTTTCTTTTTATGCTTGCAAAATAGACGGGCAAAAAGAACCAGGGGGGAAATTATGAGATTTTTTTGTGCAATGAGTTGTTATAATTAGGAATACATAAGCTGAAAGAATGGTGGAAGCAGTATCAATTTTCAAAAGGGAGTTGGATATAAAATAACAATTTTCAGGTCAACGGGGAAAGAGCTGGGGAGTGGGACTAATTGGATAGCTCTTCCAGAGAGCCAATGCAGGAATGTTGAGCTGAAGGGCCTCATTCTGCACTTTACGATTCTATGCATCTTACAATTTAGAGTTCCAGACACAGAGCTTCACATGATGGAGAGGTGTGGTGAAGTGAGGTACCCTGTCCCTTTAAGAGAATGCAAATGTACTGATCATGTGACAGCATTGATGAATCACTGTACAGCGTGGGCAACTGGGAACTGTAAGTCTAGTTCTGGAGGTTTCTGAGTGAGCACGTATGATCTGGTGCTCTGCCCTAGGTCTCAACAAACCATCACTGTTTATTCTTACATCAGTCTCTCCCTGTTATTGATTGCAAGCAGCAACTGAAGAGAACATAGGAAGGCTTGCAGTTAGAGTTCCATTGGCCAACAAACTCATTTACCCAAGACATAAAAGGAGGGCTCATTGAGAATATGCATGTGAAGATCAGCAGGGTCTGCATAATTTCTGTGCTGGAACTCTCGATATGTACTTCCTGTTATATAAATCTCAGAACTGGGACCATTAATTAAAGTTGACTTCATTATTTATCACATCATAAAATATAATTTCCTTGAATAGCTTAGGTGTTGCAACAGTTAACAAACAGAAGTAAAGTTTGTGTAACACTGTAATTGAACCATTGCTGCAGGATCTACTTGGTATATCAAATTAAATCTCACTTACCACAAAGAATTTCCTGTGTAATTTTTCGATAATGCTGCACCTGGATTCTGACAACTTATCTTGTGCCCTGGAGCATGTTACAATTCAAAGGATTGTGTTTTTCCTAAAATTATCAAAATGTGTAAATGATGCTCATTTACTTTCTAATATTGAACAGGGCTTTGTAATCAGTGTAAATAACCGGGCAGAATTGCTTTGCTCACCATGTGCATGAGCACATTTGAAGAGTCTGTATCCTATTTCGCATCAAGTAACACTCTCCCACCATTTCTATCTTTGCTGACCTGCTGACCTACATTAGCACCCAATGTCCCAACTGTTAAATTCTTACCTTTTGTGTTTAAGTTCTTTCAGGACCTCATGTCTCCCAATGACTGTAGCCTCCTCCAATCCACCAACGCCCTGGCTGCCTCAAATGCTTTGTTTCTCTAACACTAGCTTTTGTATACACTACCTTTCTGTTCAGTCCAATATTGGTGGTAGTCTTACCAGCTGCTGCACCCACTCTCTGAAATTCCTTCCCTAGACCCCTCTCTTCTTACAAGGTCATTTTTAGAGCCAATTTATTTGGTCAGGCTTTCAGTCACCCTTCCAAATCTCTCTTTTGTTTCAACATTTGTTTCTGTTATGACTCTATAAAGTAACATGTTGTTTTTCTCTATAAAACGTATTGTATATATATATATATATAAATTGTTGCTGATTAAAATGTCACAACAATTCCTCCTTCATGTTTCTATGAACTGCTTTTAATAAAGGATCAAAATTATTACAGCTTTAATGCTTTATCTATTTGATGTTTAAATAATCCTCGTTTTCACATTTTAAGTCATTTTTACATTCAATCTTCAGATATGTCATCTCCTGAAGATGCCAAAACAATATTTATTGTTCCATCAGTGTTCAAAAGCTTTTTGTAAACTAACAAGGAGTCTCGGACTTTGACAAATTTAGATTTGTTTGCCATTGCACAATGATCAGCACCACTTGCAATTCCTCAGAAGCTGAAGCAGTCTGTGCCCATATGCAGCAAGACTTGAGCAACATTCAGGTTTGGGCTGAAAATTGGCAAGTAACATTCACACCGTACAAGTGCCAGGCAACAACCAGCTCCAACAAGGGAGAATCCAACCGTCTCCCTTTGACATTCAATGTCATCATCATCGCTGAATCCCCCACTATCAACATCCTTGACCAGGAACTGAATTGGACCAGGCACATAAATACTGTGGCTACAAGAGCAGGTCAGAGACTGGTAATCCTGCGGCGGGTAACTCACCTCCTGACTCCTCAAACCTGTTCACTATCTACAAGGCACAAGTCAAGAGTGTGATAGAATACTGTCCACTCGCCTGGATGAGTGCAGCTCCAGCAACACTTATGAAGCTCAACACCATCCAGGACAAAGCAACCTGCTTGATTGGCACCCCATCCACAAACATTCACTCCTTTCACCACGGACGCACAGTAGCAGTGTACGTACCATCTACAAGATACACTGCAGCAACACATCAAGGCTCCTTCACATTCCAAACCAACGACCTCTACCTCCTAGAAGGACAAGGGCAGCAAATGCATTGGAATGCCACCAGCAGCAAGTTCTGTCCAAGCCACACACCATCCTGACTTGGAACTACATCACTATTCCATTACTGTCGTTGGGTCAAAATCCTGGAACTTCATTCCTATCACACTGTGGGTGTACCTCCACCACATGTACTGCAGCGGTTCAAGAAGGCAGCTCACACCACCTTCTCAAGGTCAATTACAAGTGGGCAATAAATGCTGGCCTAGCCAGTGACGCCATCACCCCGTGAAAGAATATAAAAAATGATTTTATATAATATCCAAATGAAGACATTTCTACAACTGCAAAATGATGTTACTAATGGGAATTAGCATCTTTTTGCTATTATAAGCAGTTACCTAACACCAGCAGTTTCCTGTGCCAGACAGTTAAAACTTGTTTTACCAGAAATTAATATAGTAATGGGATGACACTCTACAGAATGAACTGTTGAATGATAATGAATTTCTGCAAAACTAGGGCAGTTTTATTATACACCAAGTGGGTTTAATTACTTATTCATATTACAGCTTTTGAGTTGAAAGCTGTATCCATTTAATTTGGGAGGGTGGTGGGATGGGTGGTGTTGGGGATGAGAAATTGATTACCATAAAAATGATGAAGATGCATCAAACTGAGAACGTTGAACTGAAACATCTGAACATAGCAGGCTTTGTGACACCTAGCTCATAAGGAAGCTAATTTTGGAACAGATGAGCTATAAAAACTTAGAGTCTGCTTAGACACTAACAGTGCAAGCAAAAGTGGAAAAACAAAAAAAAAAACAGTGCTGGTGGTTTGATTGCGATATAATACAGTGCTATAGCCAAGAACATTTGATATGGGTGGAACAGTGTACTGAATGATGAAGTAATCATTTCCCATTAAGTGGACAATTTACTCTTTGCATTGTTCCTACAACATATAGACCTGTAACTGGTTAAGTACCAGTGCATTTGTTGTTTATTGTAACTAAGGATGCCTTCAATCTGTGCTTTCTTCTCTGTAGTGTATCAGTACAATTTTTGAACCAGGTCCTGCAATGATGCCAGTGCAGGAGGCCTGGAACCCCCTCAGGAAGACTAACTCTTACCACATGAGTCTGAAACCATGTTCTGAGAGAGGATTTGCAAAATGTTAGTCATGTCTATTGAAGCTAGTCAAATATTTTGAGGAGCAACTAATGTGGTGGATAAGGGAGTGTCTATGGTTGTTATATATATGAACTTCTAGAAGGCATACAAGAAGGTTTCACATAAGAGAATGTTAACAGAAGTGCAAGCTGTAGAGGCAGCTTTTTGCCTTGGTTAGGGTGGTGGGATAAAGAGTAGGGATAATGGGTATGTGGTCAAATTGGCAGAATGTGACTAATGGTGTCCCCAGGAATCTGCAGTGAGACTGCAGCTTTTCACGGTAAATGACTTAGATGAAGGAATATACAGACTAAGTATCTATGTTTGTTGACAGCACTCAGTTAGGTGCATAGCAAGTAGGTAGATGGGATCAGAAAGTTGCAAAGGGGCATTGAGTAAATGGGCAAGTCTGTGGCTGTTGGAGTTCAATGTGGAAAGTGTGAGTTATCCACTTTGAATCTAAGATAGATCATATTTTCTAAATGACAAGATGCTAGGAACTGTGGATGAGGAAAGAGATTTAGGAGTTCATGCATAGAAATCACTAAAAGCTTTTAGATGGGTATAAAAAACACTAAGGGCAGGATTTTATGTGTCGGCAAGTGGGGACGGGGCCCGCTCACCAACACATAAAATGATGCGCGGTGACATTGGGGAGAACTCCTGACTTCACCGTGCCCCATTTAAATTTTCAGGAAAGCAGGGGCGCAGTGAAATCAGCTGCGTGCCCGCCGACCTGTCAATGTCCAATTGAGGCCATTGACAGAGTCATTTAAGTAATTAAAGGACCTGCTCGTCAAACCTTAATGTTGGCGGGCAGGCCAGGAGCCCCTGCGCAAATTAGAAAAAGCATGAAACCTCATCCATGGGCGGGATGAGGTTTCATGTAGGTTTTTAAAAGTTTTAATTAAGTTTTTGTGAAAATTTTGGACACGTCTCAACTCATGTGACATTGTCACATGAGGGGACATATTAGGGAAATTTTATTTTCTATTTTTAGGTTTTTTACATTTAGAGCCAATCTCCCTGAGGCTGCACTTAGCCCCAGGGAGATGAGTGCACTCTTTCGTGCGCACTCTCGATTTTGGGATTCCCCCCCCAAGCTCGCACAGAAAGCACATAGCGCTTCCATGCAGTCGTCATGCTGGGTGGGCCTTAATTGGCGCCGCAGGGGCGCCGATCGGAAACGCCCTTCAACTTCACCCCCGATGGTGGGAAAATTCAACCCTAAGAGGGCTAACGGGACATTGGCCTCTATATAAGATACATGTGACCCAGCGGAAACAAAGAAACAGAATACACCAAAACAGAAAAAGACATTTGAGTAGGATTCATGCTGCGCATTATTTGTAACAAACACAATGGCCTAGAGATTTGAGAGAACCTGGAAGTGTGTGGGCCTTTACGCACTGTCACATCGAACATGTTAAGTTGGTTTTGCCAGCTCATTATAAAGTCAGGCATTCAGCCAGCATTATTTGTGCTATTCATTGAATCCCACACCTGTTTAGGTGGGGAGAAGGGAATGACAAATTAGACTTCACTGATGCCAATTTGGCCAGTGGCAATAAGGATTATGGGACTGCTAGTTTATTGGATATGGGAGAAATGGGTCATGAGAAGTATTCTTGAAGGTGCTGCCCTCTAAGAGCTCTGGCAGAGAGGGACACTGGCAGTTGAAGTTTCTCTGCTGTTACTCTAACTCTTGCTTCTCCAGCTCCTGCTCCTCCACCCCTGCTCTACCTCTTGCTGCCCAGGTGGTGATAAGGGTTGGCATTTCATTATCACAAAGTTATGCAGCACATAATATCCACAAATCTAGATACACAGATTTTCAATTGGGCAAAGCAATGGGAGTGCTCCTTGAGCATGCCAATGGTTTACTGGTTGACATTCCTGGTGGTGGCACAGTTCTTATTGGAGACCAGCTTTACATCAGAGCTTGGGAACCTGGTATAAGTCATGATCCTACGTCTGGCAAGGATAGCCCTTGTCTCCAGCCTGTAAATGGAGAGCCTTGTAGAAATAAATGCAGAGGTCTTGTGCAGGATAAATGCACCCTGACTGCTGCCAGGAAACAGAACAGAGAACTGCAAACAAGCTGGATGATAAGGGAGTGAATCGTTTTCTATTCAGAAACATACAAAAAGATGAGCCACATCCAGAAGGCATAGCTTTGATGAAGTGAATATATTTGACACTTTGATCCTTAGTGAAGTTGTGATGGAAGTAGTGCTCTCTAGAGTCCTGCTATTCATGCAGTCTCCAGTATATTACAGTGCTCCTCCCTACTCCCCCAGTTGCTCCAGCTCTCTCTTACTTTCTTAACTGATTCCCTTCATCCTCCAGCCTCAATGCTCATCCTACTAGATCACCTATAACTGCAATCAAATTGTGAAGAAGGTAGACAATTGCAGTCCAGGTTAGCAGATATCAGTGTAGATAGTAGGTGATAGGCAAACAAAAAACACACACACTGAAGTTAACCAGCAGCCTAAAAGGACAAACCAGCTGAATGGAATAGTTGATCCATTTAAGTAGCATTGCAGAAGGATCCTTCCTGCCTATTACTGACTAAATTCCTCCTGTAGTGAGTCAGGCAATGGGCCAGCCCAATTTCACAAAAGAACATACATACAACAAGCATGTAATCCTTAGTTCAATATAACAATGACGCTTTGTAATAGTTCCAACACTTGCCCTGGAGGCTTAGGGAAAAACCTGATACAATATGGTGAATGGCACACTTCTGATTAAGAATACACTTGTGAAAACTGCCAACGACATTGGACCATGGGCACCTGTTTTACCCATGTAAAATGGGCACTACATTAATAAGCTTTAGGCCAATAAATCAATGTGGAATTTATCTTCACTATTTTAACCAAAATAGCAGACAGAAGAATTTCATATGAATGTGTTAAAGTTAACAATATACATAACAAATTTTCAACTCAATTCTTTTTAACAAACCATAACTTCCAATTTTCCAATAATAATGCTTTCATTTATTAGTTCAGTGTTAGAGCTTTTGAAATAGCTAAATGTCCCAAAGTACTTCACTTGAACATTATCAGACAAGGTTTGACACTCACACACATAAGGAGATATTAGAGCAAAACCTTAGTCAAAAAAGGTAGATTTTAAGGACTGATGTAAAGAAGGAGAGAAAGAACAGCTTTAGGGAGGAGATTCCACAGCTTGGAGCTTTGCTTCTATATACATCCAAATTTAGTTAAAAAAGAAAACTAACTTAATTTGTTAAACTACCTAAACCTTTCTAGGATTATGATTTTATTTTAATTATGAGGCTATTTAAACCTGGTCACAAGAGCTGCTGAAAAGAGGTTCCAGCCAGTTTAATATCTCCATTGTGTTGGCCTTCTACATGCAAATGTATAGCAATGTGAGGACAGTATTCTGACCCAGCAGGATTATGCTTTAATACATCTGTCGTGATTTCCCGCTTTAGCGCATATGACTAGAAATTCGGACCCAACCCAACCCTTAATTAGTTTTAATGATTAGAAGATTACAGACTCAGGTGTGGGATTTCCTGATAACATGCTCCTGATGTGCCAATCCTTGCAGGAGAGCTGCTTTTGCTAGTCAAGGGTGCAAGGAAAATTGCTTTAAGGTACATTAGAGAAAGTGCTGTGAAAGAGAACCATGCCATGCACACTGCACATCACATACAATAGTCTGAAACAAGTTCAGACTTGACATCCATTCAGTGAATACAGCTGCTCTTCATCCCTGCTCTCACTCCACAGAGTCATTCATTAGTAATGTAACACTGGCAGCACCAAGTCGCTTACTCACACAAAATTCAAAGAAGCACAGCTGTAAAGCCTAGTGAGCAAATAAAAGCATGTTGTTTTACTCAGGTAAAAGTCTAGATACAGGGTGTTTCATTTCAACCTCTAGGCTTGTTTACGATGGACCGCTACCTGAACGCATCAAACAAACTGCGCGGAATGTTACTTTATTGCTCAATAACTAATAAGACTGGGGCACAAATGTACATGATCTCTTTGTTATTTTACAAATGATTTTTAAAACAATTTTTGGGGATTTAAAAAAAATGCAACTGACATTGCCAGAGAATAGTGTAAGTTTCCATTCTGGACATTCAAAGTCAGCATTCCCAGGACACGTATAGCACAGGCAGACCTGAAATAAAGCTCTTTCTAATCACAAATAGAGCCGTGAATGTAGGTCAGTATATTTGAACGTTTCCTTCCATTTGCTTTCTTAGGCTGCAGTAATACTTAGATAACAATTTGAGATGGGTATCTACAGCTGTGACCCACAGTTAGAAATTAGAGATGATTGAATCATAAGGATTACAGTACAGAAGGCGACAACTAACCCCATCATGCCTGTGTCGCTTGTTAGTTTTTCAACTGGAGTTATCTATTCTAATCCAATTTCTCTGCCTTTTCCCCATACATCTGTATAGTCTTTGCTTTAAATGCATATTGAGTTCCGTTTCAAATGATGTTGTAGCCTTGACATCAAAAGCTGCTTCTGGTAAAGTATTCCATGTTCAAATAACCTCCATTGATGAAACTTCTAACTTCCAACTTTATACCTCTAATGATAACCCTCTTGCTACCAATTCACCAAATAGTAGAAAGAAGACTTCATTATTTAATCTCTCAAAACCTTTTCTATTCTTGAGAGCATCTATTGGATCCGTATTGAACTTCACTATTCCTATGTTATAGTGTACAACAGCCTTAGACTAACTAGCACCAAGTTGCAATGGACACTCCTGTGTCAGCTGGTTTTAATACTAAGAAACCACGGGCAAGAACTTCCACACTCTCTTAGCATCTCCTTTAAAGTTTTAAAGATTTCCAGTGGATGGATCCAAAGAGCAACCTGGATAGTTTTGAAATGTGGAACATGTACCAGGCTGAAGGTATACAGGAACCAGTGAGACTCAAAATGACATACAAAGAAATCTCACACTGCTTTGCTTAATTGCAGTCATGGCTTGATGTCTGAGTTATAATGCTGTGTCCTAAGCTTTAAATTTAGATGTATCTTGGGTAGTCCCTGTAGACCTCTAGAGCAGCCTAATTTCTATCAGTTTTAATAAAAGTTACATCCAAAAGAGTAACCTTAAAATTAGCCTTTGTTTTAACAAGTGTTATAAATGGCATTTCTTTCTCTTTTACATTCTGATTGACCTGCTGTGCCTTTGCAGTGCTTTAGTCACACCCTAAAGCATTGCGTAAACTTTTCTCCTAGTCACTTCTATGGCTTCTCTGAGTGAGATTGCAGTTGTGCAATGTGAGTTCATGCCATTATGAAGTCAATTATTGCAGACAAGCCTTACTTTATGAAGTGGCCTTATAGCCAACAGAAAGAAAATCATTTTATCCCACCAGTCCAGGCTGCATGTCCCAGAAGCAAGAGAGTTAATCATGTGCACCAGCTAGTCTCCACTTTTGATAATGCCTTGGGTTTCATCATAATAATATAATTTACATTAAAAATGATGCACGCTTGAAAGTGATTATGAAGTGTTCAGATAATATAATTAACTGTCATGGCTAAAGTTGAGGGCTTATCATTTAGTTGCTTGTTAGTACAGAACTTGAGTATTGCTGAAAACAGAGAAATGCTGTCAAAGCTTTTCATCTTGCACTCATCAGGACAGACACAAGAATGCCAAATTTCAAAGGGATCGACAATTTATACTGCATCAGAAAAGATGTATTGATTGGTTGGCAAGTCTGGTCTGATTGGTCAAGAGGTTGCCATGGTAAATGCTATTGTTCTCCATGCTTTTGTTTATTCAAAACAGGTCCAGTGTCTGAACATATTCCCTTTGCCTGCAGAGGACAGGTACTTGCATATGAATGTTTGTAGTTTCTAGCGTGTGTAAGTGAGCCACATTGTGAGCCAGATTGATAATGTTGAATTTTTTATTAGTGCAATTCTTAGTGCACATGGGATTGTTCAGCAAATGTGCATCAATCACAGAATCACAGCTGTTGGACATTATGCTCTGGGTTTTGCAAGCACAGGTTGATTGAGTATGGCCAGTACTCTGACTACTGAGAACAACTGAAGGAACGTGCTGTTTGATATGATCCCCAGTCATTGGGATGTACAGTCTTCATGCCTGGCATTGCACAGGCATGGAAATTCATGTACCACATTACTAATTTGTGTGGTAGGCAGATCACTTTCGATGGAATGACCCTCAACCTCCTAACCTTTCATATTTAAGACCATAAGCCGTAGGGGCGGAAGTAGGTCATTTGGCCCATCGAGTCTGCTCCACCATTCAATGAGATCATGCCTGATCTGATAATCCTCAACTCCATTTTCCTGCCTTTTCCCCATAACCCTTGATTCTCTTACTGATTAAAAATCTGTCTATCTCAGCCTTGAATATACTTAACAACCCAGCATCTACAGCTCTCTGCCGTAAAGAATTCCACAGATTGACAGAAAAAATTCTTCCTCATCTCTGTTTTAAATGGGTGCCCCCTTAATCTGAGATTATGCCCTCTGGTCCTAGACTCTCCCACAAGGGGAAGCAACCTCTCAGCAACCACACGGTCAAGCCCTCTAAAAATCTTATATGTTTCAATAAGGTCACCTCTCATTCTTCTAAACTCCAATGAACACAGGCCTAACCTACTCGTTCTCTCCTCATAAGAAAATCCCTCCATCCCCGGGATCAACCTAGTGAACCTTCTCTGGACTGCCTCCGATGCCAGTATATATTTCCTTAGATAAGGGGACCAAAATTGTTCACAGCATTCTAGGTGTGGTCTAACGAGTGCCTTGCATAGTTTTAGCAATACTTTTTTATTTTAATACTCTATTCCCTTTGAAATAAAGGCCAACATTCCATACTCCTTCGCTATTACCTGTTGAACTTGAATGTTAGCTTTTTGGGATTTATGCACAAGGACCCCCAAATCTTTCTGTGCTGCAGCTTCCTGCAGTCTTTCTCTATTTAAATAATATTCAGTTCCCCTATTCTTCCCGCCAAAGTGCATAACCTCACACTTTCCCACATTATATTCCATCTGCCAAGTTTTTGCCCACTTCCTTAAACTGTCTATATCACTCTGTAGACTCCCTGTGTCATCCTCATCACTTGCATTTCCACCTATTTTTGTCTCCTTCATGAAGCCATGCTGACTCTGCTTGTTTAGATTATGTATTTCTAAATGATCTGCTATTACATCCTTAATAATAGACTTTCATTTTCCCTATATCATTTTACCAATGACAGATGTTAAGCTAACTGGCCTATAGTTATCTGTTTTTTGTCTCCCTCCCTTTTTGAATAAGGGTGTTACATTGGCCATTCTCCAATCCTCTGGGACTTTTCCAGAAACTAAAGATTCTTGGAAGATTACTATCAGTGCACCCACTATCTCTGTAGCTACTTCCTTTAATATCCTAGGATGCAGCCCATCAGGTTCATGGGACTTATTGGCCTTTAACACCATTAGTATCCCTAGTACTTTTTCCTCTGGTGATAGTTATTGTATTTATTTCCTCCCCATCCCCTCTTTTGCCCCTTGATTATTTAGTATTTTTGGAATGCTCTTAGTATCTTCTACCGTGAAGACTGAAGCAAAGTATTTATTCAACTCCTCTGCCATTTCTTGGTTCCCCATTATTATTTCCCCAGCTTCATTCTCTAAGGGGCCTATGTTCACTTTGGCCTCTCTCTTTTTTATATATTTAAAGAAGCTCTTACTGTCCATTTTTATATTACTTGCTAGTTTACCCTCAAAGTTTATTTTCTCCCTCTTTATTATTTTTTGGTCATCTTTTGTTGGTTTTTAAAACTTTCCCAATCCCCTGGCTTACCATTAATCTTTGCCACATTGTATGTTTTTTCTTTCAATTTGATACTATCCTTAACTTCCTTGGTTAACCACGGTTGATTTATCTCCTTCCTTGAATCCTTCTTCCTCACTGGGATATATCTTTGTTGAGGGTCATGAACTATTTTCTTAAATATCTGCCATTGTTCATCAACCATCTTTTCTGCTAAACTGCTTTCCCAGTCCACTCCAGCCATCTCTGCCCTCATTCCATTGTAATTACCCTTATTTAAGTTTGGCACAGTTGTTTCCGACCCACTTTTCTCACTCTCAAACTGAATGCTAAATCCAACCAGATTATGGTCACTGTTTCCTAGGGGATCCTTTACTCTGAGGTCATTTATTAAACCTCATTATACATTACCAGATCCAAAATAGCCTGTTCCCTGGTTGGATTCACAACCCATTGTTCTAAGAAACTGTCCCGAATACACTTCTTGCTCATGTCTACCTCTGCCAATTTGATTTTCCCAATCTACATGAAGATTAAAGTCACCCATGATTAATGTACTGCCTTTTTTGCATGCCCTCATTATCTCCTGATTTATTCTCTGTTCTACAGTGTAGCTACTGACAGGGGGCCTGTAGACCACTCGCACCAGTGTCTTCTTCCCCTTGTTATTTCTTATCCGATACGTGGATGACATGTTTGCTACATTTGAATCTGCAGATGCATCTAAGAATTTCCTTACACACCTTCATGCACTCAATTCCACACTCAACTTTCCCTTTGAAATGGAACAGTCTAATGAGCTCCCTTTCCTTGATGTGTCAGTTGAAAATTTTGCTAATGGGTTTTCTACGACTGTCTACTGCAAGCCCGCCTTCACTGGTCAATATATGTGCTGGGATTCCTGTAGTTCCACAAACCACAGGATTGGCCTTATCAACAATCTTGTAAATAGGGCCTAAGCCATTTGCCCACCCTGCAAGCTTAATGCCAAAGTAGGGCGCATTAAAGCTATCCTGTGGGATAATGGCTGCACTGATCAGATCATTGCTCACTGTATATAGTGCATACTCACAAATGAGTTTAAGGCCATCACAATCAGACCTGAAAAGTGCCCAGTCTACCTCAAATTATCCTGGAAGGG
This sequence comes from Cetorhinus maximus, assembly GCF_964194155.1. NCBI lineage: Eukaryota > Metazoa > Chordata > Chondrichthyes > Lamniformes > Cetorhinidae > Cetorhinus > Cetorhinus maximus. The sequence continues at coordinate 106,019,898 of NC_135889.1, read as the reverse complement.
TAAAGTATCTCAAAATTTTGAGCAAGAGGTGAAACTACCTGTTTTACACTGTTACTATACAGTGGAAACACAAGTGGTGTTTTCCACTAACAGGATGCTGCCATCAAGCCAAAAAGACATTCTGCCTACCACACAATTCAGTAATGCGGTATATGAATTTCAGCACTGGTGAGATGCAAGGCATGTAGGCCGTATGTCCCAATAACTGGTGGATCACATCAAATAGCACATCCCTTTGACTGTTCACAATAGGCAGAGTACTGACCATACTCAACCAACCAGTGCTTGCAAAATTCAAAACATAATACCTAACTTTAGATGTTATTCTGCAATTGGGCAGCATTTACTGAATGATCCCGTTTGTACTAAGAACTATACTAACAACTAATTTAGTATTATCATTCAGGATCACAATGTAGTTAATTTATTCTTGCTAGAAGCTACATGTAGTTATATGCAGAAACCTGTCCTCTGCAGGCAAAAGGAATATGTTCAAACATTGCACCTTTATTTGAATGAACAAAAGCATATGGAACAATAGCTCCCTGGTGCACTTATCATGGCAACATCTCAACTAATCATAGCCAACTTGCCAGCCAATCAGCACCCCTTTTCTGATGTAGCGTGAATTATTGTTCCTTTGAAATTTGGCATTCTTGCATCTATCCTGATGAGTGCAAGCCGATAAGCTTCAACAGCATGTCTCTTATTTCAGATTTATAATTTGAAATCTGTGATCACAAAATAGGTATAGATGGAGAAAACCTTTACACTCCTCTTAGGTCACTCATTCAAAGAGATTCTGCAATCTCTTGTTATGGTGTTTCTTAGCTTGATTCCAGGCTCTGTTACCCTGCGCAGCAGCTCATTCCACGTGCTGATCAGACTTTACATGAAGATTGTCTTAACAACAATCCGAAATATGCCTTTATCTAGTTTGAACCCTTTGTCCTACTGTCAAGAATTAGTTTGAAATGGTGCTCCTGTATTACCTTTTCCATATAATTTTCTACCTTGTGTATCACTAAAAGATCATTTCTTATTGTCCTGTCTTCAAAACTGCAAAGCTCCAGTTCTTATCATTTTTTTCTCATACCTGAGACTGTTGATACAAGACATCAGCCTCTTGGTTCTGCTCCAAATTGCTTCCAATCTTTGAATGCCTCCCTTGTGTATTGGTGATTAGAACTGAACACAGTGCCCTGGGCCTGGTCCAACTGGAGCACTCTGTAGTTTGGGTGTGACTCTCTCCAACTTATACTTGTTTGGCTATCCTGCAGCCCTGAAACTCGTCTATTGCATATATTGTTGTTAATAATACATTGGCTTTGAAGCTAATGGGAAATCTGTCAGTTTTCGAATCCTTCATTTGCTGACAGCAGATGCCTTGGAGAAGGCAATCACTAGTACGATATGTGTAACTGATGCTTTGATCCCTAAAACAAGAGATTAATGTTAAGGTTGCTGCACATTTATTGAATGAAAATGGAAATTTGAAGGTCTGAAATTATAATGAATATATTTTGGATAGCAATAGCTTAATAATTGAATAGTATTCCATTCTACTTCTGCTATTAGCAAAGGGGTACATGTTGTAAAATGGATAGGGAGGATTGCATTACAATACCGCGTCACATCAGTGAGTTCAGATGACATTTTAAACTGAGAGTGAAGCTCAAGCAATTCATCATCATTTGGACCTTGAGATGCATTGCTGCCTTGAACACAGCCCCTCATTCCTCTGTATTTATTTCTTTCCAATTAATCCAAATAATGGAAGAAGAAATGTGAAAACTCGAGAATTAACAAAACTGAAAGAGAACTCTGAATATCTATGTGACTCAGGTTTGCAGTGATATAATATTTTATTTGATTATTTGATATCATAAACTACAATTGTTTAAACGTATTACAAATCATGAAATTACAGATTACAATGTAAAGGGAGAAAAGTTGATAAAACAGCTTTTCATCTATTTCCTAATTCCTCCCAATCTTCCTGGTTCAATGTTCATTCCCAAAATCTGGAGGTGAAGCACCACAGGGCTTTTTCCATGTTAGAGTTTTTATATAAATGTAACTTATTGCTATACATATTGTTTCCCCTTGCCTTCCTCCCTTTATGTTTTCCTCATACGATCCATTGTTCGCAGCCGAAATTGAACACGTGTCGATTCCACTATACCATCAATTACTGGAAATAGTAACTTCTGGTAATCTCTCTCTAACTATCCCTTCCTTGCTGCGGAGCCTGTGACTTTCACTTACCTCATCATGACGAGATAATTGAAATCAGTAACTATTCAAATGGCGAATTGGGAGCCACTCCATATCGGCTTTAGGTCTATAATGAAGTACCAAAGCATTGGCTGGGATTTAGCCGCTACGAGGTAAGTCCCAATGTCAGGATGCAATGCAGGATCTGCACCCATATGGGAGGATGGCGGGATTGCAGCAACAATCTTCCCGGCAGCAGCCAATTAAGGGAGTGCCTCCAGGATTGCCATCCAATTAAAGGCAGGCCTCTCTAAACTGCCACCCTAATCAGAAGGCCAGCAGCTCTGCAGCCTCCACATCACCACCGTCAGAGGTGGCCGCGACCGAGGTTACAAGATGAAAGAGAGGGCACCTTCATATTGAGGGACCCTAGCTGGGATGCAATAAATTATTTTGCTGTGCTGGGGCAGGACAGGTAGCCTCTGGCGATCAGAGGGGTGGCCCCCTACAGCAATGGCATCAAGGCTGTAGGGGCAGCCATTTCAATCGGGGTGGGGTGGTGGGGGTGGAGTTGGGTTGGGGTCTCCTCCCTGGACCATGGAATTGCCAGAAACAGAAAGGAAGGTCCCCTTCCCTAGTAAGTCATTGAGAGACTGCTTCAATGCAGTTGATGTGCTTCCCACTTGATAGGGGTCATTCCAATGCCAGCAAAATACGGGTAGCCTGTTAAAATGGCTGTCAACAGGCCATTTAATTGGCTTAATTGCCACTTGCCTCCAATCTGTGAATAGCTGAATCACTACCATTTCTGCTGTTGTGAATATGCCCTAGTTGCACAAACACATTGGGCAGGATTTTACAGCTCCGTTTCGGCAGGGACGGGGCCGGAGCTGTAAAATGCGGTGAGACATTCTAAACCTCATTGACTTCAGCGGGAACATAAAATCCCGCTGCCATAAAATTCTGCCCTTTGGGTTTCCCACCCAATACCTCTTGCTGCCATTTCCCCACCCCTCCCAACTCCCAGCAAGTCTCCAATGGGCTGGTAAAACACTGTACATGTGCTGTTAATCAAGTAAAGTTATCAGGGCTTCAGCATGCAAATATTATAAGAATCCCACTCTTGTAAATCTGCATTCAATATCTATTGAACACTAATGTATGAAGGTTAGTCACTTGTACAAACTCATAAATAACTATACAATTTTATTAAAAATTGAATTGTCTAAATAGACTGGTTTGTTGAAGATGGAACACCTTCCTGATACATAACTCAGAACAGATGAACAGTTCTTTTATCCTCTAAATTGTGTTTAGCCAAATAAGCTAACTTGAATTCATGAACAGGGGAGGAGAGGCCTTGGTGTCGCCATGTTGTTCTGTAGTAATATATTTCCAGTTTCATGGTGAACAACATAATTGCATATTCCTGGCTTTATATGTGGGAGGCTGGTTAGCTCAGTTGGCTAGATGGCCAGAGTATGAATTAGGTCACAGGGATCAATCCCTGCTCCCTTGCTTGCTTCTGCATGCTACCTGTAGTAAAATTCATGGCGATTACTGTAGTTCAGCAAATAATCACCAAAGAATTGCCTTCAGGCAGAGCATTCAGGATGAAGAACTTTATAGGTACAGATCTCCTTTTGTTACATGGCTTGATATACCTGAGAACATAATATCATAACAGCTTTCCTGTCATATCTGCAATGAGCTTGATGCCCTAGCCTCCTCTCAGTGGGATAAGGTTCTACAGCATAACACAGAAACCATAGAATCTTAGAATGCTATAGCTCAGAAGGAGGTCATTTGTCCATCATGCCTTTGAAAGAGCTGGTCAGTTAGTCCCACAGTCCCATAGCTCTGAGAATGTACCTAATTCCAATTACCTTTAGAAAGTTACTATTGAATTTGCTTCTACCATTCTTTCAGGCAATGCATGCCAGATCATCACAACTTGCTGCGCAAAAGTATATTCATCGATTGCCTCTGGCTTTTTTTGCCAATTACCTTAAATCTGTGTCCTCTGGCTGCCTACCCTTTTGATACTGGAAACAGTCTATCCTTATTTACTCTAAGAAAACTCTACAAGATTTTAAACACCTCTTATCAAATCTCTTAACCTTTACTGTTCTTAGGAGAACACTCACCCTCATTCCTCTCCCCCGCCCACCCCCGCCACCTGCTGTAGTCTGACTTCGCAACTGAAGTCCTGCATCCCAGGTACTATTCCAGTAAGTCTCCTCCATACCCTTGCTAAGGCTTTGAGATCCTTTCCAAAGTGTGGGACCCAGAATTGGACTCAAAAATTCAACTGCAACCTAAAGATATGGTATATCTTCCTTGCTTTTGTGGTCAATGCCTCTACCTAAAAAGTCACTGATCCTCTGTGTTTTTGTTTTAACAGCCTTCTCAACTTATCCTTTCAAATTCAAAGTTTCATGTACATACACCTCCGGATCTCTCTGGTCCTGCATCCTCTGCAAAGTTGTACAGTTTGGTTCATATTGTCCCCCCTTATTTTTCCTTCAAAAATACAACACTTCACACTTCTCTGCATTAAATTGCATCTGATGTGCATCTGCTCATTTCACCAGTTTGTCCACATTCTCATGAGATCTGTTACTCTTTTCCTTGCCGTTTACTATGGTGCTTGGGTGGTGGGAATGGAGGCATGTGGTGAGGGAGCTCATGAAATATTGGGGAACTGCATTGGGATAGCTCCCTGATATAGTCCCACTGCCGGGGGAATTTCCCAGTGGCGGGCTGAGGTAGATTGACCTAAGGGTCACACTCCCATGCAGACTCCCTGATCTCAACCACCATGATTGTCATTTCACTTTTGTCTTAGACAGCATGGTGCTACTTCAGTTTTACTTTCATTCCCTCATCTTTTCTCCTCCCCCAGTCTCCATTTTTTTCCCCCCATCACCATTCACCCCCCAGGCATCACCTTCCACCTCCCCTCCAAGACCTACCAGCCACAATCATTTTCTTTCGGGGATGTCCAAGTGAACGTTCACATTCCCTTCCTTCCCGGAAATCCCACCCCCATCCATATTCACCTCCACAAGCTCCTCCTTCCCATTCCTAGGGCCCCTGTCTGCCTCCGAGTCCCCATCAACCACCCTTACTGTCCCTTCTACCACTACCCTCACCCTCCCGCCTCACACTGCCCTTGATCTTCTCACCATCCCCTTGTTCCACTCCCACCCTCAGTTCGCTCCCCAGGAGGCAGTCATGGACTCAGCACAGCCGTCCCTTGCATGTATACCTGAACAAACCCTCCTCCCGGCCGAGCCTCCCCACAGATTGGTCCTGCACCAGCCCCGGACTTCACTCCCGCTTAGTCCTCTCCCTTTCCTGATTCCTTCAGACACCCTTACTTCTTCCGTCACCCTTAATCTTTCTCTCCTCCCGACTCTTCCCTCCAGCCTTACTTCTTCCTCCAGCCTTAGGCCTTCCCCCTTGCCGATGCCTTCCTCCACCCTTACTCCCTCCCCTCTCTGCACTCCTTTCTTCCCCTGGACCCACTCCCCTACCCTCTCCGCACTCCCTCTCCCCTCCGAACTCCTTCCCGTACACCTTCCAACCCCACCTTACACCTACCTTCCCAGCTGCCGTCTTCTCCCATTAGCCACTGCTCCCTCCGCTCTCCCTTTCCCCCTCCTAACCTCCCCCCAATACCTTCAAGCCCTCTTTCCCAACCTCACCCCATCCTGACACCTTAATTCCCCCCTCTCCCCATTTTGACACCACTTCCTCTCTCAGTCAATTCTAGACCTTCGTCTCCCATCCCCCAATACATCTTCCTCTCCCAAACACAGCTGGACCTTCCACTCCACCTCCTTGACCATCATCTGTTGTGAGTAAACCCTCAATGGTGACTTTCCAACTTCCGTGGGCTGCTTTGCAGTATAGTCATGTCCATGAGAATCCACCCAGCATGACACGGATGTTCCTCCAATGTGCCGTTGGTGCTGGGCTCCAGCGTCTTCTGCTCCTCGGATGTCCGCAATATGAGCAAGGCCCTCGTAGTAAGTCTTGGCTTCAGTTTGTCACACTTATCTAGACGCCGATGTGGGTGGACAGAGCAGCAAGGTCAGGAGGATGATTCCGCGGGCTGGCCTTATAATGATATGCAGATGTGTTACAATGGAGTTCCTGACATCCGATGGTGGGGAGCGCAGCCCGCCATCGATGGGCTGAGCGGATGATTGCACACTGGTTTCACGACGTCGTGAAACTGATTTCTGTCCTCGCCATATTGTCCGCTCATGCCACCGAGCACGCCCGATGCCAGTGGGCACAGAAAATTTGACCCAATGCCTTAATATTTGCCTGGCAGGTGCACAAGTGACTAATTGGGGAGTCTCCTGCAGTAAAATTGCCAATCAGTCCCAGCAAGTGCAGGCTCAGGGGTAGCTTCTTGGCCCATAATTGGGGTCTCAAAGCCCACAGTAAAGTTCAGCCCTACATTTCTGAGCATCATGCCAAAATTGATGTCATGTGCTGTGCATCCATGTCCAGGTTACTAATATATATCAAAAAGAGCAGTGGCCCCAACACCAAATTGTGGGAGGGCGCTACTGTATATTTCTCTCAGTATAAGGAACAACTATTCGCCACTACTTTTTGCTTCCTTCCTCTTAGCTAATTGCGTATCTATGTTGCCACTGCCCCTTTAATTCCATGGGCTTCAATTTTGTTAACAGGTCTCTTATGTGAACTTCATTAAGTGCCTTTTGAGTGTCCATATGAATAACATCAACCATGCTGGCCTCATCAGCCCTTTCCATTATTTCATCAAAGAGCTTAATAAACCTAGTCAAACAGAACTTGCCTCTAACCAATTCATGCTGGTTTTCATTTATTAATGCATATTTTCCAAGTGACAGTTAATCTTGTCTTAGCTTCATGTCTCTGAAATGTTTCCCACCACTAACTTTAATTTGAGTGGCCTGCAGTTGCTGTGTTTATCCCTCTCCCCGTTTATCAAGAGTGGTGTAACATCTGTAATCCTTTAATCCTCTGGCAGGACTTAGGCGTCGAAGGAAGATCCTCTCAACTGGGTGGCTTTTAAATTTGAGCTTTGCCAACACTTAAGTGCTGCATCTCCATCTATCTTTAAATCATCCAATTCCTCTATTACCTCTTGCTTTACCCTGATATTGACAGCAGCTTCTTCTTTAGGGAAAACAACACAAACCCAAACGCCAACGTAGGATTTATGTGCACAGAATCCACGGGGCAGGATGTTTAGGCCAGTGTACGGGCACGATTGGCAGGCCTGGGAGCGGCCGGGAAATGGACTGCTGCCCGCGATCGGCCCCTGACCACCATTTCACGCCGGCTGGCCAATTAACGATCAGTCAGCGTGAAGTGAGCGCCGAAATCCTCAGCGCTGCCAGAGAGGGGGCGGGAGGAGGGCGGGTGCTGACATAAGTGCTGGCGCAGGGGGGAGCGCTGAATGAAAGCTCCCTGAAGGCAGAGAGCCACCTCAGGCAGCTGAAGAATTTCAAGCCAATAAATAAAGATTTTAAAATCTGGAAAAAAATGTCCACCCATCAGAATCAATTACCTGAACGTATAACATGATGAAAATTCTATCCACACATTTTTCAATTTAATAACGGAAACCTCATCCCACTCCCGCCGACTGAAATATCACGTTCCATTTTATGTTCCAGTGTTCAGGTGAATTCTGCCCCATGAGTGTTCCAGCACAGTGATCTTTTCTTCCACCAGCGTCAAACATGCTAATACATTCTTCCTTCTCAAGGGCGATTCGGAATGGACAATAAATGCTGGCCTAACCAGCATTCACATCCCACGAACAAATGAAAAAACATACACTTAAAAAGCTTATCTTAAAGAAATGAGCTTTTTACCATGGATGACCATGGCTTGTAACTCCAGACACAGACAGGAAATTGTCGAGAGCACAACTCCTAGTCTTGAAACAGTCATGTTGCGAACTTGGTTGTAGAGCAGTGGAAGCAGGAATGCCTTTTATCCAATTGAAGCGAAGGTTAGTGATCACAGCAAAAAATCAGGGTTGGGAGCCAACAGGATTGTGGCACTCCTATTGTTAATTCCCCTCGACTGTATGAGCCAGATTTCCTTCTGTTTCACACCATAAAGGCTATCATCTTCACCTCAGGCCTTCTCACACTCACTGGGGTTCTCTCGCAGCTGTGTACCTGCTACAATTCTCATCCAATGCTCTTGTGACACTGACAAAGGCCTCAGGCTGCTCTCTTCGTGGCTGCTTGCTCCGATCACGTGCAGTTTATCTTTAGAGGTCTCCTGATTCTCCTGCCCGCTGCTGCACTCCCTGTCTCCACGAGGCTACCACCCCACCCCCTGCACCCCACACCCTTCACCCCCACACCCTTCACCCCGTGCTCAGGGCTTCTGGCCCCGCCCCTTCAGCCCACAATCTGATCTTCAGGCCCCACCCCCTCTTCAGTCCCCACTCAGGACTTCAGGCCTCACCCCTTCTTCAGTCCCTACTCAGGACTTCAGGCCTCATCCCTTCTTCAGTCCCCACTCAGGACTTCAGGCCCACCCCCTCTTCAGTCGCCACTCAAGATTTAAGGCCCCACCCCCTCTTCAGTCGCCACTCAGGACTTCAGGACCCGCCCCCTCTTCAGTCGCCACCCAGGACTTCAGGTCCCGCCCCTCTTCAGCCCACAGTCAGGACTTCAGACCCCGCCCCTCTTCAGCCCACAGTCAGGGACTTCAGGCCCCGCCTCTCTCAGTCGCCACCCAGGACTTCAGGCTCCGCCCCTCTTCAGTCCCCACTCAGGACTTCAGGTCCCGCCCCTCTTCAGCCCACAGTCAGGACTTCAGGCCCCGCCTCTCTCAGTCCACACTCAGGACTTCAGGCCCTGCCCCTCTTCAGCCCATGCTCAGGACTTAAGGCCCCGCCCCTCTTCAGTCCCCACTCAGGACCTAAGGTCCCACCCCTCTTCAGCCCACACTCAAGACTTAAGGCTCCACCCCCTCTTCATTCCACACTCAGGACGTCAGGTCCCGCCCCTCTCAATCCACACTCAGGACTTCAGGTCCCGCCCCTCTTCAGTCCACACTCAGGACTTAAGCCCCCCATCCCCCTCTTCAGCCCCCACTCAGGACTTCAGGTCCCGCCCCTCTCAATCCACACTCAGGACTTTAGGCCCCACCCTCTTCAGTCCCCATTCAGGACTTTAGGCCCCACCCTTCTTCAGTCCCCACTCAGGACTTTAGGCCCCACCCCTCTTCAGTCCCCACTCAGGACTTTAGGCCCCACCCCTCTTCAGTCCACACTTGGGACTTCAGGCCCTGCTGCTCTTCACTCCACCCTTTGGACTTCAGACCCCGCTCCCTCTTCAGCCCATGCTCAGAACATCTGACTCTGTCCCCCCAGAGGACACTGCTCTCCGTCACTGCCAATCGAGGCCCTTCTGACAGAATCCCTTGGCAATGCCCCGCAGAAAGTGGGGTCTAGCATCTAGCGCCAAGTTGGGAGTCAGTGCTTAGTGCGTTCCCCCACTAAACCAGTCTAACTTGAGATATAATTGGTATTAAATTGCCAGCCTGGTTCAGAGATGCCAGAGGAAATGTAAAATATCATACCAGTTCAGTAAAGCATGCGGCTATAAAATTGGGACTAAGGCAGATAATAATGAGATGCATTTATCTGTTCTATCCCTGTCACCAGAACTACTAGATAATAACACTCAATCGCTGAAGATGATAAGTATTTCATTACCATGAGCAATCGTTTTTCACTTTGAGTATGTAGTTCATCAAAAAAATAAATGTCAAGAGGATAAAGAGGATGAGTTTAAAGTTCTTTAATTTACTTGGAAAGTGCTAGGCAACCGCAAGAAAGCATACTAGCCGTAAAAATATCTACAAAGAGCCTGAACGAAGCCTACTTACTAAAAACTATGCTTGTCCTAATTTTTAACACGGTGCATTGTTACAACATTTTGATTTTGTAGTGATTGTGGGTCAAAACGTTCCTACTATTTTAAGGGTCACGTGATTGCACTGATGAATCAGCCCTAAGCGCGGGTAACCTTAGGGATGGAGCTTTCTAGTCGTGGACCTGGTTTAAGCATGGAGCTTCTGCAAGAGCTCTGCAAATAAAATTATCTGGTTCAAGTAAGAAACCTGCCTGATACATCAAGTTTATTACAGACGTTTACACAGAACTGATATCATAGCATCAACATCAGTAATTTCTTTATGTTTGTTTTTGAGATGTGGATGACACTGGGAGGGCAGTATACATATTATTGATTACTAAAACAAAATAAAAACAGAATTACCTGGAAAAACTCAGCAAGTCTGGCAGCATCGGCGGAGAAGAAATCAGTCAACGTTTCGAGCCCTCATGGCCCTTCAGCAGAACTGAAGCATAGTTTCAACAAGGGAGAAATATAAATTGGTTTAAGGTGGGTGGGGGGGAAGAGACACATTGAGGGTGTGGTGTGAGCAGATAATCAAAAGATGTCAGAGACAAAAGGGTCAAAGAGGTGTTGAAGGTGGTGGTCTTTGTCTGAGAAAAGTGCTAATTAAGAATGCAAGACAGGATATTCAAAGTACAGCTCTAGTGGGGGTGGGGTGGAAAGACTAAAGGTTTTAGTTTTAGATTTAAAAATAATGGAAATAGGTGGGGAAAGAAGAATCTATATAGATTATTGAAAAAAAAGGCGGGTGGGGGGGGGAAAGAAACGGGGTGGGGATGGGGGGAGGGGGAGTTTAAGATCTAAAGTTGTTGAATTCAATATTCAGCCCAGAAGGCTGTAAAGTGCCTAGTCGGAAGATGAGGTGCTGTTCCTCCAGTTTGCGTTGGGCTTCACTGGAACAATGCAGCAAGCCAAGGACAGTCATGTGGGCAAGAGAACAGGGTGGAGTGTTAAAATGGCAAGCGACAGGGAGGTTTGGGTCTTTCTTGCGGACAGACCGCAGGTGTTCCGCAAAACGGTCGCCCAGTTTGCGTTTGGTCTCTCCAATGTAGAGGAGACCGCATTGGGAGCAACGAATGCAGTAGACTAAGTTAGGGGAAATGCAAGTGAAATGCTGCTTCACTTGAAAGGAGTGTTTGGGCCCTTGGACGGTGAGGAGAGAGGAAGTGAAGGGGCAGGTGTTGCATCTTCTGCGTGGGCATGGGGAGGTGCCATAAGTGGGGGTTGAGGAGTAGGGGGTGATGGAGGAGTGGACCAGGGTGTCCCGGAGGGAACGATCCCTACGGAATGCTGTCAAGGGGGGTGAAGGGAAGATGTGTTTGGTGGTGGCATCATGCTGGAGTTGGCGGAAATGGCGGAGGATGATCCTTTGAATGCGGAGGCTGGTGGGGTGATAAGTGAGGACAAGGGGGACCCTATCATGTTTCTGGGAAGGAGGAGAAGGCGTGAGGGAGGATGCGCGGGATATGGGCCGGACACGGTTGAGGGCCCTGTCAACGACCGTGGATGGAAAACCTCGGTTAAGGAAGAAGGAGGACATGTCCGAGGAGCTGTTTTTGAAGGTAGCGTCATCAGAACAGATGCGACGGAGGCGAAGGAACTGAGAGAATGGGATGGAGTCTTTACAGGAAGCGGGGTGTGAGGAGCTGTAGTCGAGGTAGCTGTGGGAGTCGGTAGGCTTGTAATGGATATTGGTGGACAGTCTATCATCAGAAATTGAGACAGAGAGGTCAAGGAAGGGAAGAGAAGTGTCAGAGATGGACCATGTGAAGATGATGGAGGGGTGGAGATTGGAAGCAAAATTAATAAATTTTTCCAGGTCCCGACGAGAGCATGAAGCAGCACCGAAGTAATCATCGATGTACCGGAGAAAGAGTTGTGGGAGGGGGCCGGAGTAGGACTGGAACAAGGAATGTTCCACATACCCCATAAAGAGACAGGCATAGCTGGGGCCCATGCGGGTACCCATAGCCACACCTTTTATTTGGAGGAAGTGAGAGGAGTTAAAGGAGAAATTGTTCAGTGTGAGAACAAGTTCAGCCAGACGGAGGAGAGTAGTGGTGGATGGGGATTGTTGGGGCCTCTGTTCAAGGAAGAAGCTAAGGGCCCTCAGACCATCCTGGTGGGGGATGGAGGTGTAGAGGGATTGGACATCCATGGTGAAGAGGAAGCGGTTGGGGCCAGGGAACTGGAAATTGTTGATGTGACGTAAGGTGTCAGAGGAATCACGGATGTAGGTGGGAAGGGACTGGACAAGGGGAGAGAGAAGGGAGTCAAGATAATGAGAAATGAGTTCCGTGGGGCAGGAACAGGCTGACACGATCGGTCTGCCAGGACAGTTCTGTTTGTGGATTTTGGGTAGGAGGTAGAAGCGGGCCGTCCGAGGTTGGGCGACTATCAAGTTGGAAGCTGTGGGAGGAAGATCTCCAGAGGAGATGAGGTCAGTGACCGTCCTGGAAACAATGGCTTGATGTTCTGTGGTGGGGTCATGGTTCAGGGAGAGGTAGGAGGAAACGTCTGCGAGTTGACGCTCAGCCTCCGCGAGGTAGAGGTCAATGCGCCAGACAACAACAGTACCACCCTTGTCAGCGGGTTTGATGACAATGTTGGGGTTGGACCTGAGAGAACGGAGTGCAGTGAGTTCAGAGAGAGACAGATTAGAATGGGTGAGAGGAGCAGAGAAATTGAGACGGCTAATGTCACGCCGACAGTTCTCAATGAAAAGATCAAGAGAAGGTAAGAATCCAGAGGGAGGGGTCCAAGTGGAGGGAGAATATTGGAGGTGGGTAAAAGGATCCGTTGAACGGGGAGAGGACTCCTGCCCAAAGAAGTGAGCACGGAGACGAAGACGGCGGAAGAAGAGTTCAGCATCATGCCGAGCCCGAAATTCATTGAGATGAGGGCGTAAGGGTATGAAACTAAGTCCTTTGCTGAGCACTGAACGTTCAGCATCGGAGAGGGGAAGGTCAGGGGGTATAGTGAATACGCGAGTTCCACCCAACGTCACCCCATGTCATTTTACATGTCGGCAAGTAGGCACCCCCACCCACCCCACCCCACCCGCTTGCCAACCAGAGGATCCTGTCCCTAGTTCTAGATTCTCCCACAAGAAGAAACACCCTCTCCACATCTACCCTGTCAAGGTCCCTCAGAATCCTATACATTTCAATCAATCTCTTCTAAACTTCAGCGGATACAAGCCTAGCCTGTCCAGCCTTTCCTAATAAGACAACCCACTCATTCCAGGTAGTAGTCCGGTAAACCTTCTTTGAACTGCTTCCAAGATGGTGGTGAGCTACCTTCTTGAACCGCTGCAGTCCATGTGGTGCAGATACACCCACAGTGCTGTTGGGGAGGGACTTCCAGGGTTTTGGCCCAGCGACAGTGAATTATTTATTCTCATACTGTGGGTATTGCTGGCAATGTCAGGGTGTATTGACCATCCCTAGTTAATAAGTTATTGGCTGAGTGCAACTAAGAATCAGTCATGTTAGTATGGGCCCGGAATCACAATTAGGCAAGGCTGGTAAAGACAGCAGCTTTTCTTCCCTAGAGGATGTTAGCAACTCAGTCGAGTTTTTATGTCAATTCCAAAGCTTCAAGCTCCACTTTTACTGATAAAACTTTTATTTCCAGATTTATTTTGAAATGGAGGATTGAACTAAGAGAGATTAACTGGGTGCTATCAGGGAAAGGATTAATGAAAATGATCAAGATTGAGAATACACTCCCAGATAGAATAGTCAAGGAAAAATCCCCAGGGTATTTTAAGAAATAATTGGATGCTACAATTGTGGGGGAATGCTAGGATCTCTGTGGATGGGTGAATCAACTGGACTGAATGATCTTCCTCTCCCACAGTTATCTTGTGAACTTGTGATAATGCCTTATATGGCATATTTACATTCAATTGCTCAAACTCAGAGCAAACATTTCCTAAGTCCACATTGCGTTAGGAAGGCTCAATCACATTGACACCACCACAACATGAAACAAGATTCTGGTGAGTCAATGGCATGGTGATGTGACGTTTGTGTGGCAATATCATGATGTCATGACTCATGCACACAAAACAGTTTATGCAGTTTTGAAGCCATTAAAAATGTTTTTCACATTTCCCTGGGGGTGGTTGGAGAATGAAATGGCATGGTATCTGAATTGTTCCCTGCTTTTCAGACCCAAGCTGCTGGAGACAATAATGTCTGTGTTTTTCAGTTTGGGATTGAAACCTTGATTTTCCAGGGGTTTGACAGTTGCACCTGGAGATCCAGTTATCAGATTAGATTTCAAAAAATGTAAGTATAGCAAGAGTATTGCTCTCCGCTGTTTGTATTGCACTTACGCTAATAGATTATGTTTCGTTAGTGCATGATGCTGTAAAATGTCTTTTTAAGTAATACAGACGACGACAATGATTCCATCACCATTCTTTAGTTTATTGGAGATTATACATTGGTTTCAGGCCAACATTTACACTGACGCAATGTTTAATTTTCTGCATTTCTCCCTGTCTTGATATGAGAAACAGTGAAAATCTCACTCCTAGAAGTTGTTTTCCAAGGCAGAGAAGACAGAGTCAATGGTATTTCTGAAGCAATACAGTTAATCTCCGCAGCTTTAATGTTGAATACATTATGATTATGTTAAGGATTAATGATTGAAGCTCGGGATTGCCTGAGACCTTCAGTAACAAGGCTCTGAAGCTGCCAGTGAATGGAAGTTAGAAGCTTCTAAGATATGAAATCTTGGGTTCCAGTTAATGCAAATGTCAAAGGTGTCATGCTTGAAGAAAGGCAGTGTTTTAATTGAAGTTGAATAATGCGCTGTGGCAGTAGGCTGCATGCCATCTGCTATCTGTGTGGAACAGCCTGCTTGGGGCTCCTGGATCAAACCAGTTGCCTTTATCAGCGACGTTCCTGCTTTCAGCCTTGGGTTGCATTCAGGCCAATCGCACAAAACCATTTAATTTTAGATGTCAGCAACACATGCTGAATGATAAAAGGCACCAAGCAGACATCTGTACTCCAAGTGCACAAGAAATATACTCCATAAATAACTTGTATGTTTAACTTAAGGTTGTTAAACAGTGTAACACCTCATCAGACAAGTCACGTATAAAGAGCTAACCATCATTAACTGAACAGAAACTAATTGGACTCTTTGAAATTAATCCAGATCTTTCATAGCTTGTTAAAGCTGCTGTAATTGTGTTGAATAACACCTGCTATTATCGTCAGCATTATTAATGTGCCAGTAATGAGATCTAAATGGAGAACTGAGGGCAACATCAAAGACAGACTGTTTACTGCCCAGTTAATGATCAGAACAGCATGTAATCCTACACTACCTGCTTTCCTATCATTTACAGGTATAATTTAAAATAATGAAGTCATTGAGATTCATGGCTGGTGGTAGGAGGAGAAAGGAGAAAGTCCAAGGCTGTGAGTGGATGGGAAGGTCACACGACGAAATGCCATCAACACACCATCCCTACCCTTGCCACCTCCCATTTAGTTTATTTTTAGTGCTAATAAATCTCCCATGGCATTGCTAATGGTAGGTGGGTGATTGTGTTGTTTTATAAGGAAATAAGCAGTCTACCATGAATGATGCATTCTTATTAAGCTGTAACCTAGCCTGTCCCTATGAGACCATTACACAGTATAATTGATGGACACAGAGGAGGTACCATTATATTAGAAACAGGCTCATATGGTGGCCATATTTAAAAAGAGTGGTAAAAAGGAGACAGGAAACTACTGGCTCATTATGTAAATAAATGATATTCATTATCAGGAATAGACACGAGGTTCAAATATATGATTTGTTTGTTTCCCGACCTCTCCTCAGTTAGCCCAACTCATTCACATATCAGCTCCTGCTTCTATTGGGCTCCCTTTCTTTTCACTGCGCTGACTATTTATTGTGTGCCTTGTGCTCACTCTGAGGTTTAGTATACTCTGTTCAAGGTACCGCAGCTACTTAATTTGGATGTCTTGGGCCCTCACTAAATGGACATCTTTTGTAACTTCAGGTCCCGCTCAGCCTTGGCCCACTCCATTAAGAAGTAATTTAATTTAAGGTTTCAAGATATTAAGGGGAAAAGATAAGGTAGATTGTTGGCTGGAGAGTCTAGGTCTAGAAGATATAGCTTAAAAAGTAAAGGCAGGCCTTTCCAGATGAAACTAGGAACCACATCTACACAGAAAATGTAGTAGAAATTTGAAACGCTCTTCTGCAAATAGCAATTGATGCTAG
Organism: Cetorhinus maximus; assembly: GCF_964194155.1. Classification (NCBI taxonomy): domain Eukaryota; kingdom Metazoa; phylum Chordata; class Chondrichthyes; order Lamniformes; family Cetorhinidae; genus Cetorhinus; species Cetorhinus maximus. The sequence continues at coordinate 106,003,465 of NC_135889.1, read as the reverse complement.
ATCAATTGTTATTTTTAAATCTGAGATTGATAGATTTTTGTTAGTGATAGTTATTAAGGGATATGGGGCAAATGTGGGGATCTGGAGTTAGGTCACAGCCATGAGCTCATTGAATGGCGCAACATGCTTGAGGGGCTAAATGGCCTTAGGTTCCTAGGTGCCTTTGTCCCCATTGTTAGGTTCATGGCTGTTCTCATAAACCTCTTCTTTGCAAGCAAGCCCACAGAAGAAAATTGCACATGGTGGGCTTAGGATACAGTTGGTAGACAGTCATTCAACAAACTGATGATTGGTATTCAGTTCGAATGAATATTCATGTTCAAATCAATTCTAGAAAATTCTAGCATTTGAAAGATCAGCAGTGAAAGAGGGACCACAGAAATACAGGGAGCTAGGTAATTCAAAGATGAAAGAAAGCAAAGGCATAGTGATTAAAGGGACATGCAGACTTTGCAGAAGTCAGACACATCAGGTAAGAGAAAAATAGAAAAAATTGAGGGTGGGAGAAAACTAAACAGACAGGTCAAGGTAACATAACGAGATAGGGTCAAAAATTTGACAGGGATGGGTGTACTGAGCGTAAGCAATGCCAGAGGAAACCAACTTGTAGAAAATTTATTGGTTTCCATATTTTCGTGCAATAGATTCACTTACGGGTGCTAAATGAAAAATGATCAAGAATTTAAAAGGTAACATGGCATTTGTGTGGAGAGAAACCACTGCATGATCCAGGATCAGTGACAAGTTCTGATGTTTTAACACTGGGGTCTGAGCAACAGTCTAGATATAAAATATGGTTAAAAATTTTAAGAGTAATGGCTGCGTGCACCTCTTGATTCATTTCAGTGGATGATGAATAGCAGAAGATTAATGAAAAGTATGTACGCTAGTTAGGCAAGATGGGAAAACTTTCGCGAGGGTACAGAGGGGATTTACTAGAATGGCACCAGAATTTGAGAGATTTCTGTTATGAGCAGGGAGCCAACAAACTGGGATTAATCTCCTTGGAGTAGAGATAGTTAAGGGGTGATTTGATGGCGATGTTCAAAATCATGGAGCATTTTAATAGACTAAATAGGAAAAAATCCATTTCTGGTGGCAGAAGGGTCACTAACTAGAAGAGACAAATTAAAGATGATTGTCAAAGAAACCAGAGATGATAAGTGGAATTGTTTTTTCACACAGCAAGTTACTACGGTCTATATGGGCTGCCTGAAAGGGTGATGGAAGCAGATCCGATGATAACTTTCAAAAGGGAATTGAATAGATAACAGGGAAAGGAAAAGAATGGAGGAAAGAGCAGGGGACTGGGACATGCTGGACAGCACTTCCATAGAGCCAGCACAAACACAATGGGCCGAATGACTTCTTTCTGTGCCGCACCTTTCTAATGATTTTAGTTGTCGGTTAATTTGCTTTGATGTCCCTGAAAAGGCATCAGAGTCTGTGTATAATTTGCTTGAATTAGCCCAAATGCCAAGAAACTGAAGGTTAATGGATTCTCCTGACTATTCAAATAAATAAGAGGTGGTCTACATTGGAGAGAACAAACGCAAACTGGGCGACCGTTTTGCAGAACACCTGCGGTCTGTCCGCAAGAAAGACCCAAACCTCCCTGTCGCTTGCCATTTTAACACTCCGCCCTGTTCTCTTGCCCACATGTCTGTCCTTGGTTTGCTGCATTGTTCCAGTGAAGCCCAACGCAAACTGGAGGAACAGCACCTCATCTTCCGACTAGGCACTTTACAGCCTTCCGGGCTGAATATTGAATTCAACAACTTTAGATCTTAAATTCCCCCTCCCCCCATCCCCACCCCATTTCTCCCCCCCCCCCACCCTTTTTTTTTTCAATAATTTATATAGATTCTTCTTTCCCCACCTATTTCCATTATTTTTAAATCTAAAACTAAAACCTTGTTAGCCTTTCCACCCCACCCCCACTAGAGCTGTACTTTGAGTGTCCTGTCTTCCATTCTTAATTAGCACTTTTCTTAGACAAATATCACCACCTTCAACACCTCTTTGATCCTTTTGTCTGTGACATCTTTTGATTATCTGCTCCTATCACTGCTTATCTCCACAATCACCACACCCTCAACTTCTCTCTCACCCCCCGCCCCCCCACCTTAAACCAGCTTATATTTCACCCCTCTCCTAACTATGCTTCAGTTCTGCCGAAGGGCCGTGAAGGCTCGAAATGTTAACTGATTTCTTCTCCACCGATGCTGCCAGACCTGCTGAGTTTTTCCAGGTAATTCTGTTTTTGTTTTGAAATAAGAGGTGGTGTCTGGCGGGCAAACAAACTCAGAAGTAAAAGCAAGCTGCAAATACAAGGTGGGAACACTGTCAGAATAAGTTCCTACCATATCTGATTGTGCTTGTTTGTTGCAATTAACTGATGGGAACATTTCTTTTATTTCACTATTCCATTGAGCAGAATGGGAATAAGGAAATCAGTGGGCCAAGTGATGCTGTTATTTCTTGTGTTCTTGCTATTTGAAATGAAAATGTCCATTTTACACCTGAGAGAGCAACATAAATATAGATTTCAGCGTCATTAGCAATCGGTGAATCCAGATCATTACTGATTTCTCAGAAATTACATATCTTTAGATTCTCATGCAACTTTGTGTGCGACACGCGAACATTTCTCTCTATGTCCACCTCTCATGCCAAGGATCCCTCAGACATGCACTACGACATAGGGCAGAACATTTCGTCCCACGGGCAGGCTGATTTCCTCATTCCCATTCTGCTCAATGGAACAGTGAAATAAAAGAAATGCTCCCACCAGTTAATTGCAACAAACAAGCACAATCAGATAGGGTCGGAACTTATCCTGACAGTATTCCCACCTTGTATTTGCAGCTTGATTTTATTGCTGAGTTTGCTTGCGTGATGACATCAGGTGAGCGTCCTGACATCATCGCGCACTCTCGCAATCTTTTGGTCAGCAGGTGTGCGTGAGAGGTGGCAGAGTGCCTGCCGACAATTAACAGGCCTATTAAGGCCCTTAAGTAATTAATTAAGCTGCACTTTGCGCTGTCCGTTCAACCGTTCGGTTGGCAGACAGGCGTATAGGCCAGGCGGCCTTTGCATTTTTAACAAAACCTCATCCAATGCTTACTAAAAAAACCATGAAAATTTTTTTAACATCCTTTTATACACGTTCCTCTTCACGCGACTGGGGGGACATGTTAATCTTATATGTAAAAAGTTTATTTTTGTATTTAAAATCCGTCAGCTCCCTCAGGCAGCTCTGTGCCTTCAGGGGGCACTCAGTGAGCCCTCTCCCGCACATGCGCACACTTCAGTGCTCGTGCTCCTCCCCCCACCCCCCCAACCCTGGCAGTGCTGAGGCTCTTAGTGTGCCCTTCACGCTGGCTAGCCATTAATTGGTCAGCCAGTGTGAAATCGCGGTCGGTGCCCAATTGTGGGCAGCAGGTTGTCTCGCGGCCATTCCCGAACCTGCCCATCGCGCCCACCTGACGAGGGGAAAATCCTCCCCAAAATGTTTTTTCCGACATCAGAAATTCTGCAGAATCATTAACCACCATCTCCATCCCAGCCTCAAAACAGTTGTTTGTTTTTCTGCTATGGACAGAGACGGGAGACTAGAACCCTAATTTCCTTCCCTTTACTGTCTAATTAGTGTCTTCTTTCTGAAAAGGAGAATGTGTGTGTTTCTAAACCCTGGAGTGTATGGTCAAGTGGAATAACTAGCAGCAAGATTGCTTGGGTTTAAATAAGAAGGATTATTTATTCATGTATTTGCCCTGAAAGCCTGAATGCCACGTTACTCTCTTATACACGCACACACTTGAGAAAAACACAGGTCAAGAAAATAGTACGCTTTTACCAATTATAAACAAAGGAACAGTTCATTAGCCATGATTTTGGCTCATCTCGGGAAGAAGCCTGTTGCAGGCCCATTGAAGAAGGCGTTTTCACTCCTGAAGGGTTAGTATAGGGGTTGGTTCGAATAGCTGGAGGCACATATCAGAGTTGTTACAGGATTCTTTCAAAGAAATGGATTTTCTGGCAGGTCAGGAGGTTGACGACTCGTGGCTTTCTTACCAGGAGGTCAAGTTTCCCTACAGGTGGTCTTAAAAGGAATCAGGCTGGGAGACTTTTAGACACTGCAGTCTCCAGGCTGAATGTTTCTGCCTTGTTGTACGGCTGATGATCTGCAGTTGCTGTTCTGTGTGGACTGATCTGGTTTCCCTCTGAGTCTTGGGGCAAAATAATTTGTGATTTGAAGTTGATTTTGGTCATGTCACAGCAAGTGCCTCCCACTGTCCATATGATGGGTGGAATCCTTCCACCCAGGACTAAGTCCTGTGGAGGGGGCAGGGATGAGGACAGGGAGTGTTTCCCGCTGTGGAAGCCGACGAGAAATCCCACGGTATCTTCCAGCCCCGATGTAATTAATTATGCATCCGGGGGTTTCACACCGCCTTCTGTGGCTGGGCGAGCTTGAGCTGGCCGCCCACCCTGCCATCATATCCGGACATCATATTTAAAAGGCGTCCAGACATCCACAATGTCAAACCAAAAGCAGAGATGTCTGCAAGGTCATCCGCCGGGTCAACTCCAAAATTTAGTACCGTCTCCCTGTCCGTCCTTCTGGACATGTCGAAGTGTGCAGGAATGTGCTGTATCCGCCTGATGGGAGGAGGGGGCCAAGCAGGGATACCAATGTTGCATGGGTACAGGTGACCGATGCCATCAGTGCCCAGGGGGTGCACAAGAGGTCGGCAACACATTGGGTGAACAACCTTATTCACTCCGCCAAGGTAAGTCTCATCAGGTGGTCGCATTAAACAAAAGAAATTCCAATATGTCAAGGTCCAAGGCCCAGTGGCAATGGCATGTCCTGCCTCACAGCCCCACTTTAGTGCATCCACGATGCAGTGGAGTGTGCCTCCTTCAGCTTTCAGCAGAAATGGAACACTGCATGGAGGGGGCGGTAGAATGGGGTGGGGGCTGGGCGGGAAAGGGGAGAGCTGGATTAGGCGCAGAGGGAACCAGCATCCTCTGCAAATCACATGCCTGTCTGAGCCTTCCCCTTGCATGTGGCTGTGCTCAGTGCTCTGGAGTGAGCTGGTCCACAACCCTTCTGCCCAGTGATGACCAGCCACAAAAGTGAGCTACCTTACGAGGGGAGTATGATAAATTAACCAATTTCCACTGCTCCATGCACCATGCAATTCCTCTCAAACATGCTCTTCTCTTTGAGCAGGAAAAGATCCAACACAACCAAAGAGTGCATTAGAAGACGGGAGCGCCCATGTCTCAAGTCTCTCACAGAGTTTGAGGACAGGGCATCTGAGCTTGCAGGAGTGGAGTGGGACTGAACCATTGGCAACAGGGAGCTCGGACTTGGGCGTCCACCTAGTAAGGATTCACCCATTCAATGCAAACCTGAGGAACGAATGTACCTTCATGTTGAGGAAGCTGATGCTGTCACTTACACCCTTCTTTCTCACATACAGGTACCTCAAGGAAGAAGCAAAGGTTTGAGGAGGAGGAGGAGGAGGGCTCCCTATCAGGCCTCTGCCCCAGCCCCAGCCCAGACATGAGCCAGGAGGGAGCAGAAGAGGAGAGCTCCATACCTGTAGTGGCATCACAGCAGACAGCTGCACCCTCCACCAGTGGATATTAGTGCTAGTTTAGGAAAGGTCTCACAACCTGGTGGTCACCACATGGTCACATTCCACAGCAGGGAGGCAGCTTCAGCTGAGTTCCCCGCCTCTCGGAGGACTGCTGGGGAAAAGGCATCTGTGAAGTCCGAGTCAGATGATAAGCCCCTGGAGGTGGGGGAACATCACGCAGAGCTATTGGAAGCACTTAACGGAGTGGCACACAAGCCACAGGAGTGCATCTGCCTGCTCTCTGATGAAGTGGTGCCCAAATGTGCACCCATGGATGTCTCCATGGGGAGGATAGTGGACTCCATGGAGATCCAGGTCCAGCAGAAGGCCCAGTTTCTGCAGGTGATGTGCACAGACCTGCACTCCATCGTGGTAACCATGGGTCAGCTCCTGCAATGGCAACGCAGAGGGGAACGAGAGCACCTCAACCTCCCTCCAGATGCCCCTTCCCCTCGAGGAGTCAGGCCGGGGCCCTCAGGCACCCACAGGGAGGAGGAGCGGCAGCTGGACGCCCTGGGTTATCCACCGAAAAATCTCGGAGGTTGTCTGCTCCCTCGAAACCCCCTTTGCCTGTGACTCCTTTAACCTCAGTCTCCATCACTGCGAAGGGAGCAGTTGGTCCACAGGACAGCCAAAGGAAGCCAAGGGCCCTCCAGGTCTCAGATCTCCAGAGGATGACCGCTGAAGGAATCAAAGGCAACAGGGCAAACAGGCCTGCCTCCATCCCTGCTGCAAATGTCAGGGCAGTACTCAGAGGAAGTGGTAGGCCAAGGAAAATAATATTTTGATCACAAGTGGTTGCACAGGTGAACACAATATTGTCACTGATTAATCTGCAAATATATTCGCTTTCACTGCATAATGTCTAGTGTTTTCTTTCAGCGTCATTACACAATCTTTGCGAGACCTCAGCCCCCGCTGCCCCCACGCCCACCATCTCCACCTGCATGCAGCCAGACCACCAGTGATTCAGGAGGGACAACTGTCTGTAGCAGGGCCTGTCGGAGCCTTGTGCAAGCACTCTCCTGCGCGCGCGGAGCCTTCATCCATCACACTTGTCTCACTGGTCCCGGACATTTTCAATCCTGCCTGCTGGGATTCCCTTTCCATTGTCCGGCTGAGCTGACCTACACCTCCACCCACACTGATCGCACTCCCGTTTAGCACCTGTGCCCGTCCAACACGAGGCTCCGCTCACTTTCGATATGACAACCACGGCAGTCGTGACATCCTTCATGAGCTTCCCCACCATTTCCCATCCCCAGTCACCTATGTCCTTGCTCCCATAACCATTGGCCCACCTGGCATAACCTTCGACCTCCCCACCATCACATTCCAGCCCGAAACCTTCGCATTCAGGAATGTCTAGGTGAATGTATACATTCCCTTCCTCCCGGAGAATCCCACCCCCATCCACATTGACCTCCCCGACCTCCTCTTTCCCAACCCCGTGTCTGTGTGATCCTCCGTGCCCCTACCAACAACCCTCGCCACCCCTTCTAACAATACCATTGTACCTTCACCCTCCCACCCTACTGGCTCCCTCTGCCCTGTTACCCTAACCATCCCGTCCTACCATGCCCACACTGAGTTTACACCCCAGGAGTAAGATATTGGCTCCACCAAGCACTCCCAGTGAGCACATTCACTGGACATTCCCCACTTCAGGCGCAGACATTTTCCCTCACTCAACGCCCTCCCCCCAACTTTGCCACCCATCCGTACCTCCCCATGGCGAAGTCCCTGGAAGAACGCTATAGCCCATGCCCAAGTCCCTGGAAGCCCAAAGCCTCAGTGAAGATGAGACTGCTGCATGTATACCTCCGACCTTCGGAAAGCTGCTTCGCAGCGGAGCTATGTGGATGAGGCTCCACCCACCATGTGATGCACATCTTCCTCCAGGGTCCAGCAGCTGTAATCCTCCATCATCTTCTTCTCCTTGGATGTCCGTGAGCTGAGCAAGGCCCTAAAGGTAAGTCCCGACTTTTGAATGCCACGCTCGTCCAGATGTGTTCTGAACTGGCGTGTCTTCCCGCTGGCATGGGGCATGAGAGAATTCTGCCCAATGGGTTAGAGCCGGGGTGATTGATACGCAATGGGGGAATGATTGATAACCCATCAGCATACCAGCTGCTGTTAGCTCACTGGAAGACTTTATTTGTTATTCCATCCTCACAGCTCCAACAATCTGATGGCCATTGTTTGTTAAGTCCCTTCCATTGAGCTGGTAAGGGTGTCACTCTGATCCCGGGAAGAACATTTCCATTTGGGAACTTTCCAGGGGCATTTTCAGACATGATTGTATAGAAACTGCAAAAATCACCTGGCTTTCGGTAGCCGTCCTGGTACCGGTTAGTGTCTATTTTTTAAAAGGAAGTTAGCTCCAGAAGATTCCAAACCGATTACAGCCCATGTTTCAGAGTTATGGAGAGGATGTGCCTCTGCTGGGAACGACATTTCCCTCCATTTCCTGCAACAGAATTTTCCTTTACAAGCTCACAATCACTGTCCTTTTTAACTTCAGTATAAAATGCCTTCAGGGATCTTGGAAAGCTCTTCAGAATGGCACATGGTAATCAATGTGACTGATGATGGTATTGTACTACAATATGCAACTTCTGTTAAGATGGGAACAAACTTTCAAGTTGATACATCCACCACCCCGAGAATTTTGCCACTGTAATTTTTTTTCCTGGAGTAGATAATCAAAGTCAGCTTTTCCAAAACAATGCAGAATAATAAATTAACTATAATCTACTCTTTGCAAGTACATTCACTTCTCACTACTCCTTTCATGAAGGAAGTCTCCCTGTCACAGTAAAACTTCAAATATATGCAGCAGCGATTACTGCATTGTTGAAAATGCTGCCTTGTTGGAATTGCTTTGTAGGTGGTAATACCAGACCTGTTCTAGCAGAAACATAATTAAAAATAATAATGATGGTAATAAAAAGTGCACAAGAATAATGCAGTGATAAATTCCAGTACCTGCCTATCATTATTAGGATGTAGAGCTGTGTTGGTTTCTATGTGCTGGTAGCAAACAAATGAAGAAAACTAAGACTGACCAAAAACCTTTCAGTCCAATGAGTGCGCTCCTTTTGCCGGACCATTTGCACTACAGAGGCTCTATATAATTTTATCTAAACTCCTAAAACAATCTTCCAACAAAACCATGCATTTTTCCCTGACCCACTCAAGGCAACATTTCAAAAACTCCTGTTTATTAATTAGCATGATGCTATGTAACACAATGCATATAATGGTGTATTCCACAATTGGCACTCTCTCATTCCCATTAGGACTACAGTGACAATATCCCATAAAGATTTGAACATCTATGCCAACACTTGTCCTTATAATCTTCAATCCTTGTCATAATCAGGTACAGAAAGCAATTAGGAAGGCAGACGTTATGTTAGTCTTTATTACAAGGGAGTTGGAGTATAAATGCAAGGGTGTCTTTCTGCAATGGTATAAGACTTTGTTGAGACCACACCTGGAGGACTGTGTACAGCTTTCGTCCTGGGACCTAAGGAAGAACATACGTGCTTCAGAGAGGGTGCAACAAAGGTTCACTTTATTGATCCCTGGGATGAGCGATTTGTCATACGAGGAGAGATTGAGTAGAATGGACAGGAGTTTAGGAAAATGAGACCATCTCATTGAAAAACCTGACATTTTTAGAGGCCTTTATAGGATAAATTCTGGAAAGCTGTTTCCCTCAGATGGAGGGTCTAGAATGAAGGGTCACATTGTTATGCTCCCAGCTGATGTTACTACTGGACAAGCCAAATCCCAGGGTCGAACCCGGTTTGATAGATCCTAACTTTTATTTGTTTGTTTAGGTACGTGGAGAGTGGCTGCTGAACAGAGGGCCGACATGGACATGATGGGCTGAATGGCCTTCTTCATATGATACCAGCATGCTCCAGGCTGTTCAAATTAATTTCTACCATAAGGTTTTCTTTAAATAACTACAGAAGAAAATTAGATTGTATTATTTCTCACTTTAAACTTGTGCACTGCATTTGACCTCATTATCGTATTCTCTGTGTCTGAATCACGTGTTAAATTTTTGACAAGAAGATCTCCCGCTTGGTTGCAATTACTTTTTCCTGGTCATTTTTATTTATTTCTTCTACCAGTCATCAGCTCAGTCATGACTCCGCTTCTATTTCAGGTTTAGTCACCATCTGTCTGGTTTTAAATTTTTCAAGATGACCTGTAATTGATGAACAAGTAGCTGAGAATAGGCACGCACAAGTTATAAATATTCACCAGTTGGAATTTTCTAGTTGGATTCTGCTACCTCACTGCAAGAAGTGAGTGGTGGAATTTGAGCGACTTAACTAAAGTGAATATTTAAGTGTCAAAATGTGCTGCCACACATTCATCAAAGTCCTTTAAATTTTAGCTACATGCTTGGAGACATTTATTCTCATCAGGCGTTGGCAGACAAAACCTGCTAAATTTAATGAATGGCTATTTACAAAGCTTGATACGATAAAATGCACACACATTTTTGCTCAATTCATTGTGCCATCAACCAACGCTACAAAAGAAATGATAGAATATTAAAGAGTATATTATATTGCATCTGGAGATTCCTGGCCCTAAGGAGGGGACCCTCAGGAGTAACAGATGCCCCCACAACCCCGATGCTGCCACTGGAGGGATTGACTCTCCACCGCCAGAGGGCTATGGATGCCCAGTTGTTGATATATCCAAGCCAGTAATTCAGATTTTTTGGATACTAAGGGAATCAATGGATATCGGGATAGAACAGGAAGGCCGAACTGAGGTACAAGATCAGCCATGATCTTATTGAATGGAGGAGCAGTCTTCAAGGGCCAATATTGCCTACTCCTGCTTCTATTTCTTATGCTGTTCTGTCCTTGCTCTTTGTTCTAATACTTTTTGTCTCTCTCAATCCTCTGTGCATTCTGTATCTACTCTCTAGTGCTTCATCCTGGTGCACACCCCCTGCCAAATTAATTGAAACCCTCCAATGCTATGAGAGCTTAAATTGGAAATGTTTATCATGTAGAGAATATGGGGTCAGAAGCTCAGGTTGAGATTAAACAGGATATCAACATTACAAACAATTTGGTTCATCCTGAGAAAGCAGTCAGGGAGGGGAATGGAATGAGTAGTGAGATAACAGAGTTTTTCAGAGGCTAATGCTATGAATTGTGAAATCTGTGGTGTACTTTAATTGTACTCTCCCCTCTGTGATAAATCACAATATGTTTCAAAAGTACTTAATTGGCTGTGCAGTGCAGTGAGACATCTGGGGTCATGAAAGGTACTAAGTAAACGCAAGTTTTTGTCTCTTGGGAAACTTGGGCCATTGCGCTTTCGGCTCCAATGGCTCCCTGGGCTGCCAGAGGGAGACTTCTTCCATTTAGCTGGTAGCCTCCTCATGTAGTTTAATGGTGGCCTGTCATTGGCAAAGTGCTGATAGCCCCATAAAATGGCCCCCAATTGGACTTTTAATTATGCTAACCAGGTACCAATCCGGATCTGGTCCCACCTCAGGTAAAATGCTCTATGGGCTGGTAAAATTCAGGCCATGATTTATAGGGGCTGTGGAATTTTTTACTTGGAAATATCCCATTAGGCCTCATCACCTTGTCATTCTCTAGCTAAACTAGCCTCGCTAACAGTTTCCTCCTATTTATTGTAACGTCTTTCATCTCAATTTTAACCAATACAGGATTTACCTCCTCCTCCACATCCTTCTCTTTGGAAAATGCTGATCTGCTGTACTTATTATCTATCTTTGCCAATTTCTGCTTATCCTCTACGAATTCATTATCTTCTCCTCTCAGAGCTCCCACAATGAATAATTCTCTTTTTACCAAAACATTTGTCAAATTCTTTGCTGTTCTTTTAAATTTTTGGGGGGGTTATCTCATTGAATAAGCTCGCACTCATATTGCAGTTTGATTTAAGAGATGAAAACATGCTGTAAAGGTCTTTGGAATGAGATTATTTGGTAAAGAGCTCAGGATCTAAATCTGACCTCTGCCAAGCATGTTGACTTAATAGGGTTGCCAAACCGGAAGCAGTTTGAATCTTCATGTTTATCTTACCGAAGATGCTGAATGAAACCCATAACATTTACTGTACCTAAAATACTGATGTATACCAAATATTGTACCAACTTCCTTAACAGGAGCAGGTTAATATTTCTTGGTGAGAAATGGAAACTCCACTCTTTTCTCAATTGACTCAAGTTCAATAAAATTTGAGTGTGGCTCAACCTGATTAAATTAACGTTTCGCAGGAAAGGAGATTCATTTATAAATCTAGGCTATTATTATTTTTGGTTCTTGATTTGAAACAAGTTCAGTTGTCTACCATTGTCATTTCTAACCATGCTGAGTAAAATAGCACTCCAAGTCAACCATATGATGTTAAGTTTATTAAGCAAAATTAGTAGTAGAGGTAGCGCAACAAGGGAATGTAAAATATCCAAATTGGGTAGCAGTCTGTGAAAGATTTATTAATTGAAGGGGTTTTCTTTGTTCATTGCAAACGCTTTTTGGGATTACATGAAATTCCTACAATAAGCTCAAAGGATTAGGAAAGGATGAACAAGTCAAAGTTCAGAACTTGAGAAGAGTCAAGCTGGGGTGCAGATCAAGCAGGGAAGTCTTTGTGGACTTTAATATTGGTGAGCTGAAAGATAGAGCTAAATATACAACATTTAGATAGCATTTGCAAGGGACTGAAGGAGGGTGCAGGATTTGAGTTTTAATTGTGATGTGAAGGTCAGCCTTTCAGTGATTACATATTTATTTAAGACAGATGGTTCAGAAGATGTCCTTTATTTGGGCTGAAGCAATTTAATTTGTCTCGTAAATGACATGTCATCCATTATGAAAATTGATATTTGCATCTCTAATTTCCTTGAAATTAATTGTTATAATTTTCTTATTGTGCATGTGACAAATATGACAGATTAGATTTCACTTACAATTTCACAAACCCATTTTAAATGGAGAATTTACAGATGAAAGCCAAGCTACTGGAAAACATTGGCTGCACTCTATGTTTTAATCCTTTGTGTAACAGAATAAAACATGGATATTTTAATTATTTTAAACATGCATACTGATGTAACGACTTGACAAATTGTCATAAACCTAAATAATCCCTGGTAAGATTGCAGTTCCCACTTGTGCTGAATATTTTAGAGATGTGGATGCAAGTGAATGGTGCTATAAAATAGGCCTCGTGGCCTCATTAGCATATTTATGTCACATATGGGAAAGGTCAAATGCAATTTGCAGTTTCTCCCACCCATTACCCATCTACGCTGTAACGATCGAATAGCACAATACATTCACCAAGATTTACTAGTTAATCTGTTTTTATCTGTAATGGATTTTTTTTATTAACAATTGGAGGATGTTAGTTTTCTGTCTCAGTTCTTTTACTATTTGGCGTTTCTTAACTGGTGCTATTGTCATCGGTAAATTCATATCAATTTATGCTGTTAGCACACAAACTTATATCAGCGAAAAAAATCATCTATGCATCTGTATGACATTTTAGTTCTCCATTATCTACTTGAGCAATTCCAATGATTGATTAGTGCCTGCTGGTATTGAATGTGGTGCAGTTTTATCAGCTCATCTCTACTGGGAACGAGAATAGGACTGCCCAAAATGATCGCATTTTTGACCATAAGTAGTCCTTGGAGAATGAAGACCTTCATTACCTCGGTCTGGATTGAATTTGATCCAATGTCCAACAAAGAATAAACTGAAGGCATAGCCAGCAGTCACCACTGTACAGTAACCTATAGAAATCTAACAAATCCATTCAGTTAGCTCCTAAGCCACCAAAACTGTGAAGTTTATTGCTTTATTATAGCCATTGAACATGGCTCTTTTAAAATGCTTATTGTCAAAATATGCCTGGTGAATAACATTACAACAGCAACCATCCATTTAACACAAGAGTGAAATCATTCCAAATTTCTACAGCTAAAACATGTGAAAATGAGCCATTTGTGCTCAGCCTTTGCCAAAATATGTTAAGTGACCGTGGCTTCCAACACTTTATCTTTATTGCACTACAATGAGGGATTGGGAGATATGATAGAAATTGGTCCACAAACGGACAGCCTATAGAATTTCCGATTCGGATAAGTTATTCTGCTTTGTATTGTTCACAACGATCTTGTTTGAAAGTAATCCATTTTTATTAAGTTCCATTTTATATTGGGCTCTATAATTGCTATAAGCTGGAAGTACTGCAAAAGCAGCTGTGCCCGTGTTCTATGTCTATAGAAAGGTTAGCTACAGACTATTTCAAGGCCAACATGTACATGTTTACGTTTAGATTTGCTTTGAGTCAGATCCCCTTTTAAGCCTAGCTAATATTAAACACTAAGGTTTTCAATACAACTTTGAGAGCATAAGACATCAGAAAGTAAAGCTTGGGGGATGGATGCTTGATGAACCAGCATCTTTTTGATAACAATTGCTGAGAATTGGTGCAAAGATCAAGTGAAATAATGAACCAGATTTAGTGGTCAGTTGCAGCTGAATGCATGGTGCCAGCCATTTGTTACACTTGCACTTGCCAAAGACTTTTATTTTGCACTGACATGTGCTGTCAGGTTTACACAGTAATAATGGTGGGTGCAGTTAGCACTATTATTTTAACCATAAAATCTGAATCAATGTCATTCAAAGCACATAAAAATGGCAAAATTGTAATGTGAGGTTGAGAAAAATTAAAGGGGAAGAAAAGACCCCGAAGGCTGAGCTCAACAGGCTGTAAATGGGTGTTCCTCTGCAGCAGCATTTTCCGTAGTTTCAGTGTTGACAATGTGTATGTCTATTCTTTTAACCTTTAATAAACATCCAAGTGTTTGACTCAGTGTTTGTGCTCATGCTTGGCACAGAAACACAGAAGTGCAGGGGTTATTTATAATTACAAAATTCACATTCCAGACAATTCCATACAACAGGCAGAGTATGAAAATGATTATCCATGGACTTAAAATTAAAAAGTTGCCAACTGGAGTATGCACTGCAATTTCAATCAGCATTAATCCGCAGAAGTATGACCAAGTTAACGATATTGAAAGTCAGGCTGAGATTTCTGTGGATCATCCCCCCCCACTGGCTTGTTTACTGCAGCATGGTTCATATATGATTACAAAATCAAAGAGCTGAGTGTTTGTGCAGAGAGGTTGGCAACCTTATGGAATTGAGCAACATCATAGTCAATCTTTTTTACATGAGTTGTTATCATGGTTTACATAGCACACAAGAATTTACATCACCTGATCAACCAGAGTCCAAACCTGTTTGCACTTATCTGCAATAGATGCTTGCCTATCATTCTGTACAGGGCAGTGTCATCGAGAAAAAGAATAAAAACATGTTTGTTAATGTGAGCTGATTGAAGACAGGAAAGAGGTTTTAGCTGTGCATGTTTCTTTGTGAGAAGATGGCATTAGTATTACAATAAGAGGGTGAGATGATGTTTCAGTGTTCTGTGGAAACCCATATCCAATTTATTAGTTCATGTAGCCACAGAAGCTTGCAATACAGAAGGAGGCTGATTGTCTAGTGGCCAGAATTTTAGGTTGCAGGGTTGGGCTTGCGGCCCACCGGACCTCACGTGAAATCACGCGAGAAAGCCTCAGGCATGCATCCTGATGTCATAGCGCCATATTACAGTCTGTGGGCATGTACAGGAGTTGGAAACAAGCTTGATGACAATTAAACAGGAAATTAGGCCCATTAAAAAGGCAATTGATTGAAATTTTACATGGCGATTTTGTGGTCAGGGCGCAGGCCACACGGCCGGGCAGCTATTCTGTTTTTAAGTGAAACTCAATCCAGGGCAGGGTTAAAGCCAACTAGATCCGTGGCTATGTGAATAGGTAGGAGTTCATTGTAGGTGCTTTTATGACAGTTATTTGCATTTTCTGTGTTTTCTGCAGTAGTCTTTGTCTTACAACGTTTCTTAGAGGTTTTCTGCTGAGTTTATCCTTCAGGGCACTGGCCTGTGCCATCTGTATTCCAACAAATGGGATTGTCTGCTTCGCTGGAGGGATCTCCTGTTTTGAGGAGGAGAGGGCCAGAAGGGAGAAGGGGGGCTGGTATCTGCAGGCAGCATCCCAGAGAGTGACCTGTGGGAAAAGAGATGCAGGCAGAAGGGTGCAGGGTGAACAGGAAGTGCAAGGAGGAAGGGTCCACGGAAGACGCCGTTAGCCTGCAGCGAGTGTCTACAGGCAGCGCTCCAGCTACCCGGGCATGTCAGAGGTCCAATGCTGAAGGAGGTTCCGCCTCATAGGGAGACTGTGACTTCCATTTGTCAGACGATTGGCCCAGAGATCACCTCAAGCTGTGTCAGTGGCCACCCGATGCCAGTGCCTCTTAAGGTCACAGTGGCATTGAACATTTTCGCCTCTGGTTCCTTTCAAGGGTCAGCGGGAGGTCTGTGTGGTGTCTCCCAATCTGCTGCCCACAGCTGTGTTAAGCTGGCCACTGACATTCTGTTCAGATGGGTGCTGAACTTCATTCATTTCCAAACTGATGAAGCCAGCCAGGCTGAGCAAGCGAGAGGTTTCACTGCAATTGCTGGGTTCCCTTGCATCCATGGAGCCTTTGTTGGCATGCATGTGGCCATAAAGGTGCCAGTGGGTGAGCCAGGTGACTTCATCAACAGAAAAGGCTTCCATTCCATCAACGTCCAGATTGTTTGCAACCACAGGACAGATTTTGCAGGCCTGCACCAGGCAACCGGGCAGCTCCCATGTTGCGTACATCATAAGACCACAAGAACATAAGATGTAGGAGCAGAAGTAGGCCATTCGGCCCATCGAGTCTACACTGCCATTCAATGAGATTATGGCTGATCTGATAATCCTCCACTCCACTTTCTTGCCTTTACCTCATAACCCTTGATTCCCTTACTGATTAAAAATCTGTCTATCTCAACCTTGATATACTTAATGACCCAGCCTCTACAGCCCTCTGTGGTAAAGAATTCTACAGGTTCACTTCCCTCTGAGAGAAAAAATTCCTCCTCATCCCTGCCTTAAATGGGCACCCCCTTACACTGAGATTATGCTGCCTGGTCCTAGACTCTCCCACAAGGGGAAACAATGTCTCAGCATCCACCCTGTCAAGCCCCCTAAGAATCTTATATGTTTCAATAAGGCCACCTCTCATACTTCTAAACTCCAATGAGTACAGGCCCAACCTACTCTGCCTCTCCTCATAAGAAAATCGCTCCATACAGCTCTCTGCAGTAAAGAATTCCACAGATTCACTTCCTTCCGAGAGAAAGAATTCCTCCTTGTCTCTGTTTTAAATGGGCGATCCCTTACTCTGCGATTAGGGAAGGCGGTGGCACAGTGGTATTTTCACTGGACCAGTAATCTGGAAGTTTAGGGTATTGCTCTGGGGACCAGTAATCTGGAAATTTAGAGTAATGCTCAGGGGACCAGTAATCTGGAAATTTAGAGTAATGCTCTGGGGACCAGTAATCTGGAAATTTAGAGTAATGCTCTGGGGACCAGTAATCTGGAAATTTAGGGTAATACTCTGGGGACTGGGTTCAAATTCCACTATAGCAAATGGTGGAATTTGAATCCAATAATAATCTGGAATTAAAAGTCTAATGATGACTGTGAAACCATCACCAATTGTCATAAAAACCCATCTGGTTTACTAATGTGCATTAGGAAACAGAATCTGCTGGCCTACATGTGACTCCAGACCCCAGAACAATGTGGTTGACTCTTAAATACCCTCTGAACAAGGGCGCTTGGGCAATAAATGCTGGTTTAGCCAGTGATGCCCACACCCCATGAATGAATTTTTAAAAAACCCAGGATCAACCTAGCAAATCTGCTTTGAACAGCCTCTAATGCCATTATATCTTTCCTTAGATAAGGGGACCAAAACTGCTCAAGGTATTCTAGGTCTGGTCTAACTAGTGCCTTGTATAGCTTTTAGCAAGACTTCCCTATTTTTATATTCCATTCCCTTTGAAATAAAGGCCAACATTCCATTTGCCTTTGTTATTACCTGTTGAACTTGTATGCTAGCTTTTTGTGATTCATGCATGAAGACCCCCAAATCTCTCTGTGCTGCAGCTTTCTGCAGTCTTTCTCCATTTAAATAACATTCAGCTCCTCTATTCTCCTGCCAAAGTGCATAACCTCACCAATTCCCACATTATATTCCATCTGCCAAGTTTTTGCCCACTCACTTAACCTGTCATCCTCACTGTCTGTGGCACTCCCAGGTGCCAAGGCTCTTCATTGTTCCAGCTCAGTTGAATGGTTGACTCCTGAGTGGCAAAGATTATCCCCTGAAAAGGTGGTTCATGACACCACTCAGACACCCAAGGACAGAAGCAGAGGAGAGGCACAATCGAAGTCATGCCTCTACAAAGGCAGTAATTGAGGGGACAAATGGCCTGCTCGAGATGAGGTTCCATTGCCTGGACCGATCAGGGGGAGCACTTCAATATCCTCCAGAGCGCGCCTCTTTTATTGTCATTTTGTTCTGAGCTGTACACAATTAGGCTCTGTCAAAGGGGGACCTTTTGGAGAATGAAGACAGCGAGGCAGTTCTCCAGACCCCAGAGGACAACTCAAAGATGGGTCTAACGAGGAGCCAGAGGAGGATCAGGGTGAGGATGTGGCTGCAGAAGTGAAGAACCTTGTGGGAGGCAGGGAGACCAGGGGGGCTTGATTCTCCGTTCCTTTAGTTAGGCATCCAAGGCATGGATTGAAAGTGAGGGCAAGAGTGACACCTCCTTACTTGTTTCCAATGAGGCCATCCTGTGACCCCTATGTCAACTAACTACATCTGAAATAAAGTTTGCAGTCCTTCCCATCTGTCACAAGCCACTTCCATGCCCAAAGCCTATGAGAAATATAAAGCACATTCAGACCATGAAACAGAATAACATCTTTAAATGGTGGTAATGTTTACACGAACATGGAACACGTTTCAACTGAAGCAATATCACCCTTGTAGTGCCTGTTATGACACAACAGCTGGTAAAGCTGAGTTATTTAAAAATCCCAGAGGGAAACTTTAAACAACTGTCATAACCTATATTTTTAAGTGGTATGTTTGAGATGCAACTCTAAATTCAGGAATCAGACCACCAGTTTTTGAGAGGTTTTTATATCAACTTACAAGACATTTATTAATTTACACAAGTTAAACATGTACACATGGCTACAAATTACTACTATCATAACTTACAATTAATTCCCAAACTAATCTCCACTAAGGCAACAGCAACCCATGGATTTTAAGCAGACACCAGACAAAACTTTTTCACCTTACAAATGCAAAAAGAGATTCCTTTTGCTTTGGTTCCTTTGCAGACACAGTGGTAGGCTTACAGGCTTTGATCTTACATTGCCTCTGCCCTGCACACACAAAACTGCTATTGATTATACCAGCACATCTCATTGAATGTAAATTATCTCTGTACCACCAGCCCCTTTGAACTCCACCTCTTCTAATAATAAAAACTCCTTTCATAGTACCAATTTTATTAGTGATATAAACATTGCTTGGTCTCTGCTAGCTAGGTTCCAGATTTCACTCCCCTTCTTGAATGCTTTATTCAACAAAATGCAAATGCACTCTACCTCTCTTACATCTCAAAACTATTACATATCAAAGCACCCAGGCTAGCTGGCTTTAATCCAATTAAGGCACACCCACAGACTAAACCTCTATTTAAAAGAAAATAATTTCCAGTAATATTATATACATTAATAGCTTCATGATAGTGTCGTAAAATTCTGCTTGCGAGTGTTGTGTCATGGTGCCTGCACGACCCCCTCACTGGCAGTGGCATTGGAGCCAACCTGCTGAATGTGATGTCTTGTCGGCCCTGATGACTTTGGCAGCCATCCTCTGGCCCATGGAGCCTATGCAGGCACCGCCTTGGAGGGAGTGTCCAGCGCCAAGGCTGAGCAGTCCTCAGTTGTCAAGGCTTCATCAAATGCCATGGGCACTGACAGTTGGGCAGAGGAGCTGCTGCCTTCATCTGGAGTGCCCTGAGAGGACCCTGAAGATGCGCCATACAGCTTGTCTGCCAACATGAGGTTGGTTTGACCCCCCTTGCTCACCATTGGTGGACAGGCACCTAGTACAGTGACTAGGTGCTTCATCCGTCTCTCACACTGGCAGTGACCTGCTGAGTTCACTGCCAGTGTATGGGCTTGCAGGTCCGAGAGCAACCTCAGGAACACCTGATTCTGTCCTGGAGCTGCCTCTCCATAACAGCCTCGACTCTCTCAATGGAGAAGGCTGTGCACTTGGAGCACCGAGTCAATGCAGTGCTCACATTCCACATGGGCTCCTCCATGTCAGATACCATGGCACACAGACCCTCAGGGACCTCTGCCAGATCATCCGTGCATTCTGCTGGGCATCCTGCATCTGTGGCCTGGATGACTCCAGAGGCTCATTATCTGCCTTGGACTCAGCATGCCCCTGGTCTCCAGCAGTCCTCCGAATATCAGCATCCTGGACACTCTCTGTCTCCACCAGCTGCTCAAGTGGGTGTGATATGCCCTCACTACTGTGCACGGCTGACTGATCTGACACGCTATTGCCCACCGGCTTGCTTGTATCTGCACTGGTGCTTGATTTGGAGAGATGACGTGACTGGGTGCACCTGTCTGCGGGTCCTCCTCAGGTGTCAAGGGTGGGATCTCAGGGTATATTGGGCATTGTGAGGATGGTGCTTTAGGTGGGAGGAACAGAATATATCTGTTGATTACATTGTAAAAAGTGACTGTGCATGAACTACGGTTGCTTGTCAGAATGAACAACTACCTCACTGAGGCACTGTGATTGGACGAGCAATGGGGACTGCAGATTAGAACTTCTCATTGGAGGTGCCATGGCCCTCATCTCTTACACACTCCTCCAGGCTCTTACCTGTCCACTGGACTCTTACCTTCACTTGAGACCGCTGCCTCTCTGTGGACCTTGCACCACGCTTGCATTCCATGTCCAGGGCATCCATCTTGAACTTGGAAATGATCAGTATTTTCAAGCGTGCCCCAGTGCATTATGGCTTCCCTCCTCCTGAACAAGCAAAAGTGCTTGCCACACCATATCAGCCTGGCGCCCCCAGCCCAAGGAGACCCAGGTTGAAGTGCCCGTTAGATTAACATACTGCACCTCATGCATGAAATCGCGTCCAGGTTGCGATCGCAGGGAGCTTCTGGTCCGCTTATTGCGCGCACGCGATGTGCATAAAATTCAGGCCAATATGCTTTTATCCCTGTTTGTTAGTCTGTTTAGCTATTTGTAACAACTCAAAAGCTAATGGATGAATTTCAGTGGAACTTGGTACATTGATAGGGTATGGCCCAATGAAGAACTTGTTAGCTTTTTGGCAAAAATGTAGATCCCGATCCAGTCGTTGGAAGTTTTTAAAAGATTCAGTAACATTGAGCGATAGGGCAAATTTACTTTTTTTTAGAATGTTGTGGGCTGTTTTTTTCCCCAATGTTGTCAGAAAACAATGTTGCCAATTGTCTCAGCTGCTGTGGTGTAATTTGTCATAGCTTTCAAAATATGAGCAGGGTTTTCAGAGCAGGTTGTTGGATGTGGATTGGCCTGAAGCCTCCCCTGTGAACTGGAATCTTTTAATAATAAGATTTCTTTTTTCAGCTTTGTAGTTACAGATCACCAACCAGGGAGGGAAAAGCCTTAAGGCAGAGCTGCAGAACTGTAATAAGGTTGAGTTAACACGATGTGACGGAGGTATGCACTCTGCTGCCCTCATCACTTGCTGTGTTTGAGCTTGTGCTGACTCTTTGCTAGAGCAATTCAAACTTAATTTGCTAGATTGAAAAAGCTCTGTTGTGTTCTGCTTTAACTTTATGCTGGGTTTCAAAAGAATCATGTCTGCACTATGAGTTTTGGGCAATGATCACATTTGTTTTGGCACTAACTTGCATTTATTGCCCATCCCTAGATGTCCTTGAGAAGGTTGTGGTGAGCTGCCTTCTTGAGCTGCTGCAGTCCATGTGGTGTAGATACACCTACAGCACTGTTAGGGAGGGAGTTCCATGATTTTGACCCAGCGACAGTGAAGGTATGGTGATATATTTTCAAGTCAGGATGGTGAGTGGGTTGGAGGGGAACTTCCAGGTGGTAGGGTTCCCATCTATCTGCTGCCCTTGTCCGTTTAGACGGTAGCAGTCATGGGTTTAGAAGGTGCTGTCGAAGGAGCCTTGGTGAGTTGCTGCAGTGTATTTTGTAGATGGTACACATTGCTGCCACCATGCGTTGGTGGTGGTGGTGGGAGTGAATGTTTGTGGATGGGGTGCCAATCAATCCTGGATGGGGTTGAGCTTCTTGAGTGCTGTTGGAGCTTCACTTATCCAGGCAAGTGGAGAGTATTCCATCCTACTCCTGACTTGTGGCTGGTAGATGGTGGACAGGCTTTGGGGAGTCAGGAGGTGAGTTACTCTCCGCAGGTTTCCTAGCCTCAGACCTGGTCTTGTAGCCACAGTATTTATATGGCTAGTCCAGTTCAGTTTCTGGTCAATGGTAACCCCCAGGAAGTTGATAGTGGGGGATTCGCGATGGTGATGTCATTGAACGTCAAGGGCGATGGTTAGATTCTCTCTTGTTGGAGATGGTCATTGCCTGGCATGTGTTTGATGCAAATATTATTTGCCACTTGTCAACCCAAGCCTGGATGTTGTCCAGGTCTTGCTGCATTTAGACATGGACTGCTTCAGTATCTGAAGGGTTGCAAATAGTGCTCAACATTGTGTAATCATCAGCGAACATCCCCACTTCTGACCTTATGTTGGAGGGAAGGTAATTACCTTCCCTCCAACATAAGGTCAGAAGTGGGGATGTTCGCTGATGATTGATGAAGCAGCTGAAGATGGTTGGCCCTTGGACACTTCTCTGAGGAACTCCTGCAGTGATGTCCTGAATGATAGACTTCTAACAACCACAACTATCTTCCTTGGTGCTCGGTATGATTCCAATCAGTGGAGAGCTTGCCCCCTGTTTCCCATTGGGAATTCACTTTGAACAAGTAACTCAACGGGCAGTTTCCAATATTATTGGTAGCAAGATGTTGGCACAAGGATCATAGGAAAAAAAGTAAACCTTAGGAAAAGACATTCAATAATTTGAACTAGTTTCACAATGGATCTTGTGTTAGACTTTTAGGCCACCTTTTTATAAATGTAGATAACATTGATTCTAATTTTGAACTAAAAATGATTTTATTCATGAAGCAATAACAAAATTGCATTTTCTAAACATAGCCATTGAAGTTAGTCAATTAAATTCTTAACTTAATGTTAAAGTAAGGTAGGGTTGCCATTGACTCAAACAGAATTGCCAATTTTGCTAGTCCAATTGAAGAAGCAACATAATTGTAAATTAGTTGTAACCTATTGTTTTATAAAGTAGCACATAATAGACATGTTAACATGTTTGAAGCCCATGAGGTTAAAGGGCACTGGCTATGTGGACACAAAAGAATATAGTAATGGACAGTTGTTTTTCAGACTAGAGGGAAATGTATCATCCTGCAGGGATTGTACTGGGATCACTGCTCTTTTCCACATATATATATAAAGGACCTGCACTTAGGTGTACAGGGCTATATTTCAGAGTTTGCAGATGAAATGAAACTTGAAAATGTAATAAGCAATGAGGAGGATACTAAAAGTCTCCCAGAGGACATGGACAGGCTGGTGAAATAGGCAGACACATGTCAATGAAATTTAGCCCACAGGAGTGTAAAATGATGTATTTTGCTCAGAAGAATGAGGAGAGTCATTACAAAACTAAATGGCACAATTTTAAAGAGGGTGCAGGAACAGAGACATCTGGGGGTGTATGAACAAGTGTCTTTGAAGGTGGAAAGAGGTCATTAAAAATTGCCTCCACATTGTGATGAGCCTGGACCAGACTCCTATGTTTTTGATAAGATCCAGTTAGGGACCAATAACTTTTTGTTTAAAGTAGGCAAAGTTTGCGATCCGAGACACTTGCTCAGTGAATAAAGCCACAAGATTCCACAGGTTTTAGTCAACCAAAAATAAATTTGACTATATAAGGTCAGAAAGATAAAGCAATTTACAGTATTCATCTTGTACTCTAACATTCAGGGTTAATATGAGGTACATGTGAATTAATAGGCAAACTGTGGTTGAACACACTACTCTGCACAATAAATAACAGATGCAGCCAAGACAGATTCCATGGATTTCTCAACAACCCACCCAGACACCAGTAACACTGAGTCAACAAATCTCATTGAAACTCTGTCTCTCTTACGAGGGTTTCCAGTGTTTACTTTTGAAGGTCTCATCTTAGAAGTCTCTCTAAAAGTCTCTCCAACTTGGACTGCCTCAACAATAGCACACCTCTCAGGGTTTCAATCTCATCTCGGGAGACTTTGTCCCCCTGGATACCCTAGTCTGCATTCCAGTACGAACTTACAAGCACAACTTAAGCTCTTTGGCTGCGTTGAGCAGAACGCTACTGCTCCAAAGGGGTACCTTCAACCCAACAGCTCGCATCATGGAGTCACCAACCTTCTGCTGCATCCTTTGATTGCCAGGACTTCTCCTGAGCCCTCTATGATCACCAGGGCTTCTTCTGATCCTTCTTCAATTGCCAGGACTTCTCCTGAGCCCTCTATGATCACCAGGGCTTCTTCTGATCCTTCTTCAATTGCCAGGGCTTCTCCTGAGTCCTCTCCACTTAAGGTCTCCCAATTGCAGCCCTTTTACTGCTTGAAGTCTCTTTCTTTGCTCCTCTTTCTTCTTAACTGGGACTTGTCCCTGTAACCTCTACCTTTGGGACTTCTCCCTGTTCCTCCCCCTGTCCCTACCTGGGTCTTTCTTTGGGACCTCTCCCTGTCCCCTGCCTGGGACTGTATTCAGTTATGGTACTCCATTCCCGGTCACATGACTGGGGTTTTCTATCTTCACTCAGGCATCCTGAGAACTCCTAAATGCTGTGCTGTGCTGCACTGTGCTGCGCATGCGCAGCCCTCTCCTGGACAATGCATGCATGGAAATTCCAGAGACATGCTGGGAATTGTAGTTCCAAGTCTCCTGATGATGAGGTAAGTCTGGATCTCATAACAACATAACCACTGCCCCTTTAATTGACAGATTTACAGAGTGAGTTGCTGTCACTTGGAATGCACTGTCTGAAAGGATGGTGGGAGCAGATTCAACACTAACTATCAAAAGGAAATTGGATAAATACTTGAACAGGAATACAAAATGGTTGGCTGTGGGGAAAGAGCAGGGGAATGGGATAAGCTCTTTCAAAGAGCCGGTACAGGCAGGATGGGCCAAATGACCTCTTCCTGTGCTGTTCCATTCTATCATTCCATAATTCTCCAGATTGTCTGTGTATTCTGCAGATATTTGTCAATTATAATCTGCCCTGACTTTCAAATGGCAGATGAATTATAAAACTCTCAGTGCATCTTGCACTCCTGCCTTCCTATTCCATTGTTAATCTAAATTCTGTTGTTTCGTTCCAACTTTGCTATTCCAAAATCTCAAATGTAATGAAATAACATTTTTCCTTCCAGCAAAATAGTTTTCATTGATCTGTTTCATACTGCTTTTTATACTGGCCCAAATTCACGCCTTACACATCCTTTTCATCTTCCAGGTGATTCAAACAATAATCCATCATTTTGTATGATTAAATTTTATTAACAAAATTGTACAAGTTACTCCTTTGTTTGGAAATATTTTGACAACACATTTGAATATGGTGCCAACTAATGCAAACAGGGCATATTCATTGTAACATTAGATTTGCAAACAACAATCAGAATATTTGGAGGTTATTCCACTTAAAGTATCCACAGTTTAATAAGGTTGTGTAGTTTATTCAACTGGTTCACTAATGCCCTTTAGGGAAGGAAACTTGCTGTTCTTACCCCGACTACCCAATTTTTGTCTTCAGTTGTTGACCTTAACTGCTGTCCAGCGGTAGTAGAACATCTAGGGATGGATAATAAACCCCAGCCTTGCCACTGATGCCCACAACTTGAGAATGGTAAAATGAAGGTGAAAAATTACTTGCTATGAACAGCAATGTTTGATTGGCATGCATAGTTAGTTAAGCAAGATCTTGTTAAGGGTCTGCACCGTAATAAAAAAGAGTGGTTGTAATTTCAAATTTTAACGTTTTTTTGCTGAAATTATTGTTATACTTACTAAAGGGTGTTTGTTAACTGTAACTTGTTTCACCCTTGGAAGTTGT
The DNA here is from genome assembly GCF_964194155.1 of Cetorhinus maximus. NCBI lineage: Eukaryota > Metazoa > Chordata > Chondrichthyes > Lamniformes > Cetorhinidae > Cetorhinus > Cetorhinus maximus. The sequence continues at coordinate 105,977,505 of NC_135889.1, read as the reverse complement.
TGTGGGTAAATTAGAATGACCCCTGAAACTTTCATTTTTATAGTTCTCCAATCTAACACGTTAAAAAGTGGGAAAGATTATTACATGGGCCAGGATTTCCCGGTCGGCGAGCTTGGGGGCTGGAGGGGGGGGCGTTCGCCAATGCGTAAAATGATGTGGGATGACTTTGGGTGTAACTCCTGACGTCACCCCACCTCATTTCAATTTTCAGGTGGGCGGGGGCTCAGCCGAATCAGCTGTGCGCCCGCTGACCTGTCAATGGCCTCTTGAGGCCATTGACAAAGTAATTAACCTAATTAGTGGACCGGCCCGTCCAACCTTAAGGTTGGCGGGCAGGATGGGAGCCCTGGCGGGCTTCAGAAAAAGCATCAAACCTCATCCATGGGCGGGATGAAGTTTCATGTAGGTTTTTAAAAATGTAATGAAAGTGTAACTAAAAGTGATAGACATGTCCCAACTCATGTGAGTGTCACATGAGGGGACGTCAGGGAAATTTTTTTTTTGTTTTTACCATTTTTTAATGCGGAGCCGATCTCCCTGAGGTAGCACTTAGCCTCAGGGAGATGTGTGCGCTCTTTCATGGGCATGCACGAAAGTGTGCACTCTTAGCTCAGGGAATCCCGCGCCCCCCCCCCCCCCCACCACCCGCACAGAGAGCGCGCAGCGCTTCCTTGTGGACGTCACGCTGGGTGGGCCATAATTGGCCCGCCCACGTAAAATGGTGGCGCGCCCCCAATTAGGGGCGCCAATCAGAGGCACCCCTCTATGTGCCTGCTCCTGAACTCCACCCCCCGGTGGGGCGAAAATTCTGCCCATGGTCTATTGGGATCAAGAGACATTACTTTAAAACTGATGACACTGCTAACTAATCTAAATCTTTAGCTTTGCTAAAGGTTGTTAAGTAGCTGGATTCATCTTAAACTAAGGAAAGCGGAAGACCAGTTTGCCAGCAATAGATTCTCATTTCACTGCTTCAATTCACAACATTCAGAAAGATTAGAAAACAAAATTGTGGTTTTGTATTGTGAGAAGGAGAACTGCCTAGGGGAACTGTGCATCATGGTGATATGATATACAAGGAGCATTGTGCTTTTCTGACATTTTCGTAATGCGAAATGTTGTCATTTTGTCCCACTTTGTTGATGCACGTGGACAATAGGCATCATTGTGTAGTGATAGTAACTGAAGTAATCCAACCCATTAAATGTATGGTATTTTGCATGCAACTGATAATAGGATTTAACTCAAGGAGTATCTGGGATGTAAAATTATCTCAATTGGAAAACCAATGCCTTTTGAGGTTAATTTGACTATAATATGATGCAAGTGATCCAGCGTGGTCATTGGAAAAGCAGGAGAGCAACTGATGGTCTAACTGTGGGAATGAATAATCCAGTTACCAATTCACTGACATGGTTCACCACACATCCATGTTTCTCAATACAGTCAACTAGAATCCCAAACCATTGTTATTTTTTATTATTCGTTCATGGGATGTGGGTGTCGCTGGCTAGGCCAGCATTTATTGCCCATCCCCATTTGCTCTTGTACAGGGGGCATTTAAGAGTCAACCGTCTGGAGTCACATCTTGGCCAGGCCAGAAAAAGACAGCAGATTTCCTTTCCCTAATGGACATTAGTGAGCTAGATAGTTTTTTTAAAATGAAAAATGGCAATGGTTTCACAGTCATAATTAGACTTTTAATTTTACTTGATTCAAATTACACCAACTGCCATGGTGGGATTTGAACCTGGGTCTCTGGATTACCAGTGACAATACCGCTACACCACCGCCTCCCCAAATCACATATACTTCAAAGTATAAAATATTACAAGTTTTCTTGGTAAATAACTGGAAATTCTACTACAAACAAAGGTTTAACTTTCATTTTAATTTACCCACTGTACATTTAGTTCCATTTTGGTTCAATTGTGACAGCACTTATTGGGTATGGATAGTCCATTGCAGACCAGAAACAACAAGAACTTGCAATTCTATAGCATCTTTAGCATCCTGAAAACATCCCAGAATACCACATCCCAGGGATTTCTAAAAAGTGCAGTCCTTAGTAGTATTGGGTATTTTTCCACAAAGTGCATGGAAACATTGCATATGCTCCAGCTAATAAAATGTGCAGCATATCATTCCACTGTTGTCAAGAACCTTGTGCACTAGCAGCACATCTTGGAAATTTAGGTAAATGTTTTGCACGTTTTTCGAGGAGGTTACCAAGAAAGTAGATGAAGGAAAGGCTGTGGATGTTGTCTACATGGACTTTAGTAAGGCCTTTGGCAAGGTCCCACATGGGAGGTTAGTTCAGTAGGTTCAGACACTTGGTATCCATGAAGAGGTTGTAAACTGGATTCGAAATTGGCTGTGTGGAAGAAGACAGAGAGTGGTAGTGGATGATTGCTTCTCAGACTGGAGGCCTGTGACTAGTGGTGTGCCTCAGGGATCTGTGCTGGGACCATTGTTGTTTGTTGTCTATGTCAATGATCTGGATGATAATGTGGTAAATTAGATCAGCAAGTTTGCTGATGACACTAAGATTGGAGGTGTTGTGGACAGTGAGGAAGGCTTTCAAAGCTTGCAGAGGGATCTGGACCAACCGGAAAAATGGGCCAGAAAATGGCAGATGGAATTTAATGCAGAAAAGTGCGAGGTGTTACATTTTGGAAGGACAAACCAAGGTAGGACGTACACAGTGAATGGTAGGGCACTGAGGAGTGTGGAGGAACAAAGGGATCTGGGAGTTCAGATGCATAATTCCCTGAAAGTGGCGTCACAGGTAGACAGGGTTGTAAAGAAAGCTTTTGGCATACTGGCCTTCATAAATCAAAGTATTGAGTATAGGAGTTGGGATGTTATGGTGAGGTTGTATAAGACATTGGTGAGGCCAACTTTGGAGCATTGTGTGCAGTTCTGGTCACCTAACTACAGGGAGGATATCAGTAAGATTGAAAGAGTGCAGAGAAGATTTACTAGGATGTTGCCGGGTCTTCAGGAGTTGAGTTACAGGGAAAGATTAAACAGGTTAGGACTTTATTTTTGGAGTGTAGAAGAATGAGGGGAGATTTGATAGAAGTTTACAAAATTATGAGGGGTATAGACAGAGTAAATGCGAGTAGGCTCTTTCCACTTAGATTAGGAGAGATAAACACGAGAGGACATGGCTTTAGGTTGAAAGGGGAAAGGTTTAGGGGGAACATTAGGGGGAACTTCTTCACTCAGAGAGTGGTGGGAGTGTGGAACGAGCTACCATCTGACGTGGTAAATGCGGTCTCACTCTTAAGTTTTAAGAATAAATTGGATAGATACATGGATGGGAGAGGTCTGGAGGGTTATGGACTAGGTGCAGGTCAATGGGACTAGCGGAATAATATTTCGGCACAGGCTAGAAGGGCCGAATGGCCTGTTTTTCTGTGCTGTAGTGTTCTACGGTTCTATGCTTTAAATTACAATTATCTGTGCACAGTGTATTCCCAAGGGCGGAATTTTACAGCCCTGTCGTGGCAGGGGCAGGGCCATAAAATGTGGCGAGTCGTTCAAACATCCATTGACTTCAGCGGGATCAGAAAATGCCGCTGGCAGGAGGTGTTGTAAAATTCACCCTAAACTTCTAATGCATATTACTCATGGATGAAGCTCCCTGTGAGGAACGAGGCCAAAATATTTCCCCTAGTGATTACTCCTAAATATTCATATTTTATAATCCTATATATTATCCCCTCTTTTTATAATCCATTGAAAATAAAGGTGCTACATCGTCATGGAACTAAGTGTATCTTAAATTGCCAAATTAAGCCCTGGAGATAACTGTTACTAGCAAACCCAACATCCATTGACATCACAAGTAAAATGAATTCTTTGGGCAATTTGCAATGCAATATTTATACATTAAGTAGTCCAATTTTTATTTGTGAAAATGCCAACATTATCAATGGAATAAATAGAAAATAGTCTCCTCGAGTGCCTCACAGGGTGTTATTGGAAAGTATTTTGAAGCACTTTTTATTTTAGGTACTGTGCAATCTGGAGCCCGTGGTCTTATTCTAATTTGAGTGTTGTATGGACAGCAGTCATTTTCATGGTGGGCTGCGATGATGTGCTTTATGTATTAATACATACTAAAATCTTTGGTTAATTGGTCAGGAATTGTACAGTCAGTATATATTTAGTATGCACTATGGGATGGCTCTGTACTGTAGATTAATGTGAGAAGCAGTGATAACTCAATGACACGATACAACTTTTGATGAGCACAGGGTACACTGTGTGGTCAGGTTTCACAGGGTTGCTGTCGCTCTTTTAGAGTCCACCTTCAATGTAAGATAAATGGGCATGGACAGGGTGGGTAGGGAGCAACTGATGCCCTTAGTTAAAGGGGACACAAGTTCAAGGTGAGGGGCAGGAGGTTTAGGGGGGGTGTGAAGAAAAACAATTTTACCCAGAGAATGGTGACGGTCTGGAATGCGCTGCCTGGGAGGGTGGTGGAGGCGGGTTGCCTCACATCCTTTAAAAAGTACCTGGATGAGCACTTGGCACGTCACAACATTCAAGGCTATGGGCCAAGTGCTGGTAAATGGGATTAGGTCGGTAGGTCAGATGTTTCTCACGTGTCGGTGCAGACTCGATGGGCCGAAGGGCCTCTTCTGCACTGTGTGATTTTGTGATTCTGTGATAAAGAAAAGTGTGACTAAACTCTAATCAAGTCAACTTAGAAATACTTTAACAAGATTAAACTTGAAGTATTTGATGAATAATTAAACATTCACATACCACACTGAATATTATTGATCATACAACTAGTAAACTGATTGACAACTGAATGAGTTAAACTACAATCTATATTTAATTAGCCCCACAGAATCAATGATGTCCACATGTCAGGAAGAGCCAGCTCAGCTGTCAAATAACCCCTAAGTTGGGGGAAACTGATGGTCGATCAAAAGGCAGAGGATTGCACAGTCCTCACCATCTCCTGTTCAGTGAAGCTTGGATTCAACAAGTACATGTTTAGCGCAACAGTTGAAACAATAATTAGTAACATAGAAGTTTATAGCAAAGAAGAAGGGGTATTGTGCAGGCACTTTCCTAAAGCAATCCAATACTAAGCTAATGGGCTGCTTTCTCCCCATAGCCCTCTCCCTTCCTCTGTTTCAATTGCTTATCCACTCTTCCCTTAAGAGAGTCAATGGTCTCTGCCTCAACTATTCCTTCCAGCAAGGCATTCCATACGCTAACAACTCTCTGCATATGGAAGCTTCTCCTAACTTCCTTCCTCACTCCCTTGGCGACAATTTTAAATTAATGATCCTTCATCATTGACTTTCCAATGAAAGGAAAACCTTTCCCCATTCACCACATCAAAATCATTTTTTTTTTATAACTTCTGTTAAATTTCTTCAGCCTTCTCTGCTTTAGTGCAAATAGTCAGAGTACCTTAAGGTTGTCCTCAACTATCACTTTTCATCCTTGGCATATCCTAAATTGGTTATGAGGGTAGCCTAAGAGAGAACTGTTATACATGTTAAAGAAACCGGGCTCTGTGGCTTATGACTGAGCGTTCTAAAGTTATAAAAAGTTTGGATGTAATGGGTTTGGATATGATATTTGAAATTGAAATGTCATAGAACTAGAGAACATGGTGTTGAGTTTCTATAAGGGCTGAAATGCAACTGTGGATGAAGAGGGGGAGGGGAATTTGGGCACAACAGGTTCACTAATGTTGTGGGGATGAAGAATCAGGCTGGGAAATGCCAGGATGAACTTTTGTTGAGGCTTGGAGCAAGTGGAATTTCTGTCTCTTCAGCCAGATTTCCTCTGGCTTCTGTGCGTATAGAAGATTTTCCTATTTTCACTCCTGAATGGTCTGCCTCTAATTTTTAGATTATGGCCCCTAGTCCTGGACACTCTGAATGATGACCCTGTCTCCCAGTGGACCCCATACCTGCCCCTAAAATGATCTGGATGCTAGTTTGGACTTACCTCATATTGATCTGTATGTCAAGTCCAAACCAGCATCCAGATCATTTTAAGGGCAGGTATGGGGTCCACCGGGAGACAGGGTCATCATTCAGAATGTCCAGGACTAGGGGCCATAATCTACAACTTAGAGGCAGACCATTCAGGCGTGAAAATAGGAATGTCTTTTATACGAGCAGGGTGGTAGAAGTTTGGAACTCTTCCACAAACAGCAATTGATAATACATCAAGTGTAAATTTCAGAATTGAGATTGATAGGATTTTTGTGTCCCAAAGGTATTAAGGGATATGGAGTTAGATCACAGATCAGTTACAATCTCATTTAGTGACAGAACAGGCTCGAAGGGCCAAATGGCCTGTCCTACTCCTATTCCTATGTTCTTATGTCAACAGTGAAGTGGAATTCTTTCTAGATGTCAAAAATATTTCCCTTTCTGGGGATAGGGTAGGTTGTTAATGAAGAGAATTTCCTGAGTGAAAAGGAGATAGGGCCATATAGATATGTACTTTTACTGATGTGTCATGAACCCATGGTTTTTGCTTGATTGCGTTATGAAGTAATGGGGAAATCCCCAGAGTTTTTTCCTGAAATTGGCCACTAATTTTATTCTTGCTATATTTGTCTCCCAGGAAGTTAGCATTACTGGTTGTTAGAAGGGTAAACACACAATTTCACCATCTGTCAGATGACCTTGGGTACTGTTTGGACAGAGGGAATGTCATGATGAATAATCCTGCGAAAGTGCAATACTGTTGGCTGCAGTTAATATATGGTCATGTGCAATTAATGCTTAAATATATTTCTGCATGCCCACAGCATGACTCAGCCCAATGTCTTTTGCTCAAAGTAAAGATCTTCATAACCTTAATTTCTCACTCTGCATTTAATAGGCCAGCTGCGGAGATTCTGCTATGAAATGTAATTGGGTGAGCCATGGATGTAGAAATAGGAAGCCCAATCTCAGCTCAGGACTAAAAACTAACAGGTACAAAACTAATTCTGCATTTTCTTCTCATTCTATTCATTGATTCACCAGTACCAAAGCATTCGTGCTCATTCATTCTACAGAAAAATATACCTGATTAAGAACAGTTTCTGTCCTCTTTTTCTAGATATGTACGGGGAAGCAGGATCACTGAGCAAGCCAGTATCCGTAGCCTCGTTTGCTTTAACCTTCCAGGTTAACATGTTCGGTGCATCCACTGAGGGAAGCCAGTCCTGTGACAGAAAAGCTTGCACTAGAGGATACAGGTGAACAAGAGCAGGCAGTGCTAGCAAAGGCAGACCAGGAGGCTTCTGTCTGGAGAGATTGTACACATCCATCTTCTGAGGATGAGGCCCAGCAACATGCTTTCGAAGAAAGGAACATCTAAGGTAACTGAAGTCATTGGAGATCTTCGACAGATGATGGTTAGCACGGGCAAGCCAGCTGTCTGCAGCTTTGCTTTGTTATCTTGCTCTCCTTTTAGTAGCACATGTAGGCATTCTCGCCAGTCTGCCTGAACACTGTGTCAGGAAGTGGGTATGTCCAGTCCATCGCTGCATCAGTGGAAGTGACAGTCCGTGGCTGGGGCAGCTCAGGTCCTCGTTCAGAGGGCCAGGGCCACCTCAATCCCAAAATCCTCGTATTAATGCACTCTTCATGCACTGCTGCTACTGGGAAAGCAAATTGAAAAAAAATTCAGTTAGTTTGTGGAGCATATTAATCATACACATCATCTGTATGATGTGAAACTGAAAGCACTAGGGTGCTAAATATTAGGCTGGACACAATACATTTAAAATAATAAAATTTGGCCACAATAACGTTATCCAGAAAATATTTTATTCTCATATTGGATCATATATCTAGAGATGACACAAATGGGATCTTTAGCAATTTAGTAGGAACTAAATGCAATTTAAGTGAATGCATATCTCTTGAGTGCCTGTTGAAGATATAGAGGGGATGTTGGTGTAATGGGTAAATAGTTATGAAACGTTCTCCTTAATGTGAATCTGACACCAATAATTATAATGTTGATAAACATCCCAATGTGAAAACACCAAAGCAACTAACAAGAATGCTTTAGCCTTCTCTTGCTCCTCCAGGTCATCTCTGTGCTGCTTTGTAATACCTTTCTCATCTAGGTCTTCCTTAAAGATGTTTCATTGAAAGGTGAAGTTGTGAAACAAGCAGCAGACCACACTGGTGCAAGGGTGTAGTGGGATGTGTATAATAGGATGCCTGTCTAGGCCTCCGAATCATAGCTTTAACATATTTATGCCATCTATAGTCACACTGCTGGATGCATGCATGAGAATATAAGGACAGGAGAAAGCCATTCAGCCCCTCGAGCCTGTTCTGCCATTCAGTTAGATCAAAACTGACCTGTACATCAACTCCATTAACTGCCCCCATATCCCTTGATGTCCTTATCTAATAATCTGTAAAAGTTTCAGTTGAGTAAGTGTGCTATACTGTATATCCATTGTATCTTTTTGGCAGGTATAGCTAGTGCAGAGATGTGATGATTGAAGGCTGCTTGGGTAGCCCTAGGACTCCAACTTTCAATTTTCCTGCAAGTTCACATATTCCCCTAGAACAAAGTTGTCACATCTGTTGCTTGAGATGTGGATATTCCCTTGATTTTGTGTTCATGGTGGCAGGCAAAGTGAATTCCGATGTAGTGATAGTCCTTATGACTATGAATGCACAGCTATATCATGCAAGGGCACACAAGGCCTCATGGGCCAATTAACGACATCCTGAAATTTAGGGAGTCCTATAATTTTAAATTAAAACGTGCAGTGCCTTTTCATGCTGCTGCTATGTGCCCCTGGGGAAAATGATAAAATTGCTGGCTCCAGCAAGCAATTAAAACATCAGTCACCTGTTCGATGTATCTGTGCACTGCAGATATGCTGATGTTGCTAATGCCTTTTGAGGCAGCCAGAAATGAGACCCAGGTTTTAAAATTCAGAGCTATAGTTAAGCTTTACAGCCGCTAACTATGCTGTACCCTTCAATGGAGTTTAGATTGCAGCTCATGGAATACATCTGAAGAGTCTTAATCCACACAGGAGTTCCTCAGACAACTCCAGGTAAGTCTGTCTCTGCCTTTGTATGTGGTTTGGAGGGCAATGGCCTATCAACCTTCCCTTAGTGCTATTGCCTCAAGCAGTCAGCTCTCCAAAATTACCCCTCTCTTTCTTTCTCCTAATAACATAAATTGAGAGGGATTTCCATTAGAACGCCTATTGTCCCAAACAAAGAAAGCTCATGAAATTAATTCTTTCCAATTGTGAAGCTGTCCAAAGAATGCAGCAAAGCAAATCTCTGCATTCAGAAGGAAAAAAGGAAAGGAAAAATATAACTTGCTGGGCATCCCTTTAAATTTCTTTTGGAGCAAAAGCACAGTGTATTAAGCATGGATGGCTGATAAATATCGATGAAATTATGAAGAACTGCACATCTGGCATTCCCAGTGGGAGATAATGTGATAATGTGATATTGAAATGATTTCACTTCCTGTCAATTATACTCCTGAGATGAAGCTCCTGCATTTGATGGGAGCTTACTTCACCAATCCAAATTCCCCACTGAAATGCATGTCAGACAAATTAGTTCTGAGGGGAAGTCATGCAGGCTCGAGGCGTTGAGTCTGTCTTTCTCTCCACGGATGCTGTTGGACCTGCTGGGTTTTTCCAGCAGTTTTTGTTTTTGTTATTGTTTCAAATCATGGACAGGGTTCCTTCAGGAGTGAACTATACCCACCATCTCTGATGAGTTACACCTCGTTTATGCATATTTATGGGGTGAAACCAAGCTGAAAATCAATCCTAGTAAGACTAACAAATCTCTTCAAAGTGTGAGATTTAAAATATCTATTACATTAACTCCCTAACCCCATGGGGCACAGTGGCGAGGGGTCAAACTTGCAGTTTGTCATGGGTCAATTCTCTACTAATTAGATAGGAATTGACACGCTGAGTACTGTGAATATGTGCTTAATTGTTTGCACGGACTAAGATTGACCGTTTGTTATTTCACTCGCTGCTCCGTTCAGACAGGAAGACATAAAATATGTTAATTATCTTTACTTCTTTCAAACATTTGTTTCATGAAGAAAAGTTAATCATCAATGTCATATGGTACAGAAACTAGTGATGGATTAAAGCTTAACATGAGAAAGTTAATTAAGAAAATCCTGCTATTGAATATTCTGAGGGTGAAAATGAATAAGACTAAGAAATGGGAACAGGTATCTCATGATGTACGATTCACCAATTTGGAGCATTTGAGGCAGCATAAAAGCAAAAAACTGCGGATGCTGGAAATCGAAAACAAAAACAAAAATACCTGGAAAAACTCAGCAGGTCTGGCAGCATCTGTGGAAGGGAGCACAGTTAACGTTTTGAGTCTGCAGTGGCCTCTACCCAGCTCTCTTGTCCCAACCCCCTCCTTAAACCAGCTTATATTTCACTCCTTTTCTAGTTTTCCTTAGTTCTGTTGAAGAGTCACGTGGACTCGAAACGTTAACTGTGCTCCCTTCCACAGATGCTGCCAGACCTGCTGAGTTTTTCCAGGTATTTGAGGCAGCATGTTAGTTTTGTGCTGCCTGCTAATTTAAATAATAATAGCCTGAAGCTCATGCTAAGCATGCTGCTGAGTGGGTGCAGGGGGCACTAATTCATGTGAGGTTAGCATAACTTAAAGCTATCTTGCTGGACTTAAAGCCAATATGCACACTTAAAGGCAAAATGCTTTCTGCAGCACATGCTGGAGCTGGTTAAAGAAGGGTTTATGAGCAGGAAGAGGAGTGGAAATGGTACAGCAGGGCAGAAAACATTCCCCAGGGTTCTCCAATGCAGCATAGTGGATCAGCAGAACGTGGATCACTGCAGCAGAAATTGGATCAACCGTGATATTATTGAATGGTGGGGTAGACACGTTGGGCCAAATGGCCTACCCCTACTCTTATTTCGTATGATCTTATGGGCCAGTAGAAATTGCAGCCAACCTGCAAGATGTTGATGATCCCTTTAAATTGCGTTGGTGAGAGGTCCTTCCTGCTGCTGAACACATGTTCAGCTGTGCGTTCTTAAGAGAAGATATTTTAGCTCGAGTGGTGAGTTAAAAATGGCAGCATTGGCAAAAAATCAACGTTATAAGCTAATTGACATCACAATGTGCCTGGTGCATGATCCTAACGCCCTCAGTAAGATGGTGTTTGGTGTAGAGGACAGCAGATTTGTGTGTGCACAGCATACATGCCATTTTTGTTACTAATATGTCAACCATAGCACCAAAACATGTAGCACCTATTCATGATGCTGCTATGTGTCCCTGGGGAAAATGATAGCATTGCTAGCTCCAGCAAGCAAGATACCAGTCAACTGTTTAATGCATTTGTGCATTGCAGATAGGCTGACGCTGCTAATGCTTTTTGAGGTAGCCAGAAATGAGCCCAAGGTGTTAAAATTCAGAGCTGTCGTTAAACTTCACAGCCACAGTGCTGTGCGTTCTAATGGAGTTTAGCCGTAGATCAGATTGCAGCACATGGAACATGCCTGAGGAGCCTTAATCCACAAAGGCATTGTTCCTCAGACAAACTCCAGGTAAATCTGTCTCTGCTTGTGTATGTGGCAATGGCCCATCAGACTTCCTCCAAGTGCTACTGCATAAAACAGTCATCTCTCCAAAATTCTTCCTCACTTTCTTTCTCCTGTTAACATAAATAGAGAGGGATTTCCATTAGAACACCCATTGGCCCGAACAAAAAAAAATGCTAGATTTATTTAATTAGTTGGATTTAAATTCCCAAGTTGCTGTGATTGAACTCATATCTCTGGATCATTAGTTCAGGCCTCTGGATTAGTAACATTGAGCGGAATCGTCCCAAATTTGCACTAAGTGCGGTAGCGGGCAGGCAAAACAAATTTTTACCTGCCGGCCGTGTTGGTAGGCTTACACGTTGTATCTTCCCAAAGCCGCCACATTATTTATGCACTCCTGGGAAACATGTTGTTTCCATGGCGGGTGGGCTCTCATTCGCCTGGCTGCCACCACCTTGCTGCTGCTTCACGCTGGGCGCCATCTCAGTGCTTCCAGACCACCACTGCTGCACGGAATACATGGCCCTGAAACTGAAGAAGTCTGCAGCCCCAGATTCAGTGGCACGTCCCTCGAGCGCCTTTCGGATGCCGTGGAGGCCCCCCAGGATGTCCTCTACCCCCACTCTGGCCGCAGTTTGGGCAGCAACTGCACTAACCTGGCTTGGGAAGCGGTGGCAGCGGTGGTCAGCACCCACACCCTTCAAAAGAGGACAGCCACCCAGTGCTGCAAGAGGATGAATTATCTCTTCCGTTCTGCCAGGGTAAGTCACTTTTTCATCACTCTCAACGCACACATTCACAAATCCATCACACACCCACAGGGCCCTCGTTCACTGCCAGTTCAAGGGGCATCACCATTCACTCTGTCACACACACTGACATTGTCTTCATCCCATCTATGGGAGCACTCACCAGCCACACAGGCCAGGCATACCATGTCTCGGTAGTCCATGTCCAAATGCAGCAAGACCTGGACAATATCCAGCTTGGGCTGACAAGTGGCAACTAACATTCACGTCACACAAGTGTCAGGCAATGACTATCTCCAACAAGAGAGAATCCAACCATCGCCGCTTGATGTTCGATGGCATTACCATCAATGAATCCCCTACTATCAACATCCTGGGGGTTACCATTTACCAGAAACTGAACTGGACTAGCCATATAAATACTGTGGCTACAAGAGCAGGTCATAGGCTAGGAATCATGTGAAGAGTAACCCACCTCCTGACTCCCCAAAGCCTGTCGACCATCTACAAGGCACAAGTCAGGAGTGTGATGGAATAATCCCGACTTGCCTGGATGAGTGCAGCTCCCACAACACTCAAAAAGCTTGACGCTGTTCAGGACAATGCAGTCTGCTTGATTGGCACCCCGTGCACAAACATTCGCTTCCTCCACCACCAACACACAGCAACAGCAGTATGTACCATCTACAAGATGCATTGCAGGAATTCACCAAGGCTCCTTTGACAGCACCTTCAAAACCCATGACCACTACCATCAAGAAGGACAAGGGCGGCAGATAGATGGGAACACCACCACCTGGAAGTTCTGCTCCAAGTCACTCACCATCCTGACTTGGAAATGTTTCACTGTTCCTTAATTGTTGTTGGGTCAAAATCCTGGGACTCCCTTCCTAACAGCACTGTGGGTGTACCTACACCACATGGACTGCAGCGGTCCAAGAAGGTAGCTCACCACCACCTTCTTAAGGGCAATTAGGGATGGGCAATAAATGCTGTTCCAGCCATCGAAGCCCAAATCCCATGAGTGAATAAAAAAAAATCTGGCCTGGCAGGGGTCCTGCTTACACTTTCTCCATCTCTATTCATGCAGGACAAGTTGACACACAACAAGAGGGAGAGGCTGCAAACTGGTGGCAGAATACCCGAAATCAAGGTCTTCGCGGACTTTGAAAACAGAGCCATCCAGCTGGCCGGCGAGGATCTGGACCAGTCCTGTGCTGACGGTGAGGTCAGTGGTGCTGTACCAAGTGAGGGTCCAGCAGTGCAACATCCATCAGACAACCATGCTGTGAGTCCTGTTTCACATGCTACTGCCATGCACTAATTATCTCTCCTTGCTTCTGCAGGCACATCTGTCAAACAGCCGACGGAGTCCATGACCCAGGGCCTCCAATCAAGCCCCGAAGAAACCTCTGAAGAGGAAGCTGGAGGCACCCTCCCTGAAGTCCTGTCACAGCGCTCACCCACACTCTCCACCAATGCAGAGACACACACCTCGGTGGGACCTAGCTTTGTGATCCCGGGGCTATTCTAATCTAGTGACCACCTTGCACTGTCCAATCCACAGCAGGTGGAGGCAGGGACACAGAATCACAGAATGCAGAAGAGGCCCTTCTGGCCATCGAGTCTGCACCGACACGTGAGCAACACCTGACCTACCTACCTAATCCCATTTATCAGCACTTGGCCCATAGCCTTGAATGTTTTGACGTGCCAAGTGCTCATCCAGGTACTTTTTAAGGGATGTGAGGCAATCCGCCTCCACCACCCTCCCAGGCAGTGCATTCCAGACCGTCACCACCCTCTGGGTAAAAATGTTTTTCCTCACATACCCCCTAAACCTCCTGCCCCTCACCTTGAACTTATGCCCCCTTGTGACTGACACTTCAACTAAGGGGAATAGCTGCTCCCTATCCACCCTGTCCATGCCCCTCATAATCTTGTACACCTCGATCAGGTCGCCTCTCAGTCTTCTCTGCTCCAACGAAAACAACCCAAGTCTATCCAACCTCTCTTCATAACTTAAGTGCTTCATCCCAGGCAACATGTTGGTGAATCTCCTCTGCACCCGCTCCAGGGCCATCACATGTGGACTTGGCAAGCTCCACATCAGCAGGCTTTTACGGCAGTAAAACAGTCACTACATTCATCAGCCCTGTTGGTACATTTCGACCCAAAGCAACAATTGATTTTAACAAGTGATGCATTGCCTTATGAAGTAGGGGCAGTACTCTCTCACTGGTTGACAGATTTGAAAGGCCCATTGGCTATGTTTCAAGAACACTCAGTGAGGCAGAACGAAAATACAAATAGAAAAAGAAGGCTTATCCATCGTACTTGACATTAAGAAATTCCACCAATACATCCATGGTCACCACTTCATCATAGTATCCGATCACAAGCCACTACTATGCTTATTTGGGGAAGATAAGGCAATGCCCCCAATCACCTTGGCACACATCCAAAGGTGGGCGCTGACTCTAGCTGCTTACGAATATGCTTTTATCCACAGGCCAGGAAGACAGGTTGCCAATGTTGATGCGCAGAGCCAATTACCCCTGAAGGATAGCAATGCGAATGCCCCCATTCCTCAAGAACTTGTCTTGTTATTAAGTTTTCTGGATTCATCACCAGTGAATGCCAAACAGGTCAGAGAATGGACCAACCGTGATGCAGTTTTGTCTCACATCAGGGAACAAGTCTTGCGGGGATGGTCTAATGAGCCAAAGTTGGACAAAATGAAGCCCTATTTTAACAGGAGATACGAGCTCACCTGCTAGGATGGCATCTTGCTGTGGGGAGCAAGAGTCATTGTGCCTCCCAGAGGAAGGCAACCATTATTGATAGAGTTGCATAGCACTCGCCCCAGCATTTCCAGAATGAAAATGTTGGCGCGCAGCTGCTTATGGTGGCCAAAGATGAACACTGAAATCTAAAACATAGTCAAGAGCTGCATGCAGTGCCAACAGGTGCAGAAATTGCCTCCTTCTGCTCCATTGCCTCCTCGGGAATGGCCAGGAAGTCCATGGGTCCACCTTCACGTTCACTACGTGGGACCTATTTCGGTCACAATGCTCCTCTTACTTATTGACTCCCACTCCAAATGCATGGATGTATACGAGGTGCGATCACCCACATCGGCCGCCACCATAGACAGGTTGCGTCAGAATTTCGCGATACATGGTTTACCAGGGATAATGGTGTCTGACAACAGAATGGCACTCACTAGCGGGAGCTCCAAAGATTTACAATTCTCAATGGCATAACACATGTCAAGACCTCACCATACCACCCTGTATGCAATGAGTAGGCCGAGAGGGCAGTTCAGACTTTAAAGGCCAGAATGAAAAAACTAGAGGGGGCAACGAAGTTATCACACTTACTGCTCAGCTACAGAACCACGCCACATACGACCACTGGTATTGCCCCCGCAGGTTTATTAATGAAGGGGTGTCTCAGGACATGGTTAAGCCTCATAAGACCAAATTTATTGTGAAGGGTAGAGAGAAGTCAGGAGGCCCAGAAAAATGAACCATAGTCGTGAAAGAAACTTCACTGTAGGGGAAGCTGTTTTCACAAAGAGCTTTGGAGATGGGCCCAAATGGCTATCAGGTGAAGTGAGTGCAGTGACAGGACCCCTGTCCTACCATATATCGGTTCAATGTTGAATAATCAGGAGACATGCAGATCACCTCAGGAAACGGGAAACAGATCCACAAGAAAAGGTGCACCAAACATTCCCTTGAGTACACCACAGGTAGAAGGAACTCCTCTTGCTTTGGAAGTACATGCAGAACCCGTTGAGCCTGAGAGAGTTGAAGAGGCAAACTTGCAGGTTGCTACAGGGGAGCTTAGTGGACAGATAAAGCGATCCATAGTTAAAATATAACAATGAGCTTCTGGACTTGGTCATGTCTCAGTTGCTGGAGCTGCAAAGGCAGGCTCGGGAACATCAGGAAGGGACATCCGCTGCACTCCTCAGATTGCAAGGCACGATGGAGGAACCTGTCCACCTTCAATCTGAGGTGATAGCGCTGGAATGCCAATGCACCGAGGTCAACATTGGTAGGATGGTGGCCACCATGGAGACCTTGGTCCAGGACTTCACTCCGGCACTGCTGCATGGGCTCAACCCCATCGCTGATACCATAGTTGGCCTCCAACAGTGTGTATGCCAGAGGGGTGCCGGGCAGCTCAACCTCACTCCTGCTTCTCAAGGGAGTCAGCCTGGGGTCCATGGGCACCCACAGGGAGGAGGATCAGCAGGTGCACACCCCAGGCCCATCCATCCAGGTGACTCAGAGAGTGTCTGACCCATCCGAATCTCCTCTTCCTGTGATCTCAGCAGCTCCAGCTCCACAGGCTGAAGAGGGTGCCACTGCCACACAGCAGGACCCCAAAAGCAGGCCGGGGCCCTCCAAGTCTCGGCCCTCCAGAGGATGCCTGCCAAAATCATCACAGACAGGGCATCACAGTCAGCAGGCTACCTGCCACCTGCACTGTGGATGTCCAGGGAGCACCAAGACGTAGCGGCAGCATTAGGAAAGTTAAGGAGAATTATTTTCACAGCACGGGCGTGGGTGTCAATCACTTGTACATACTGTTAACTGGCATCCGTGACCTCATAGATGGGTTTGTGGACGGAGGCTTGTGAGATCCCACAGAGCCTATGGCTCCTTGTTCTGATGAGCAGTGTTCTTGTCACTCAGATGTGAAACCTTTCTACACAAGATAAAGGCAGGTGTCTCAGTCCAGGGCCTCCTCCTTGAGCTCTGCGCAGCCTTCAGATCAAAGTGATGGTCCGGCCTCACACTCCCTGGAAACATTACTGATGCCTGCACCTTGGCGGTGCTGGTCGTTGCTGCCAGAATGTAGTGGGCAGGCATGACAGAGTTCTCTTGTTCTTTTGGTTGCTCTCAGCACCTTTAAGGAGGAGCTGGCCTCCATCTCTTCACCATCTGTGTCCACTGATGCTGTGCTCCTGAAGGGCTCAGGTACTGAAGACTGACGAAGGATCAGATACTTCTAAAATTTCATGGCTGCGTCGTTATGATATGACCCTGATCACAGAGCACAAGCAAGCTGTTCTCGGCCAGACAGGAGTCAGACATTCTCAGAGGCTCTGTGAAGATCTATGGAGTGTCCTCACTGAATGTCGTCATCATCCTCCTGCAATCAAGTGACTATTAGGACCTCCACTTTGTCTCCATGACAGGAGCATTAACACAGACGATATTTGTGCTGCCATAAGCCAGACTGGAGTTAAACATTCACAGATGCGTTGTGAGGGACTATGGGGTCACTGCATGTTGTCATCACCCTCCACAAATGTAGCAACTATGAGGGCCTCCTGAATGCACCTGCCTCATCAAGCAAGTGCGAGGGCCTCATCCCTGTCACATTGCCTCTGAGGACCTCGTCACCCTCATCCCTGTCAGTGTCCTCTTCATCGGAGGAGACGTACAGCTCCTCCATCTCCTCCTCAGCCAGCTCGTCTCCCAGTTGGAGCGCCAGGTTGTAAAGGGTGCAGGAGATGACAATGATGCACGACACCCTCTGCGGACTGTATTGCAGAGCTCCAGCAGACCCGTCTAGGTACCGAAACCTCATCTTCAGCATTCCTGATGGTTTGCCACACCAAATTGCAAGCTGCAGCGTCGCTCTGCTGTAGACTGAGGCCATTGCATGAGTGTCATCAGCCACGGCCTCTCTGGGTAGCCCTTGCCCCCGAGGAGCCAACCTTGCAGCTTCTGTGGACCCTGGAAGACTCCAGGGATCTGTGGCCAACTGATGATGTAGGCATCATGCACACTCCCTGGAAACTGTGTGCACACCTGCAGGATGCGTTTCTGGTGGTCCCACACCAGCTGCACATTCAGTGAATGGAAGCCCTTGTGGTTGATGTAGTCCACCGTATGTTGCGACGGAGACCTGAGCGCCATGTGAGTGCAGTCAACAGCACCCTGCACCTGTGGGAAACCCAAGATCTGGGCAAATCCAATCACTCTTGCAACCTGGCTGTCCTGGTCCCGGGCAAAATGCACAAAGTTGTGCGTCCTCGCAAAGATGGCATCTGTGACCTCATGTATGCATTTGTGGTTGGAGGCTTGTGATATCCCACAGAGGTCACCTGTGGAGCCCTGAAAGGAGCCACTGGCGTAGAAATTGAGCGCCGTGGTCATTTTCATGGCTGCTGGCAGCAGATGCCCTCCATGTCCCCGTTGCGCCAAATCCTGCAGTAGCTGGCAGATGTTACTGACCAGTTCCCTGGGCATGTGCAGTCTTCAGCAACACTGGTTCTCAGTCACCTGCAGGAATGAAAGGCAGCATCTATAGACCCTGGGTGTCGCTAGGTGCTGGCCAGCAACGGCTCACTGTGGCTCTTGGGCAGCATGTGCGGGAGCCCCAGCCGCCCCTTCTTCCTGAGGTTGCTGCTCCTGTCTCTGCGCAGCCAAGAGCCTCAGTCGCTCGCTCCTCCATCGTCTTTGCACTCTGTAGGCCATCAGGCGCACAGCTAGTTCACCAGGCTCCATGATCCTGATGTACTCCTCCTGAAGGATGAAAGAGAGAGACACGTGGTTAGCATGGGTGTACTAAGAACCTGTCCTGGTTAATTGTGATGGCCCCTTAACGCTTCCCGGAGAGTGCTGGCCACCACTTGGGTGGCCAGAGATTAGTGCGCTGCAGGGCTGCCCTATTGGCTTGAACCATGGGGGAGACTGGTCCAAACTGGGATGCTGACATTACAAGGGGCTGTGAGCACCTGCAGCAGTGACTGCTGCATGGCCAGCTTTAGCCAGGAGATTGTACAACGTGTGCAGTTGTCCAAATGTTCTGCAGTCCACTAAATGCTCATGAATTTGCCGTCTGTACTGGTGGGGGGGGCTCTGAAGCACTTGGTGGCACTTTGATGCCTCTGCATTGCTTGAGTGGGCAGAAATGCTCGGAACCTGACCCCAATCATATCAATGAGGGGGTGCCTGAAATGTCTCAGTTGCAGAGGAATGGTCACTTTATACAGGTTTCCCGAATGTGTGGTCACTTCCCTCACCCAGCCTACCCCCCACCCCAAATGCTTGTACACTATATTCAACAGCAGGGCTGCCCTTAACCCCGACGTCCCTGAAGCTTGAAGTCCAACAGGCGACCCCAATGAGTGCGGCGCAACGTTACTGTGTACGCGCCTCCAAGTTCCCCTCGAAGCACAGGCCGCCAAGTGCACGCCATTTATGTGCTGTTGTGAAGCACGTCGGCATGCTTTCCCACCATGTGAACAGCCGATCCAGCAGGGGGAACGATTCCAGCGGGCTGGCCTGATAATGATATGCTGATGTATGACAACGAGGTTCCTGATATCCGATGGCGCGCCGTTGGTGGGCTGAGTGGCATCGTAAAACCAATCGTGCAATATTGCCTGCTTATGCTGCTGATCACGCCCGACGCCATCGGGCACGGAAAATTCCGCCACTGTCACTGTGCTACCCTACCCCTATATTATGGTCAAGATACTACAGGCAATAACTCCGGTGACACCCACATCCCATGAATGTCTGACTCTCTGCAGTTCAGATTCCAGAGTATAAGTGTCTGGAAATTCTGTGGGGACTTCCAAATCTCCACACGGGAGCTCTGTAAACCTTTAGCTGAAGTGATGGTGGGAAATTGGACCAACCCTAAGGAAATATTCTATCAAGAATTATCTAGCAATAGCGAAAAGCAGTACATCCAATAAACCTTAACATTGCAAACAACTATTTCTACAGAAACACATCAAATTTTCCTGGTCAACCATTTACATGCAATTCTGCCTAACTTTCTTTCTCTTTCCTCATGTCATAATTATTAATCTCTGCAAATATATTTTTCCCCTTTCTAAATAAAAATTAAATGTCATCCATTTCACCTGTCAATCCAACTAGCTGGTGTCTTCCTGATTTTTGCTTCACAGACTGGATAGTCTCTATACAACTGAAAGTGGTCAGTCAGTGCGTTTCTGCACTGATGCTTAGTCTAACACTTCTTACCCAGTTGTCTATCGATGTAATCCCAAGCACTTTCAACAAGCCTTACATGCAGCAGTGCAGTGAGGAAATCTGAGTGCAGTAGCTGCTAGCAACATTGGAAAATCCTGACTTCTCTGGCTTAGATCTCACTGCCCTTCCTTACTGCAGATATGAGAAACAAGGTGACCTGGTCAGGTACAATCGGTGGCCTAATAATGAGTTCAGTTCCAGGTTCCATTCATGTGGATCACTAAAGTAAATCCAAAGAACAAAGAGGAACATAAGACAGAAGTAACACAACGTGACGATAGACACGAAGGTAAATTTGAGAAGGAATGCAAATTCTGTCACTGTTACTGCGCATTGTATTTACATATTCTAATCTGATGGTTTAAACTATTCCAAGCATTTGGGAAAGAATTGCTCTAGTCTCTCTGTGCAGTGATGTCCTTGCATTTCCATAGGTTAGTATTTCCAGGGAGGCTGTATGCTTATAATTTTAAGCTATCTCCATGAACAGTGTTGTAATATCATTACATGTAGAAACCAGAGCAATCCCCCCTCCTACCCCTCAGTGCCATGTTAAACTTTTGTATCTGTGTCAGCTCTTCATTAACACTGATATGACTGTGTAAAAATATGACAATGGATATGCTTCTTTTTTAAGGTTTCACTGAACATGCCATTAGAGTAAATATCAGTGCGAATGCTGCCAGCACCAAGCATTCCACAAGCAGCTTCTAGGGCATCTCTGAAAGAAATAAAAGTAAAATAAAGACTTGGATTGAAACAGTATCTTTCATGGCCTCGGGACTTCACCAAATCCTTTACGGCTAATTGAGTATTTTTTTCCAGTGTAGTCACTGCTGCAAGATAGGAAAGTAATGAGCACTTCTCAATAACTCAAGTGCATGACTCTCTTGGCAACGTTGAAGAGATAATGATATCCTGGTTGGAGGAACACTAGAATCTCAAAAACAGTAGTCCTTAACTTGTCATCCATTAAGAACACTCACAGACTGACATCTCATTCCAGATTCTATGGTAACTCTGTGCTGGGCCTTGGGGGTATATTTTCTGATGCGTGTGCACCAAAGAAGGTTTAGTGATGCAGCCATTGGTTGAAAGTAACAATATTAAATAATATTAATTTAGCTTCTTAAATAGATGTTAAACTACCCAATGGATAGCTGCATCTCTGTTCAGAAATTAACATTATACCTGGCTGGGTATGAATAGAATCCCAGGTGTTTAGGGCACTGAGGAAGACCTTTCTGTCCACAGCTTCTGTGCCAGCTGATTGCTAGAGCGATCCAACACTAATCCATACTGCCCACTGCTCTCCTCACAGTCTTGGATTATCATTTCCTTCAAATATTCCTATACTTTTACAATGAAAGTTGCAATGGTTTCTGCTTAAACTGCCCTCTGTAGCAAAGCATTCCAAGCTCTACCAACTCACTGCATAAGGCATTTCTCCAAACCCCTCTCCTTACTCTCTTTGCAACTATTTTGAACTGGTGATCCCTTATCACAGCCTTTTTAACAGGGAAAATAATATTTCTCTTCACTCTATCACACCCTTGTTAATTTTTTAAAAATTGTAATATATTTTTGCTTAATCTTCTCTGCTCCAATGGTGTTCTGCTCAATTGTTCAATTGTTCTGTATTTGATTATGTGAGCCTGGCACTGATCTATGCTCATTGGGCTTGATGTTTTACACCTGAGTGTTGACTCAGAGAAAAGTAAACAGGCAGAAGCTACTAGAAGCTGAGCTGGAAGCATGGGAGTAGATATTTTAAAGCGTTGTATAAAACTCTGTAAATAAAGTTCTTGCACACTAAGAAACTATTGTCATTTTTGCATGGTGTCACGTTCACGCAACATGGACACACAGACTTATTTGAAATACACATTTTTACCTATAAGCAAAATGGAAATGGACACTCTGCTTTTGAAACAAAATTGAATTAAGAGGTCAGGTGACCTTTCATCATTTCTGTCAATACACAAGGTCCTGGAAAATAGCCAACATGTCTGGGCAAGACATTAAAATGCAAGCGATCTTTTGGGATATTTCATTAAGAAGGCATTAAAATGCAACAAACCTTTCCTTTGAATTAATGGCTGCCATTATTCAGATAGTTACAGAAATTCATTCACAATATACTTACAGATTTCTTGACTTTGGAGTGAAATTGCAAAGAATGGGTGTGAGAAGAATCCCATTCTATTACAAGGCTATGGAAAAGGCTGAAACTTGAACATCATTGTGTGTCAACGACCAAGCCATCAGAGACCATTTATGAGGACAATGGAAAACAGATACTATGGTCACATGACAGAGACCAGGTTTCTGATAAAGAACATTTAATAAGACACATTTTTGGGAGCCACAAGCAGCAGAAGAAAGGGGAAGAGTTCCATACCATCAGAGGAACAGGACCCCGCCTAAAACCCAACAGGAGGCAGCAAATTCAGGCTGGCCTTTACCTACCTATTTGAGGAACCAAAGAAGGCTTTTGCTATAGTGGTTTGCCTTCACTTCGACTGCGATGAAGCCAGAAAAACCTGCTACTGCAAGTAGAAAGCCAATGCTAATCCATCTTCATAAACTTCCAATCTCTCTTTCTTCAATTGACCAAAAAGGGAATCATAGGCCTGCGACAATTCAAGATCACACTTAGAAGGAAGAAAGTGTGGCAGTGATATTTTTTTTGGGACTATTATTACCTAAGTGCATGCTACCTCTTTTATAATCACCATTTTTTGGTATGTGTGTGTGTTTTTGTGTTATTGGGTGCTATTGCCATGCTTGATTCAAAAAGATTATATGGAAATGCACCCTTAGACACAGGGTTGCAGACACAACTAGCCCAACCAGCTCAAATGCAAGGGTTATGCACAAAGGGACCCCAGCAGTCTCATCAACACTTGCCCCATCGCGGCCGGACATCTTCAAAACTGTGCCCAAATTGTGGAAATACTCATGCAGTCACAAGGCCATGTCCAGCCTGAGGGGAAAAGTGTAGTCCAGGCTTGAAGGATAGCCATTTCTCAAAGGTGTGCAAGTCGAAGAAGAGGACACCATCAATTCAACAAGTGGAGGAGCCTCTTCTTGAGAGTGAGGTAAAGCATGTGTATACCCCAATCATAAATGATAAAGCACCAGGTAATTTTAAGGAATGCTCAGTAAAGAGCGCAGGCATCTCAGTGTGGCTTCTCATCGTTGTGGGCATGAAAGTATCTATACTGATTGACAAACTCTACCATGGGCATATTTTGCAATTTTCTCTTACTCCTGTGACAGACACTTTCCAGGCTTACAACGACTCGATCATTCCGCTTTTGGGGATGATCACAGTTCTAGTGCGCTACAAAAATGTCACCCTAGACAGGTTCACTTCCTATGAAGCTAAAGGCAGAAGCCTTATTGGAGTAAACCTTTTCAATAGGCTGGGATTCAAATTTGAAGACACCACTGCGGAACACATTAACATGATTGATAATGCAGACCATGCACATCAGTATCATTCATTACTGACTGGAAATGTGGAGATTAAGAGGTGCTGCCATGCTCCTCATGTTGGCAAAACAATTCTGCCAGCTTTACAAAAGTTGAAATGGTTTCCATATGCGATCCATGCCGAAGTGCCCCAGGAGCTGAAACGTATAGCAGTAGATGGCATCATTAAACGAATCAACCCATTGCTGTGGGTATCAATTCTAGTTATTGCATGACACAAAACTGACAAACCTAGGCTATGTGTCAACCTTAAGGCAACCAACAAAAAGATATTATTCCAGATAAGTATCCATTTCCTACAATCCAAGAACTATTGGCATCATTTCACGACTCCACAGTCTTCGCAAAGCTTGACATGCAATGGAGCTATCTTCAGATACCACTAGCAGAGCAAAGCCTTTGTTAACCATGAAGGCATATTTCAGTATCGTAGAATGCCCTATGGACTAAGTTCAGCACCTAGAGAATGCCAGAAAGTCATCTCTACAGTCTTGTCAGACATCGAGGGGATGTTCAAGCTACTTGTCAATGTCATTGACCATGGAAGGGATGATCAACAATTATTAGCGGCGCTCATGCAACTCGTACAACAAAATTTGATGCTCAATAAAGACAAATGCACATTTGTGGTACCTGAGTTTGACTTTCTAGGATATAGAGTCACAGCAGCTGGAGTAAAGCTTACACAGAAGGTTAAAGCCATTTGTGTGCTTCTGACCCCCATCTAACATGAAAGAGCTGCCATCCTTCCTCAGTACGACTAACTTGTGTCACAAATACATTCCTACGCACACAGAGATCATGGAGCCTCTTCTGAAGCCACTGTGCAAGGATACGAACATATGAACAAGGAACAGGAGTAGGCCATTCGGCCCCTTGAGTTCATAAAACAGTGTGAGAACAGCAGAGAGATCATAACACCGTGTGAGAGTGGCAGTAAGTTCATAAAACAGTGTGAGAACAGCAGAGAGTTCATAAAACAGTGTGAGAGTGGCAGTAAGTTCATAAAACAGTGCGAGAACAGCAGAGAGTTCATAAAACAGTGCGAGAGCAGCAGTAAGTTCATAAAACAGTGTGAGAGTGGCAGAGAGTTCATAAAACAGTGTGAGAGTGGCAGAGAGTTCATAAAACAGTGCGAGAGTGGCAGTGAGTTCATAAAACAGTGTGAGAACAGCAGAGAGTTCATAAAACAGTGTGAGAGTCGCAGAGAGTTCATAAAACAGTGTGAGAGTGGCAGAGAGTTCATAAAACAGTGCGAGAGCAGAAGTAAGTTGATAAAAAAGTGTGAGAGTGGCAGAGAGTTCATAACACAGTGTGAGGGTGGCAGTAAGTTCATAAAACAGTGTGAGAACAGCAGAGAGTTCATAAAACAGTGTGAGAGTGGCAGTAAGTTCATAAAACAGTGCGGGAACAGCAGAGAGTTCATAAAACAGTGCGAGAGCAGCAGTAAGTTCATAAAACAGTGTGAGAGTGGCAGAGAGTTCATAAAACAGTGTGAGAGTGGCAGAGAGTTCATAAAACAGTGTGAGAACAGCAGAGAGTTCATAAAACAGTGTGAGAGTCGCAGAGAGTTCATAAAACAGTGTGAGAGTGGCAGAGAGTTCATAAAACAGTGCGAGAGCAGCAGTAAGTTGATAAAAAAGTGTGAGAGTGGCAGAGAGTTCATAAAACAGTGTGAGAGTGGCAGAGAGTTCATAAAACAGTGCGAGAGTGGCAGTGAGTTCATAATACAGTGTGAGAGTGGCAGAGAGTTCATAAAAAAGTGAGAGAGTGGCAGAGAGTTCATAAAACAGTGTGAGAGTGGCAGAGAGTTCATAAAACAGTGTGAGAGTGGCAGAGAGTTCATAAAACAGTGCGAGAGTGGCAGAGAGTTCATAAAACAGTGCGAGAGTGGCAGAGAGTTCATAAAACAATGTGAGAGTGGCAGAGAGTTCATAAAACAGTGTGAGAGTGGCAGAGAGTTCATAAAACAGTGCGGGAGTGGCAGAGAGTTCATAAAACAGTGTGAGAGTGGCAGAGAGTTCATAAAACAGTGTGAGAGTGGCAGAGAGTTCATAAAACAGTGTGAGAGTGGCAGAGAATTCATAAAACAGTGCGAGAGTGGCAGTGAGTTCATAAAACAGTGTGAGAGTGGCAGTGAGTTCATAAAACAGTGTGAGAGTGGCAGTGAGTTCATAAAACAGTGTGACAGTGGCAGTGAGTTCATAAAACAGTGCGAGAGTGGCAGAGAGTTCATAAAACAGTGTGAGAGTGGCAGAGAGTTCATAAAACAGTGTGAGAGTGGCTGAGAGTTCATAAAACAGTGTGAGAGTGGCAGAGAGTTCATAAAACAGTGCGAGAGTGGCAGAGTGTTCATAAAACATTGTGAGAGTGGCAGAGAGTTCATAAAACAGTGTGAGAGTGGCAGTGAGCTCATAAAACAGTGTGAGAGTGGCAGACAGTTCATAAAACAGTGTGAGAGTGAGAGTTCATAAAACAGTGTGAGAGTGGCAGTGAGCTCATAAAACAGTGTGAGAGTGGCAGACAGTTCATAAAACAGTGTGAGAGTGGCAGAGAGTTCATAAAACAGTGTGAGATTGGCAGTGAGTTCATAAAACAGTGTGAGATTGGCAGTGAGTTCATAAAACAGTGCGAGAGAGGCAGAGAGTTCATAAAACAGTGTGAGAGTGGCAGTGAGTTCATAAAACAACGTGAGAACAGCAGAGAGTTCATAAAAAAGTGTGAGAGTGGCAGAGAGTTCTTAAAACAGTGTGTGAGTGGCAGTGAGTTCATAAAACAGTGCGAGAGTGGCAGCGAGTTCATAAAACAGTGTGAGAGTGGCAGTGAGTTCATAAAACAGTGTGAGAGTGGCAGTGAGTTCATAAAACAGTGTGAAAGTGGCAGAGAGTTCATAAAACAGTGTGAGAGTGGCAGTGAGTTCATAAAACAGTGTGAGAGTGGCAGAGAGTTCATAAAACAGTGTGAGAGTGGCAGAGAGTTCATAAAACAGTGTGAGAGTGGCAGTGAGTTCATAAAACAGTGCAAGAGTGGCAGAGAGTTCATAAAACAGTGCGAGAGTGGCAGTGAGTTCATAAAACAGCGTGAGAACAGCAGAGAGTTCATAAAACAGGGTGAGTGTGGCAGTGAGTACATAAAACAGCGTGAGAGTGGCAGAGAGTTCATAAAACAGTGTGAGAGTGGCAGAGAGTTCATAAAACAGTGCGAGAGTGGCAGTGAGTTCATAAAACAGTGTGAGAGTGGCAGAGAGTTCATAAAACAGTGCGAGAGTGGCAGTGAGTTCATAAAACAGTGTGAGAGTGGCAGTGAGTTCATAAAACAGTTTGAGAGTGGCAGAGAGTTCATAAAACAGTGCGAGAGTGGCAGTGAGTTCATAAAACAGTTTGAGAGTGGCAGTGAGTTCATAAAACAGTGCGAGAGTGGCAGAGAGTTCATAAAACAGTTTGAGAGTGGCAGTGAGTTCATAAAACAGTGCGAGAGTGGCAGTGAGTTCATAAAACAGAGCAAAAGTGGCAGAGAGTTCATAAAACAGTGTGAGAGCGGCAGAGAGTTCATAAAACAGTGTGAGAGTGGCAGTGAGTTCATAAAACAGTGTGAGAGTAGCAGAGAGTTCATAAAACAGTGTGAGAGTGGCAGAGAGTTCATAAAACAGTGTGAGAGTGGCAGAGAGTTCATAAAACAGTGTGAGAGCGGCAGAGAGTTCATAAAACAGTGTGAGAGTGGCAGTGAGTTCATAAAACAGTGCGAGAGTGGCAGAGAGTTCATAAAACAGTGTGAGAGTGGCACAGAGTTCATAAAACAGCGTGAGAACAGCAGAGAGTTCATAAAACAGTGCGAGAGTGGCAGAGAGTTCATAAAACAGTGTGAGATTGGCAGTGAGTTCATAAAACAGTGCGAGAGTAGCAGAGAGTTCATAAAACAGTGCGAGAGTGGCAGTGAGTTCATAAAACAGTGTGAGAGTGGCAGAGAGTTCATAAAACAGTGCGAGAGTGGCAGTGAGTTCATAAAACAGTGTGAGAGTGGCAGTGAGTTCATAAAACAGTTTGAGAGTGGCAGAGTGTTCATAAAACAGTGCGAGAGTGGCAGTGAGTTCATAAAACAGTTTGAGAGTGGCAGTGAGTTCATAAAACAGTGCGAGAGTGGCAGAGAGTTCATAAAACAGTTTGAGAGTGGCAGTGAGTTCATAAAACAGTGCGAGAGTGGCTGTGAGTTCATAAAACAGAGCAAAAGTGGCAGAGAGTTCATAAAACAGTGTGAGAGCGGCAGAGAGTTCATAAAACAGTGTGAGAGTGGCAGTGAGTTCATAAAACAGTGTGAGAGTAGCAGAGAGTTCATAAAACAGTGTGAGAGTGGCAGAGAGTTCATAAAACAGTGTGAGAGTGGCAGAGAGTTCATAAAACAGTGTGAGAGCGGCAGAGAGTTCATAAAACAGTGTGAGAGTGGCAGTGAGTTCATAAAACAGTGCGAGAGTGGCAGAGAGTTCATAAAACAGTGTGAGAGTGGCAGAGAGTTCATAAAACAGTGTGAGAGCGGCAGTGAGTTCATAAAACAGTGCGAGAGTGGCAGTGAGTTCATAAAACAGTGTGAGAGTGGCAGTGAGTTCATAAAACAGTGCGAGAGTGGCAGAGAGTTCATAAAACAGTGTGAGAGTGGCAGTGAGTTTATAAAACAGTGCGAGAGTGGCAGAGAGTTAATAAAACAGTGCGAGAGTGGCAGAGAGTTCATAAAACAGTGTGAGATTGGCAGTGAGTTCATAAAACAGTGCGAGAGTAGCAGAGAGTTCATAAAACAGTGCGAGAGTGGCAGTGAGCTCATAAAACAGTGTGAGAGTGGCAGAGAGTTCATAAAACAGTGTGAGAGTGGCAAAGAGTTCATAAAACAGTGAGAGAGTGGCAGTTAGTTCATAAAACAGTGTGAGAGTGGCAGTGAGTTCATAAAACAGTGTGAGAGAGGCAGAGAGTTCATAAAACAGTGTGAGAGTGGCAGAGAGTTCATAAAACAGTGTGAGAGTGGCAGTGAGTTCATAAAACAGTGTGAGAGTGGCAGTGAGTTCATAAAACAGTGCGAGAGTGCCAGTGAGTTCATAAAACAGTGCGACAGTGGCAGTGAGTTCATAAAACAGTGTGAGAGTGGCAGAGAGTTCATAAAACAGTGTGAGATTGGCAGTGAGTTCATAAAACAGTGCAAGAGTGGCAGAGAGTTCATAAAACAGTTTGAGAGTGGCAGTTAGTTCATAAAACAGCGTGAGATCAGCAGAGAGTTCATAAAACAGTGTGAGAGTGGCAGAGAGTTCATAAAACAGTGAGAGAGTGGCAGTGAGTTCATAAAACAGTGTGAGAGTGGCAGTGAGTTCATAAAACAGTGTGAGAGTGGCAGTGAATTCATAAAACAGTGTGAAAGTGGCAGAGAGTTCATAAAACAGTGTGAGAGTGGCAGTGAGTTCATAAAACAGTGTGAAAGTGGCAGAGAGTTCATAAAACAGTGCGAGAGTGGCAGTGAGTTCATAATACAGTGTGAGAGTGGCAGAGAGTTCATAAAAAAGTGAGAGAGTGGCAGAGAGTTCATAAAACAGTGTGAGAGTGGCAGAGAGTTCATAAAACAGTGTGAGAGTGGCAGAGAGTTCATAAAACAGTGCGAGAGTGGCAGAGAGTTCATAAAACAGTGCGAGAGTGGCAGAGAGTTCATAAAACAATGTGAGAGTGGCAGAGAGTTCATAAAACAGTGTGAGAGTGGCAGAGATTTCATAAAACAGTGCGGGAGTGGCAGAGAGTTCATAAAACAGTGTGAGAGTGGCAGAGAGTTCATAAAACAGTGTGAGAGTGGCAGAGAGTTCATAAAACAGTGTGAGAGTGGCAGAGAATTCATAAAACAGTGCGAGAGTGGCAGTGAGTTCATAAAACAGTGTGAGAGTGGCAGTGAGTTCATAAAACAGTGTGAGAGTGGCAGTGAGTTCATAAAACAGTGTGACAGTGGCAGTGAGTTCATAAAACAGTGCGAGAGTGGCAGAGAGTTCATAAAACAGTGTGAGAGTGGCAGAGAGTTCATAAAACAGTGTGAGAGTGGCTGAGAGTTCATAAAACAGTGTGAGAGTGGCAGAGAGTTCATAAAACAGTGCGAGAGTGGCAGAGTGTTCATAAAACATTGTGAGAGTGGCAGAGAGTTCATAAAACAGTGTGAGAGTGGCAGTGAGCTCATAAAACAGTGTGAGAGTGGCAGACAGTTCATAAAACAGTGTGAGAGTGAGAGTTCATAAAACAGTGTGAGAGTGGCAGTGAGCTCATAATACAGTGTGAGAGTG
Source organism: Cetorhinus maximus (assembly GCF_964194155.1). NCBI lineage: Eukaryota > Metazoa > Chordata > Chondrichthyes > Lamniformes > Cetorhinidae > Cetorhinus > Cetorhinus maximus. The sequence goes on along the minus strand of NC_135889.1, from coordinate 105,947,346 downwards.
GCAGACAGTTCATAAAACAGTGTGAGAGTGGCAGAGAGTTCATAAAACAGTGTGAGATTGGCAGTGAGTTCATAAAACAGTGTGAGATTGGCAGTGAGTTCATAAAACAGTGCGAGAGAGGCAGAGAGTTCATAAAACAGTGTGAGAGTGGCAGTGAGTTCATAAAACAGCGTGAGAACAGCAGAGAGTTCATAAAAAAGTGTGAGAGTGGCAGAGAGTTCTTAAAACAGTGTGTGAGTGGCAGTGAGTTCATAAAACAGTGCGAGAGTGGCAGCGAGTTCATAAAACAGTGTGAGAGTGGCAGTGAGTTCATAAAACAGTGTGGGAGTGGCAGTGAGTTCATAAAACAGTGTGAAAGTGGCAGAGAGTTCATAAAACAGTGTGAGAGTGGCAGTGAGTTCATAAAACAGTGTGAGAGTGGCAGAGAGTTCATAAAACAGTGTGAGAGTGGCAGAGAGTTCATAAAACAGTGTGAGAGTGGCAGTGAGTTCATAAAACAGTGCAAGAGGGGCAGTGAGTTCATAAAACAGTTTGAGAGTGGCAGTGAGTTCATAAAACAGTGCGAGAGTGGCAGAGAGTTCATAAAACAGTTTGAGAGTGGCAGTGAGTTCATAAAACAGTGCGAGAGTGGCAGTGAGTTCATAAAACAGAGCAAAAGTGGCAGAGAGTTCATAAAACAGTGTGAGAGCGGCAGAGAGTTCATAAAACAGTGTGAGAGTGGCAGTGAGTTCATAAAACAGTGTGAGAGTAGCAGAGAGTTCATAAAACAGTGTGAGAGTGGCAGAGAGTTCATAAAACAGTGTGAGAGTGGCAGAGAGTTCATAAAACAGTTTGAGAGCGGCAGAGAGTTCATAAAACAGTGTGAGAGTGGCAGTGAGTTCATAAAACAGTGCGAGAGTGGCAGAGAGTTCATAAAACAGTGTGAGAGTGGCAGAGAGTTCATAAAACAGCGTGAGAACAGCAGAGAGTTCATAAAACAGTGCGAGAGTGGCAGAGAGTTCATAAAACAGTGTGAGATTGGCAGTGAGTTCATAAAACAGTGCGAGACTAGCATAGAGTTCATAAAACAGTGCGAGAGTGGCAGTGAGTTCATAAAACAGTGTGAGAGTGGCAGAGAGTTCATAAAACAGTGCGAGAGTGGCAGTGAGTTCATAAAACAGTGTGAGAGTGGCAGTGAGTTCATAAAACAGTTTGAGAGTGGCAGAGTGTTCATAAAACAGTGCGAGAGTGGCAGTGAGTTCATAAAACAGTTTGAGAGTGGCAGTGAGTTCATAAAACAGTGCGAGAGTGGCAGAGAGTTCATAAAACAGTTTGAGAGTGGCAGTGAGTTCATAAAACAGTGCGAGAGTGGCTGTGAGTTCATAAAACAGAGCAAAAGTGGCAGAGAGTTCATAAAACAGTGTGAGAGCGGCAGAGAGTTCATAAAACAGTGTGAGAGTGGCAGTGAGTTCATAAAACAGTGTGAGAGTAGCAGAGAGTTCATAAAACAGTGTGAGAGTGGCAGAGAGTTCATAAAACAGTGTGACAGTGGCAGAGAGTTCATAAAACAGTGTGAGAGCGGCAGAGAGTTCATAAAACAGTGTGAGAGTGGCAGTGAGTTCATAAAACAGTGCGAGAGTGGCAGAGAGTTCATAAAACAGTGTGAGAGTGGCAGAGAGTTCATAAAACAGTGTGAGAGCGGCAGTGAGTTCATAAAACAGTGTGAGAGTGGCAGTGAGTTCATAAAACAGTGTGAGAGTGGCAAAGAGTTCATAAAACAGTGTGAGAGTGGCAGTGAGTTTATAAAACAGTGCGAGAGTGGCAGAGAGTTCATAAAACAGTGCGAGAGTGGGAGAGAGTTCATAAAACAGTGTGAGATTGGCAGTGAGTTCATAAAACAGTGCGAGAGTAGCAGAGAGTTCATAAAACAGTGCGAGAGTGGCAGTGAGCTCATAAAACAGTGTGAGAGTGGCAGAGAGTTCATAAAACAGTGTGAGAGTGGCAAAGAGTTCATAAAACAGTGTGAGAGTGGCAGTGAGTTCATAAAACAGTGTGAGAGTGGCAGTGAGTTCATAAAACAGTGTGAGAGAGGCAGAGAGTTCATAAAACAGTGTGAGAGTGGCAGAGAGTTCATAAAACAGTGTGAGAGTGGCAGTGAGTTCATAAAACAGTGTGAGAGTGGCAGTGAGTTCATAAAACAGTGCGAGAGTGCCAGTGAGTTCATAAAACAGTGCGAGAGTGGCAGTGAGTTCATAAAACAGTGTGAGAGTGGCAGAGAGTTCATAAAACAGTGTGAGATTGGCAGTGAGTTCATAAAACAGTGCAAGAGTGGCAGAGAGTTCATAAAACAGTTTGAGAGTGGCAGTTAGTTCATAAAACAGCGTGAGATCAGCAGAGAGTTCATAAAACAGGGTGAGAGTGGCAGTGAGTTCATAAAACAGTGTGAGAGTGGCAGAGAGTTCATAAAACAGTGTGAGAGTGGCAGAGAGTTCATAAAACAGTGCGAGAGTGGCAGTGAGTTCATAAAACAGTGTGAGAGTGGCAGTGAGTTCATAAAACAGTGTGAGAGTGGCAGTGAATTCATAAAACAGTGTGAAAGTGGCAGAGAGTTCATAAAACAGTGTGAGAGTGGCAGTGAGTTCATAAAACAGTGTGAGAGTGGCAGTGAGTTCATAAAAGAGTGCGAGAGTGGCAGTGAGTTCATAAAACAGTGTGAGAGTGGCAGTGAGTTCATAAAACAAAGCAAAAGTGGCAGAGAGTTCCTAAAACAGTGTGAGAGTGGCAGTGAGTTCATAAAACAGTGCGAGAGTGGCAGAGAGTTCATAAAACAGTGTGAGAGCAGCAGTGAGTTCATAAAACAGTGTGAGAGTGGCAGTGAGTTCATAAAACAGTGTGAGAGTAGCAGAGAGTTCATAAAACAGTGTGAGAGTGGCAGTGAGTTCATAAAACAGTGTGAGAGTGGCAGAGAGTTCATAAAACAGTGTGAGAGCGGCAGAGAGTTCATAAAACAGTGTGAGAGTGGCAGTGAGTTCATAAAACATTGCGAGAGTGGCAGAGAGTTCATAAAACAGTGTGAGAGTGGCAGAGAGTTCATAAAACAGTGTGAGAGCGGCAGTGAGTTCATAAAACAGTGCGAGAGTGGCAGTGAGTTCATAAAACAGTGTGAGAGTGGCAGTGAGTTCATAAAACAGTGCGAGAGTGGCAGAGAGTTCATAAAACAGTGTGAGAGTGGCAGTGAGTTCATAAAACAGTGCGAGAGTGGCAGAGTGTTCATAAAACAGTGCGAGAGTGGCAGAGAGTTCATAAAACAGTGTGAGATTGGCAGTGAGTTCATAAAACAGTGCGAGAGTAGCAGAGAGTTCATAAAACAGTGCAAGAGTGGCAGTGAGCTCATAAAACAGTGTGAGAGTGGCAGAGAGTTCATAAAACAGTGCGAGAGTGGCAGAGAGTTCATAAAACAGTGTGAGATTGGCAGTGAGTTCATAAAACAGTGCGAGAGTAGCAGAGAGTTCATAAAACAGTGCAAGAGTGGCAGTGAGCTCATAAAACAGTGTGAGAGTGGCAGAGAGTTCATAAAACAGTGTGAGAGTGGCAAAGAGTTCATAAAACAGTGCGAGAGTGGCAGTGAGTTCATAAAACAGTGCGAGAGTGGCAGTGAGTTCATAAAACAGTGTGAGAGTGGCAGTGAGTTCATAAAACAGTTTGAGAGTGGCAGAGTGTTCATAAAACAGTGCGAGAGTGGCAGTGAGTTCATAAAACAGTTTGAGAGTGGCAGTGAGTTCATAAAACAGTGCGAGAGTGGCAGAGAGTTCATAAAACAGTTTGAGAGTGGCAGTGAGTTCATAAAACAGTGCGAGAGTGGCTGTGAGTTCATAAAACAGAGCAAAAGTGGCAGAGAGTTCATAAAACAGTGTGAGAGCGGCAGAGAGTTCATAAAACAGTGTGAGAGTGGCAGTGAGTTCATAAAACAGTGTGAGAGTAGCAGAGAGTTCATAAAACAGTGTGAGAGTGGCAGAGAGTTCATAAAACAGTGTGACAGTGGCAGAGAGTTCATAAAACAGTGTGAGAGCGGCAGAGAGTTCATAAAACAGTGTGAGAGTGGCAGTGAGTTCATAAAACAGTGCGAGAGTGGCAGAGAGTTCATAAAACAGTGTGAGAGTGGCAGAGAGTTCATAAAACAGTGTGAGAGCGGCAGTGAGTTCATAAAACAGTGTGAGAGTGGCAGTGAGTTCATAAAACAGTGTGAGAGTGGCAAAGAGTTCATAAAACAGTGTGAGAGTGGCAGTGAGTTTATAAAACAGTGCGAGAGTGGCAGAGAGTTCATAAAACAGTGCGAGAGTGGGAGAGAGTTCATAAAACAGTGTGAGATTGGCAGTGAGTTCATAAAACAGTGCGAGAGTAGCAGAGAGTTCATAAAACAGTGCGAGAGTGGCAGTGAGCTCATAAAACAGTGTGAGAGTGGCAGAGAGTTCATAAAACAGTGTGAGAGTGGCAAAGAGTTCATAAAACAGTGTGAGAGTGGCAGTGAGTTCATAAAACAGTGTGAGAGTGGCAGTGAGTTCATAAAACAGTGTGAGAGAGGCAGAGAGTTCATAAAACAGTGTGAGAGTGGCAGAGAGTTCATAAAACAGTGTGAGAGTGGCAGTGAGTTCATAAAACAGTGTGAGAGTGGCAGTGAGTTCATAAAACAGTGCGAGAGTGCCAGTGAGTTCATAAAACAGTGCGAGAGTGGCAGTGAGTTCATAAAACAGTGTGAGAGTGGCAGAGAGTTCATAAAACAGTGTGAGATTGGCAGTGAGTTCATAAAACAGTGCAAGAGTGGCAGAGAGTTCATAAAACAGTTTGAGAGTGGCAGTTAGTTCATAAAACAGCGTGAGATCAGCAGAGAGTTCATAAAACAGGGTGAGAGTGGCAGTGAGTTCATAAAACAGTGTGAGAGTGGCAGAGAGTTCATAAAACAGTGTGAGAGTGGCAGAGAGTTCATAAAACAGTGCGAGAGTGGCAGTGAGTTCATAAAACAGTGTGAGAGTGGCAGTGAGTTCATAAAACAGTGTGAGAGTGGCAGTGAATTCATAAAACAGTGTGAAAGTGGCAGAGAGTTCATAAAACAGTGTGAGAGTGGCAGTGAGTTCATAAAACAGTGTGAGAGTGGCAGTGAGTTCATAAAAGAGTGCGAGAGTGGCAGTGAGTTCATAAAACAGTGTGAGAGTGGCAGTGAGTTCATAAAACAAAGCAAAAGTGGCAGAGAGTTCCTAAAACAGTGTGAGAGTGGCAGTGAGTTCATAAAACAGTGCGAGAGTGGCAGAGAGTTCATAAAACAGTGTGAGAGCAGCAGTGAGTTCATAAAACAGTGTGAGAGTGGCAGTGAGTTCATAAAACAGTGTGAGAGTAGCAGAGAGTTCATAAAACAGTGTGAGAGTGGCAGTGAGTTCATAAAACAGTGTGAGAGTGGCAGAGAGTTCATAAAACAGTGTGAGAGCGGCAGAGAGTTCATAAAACAGTGTGAGAGTGGCAGTGAGTTCATAAAACATTGCGAGAGTGGCAGAGAGTTCATAAAACAGTGTGAGAGTGGCAGAGAGTTCATAAAACAGTGTGAGAGCGGCAGTGAGTTCATAAAACAGTGCGAGAGTGGCAGTGAGTTCATAAAACAGTGTGAGAGTGGCAGTGAGTTCATAAAACAGTGCGAGAGTGGCAGAGAGTTCATAAAACAGTGTGAGAGTGGCAGTGAGTTCATAAAACAGTGCGAGAGTGGCAGAGTGTTCATAAAACAGTGCGAGAGTGGCAGAGAGTTCATAAAACAGTGTGAGATTGGCAGTGAGTTCATAAAACAGTGCGAGAGTAGCAGAGAGTTCATAAAACAGTGCAAGAGTGGCAGTGAGCTCATAAAACAGTGTGAGAGTGGCAGAGAGTTCATAAAACAGTGCGAGAGTGGCAGAGAGTTCATAAAACAGTGTGAGATTGGCAGTGAGTTCATAAAACAGTGCGAGAGTAGCAGAGAGTTCATAAAACAGTGCAAGAGTGGCAGTGAGCTCATAAAACAGTGTGAGAGTGGCAGAGAGTTCATAAAACAGTGTGAGAGTGGCAAAGAGTTCATAAAACAGTGCGAGAGTGGCAGTGAGTTCATAAAACAGTGTGAGAGAGGCAGAGAGTTCATAAAACAGTGTGAGAGTGGCAGAGAGTTCATAAAACAGTGTGAGAGTGGCAGTGAGTTCATAAAACAGTGTGAGAGTGGCAGTGAGTTCATAAAACAGTGCGAGAGTGGCAGTGAGTTCATAAAACAGTGCGAGAGTGGCAGTGAGTTCATAAAACAGTGTGAGAGTGGCAGAGAGTTCATAATACAGTGTGAGATTGGCAGTGAGTTCATAAAACAGTGCAAGAGTGGCAGAGAGTTCATAAAACAGTGTGAGAGTGGCAGTTAGTTCATAAAACAGCGTGAGAACAGCAGAGAGTTCATAAAACAGTGTGAGAGTGGCAGTGAGTTCATAAAACAGCGTGAGAGTGGCAGAGAGTTCATAAAACAGTGTGAGAGTGGCAGAGAGTTCATAAAACAGTGCGAGAGTGGAAGTGAGTTCATTAAACAGTGTGAGAGTGGCAGTGAGTTCATAAAACAGTGTGAGAGTGGCAGTGAGTTCATAAAACAGTGTGAAAGTGGCAGAGAGTTCATAAAACAGTGTGAGAGTGGCAGTGAGTTCATAAAACAGAGCAAAAGTGGAAGAGAGTTCAAAAAACAGTGTGAGAGCAGCAGTGAGTTCATAAAACAGTGTGAGAGTGGCAGTGAGTTCATAAAACAGTGTGAGAGTGGCAGAGAGTTCATAAAACAGTGTGAGAGTGGCAGTGAGTTCATAAAACAGCGTGAGAGTGGCAGAGAGTTCATAAAACAGTGTGAGAGTGGCAGAGAGTTCATAAAACAGTGCGAGAGTGGCAGTGAGTTCATAAAACAGTGTGAGAGTGGCAGTGAGTTCATAAAACAGTGTGAGAGTGGCAGTGAATTCATAAAACAGTGTGAAAGTGGCAGAGAGTTCATAAAACAGTGTGAGAGTGGCAGTGAGTTCATAAAACAGAGCAAAAGTGGCAGAGAGTTCATAAAACAGTGTGAGCGGGACAGTGAGTTCATAAAACAGTGTGAGAGTGGCAGTGAGTTCATAAAACAGTGCGAGAGTGGCAGTGAGTTCATAAAACAGTGTGAGAGTGGCAGTGAGTTCATAAAAAAGAGCAAAAGTGGCAGAGAGTTCATAAAACAGTGTGAGATTGGCAGTGAGTTCATAAAACAGTGCGAGAGTGGCAGAGAGTTCATAAAACAGTGTGAAAGCAGCAGTGAGTTCATAAAACAGTGTGAGAGGAGCAGTGAGTTCATAAAACAGTGTGAGAGTGGCAGTGAGTTCATAAAACAGTGTGAGAGTGGCAGAGAGTTCATAAAACAGTGTGAGAGTGGCAGTGAGTTCATAAAACAGAGCAAAAGTGGCAGAGAGTTCATTAAACAGTGTGAGAGTGGCAGTGAGTTCATAAAACAGTGCGAGAGTGGCAGAGAGTTCATAAAACAGTGCGAGAGTGGCAGTGAGTTCATAAAACAGAACAAAAGTGGCAGAGAGTTCATAAAACAGTGTGAGAGTGGCAGTGAGTTCATAAAACAGTGTGAGAGCGGCAGTGAGTTCATAAAACAGTGCGAGAGTGGCAGAGAGTTCATAAAACAGTGCGAGAGTGGCAGAGAGTTCATAAAACAGTGTGAGAGTGGCAGAGAGTTCATAAAACAGTGTGAGAGTGGCAGAGAGTTCATAAAACAGTGCGAGAGTGGCAGAGAGTTCATAAAACAGTGCGAGAGTCGCAGTGAGTCCATAAAACAGTGTGAACGTGGCAGTGAGTTCATAAAACAGTGCGAGAGTGGCAGAGAGTTCATAAAACAGTGCGAGAGTGGCAGGGAGTTGATAAAACAGTGTGAGAGTGGCAGTGAGTTCATAAAACAGCGCAAAAGTGGCAGAGAGTTCATAAAACAGTGTGAGAGCGGCAGAGAGTTCATAAAACAGTGTGAGAGTGGCAGTGAGTTCATAAAACAGTGTGAGAGTAGCAGAGAGTTCATAAAACAGTGTGAGAGTGGCAGTGAGTTCATAAAACAGTGTGAGAGTGGCAGAGAGTTCATAAAACAGTGTGAGAGCGGCAGAGAGTTCATAAAACAGTGTGAGAGTGGCAGTGAGTTCATAAAACAGTGCGAGAGTGGCAGAGAGTTCATAAAACAGTGTGAGAGTGGGAGAGAGTTCATAAAACAGTGTGAGTGCCGCAGTGAGTTCATAAAACAGTGCGAGAGTGGCAGTGAGTTCATAAAACAGTGTGAGAGTGGCAGTGAGTTCATAAAACTGTGCGAGAGTGGCAGAGAGTTCATAAAACAGTGTGAGAGTGGCAGTGAGTTCATAAAACAGTGCGAGAGAGGCAGAGAGTTCATAAAACAGTGCGAGAGTGGCAGAGAGTTCATAAAACAGTGTGAGATTGGCAGTGAGTTCATAAAACAGTGCGAGAGTAGAAGAGAGTTCATAAAACAGTGCAAGAGTGGCAGTGAGCTCATAAAACAGTGTGAGAGTGGCAGAGAGTTCATAAAACAGTGCGAGAGTGGCAGAGAGTTCATAAAACAGTGTGAGATTGGCAGTGAGTTCATAAAACAGTGCGAGAGTAGCAGAGAGTTCATAAAACAGTGCAAGAGTGGCAGTGAGCTCATAAAACAGTGTGAGAGTGGCAGAGAGTTCATAAAACAGTATGAGAGTGGCAAAGAGTTCATAAAACAGTGCGAGAGTGGCAGTGAGTTCATAAAACAGTGTAAGAGAGGCAGAGAGTTCATAAAACAGAGTGAGAGTGGCAGAAAGTTCATAAAACAGTGTGAGAGTGGCAGTGAGTTCATAAAACAGTGTGAGAGTGGCAGTGAGTTCATAAAACAGTGCGAGAGTGGCAGTGAGTTCATAAAACAGTGCGAGAGTGGCAGAGAGTTTATAAATCAGTGTGAGAGTGGCAGTGAGTTCATAAAACAGTGCGAGAGTGGCAGAGAGTTCATAAAACAGTGCGAGAGTGGCAGAGAGTTCATAAAACAGTGTGAGAGTGGCAGTGAGTTCATAAAACAGTGCGAGAGTGGCAGAGAGTTCATAAAACAGTACGAGAGTGGCAGTGAGTTCATAAAACAGTGTGAGAGTGGCAGTGAGTTCATAAAACAGTGCGAGAGTGGCAGTGAGTTCATAAAACAGTGTGAGAGTGGCAGTGAGTTCATAAAACAGAGCAAAAGTGGCAGAGACATCATAAAACAGTGTGAGAGTGGCAGTGAGTTCATAAAACAGTGCGAGAGTGGCAGAGAGTTCATAAAACAGTGTGAGAGTGGCAGAGAGTTCATAAAACAGTGTGAGAGTGGCAGTGAGTTCATAAAACATAGCAAAAGTGGCAGAGAGTTCATTAAAAAGTGTGAGAGTTGCAGTGAGATCATAAAACAGTGCGAGAGTGGCAGAGAGTTCATAAAACAGTGCGAGAGTGGCAGTGAGTTCATAAAACAGAGCAAAAGTGGCAGAGAGTTCGTAAAACAGTGCGAGAGTGGCAGTGAGTTCATAAAACAGTGCGAGAGTGGCAGAGAGTTCATAAAACAGTGTGAGAGTGGCAGAGAGTTCATAAAACAGTGTGAGAGTGGCAGTGAGTTCATAAAACAGTGTGAGAGTGGCAGTGCGTTCAAAAAACAGTGCGAGAGTGGCAGAGAGTTCATAAAACAGTGCGAGAGTGGCAGTGAGTTCATAAAACAGTGCGAGAGTGGCAGAGAGTTCATAAAACAGTGCGAGAGTGGCAGTGAGTTCATAAAACAGTGTGAGAGTGGCAGTGAGTTCATAAAACAGTGCGAGAGTGGCAATGAGTTCATCAAACAGTGTGATAGTGGCAGAGAGTTCATAAAACAGTGTGAGAGCGGCAGAGAGTTCATAAAACAGTGTGAGAGTGGCAGAGAGTTCATAAAACAGTGTCAGAGTGGCAGTGAGTTCTTAAAACAGTGCGAGAGTGGCAGTGAGTTCATAAAACAGTGTGAGAGTGGCAGTGAGTTCATAAAACAGTGCGAGAGTGGCAGTGAGTTCATAAAACAGTGTGAAAGTGGCAGAGAGTTCATAAAACAGTGTGAGAGTGGCAGTGAGTTCATAAAACAGAGCAAAAGTGGCAGAGGGTTCAAAAAACAGTGTGAGAGCGGCAGTGAGTTCATAAAACAGTGTGAGAGTGGCAGTGAGTTCATAACACAGTGCGAGAGTGGCAGTGAGTTCATAAAACAGTGTGAGAGTGGCAGTGAGTTCATAAAACAGAGCAAAAGTGGCAGAGAGTTCATAAAACAGTGCGAGAGTGGCAATGAGTTCATAAAACAGTGTGAGAGCGGCAGTGAGTTCATAAAACAGTGCGAGAGTGGCAGTGAGTTCATAAAACAGTGCGAGAGTGGCAGAGAGTTCATAAAACAGTGCGAGAGTGGCAGAGAGTTCATAAAACAGTGTGAGAGTGGCAGTGAGTTCATAAAACAGTGTGAGAGTGGCAGTGAGTTGAAAAAACAGTGCGAGAGTGGCAGAGAGTTCATAAAACAGTGCGAGAGTGGCAGTGAGTTCATAAAACAATGCGAGAGTGGCAGAGAGTTCATAAAACAGTGCGAGAGTGGCCGTGAGTTCATAAAACAGTGTGAGAGAGGCAGAGAGTTCATAAAACAGTGTGAGAGTGGCAGAGAGTTCATAATACAGTGTGAGAGTGGCAGTGAGTTCATAAAACAGTGTGAGAGTGGCAGAGAGTTCATAAAACAGTACGAGAGTGGCAGTGAGTTCATAAAACAGTGTGAGAGTGGCAGTGAGTTCATAAAACAGTGCGAGAGTGGCAGTGAGTTCATAAAACAGTGTGAGAGTGGCAGTGAGTTCATAAAACAGAGCAAAAGTGGCAGAGACATCATAAAACAGTGTGAGAGTGGCAGTGAGTTCATAAAACAGTGCGAGAGTGGCAGAGAGTTCATAAAACAGTGTGAGAGTGGCAGAGAGTTCATAAAACAGTGTGAGAGTGGCAGTGAGTTCATAAAACATAGCAAAAGTGGCAGAGAGTTCATTAAAAAGTGTGAGAGTTGCAGTGAGATCATAAAACAGTGCGAGAGTGGCAGAGAGTTCATAAAACAGTGCGAGAGTGGCAGAGAGTTCATAAAACAGTGTGAGAGTGGCAGAGAGTTCATAAAACAGTGTGAGAGTGGCAGTGAGTTCATAAAACAGTGTGAGAGTGGCAGTGAGTTCATAAAACAGTGCGAGAGTGGCAGTGAGTTCATAAAACAGTGCGAGAGTGGCAGAGAGTTTATAAATCAGTGTGAGAGTGGCAGTGAGTTCATAAAACAGTGCGAGAGTGGCAGAGAGTTCATAAAACAGTGCGAGAGTGGCAGAGAGTTCATAAAACAGTGTGAGAGTGGCAGTGAGTTCATAAAACAGTGCGAGAGTGGCAGAGAGTTCATAAAACAGTACGAGAGTGGCAGTGAGTTCATAAAACAGTGTGAGAGTGGCAGTGAGTTCATAAAACAGTGCGAGAGTGGCAGTGAGTTCATAAAACAGTGTGAGAGTGGCAGTGAGTTCATAAAACAGAGCAAAAGTGGCAGAGACATCATAAAACAGTGTGAGAGTGGCAGTGAGTTCATAAAACAGTGCGAGAGTGGCAGAGAGTTCATAAAACAGTGTGAGAGTGGCAGAGAGTTCATAAAACAGTGTGAGAGTGGCAGTGAGTTCATAAAACATAGCAAAAGTGGCAGAGAGTTCATTAAAAAGTGTGAGAGTTGCAGTGAGATCATAAAACAGTGCGAGAGTGGCAGAGAGTTCATAAAACAGTGCGAGAGTGGCAGTGAGTTCATAAAACAGAGCAAAAGTGGCAGAGAGTTCGTAAAACAGTGCGAGAGTGGCAGTGAGTTCATAAAACAGTGCGAGAGTGGCAGAGAGTTCATAAAACAGTGTGAGAGTGGCAGAGAGTTCATAAAACAGTGTGAGAGTGGCAGTGAGTTCATAAAACAGTGTGAGAGTGGCAGTGCGTTCAAAAAACAGTGCGAGAGTGGCAGAGAGTTCATAAAACAGTGCGAGAGTGGCAGTGAGTTCATAAAACAGTGCGAGAGTGGCAGAGAGTTCATAAAACAGTGCGAGAGTGGCAGTGAGTTCATAAAACAGTGTGAGAGTGGCAGTGAGTTCATAAAACAGTGCGAGAGTGGCAATGAGTTCATCAAACAGTGTGATAGTGGCAGAGAGTTCATAAAACAGTGTGAGAGCGGCAGAGAGTTCATAAAACAGTGTGAGAGTGGCAGAGAGTTCATAAAACAGTGTCAGAGTGGCAGTGAGTTCTTAAAACAGTGCGAGAGTGGCAGTGAGTTCATAAAACAGTGTGAGAGTGGCAGTGAGTTCATAAAACAGTGCGAGAGTGGCAGTGAGTTCATAAAACAGTGTGAAAGTGGCAGAGAGTTCATAAAACAGTGTGAGAGTGGCAGTGAGTTCATAAAACAGAGCAAAAGTGGCAGAGGGTTCAAAAAACAGTGTGAGAGCGGCAGTGAGTTCATAAAACAGTGTGAGAGTGGCAGTGAGTTCATAACACAGTGCGAGAGTGGCAGTGAGTTCATAAAACAGTGTGAGAGTGGCAGTGAGTTCATAAAACAGAGCAAAAGTGGCAGAGAGTTCATAAAACAGTGCGAGAGTGGCAATGAGTTCATAAAACAGTGTGAGAGCGGCAGTGAGTTCATAAAACAGTGCGAGAGTGGCAGTGAGTTCATAAAACAGTGCGAGAGTGGCAGAGAGTTCATAAAACAGTGCGAGAGTGGCAGAGAGTTCATAAAACAGTGTGAGAGTGGCAGTGAGTTCATAAAACAGTGTGAGAGTGGCAGTGAGTTCAAAAAACAGTGCGAGAGTGGCAGAGAGTTCATAAAACAGTGCGAGAGTGGCAGTGAGTTCATAAAACAATGCGAGAGTGGCAGAGAGTTCATAAAACAGTGCGAGAGTGGCCGTGAGTTCATAAAACAGTGTGAGAGAGGCAGAGAGTTCATAAAACAGTGTGAGAGTGGCAGAGAGTTCATAATACAGTGTGAGAGTGGCAGTGAGTTCATAAAACAGTGTGAGAGTGGCAGTGAGTTCATAAAACAGTGCGAGAGTGGCAGTGAGTTCATAAAACAGTGCGAGAGTGGCAGTGAGTTCATAAAACAGTGTGAGAGTGGCAGAGAGTTCATAAAACAGTGTGAGATTGGCAGTGAGTTCATAAAACAGTGCAAGAGTGGCAGAGAGTTCATAAAACAGTTTGAGAGTGGCAGTTAGTTCATAAAACAGCGTGAGAACAGCAGAGAGTTCATAAAACAGTGTGAGAGTGGCAGTGAGTTCATAAAACAGCGTGAGAGTGGCAGAGAGTTCATAAAACAGTGTGAGAGTGGCAGAGAGTTCATAAAACAGTGCGAGAGTGGCAGTGAGTTCATTAAACAGTGTGAGAGTGGCAGTGAGTTCATAAAACAGTGTGAGAGTGGCAGTGAGTTCATAAAACAGTGTGAAAGTGGCAGAGAGTTCATAAAACAGTGTGAGAGTGGCAGTGAGTTCATAAAACAGAGCAAAAGTGGCAGAGGGTTCAAAAAACAGTCTGAGAGCAGCAGTGAGTTCATAAAACAGTGTGAGAGTGGCAGTGAGTTCATAAAACAGTGCGAGAGTGGCAGAGAGTTCATAAAACAGTGTGAGAGTGGCAGTGAGTTCATAAAACAGCGTGAGAGTGGCAGAGAGTTCATAAAACAGTGTGAGAGTGGCAGAGAGTTCATAAAACAGTGCGAGAGTGGCAGTGAGTTCATAAAACAGTATGAGAGTGGCAGTGAGTTCATAAAACAGTGTGAGAGTGGCAGTGAATTCATAAAACAGTGTGAAAGTGGCAGAGAGTTCATAAAACAGTGTGAGAGTGGCAGTGAGTTCATAAAACAGAGCAAAAGTGGCAGAGAGTTCATAAAACAGTGTGAGAGCGGCAGTGAGTTCATAAAACAGTGTGAGAGTGGCAGTGAGTTTATAAAACAGTGCGAGAGTGGCAGTGAGTTCATAAAACAGTGTGAGAGTGGCAGTGAGTTCATAAAAGAGAGCAAAAGTGGCAGAGAGTTCATAAAACAGTGTGAGATTGGCAGTGAGTTCATAAAACAGTGCGAGAGTGGCAGAGAGTTCATAAAACAGTGTGAGAGCAGCAGTGAGTTCATGAAACAGTGTGAGAGGAGCAGTGAGTTCATAAAACAGTGTGAGAGTGGCAGTGAGTTCATAAAACAGTGTGAGAGTGGCAGAGAGTTCATAAAACAGTGTGAGAGTGGCAGTGAGTTCATAAAACAGAGCAAAAGTGGCAGAGAGTTCATTAAACAGTGTGAGAGTGGCAGTGAGTTCATAAAACAGTGCGAGAGTGGCAGAGAGTTCATAAAACAGTGCGAGAGTGGCAGTGAGTTCATAAAACAGAGCAAAAGTGGCAGAGAGTTCATAAAACAGTGCGAGAGTGGCAGTGAGTTCATAAAACAGTGTGAGAGCGGCAGTGAGTTCATAAAACAGTGCGAGAGTGGCAGAGAGTTCATAAAACAGTGTGAGAGTGGCAGAGAGTTCATAAAACAGTGTGAGAGTGGCAGAGAGTTCATAAAACAGTGCGAGAGTGGCAGAGAGTTCATAAAACAGTGCGAGAGTCGCAGTGAGTCCATAAAACAGTGTGAACGTGGCAGTGAGTTCATAAAACAGTGCGAGAGTGGCAGAGAGTTCATAAAACAGTGCGAGAGTGGCAGGGAGTTGATAAAACAGTGTGAGAGTGGCAGTGAGTTCATAAAACAGAGCAAAAGTGGCAGAGAGTTCATAAAACAGTGTGAGAGCGGCAGAGAGTTCATAAAACAGTGTGAGAGTGGCAGTGAGTTCATAAAACAGTGTGAGAGTAGCAGAGAGTTCATAAAACAGTGTGAGAGTGGCAGTGAGTTCATAAAACAGTGTGAGAGTGGCAGAGAGTTCATAAAACAGTGTGAGAGCGGCAGAGAGTTCATAAAACAGTGTGAGAGTGGCAGTGAGTTCATAAAACAGTGCGAGAGTGGCAGAGAGATCATAAAACAGTGTGAGAGTGGCAGAGAGTTCATAAAACAGTGTGAGAGCGGCAGTGAGTTCATAAAACAGTGCGAGAGTGGCAGTGAGTTCATAAAACAGTGTGAGAGTGGCAGTGAGTTCATAAAACAGTGCAAGAGTGGCAGAGAGTTCATAAAACAGTGTGAGAGTGGCAGTGAGTTCATAAAACAGTGCGAGAGAGGCAGAGAGTTCATAAAACAGTGCGAGAGTGGCAGAGAGTTCATAAAACAGTGTGAGATTGGCAGTGAGTTCATAAAACAGTGCGAGAGTAGAAGAGAGTTCATAAAACAGTGCAAGAGTGGCAGTGAGCTCATAAAACAGTGTGAGAGTGGCAGAGAGTTCATAAAACAGTGCGAGAGTGGCAGAGAGTTCATAAAACAGTGTGAGATTGGCAGTGAGTTCATAAAACAGTGCGAGTGTAGCAGAGAGTTCATAAAACAGTGCAAGAGTGGCAGTGAGCTCATAAAACACTGTGAGAGTGGCAGAGAGTTCATAAAACAGTATGAGAGTGGCAAAGAGTTCATAAAACAGTGCGAGAGTGGCAGTGAGTTCATAAAACAGTGTAAGAGAGGCAGAGAGTTCATAAAACAGTGTGAGAGTGGCAGAGAGTTCATAAAACAGTGTGAGAGTGGCAGTGAGTTCATAAAACAGTGCGAGAGTGGCAGTGAGTTCATAAAACAGTGCGAGAGTGGCAGTGAGTTCATAAAACAGTGCGAGAGTGGCAGAGAGTTTATAAAACAGTGTGAGAGTGGCAGTGAGTTCATAAAACAGTGCGAGAGTGGCAGAGAGTTCATAAAACAGTGCGAGAGTGGCAGAGAGTTCATAAAACAGTGTGAGAGTGGCAGTGAGTTCATAAAACAGTGCGAGAGTGGCAGAGAGTTCATAAAACAGTGCGAGAGTGGCAGTGAGTTCATAAAACAGTGTGAGAGTGGCAGTGAGTTCATAAAACAGTGCGAGAGTGGCAGTGAGTTCATAAAACAGTGTGAGAGTGGCAGTGAGTTCATAAAACAGAGCAAAAGTGGCAGAGACATCATAAAACAGTGTGAGAGTGGCAGTGAGTTCATAAAACAGTGCGAGAGTGGCAGAGAGTTCATAAAACAGTGTGAGAGTGGCAGAGAGTTCATAAAACAGTGTGAGAGTGGCAGTGAGTTCATAAAACATAGCAAAAGTGGCAGAGAGTTCATTAAAAAGTGTGAGAGTGGCAGTGAGATCATAAAACAGTGCGAGAGTGGCAGAGAGTTCATAAAACAGTGCGAGAGTGGCAGTGAGTTCATAAAACAGAGCAAAAGTGGCAGAGAGTTCATAAAACAGTGCGAGAGTGGCGGTGAGTTCATAAAACAGTGCGAGAGTGGCAGAGAGTTCATAAAACAGTGTGAGAGTGGCAGAGAGTTCATAAAACAGTGTGAGAGTGGCAGTGAGTTCATAAAACAGTGTGAGAGTGGCAGTGAGTTCAAAAAACAGTGCGAGAGTGGCAGAGAGTTAATAAAACAGTGCGAGAGTGGCAGTGAGTTCATAAAACAGTGCGAGAGTGGCAGAGAGTTCATAAAACAGTGCGAGAGTGGCAGTGAGTTCATAAAACAGTGTGAGAGTGGCAGTGAGTTCATAAAACAGTGCGAGAGTGGCAATGAGTTCATCAAACAGTGTGATAGTGGCAGAGAGTTCATAAAACAGTGTGAGAGCGGCAGAGAGTTCAAAAAACAGTGTGAGAGTGGCAGAGAGTTCATAAAACAGTGTCAGAGTGGCAGTGAGTAGTTAAAACAGTGCGAGAGTGGCAGTGAGTTCATAAAACAGTGTGAGAGTGGCAGAGAGTTCATAAAACAGTGTGAGAGTGGCAGTGAGTTCATAAAACAGAGCAAAAGTGGCAGAGAGTTCAAAAAACAGTGTGAGAGCGGCAGTGAGTTCATAAAACAGTGTGAGAGTGGCAGTGAGTTCATAAAACAGTGTGAGAGTGGCAGTGAGTTCATAAAACAGAGCAAAAGTGGCAGAGAGTTCAAAAAACAGTGTGAGAGCGGCAGTGAGTTCATAAAACAGTGTGAGAGTGGCAGTGAGTTCATAACACAGTGCGAGAGTGGCAGTGAGTTCATAAAACAGTGTGAGAGTGGCAGTGAGTTCATAAAACAGAGCAAAAGTGGCAGAGAGTTCATAAAACAGTGCGAGAGTGGCAGTGAGTTCATAAAACAGTGTGAGAGCGGCAGTGAGTTCATAAAACAGTGCGAGAGTGGCAGTGAGTTCATAAAACAGTGCGAGAGTGGCAGAGAGTTCATAAAACAGTGCGAGAGTGGCAGAGAGTTCATAAAACAGTGTGAGAGTGGCAGTGAGTTCATAAAACAGTGTGAGAGTGGCAGTGAGTTCAAAAAACAGTGCGAGAGTGGCAGAGAGTTCATAAAACAGTGCGAGAGTGGCAGTGAGTTCATAAAACAGTGCGAGAGTGGCAGAGAGTTCATAAAACAGTGCGAGAGTGGCAGTGAGTTCATAAAACAGTGTGAGAGTGGCAGTGAGTTCATAAAACAGTGCGAGAGTGGCAATGAGTTCATAAAACAGAGCGAAAGTGGCAGAGAGTTCATAAAACAGTGTGAGAGCGGCAGAGAGTTCATAAAACAGTGTGAGAGTGGCAGAGAGTTCATAAAACAGTGTGAGAGTGGCAGTGAGTTCATAAAACAGTGTGAGAGTGGCAGTGAGTTCATAAAACAGTGCGAGAGTGGCAATGAGTTCATAAAACAGAGCGAAAGTGGCAGAGAGTTCATGAAACAGTGTGAGAGCGGCAGAGAGTTCATAAAACAGTGTGAGAACAGCAGAGAGTTCATTAAACAGTGTGAGAGTGGCAGAGAGTTCATAAAACAGTGTGAGAGTGGCAGTGAGTTCATAAAACAGTGTGAGAGTGGCAGAGAGTTCATAAAACAGTGCGAGAGTGGCAGAGAGTTCATAAAACAGTGTGAGATTGGCAGAGAGTTCATAAAACAGTGCGAGAGTGGCAGAGAGTTCATAAAACAGTGTGAGAGTGGCAGAGAGTTCATAAAACAGTGTGAGAGAGGCAGTGAGTTCATAAAACAGTGTGAGAGTGGCAGAGAGTTCATAAAACAGTGCGAGAGTGGCAGTGATTTCATAAAACAGTGTGAGATTGGCAGAGAGTTCATAAAACAGTGTGAGAGTGGCAGAGAGTTCATAAAACAGTGCGAGAGTGGCAGTGAGTTCATAAAACAGTGTGAGAGTGGCAGAGAGTTCCTACAACAGTGTGAGAGTGGCAGAGAGTTCATATAACAGTGAGAGAGTGGCAGAGAGTTCATAAAACAGTGTGAGAGTGGCAGAGAGTCCATAAAACAGTGTGAGAGTGGCAGAGAGTTCATAAAACAGTGTGATAGTGGCAGAGAGTTCATAAAACAGCGTGAGAGTGGCAGTGAGTTCATAAAACTGTGTGAGTGTGGCAGAGAGTTTATAAAACAGTGTGAGAGTGGCAGAGAGTTCATAAAACAGTGAGAGAGTGGCAGAGAATTCATAAAACAGTGTGAGAGTGGCAGAGAGTTCATAAAACAGTGTGAGAGTGGCAGAGAGTTCATAAAACAGTGCGAGAGTGGCAGTGAGTTCATAAAACAGTGTGAGAGTGGCAGAGAGTTCATAAAACAGTGAGAGAGTGGCAGAGAGTTCATAAAACAGTGCGAGAGTGGCAGAGAGTTCATAAAACAGTGCGAGAGTGGCAGTGAGTCCATAAAACAGTGTGAGCGTGGCAGTGAGTTCATAAAACAGTGTGAGAGTGGCAAAGAGTTCATTAAACAGTGCGAGAGTGGCAGGGAGTTCATAAAACAGTGTGAGAGTGGCAGTGAGTTCAGAAAACATTGCGAGAGTGGCAGAGAGTGCATAAAACAGTGCGAGAGTGGCAGAGAGTTCATAAAACAGTGCGAGAGTGGCAGAGAGTTCATAAAACAGTGTGAGAACAGCAGAGAGTTCATAAAGCAGCGTGAGAGTGGCAGAGAGTTCATAAAACAGTGTGAGAGTGGCAGTGAGTTCATTAAACAGTTGGAGAGTGGCTGAGAGTTCATAAAACAGTGTGAGAGTGGCAGAGAGTTCATAAAACAGTGCGAGACTGGCAGAGTGTTCATAAAACAGTGTGAGAGTGGGAGAGAGTTCATAAAACAGTGTGAGATTGGCAGTGAGCTCATAAAAAAGTGTGAGAGTGGCAGACAGTTCATAAAACAGTGTGAGAGTGGCAGAGAGTTCATAAAACAGTGTGAGATTGGCAGTGAGTTCATAAAACAGTGTGAGATTGGCAGAGAGTTCATAAAACAGTGAGAGAGTGGCAGAGAAATCATAAAACAGTGTGAGAGAGGCAGAGAGTTCATAAAACAGTGTGAGAGTGGCAGAGAGTTCATAAAACAGTGCGAGAGTGGCAGAGAGTTCATAAAACAGTGTGAGAGTGGCAGTGAGTTCATAAAACAGTGTGAGAGTGGCAGTGAGTTCATAAAACAGTGCGAGAGTGGCAGTGAGTTCATAAAACAGTGTGAGAGTGGCAGTGAGTTCATAAAACAGAGCAAAAGTGGCAGAGAGTTCATAAAACAGTGTGAGAGTGGCAGTGAGTTCATAAAACAGTGTGAGAGTGACAGAGAGTTCATAAAACAGTGTGAGAGCAGCAGTGAGTTCATAAAACAGTGTGAGAGGAGCAGTGAGTTCATAAAACAGTGTGAGAGTGGCAGTGAGTTCATAAAACAGTGTGAGAGTGGCAGAGAGTTCATAAAACAGTGAGAGTGGCAGTGAGTTCATAAAACAGAGCAAAAGTGGCAGAGAGTTCATTAAACAGTGTGAGAGTGGCAGTGAGTTCATAAAACAGTGCGAGAGTGGCAGAGAGTTCATAAAACAGTGCGAGAGTGGCAGTGACTTCATAAAACAGTGTGAGAGTGGCAGTGAGTTCATAAAACAGTGCGAGAGTGGCAGTGACTTCATAAAACAGTGTGAGAGTGGCAGTGAGTTCATAAAACAGTGCGAGAGTGGCAATGAGTTCATAAAACAGAGCGAAAGTGGCAGAGAGTTCATAAAACAGTGTGAGAGCGGCAGAGAGTTCATAAAACAGTGTGAGAGTGGCAGTGAGTTCATAAAACAGTGTGAGAGTGGCAGTGAGTTCATAAAACAGTGTGAGAGTGGCAGAGAGTTCATAAAACAGTGCGAGACTGGCAGAGTGTTCATAAAACAGTGTGAGAGTGGGAGAGAGTTCATAAAACAGTGTGAGATTGGCAGTGAGCTCATAAAAAAGTGTGAGAGTGGCAGACAGTTCATAAAACAGTGTGAGAGTGGCAGAGAGTTCATAAAACAGTGTGAGATTGGCAGTGAGTTCATAAAACAGTGTGAGATTGGCAGAGAGTTCATAAAACAGTGAGAGAGTGGCAGAGAAATCATAAAACAGTGTGAGAGAGGCAGAGAGTTCATAAAACAGTGTGAGAGTGGCAGAGAGTTCATAAAACAGTGCGAGAGTGGCAGAGAGTTCATAAAACAGTGTGAGAGTGGCAGTGAGTTCATAAAACAGTGTGAGAGTGGCAGTGAGTTCATAAAACAGTGCGAGAGTGGCAGTGAGTTCATAAAACAGTGTGAGAGTGGCAGTGAGTTCATAAAACAGAGCAAAAGTGGCAGAGAGTTCATAAAACAGTGTGAGAGTGGCAGTGAGTTCATAAAACAGTGCGAGAGTGACAGAGAGTTCATAAAACAGTGTGAGAGCAGCAGTGAGTTCATAAAACAGTGTGAGAGGAGCAGTGAGTTCATAAAACAGTGTGAGAGTGGCAGTGAGTTCATAAAACAGTGTGAGAGTGGCAGAGAGTTCATAAAACAGTGAGAGTGGCAGTGAGTTCATAAAACAGAGCAAAAGTGGCAGAGAGTTCATTAAACAGTGTGAGAGTGGCAGTGAGTTCATAAAACAGTGCGAGAGTGGCAGAGAGTTCATAAAACAGTGCGAGAGTGGCAGTGACTTCATAAAACAGTGTGAGAGTGGCAGTGAGTTCATAAAACAGTGCGAGAGTGGCAGTGACTTCATAAAACAGTGTGAGAGTGGCAGTGAGTTCATAAAACAGTGCGAGAGTGGCAATGAGTTCATAAAACAGAGCGAAAGTGGCAGAGAGTTCATAAAACAGTGTGAGAGCGGCAGAGAGTTCATAAAACAGTGTGAGAGTGGCAGTGAGTTCATAAAACAGTGTGAGAGTGGCAGTGAGTTCATAAAACAGTGAGAGAGTGGCAGAGAGTTCATAAAACAGTGCGAGAGTGGCAGTGAGTTCATAAAACAGTGCGAGAGTGGCAGTGAGTTCATAAAACAGTGCGAGAGTGGCAGTGAGTTCATAAAACAGTGTGAGAGTGGCAGAGAGTTCATTAAACTGTGTGAGAGTGGCAGTGAGTTCATAAAACAGTGTGAGAGTGGCAGAGAGTTCATAAAACAGTGAGAGAGTGGCAGGGAGTTCATAAAACAGTGTGAGAGTGGAAGTGAGTTCATAAAACAGTTTGAGAGTGGCAGAGAGTTCATAAAACAGTGTGAGATTGGCAGAGAGTTCATAAAACAGTGTGAGAGTGGCAGTGAGTTCATAAAACAGTGCGAGAGTGGCAGTGACTTCATAAAACAGTCTGAGAGTGGCAGTGAGTTCATAAAACAGTGCGAGAGTGGCAATGAGTTCATAAAACAGAGCGAAAGTGGCAGAGAGTTCATAAAACAGTGTGAGAGCGGCAGAGAGTTCATAAAACAGTGTGAGAGTGGCAGTGAGTTCATAAAACAGTGTGAGAGTGGCAGTGAGTTCATAAAACAGTGAGAGAGTGGCAGAGAGTTCATAAAACAGTGCGAGAGTGGCAGTGAGTTCATAAAACAGTGCGAGAGTGGCAGTGAGTTCATAAAACAGTGTGAGAGTGGCAGAGAGTTCATTAAACTGTGTGAGAGTGGCAGTGAGTTCATAAAACAGTGTGAGAGTGGCAGAGAGTTCATAAAACAGTGAGAGAGTGGCAGGGAGTTCATAAAACAGTGTGAGAGTGGAAGTGAGTTCATAAAACAGTTTGAGAGTGGCAGAGAGTTCATAAAACAGTGTGAGATTGGCAGAGAGTTCATAAAACAGTGCGAGAGTGGCAGAGAGTTCATAAAACAGTGTGAGAGTGGCAGAGAGTTCATAAAACAGTGTGAGAGTGGCAGTGAGTTCATAAAACAGTGTGAGAGTGGCAGAGAGTTCATAAAACAGTGCGAGAGTGGCAGTGAGTTCATAAAGCAGTGTGAGAGTGGCAGAGAGTTCATAAAACAGTGTGAGAGTGGCAGAGAGTTCATAAAACAGTGCGAGAGTGGCAGTGAGTTCATAAAACAGTGTGAGAGTGGCAGTGAGTTCCTACAACAGTGTGAGAGTGGCAGAGAGTTCATATAACAGTGAGAGAGTGGCAGAGAGTTCATAAAACAATGTGAGAGTGGCAGAGAGTCCATAAAACAGTGTGAGAGTGGCAGAGAGTTCATAAAACAGTGTGATAGTGACAGAGAGTTCATAAAACAGTGTGAGAGTGGCAGTGAGTTCATAAAACAGTGTGAGAGTGGCAGAGAGTTTATAAAACAGTGTGAGAGTGGCAGAGAGTTCATAAAACAGTGAGAAAGTGGCAGAGAATTCATAAAACAGTGTGAGAGTGGCAGAGAGTTCATAAAACAGTGTGAGAGTGGCAGAGAGTTCATTAAACAGTGCGAGAGTGGCAGAGAGTTCATAAAACAGTGTGAGAGTGGCAGAGAGTTCATAAAAAAGTGTGAGAGTGGCAGAGAGTTCATAAAACAGTGCGAGAGTGGCAGAGAGTTCATAAAACAGTGCGAGAGTGGCAGTGAGTCCATAAAACAGTTTGAGCGTGGCAGCAAGTTCATAAAACAGTGTGAGAGTGGCAGAGAGTTCATAAAACAATGTGAGAGTGGCAGGGAGTTCATAAAACAGTGTGAGAGTGGCAGTGAGTTCATAAAACATTGCGAGAGTGGCAGAGAGTTCATAAAACAGTGCGAGAGTGGCAGAGAGTTCATAAAACAGTGCGAGAGTGGCAGAGAGTTCATAAAACAGTGTGAGAACAGCAGAGAGTTCTTAAAGCAGCGTGAGAGTGGCAGAGAGTTCATAAAACAGTGTGAGAGTGGCAGTGAGTTCATTAAACAGTTGGAGAGTGGCTGAGAGTTCATAAAACAGTGTGAGAGTGGCAGAGAGTTCATAAAACAGTGAGAGAGGGGCAGAGTGTTCATAAAACATTGTGAGAGTGGCAGAGAGTTCATAAAACAGTGTGAGAGTGGCAGTGAGCTCATAAAACAGTGTGAGAGTGGTAGACAGTTCATAAAACAGTGTGAGAGTGGGAGAGAGTTCATAAAACAGTGTGAGAGTGGCAGTGAGCTCATAAAATAGTGTGAGAGTGGCAGACAGTTCATAAAACAGTGTGAGAGTGGCAGAGAGTTCATAAAACAGTGTGAGATTGGCAGTGAGTTCATAAAACAGTGTGAGATTGGCAGTGAGTTCATAAAACTGTGCGAGAGTGGCAGAGAGTTCATAAAACAGTGTGAGAGTGGCAGTGAGTTCATAAAACAGCGTGAGAACAGCAGAGAGTTCATAAAACAGTGTGAGAGTGGCAGTGAGTTCATAAAACAGTGCGAGAGTGGCAGAGAGTTCATAAAACAGTGTGAGAGCAGCAGTGAGTTCATAAAACAGTGTGAGAGGAGCAGTGAGTTCATAAAACAGTGTGAGAGTGGCAGTGAGTTCATAAAACAGCGTGAGAACAGCAGAGAGTTCATAAAACAGTGTGAGAGTGGCAGTGAGTTCATAAAACAGTGCGAGAGTGGCAGAGAGTTCATAAAACAGTGTGAGAGCAGCAGTGAGTTCATAAAACAGTGTGAGAGGAGCAGTGAGTTCATAAAACAGTGTGAGAGTGGCAGTGAGTTCATAAAACAGTGTGAGAGTGGCAGAGAGTTCATAAAACAGTGTGAGAGTGGCAGAGAGTTCATAAAACAGTGCGAGAGTGGCAGTGAGTTCATAAAACAGTGTGAGAGTGGCAGTGAGTTCATAAAACATTGCGAGAGTGGCAGAGAGTTCATAAAACAGTGCGAGAATGGCAGAGAGTTCATAAAACAGTGCGAGAGTGGCAGAGAGTTCATAAAACAGTGTGAGAACAGCAGAGAGTTCATAAAACAGTGTGAGAGTGGCAGTGAGTTCATTAAACATTTGGAGAGTGGCAGTGAGTTCATAAAACAGTGCGAGAGTGGCAGAGAGTTCATAAAACAGTGTGAGAGCAGCAGTGAGTTCATAAAACAGTGTGAGAGGAGCAGTGAGTTCATAAAACAGTGTGAGAGTGGCAGTGAGTTCATAAAACAGTGTGAGAGTGGCAGAGAGTTCATAAAACAGTGTGAGAGTGGCAGAGAGTTCATAAAACAGTGCGAGAGTGGCAGTGAGTTCATAAAACAGTGTGAGAGTGGCAGTGAGTTCATAAAACATTGCGAGAGTGGCAGAGAGTTCATAAAACAGTGCGAGAATGGCAGAGAGTTCATAAAACAGTGCGAGAGTGGCAGAGAGTTCATAAAACAGTGTGAGAACAGCAGAGAGTTCATAAAACAGTGTGAGAGTGGCAGTGAGTTCATTAAACATTTGGAGAGTGGATGAGAGTTCATAAAACAGTGTGAGAGTGGCAGAGAGTTCATAAAACAGAGCGAGAGTGGCAGAGTGTTCATAAAACATTGTGAGAGTGGCAGAGAGTTCATAAAACAGTGTGAGAGTGGCAGTGAGCTCATAAAACAGTGTGAGAGTGGCAGACAGTTCATAAAACAGTGTGAGAGTGGGAGAGAGTTCATAAAACAGTGTGAGAGTGGCAGTGAGCTCATAAAACAGTGTGAGAGTGGCAGACAGTTCATAAAACAGTGTGAGAGTGGCAGAGAGTTCATAAAACAGTGTGAGATTGGCAGTGAGTTCATAAAACAGTGTGAGATTGGCAGTGAGTTCATAAAACTGTGCGAGAGTGGCAGAGAGTTCATAAAACAGTGTGAGAGTGGCAGTGAGTTCATAAAACAGCGTGAGAACAGCAGAGAGTTCATAAAACAGTGTGAGAGTGGCAGAGAGTTCTTAAAACAGTGTGAGAGTGGCAGAGAGTTCATACAAAAGTGCGAGAGTGGCAGAGAGTTTATAAAACAGTGTGAGAGTGGCAGAGAGTTCATAAAACAGTGAGAGAGTGGCAGAGAATTCATAAAACAGTGTGAGAGTGGCAGAGAGTTCATAAAACAGTGTGAGAGTGGCAGAGAGTTCATAAATAAGTGCGAGAGTGGCAGAGAGTTCATAAAACAGTGTGAGAGTGGCAGAGAGTTCATAAAACAGTGTGAGAGTGGCAGTGAGTTCATAAAACAGTGCGAGAGTGGCAGTGAGTTCATAAAACAGTGTGAGAGTGGCAGTGAGTTCATAAAACAGAGCAAAAGTGGCAGAGAGTTCATAAAACAGTGTGAGAGTGGCAGTGAGTTCATAAAACAGTGCGAGAGTGGCAGAGAGTTCATAAAACAGTGTGAGAGCAGCAGTGAGTTCATAAAACAGTGTGAGAGGAGCAGTGAGTTCATAAAACAGTGTGAGAGTGGCAGTGAGTTCATAAAACAGTGTGAGAGTGGCAGAGAGTTCATAAAACAGTGAGATTGGCAGTGAGTTCATAAAACAGAGCAAAAGTGGCAGAGAGTTCATTAAACAGTGTGAGAGTGGCAGTGAGTTCATAAAACAGTGCAAGAGTGGCAGAGAGTTCATAAAACAGTGCGAGAGTGGCAGTGAGTTCATAAAACAGAGCAAAAGTGGCAGAGAGTTCATAAAACAGTGCGAGAGTGGCAGTGAGTTCATAAAACAGAGAGAGCGGCAGAGAGTTCATAAAACAGTGCGAGAGTGGCAGTGAGTTCATAAAACAGTGCGAGAGTGGCAGAGAGTTCATAAAACAGTGCGAGAGTGGCAGAGAGTTCATAAAACAGTGTGAGAGTGGCAGTGAGTTCATAAAACAGTGTGAGAGTGGCAGTGAGTTCAAAAAACAGTGCGAGAGTGGCAGAGAGTTCATAAAATAGTGCGAGAGTGGCAGTGAGTTCATAAAACAGTGCGAGAGTGGCAGAGAGTTCATAAAACAGTGCGAGAGTGGCAGTGGGTTCATAAAACAGTGTGAGAGTGGCAGTGAGTTCATAAAACAGTGCGAGAGTGGCAATGAGTTCATAAAACAGAGCGAAAGTGGCAGAGAGTTCATAAAACAGTGTGAGAGCGGCAGAGAGTTCATAAATCAGTGTGAGAGTGGCAGAGAGTTCTTAAAACAGTGTGAGAGTGGCAGTGAGTTCATAAAACAGTGCGAGAGTGGCAGTGATTTAATAAAACAGTGTGAGAGTGGCAGTGAGTTCTTAAAACAGTGCGAGAGTGGCAATGAGTTCATAAAACAGAGCGAAAGTGGCAGAGAGTTCATAAAACAGTGTGAGAGCGGCAGAGAGTTCATAAAACAGTGTGAGAGTGGCAGTGAGTTCATAAAATAGTGTGAGAGTGGCAGTGAGTTCATAAAACAGTGAGAGAGTGGCAGAGAGTTCATAAAACAGTGCGAGAGTGGCAGTGAGTTCATAAAACAGTGCGAGAGTGGCAGTGAGTTCATAAAACAGTGTGAGAGTGGCAGTGAGTTCATAAATCAGTGCGAGAGTGGCAGTGAGTTCATAAAACAGTGTGAGAGTGGCAGAGAGTTCATAAAACAGTGTGAGAGTTACAGAGAGTTCATAAAACAGTGTGAGAGTGGCAGAGAGTTCATAAAACAGTGTGAGAGTGGCAGTGAGTTCATAAAACAGTGCGAGAGTGCCAGTGAGTTCATAAAACAGTGTGAGAGTGGCAGAGAGTTCATAAAACAGTGTGAGGAGTGGCAGAGAGTTCATAAAACAGTGCGAGAGTGGCAGTGAGTTCATAATACAGTGTGAGAGTGGCATGAGT